>NC_086104.1:159333280-159949530 GCF_963921235.1 Mobula hypostoma
GTCCATAGCTCTCCGTTCACTGCCTGTTCATGTCTGTTCTAAATGCCACTTAATGCATGACTCAAAGGGCCTATTTTGTGTTGCACCACAATAAATAAATAAATAATATCAGTATCTAAATAAAGAAAAGATTAGTTTTATTTGTCAATGTACTGTAAAACATTGAAACATACAGTGTTGTTACAAGCGATATTGTTCAGTCACTTGCAACAATAAGAAACACAGTCCGAGGATGCATTGTGGGCAGCCCGCAAGTATTGCTGTGTTTCTGGCGCCAGCGTTACATGCTCACAACTCACGAACCCTAAGCTGTTCGTCTTTGGAATGTGGGAGGAAACCAGAGTGCCTGTGGGAAACCCTCGGGGGGAGGACGTACAGACTCCTTGCAGACAGTGGTAAGAATTGAATTCCGTCTGGCGATGACTGGCATTGTAAAGCATTTCACTAACTGCTACGATACCGTCTACATTCGCTTCCATTGACAGTGAATCGCAGACACCTACTGCTCTGTGTATCAAAATCTTGCCTTGAACAGCTCTAAACTTTTCCCCTTTCACCTTAAGTTTATGAGGGTGTCAACAGTAAGAGTCTTCCGGTAACAGGGCAATCAGAACTCCAGACAGTCAAAATCTTATACAGTTGCAAATTGACTTCCTAACATTTTTACTCAGCACTCCAGCCAATGAAGGCATGCGTGCTGGATGCCTTCTTCACCACTCTGTCTACTAGTGTTGCCATTTACAGAGAACTATGGACTTACATCGTAAGAACCCTTTGTACATTAGTGCTCCCAAGGGTCATTTACTCTACATTTTCTTCTTACATTTACCTCACATTTTTCTGGATTAAACTTCATCTGCCATTTCTTTGCCCATGTTTCCATTTGGTCTATATCCTATTTTTGACAACTGTCAAGGATTTCTACCCAATGTTCTGAGGAATTTACTGGATTAGGGTCTTGGATTAAAATCCCAGAAATTGTAGAAATTGAATTTGCAACATCTGTAGAGAGAGAGAGAGAGAGAGAGAGTGGGGGGGGCAGACATAAGGAGAGCAGAGAGAATGCAAAAGGGAAAAAGAGAGAGACAGAGAAAGAGGAGGGATAGAGAGGGACAGACAGAGGGAGGGAGAGAAAGAGAAAGACAGATGGACAGAGTGAGGGAGGTGAGAGAGAGTGCAAGCAGAGAGAGAGAGAGAGAGGGAGGGGGAAAGCCAGACATATATAGAGAGGGGAGAGAGTGACAGAGAAAGAGGAAGGAGGGAGAATTCTAGTATTCATAGGAAGAAGGTTTCCGAGTATTCCTTCCTAATGCAGGGTCTCAAGTTAGTATATACATACTTTGATAATAAATTAATGTTGAACTTTGAGGTCAATGGGACTGAATCCTGGGAGGAAGGTATGACCATCAGTGACACTCTCTCACTGTATAATCTCAGGGACTAAGGACAAATTGTTTCCCTTCCAACAATAGCTGTATCGGTTTATTCCCTGTGTGTGACGGGGTGTGAATGTTTCTGTAGATAATGGTTATGAAAGGAATAGTTGTCAGTGCAGTAATACCAACAGATGGGTCTACATATAAACTTCGTAGCAGTGATCACACGACTAAGATTAGGAGCAGGAAACCTGACAGGGAATCTCTCCGGCCCTGGACAGGGGCGTGCTTGGGAATTTATATTTGCCGGCTTTTAGAGAGGCCACAGTCGACCTTCTCTGTGTTTTTCTGGCCATTTCTGCCAAGGCTGAGGCAGTTAATTGCATTCAAGTCCCATTTCAAGAACCTGGAGCACTAAACTCAGGGCAAAGAGAGACAGAAAAAGAGGTGTTGGGGGGAACAGATAGACAGAGAGGGAGGGAGGGAGAGAAAGAGTGAGAGAGGAGAAAGACTTACAGACAGAGGGGAGAGAGAGACAGAGAAAGAGGAGGGAAGGAGAAATGTTTGTTAGAAATTCTAGTATTCCCAGATAGAAGGTCTCCTAGTATACCTTCCTCAGGCAGAGATGTGCCTGAGGAACTCTGCATAAATATATTATTCACTTGTAGCTATTATTATAGAGTACTGTAATGAAACATAGAAAGGGTAAATAAGCATGAGGGAGAATCTGCAGTTGGCTGGAGAGGGAGAAAAGGTGAGTACTGTAATATAAAAAGCACTGGAAATGGAAGATTGCTTTCACCTGTGAGACTTTTAATGAGAGTGGGGAGTATCTATAGGTTTGCTTGGGAAGTGAGGAGATGTGAAGTCTAGAGGATGGTGGGTAAGTACTATTGGAACAGGGGTTCATGATGAAATGGCTAAGGGGAGACGGTAGGGTTAGGCTGGCTCAGAGACCAGGAAATTGATGTCTGTGAGAACTGGCACCAAGCAGGTGACAAATCCCGAAGCAGGGCTGGCTCAAGGCTTTCCGTGGCTAACTCTCACCTGTGTATACCTATCAGTGCTAGCAATGGTGGTTCAGGGAATGGGAAGTAGATAGTTTCGTGTAAACACCCCAGAGTCTGCTGATGCTGGAAATCCAGGGCAGCACACACACACAAAATGCTGGAGGAACTCAACACGTCAGCTAGCATCTTCAGAAACCATCTGGCCCAGATGAAGAACCTGGCCAAGTACTGAAGATCCGTGCTGATCAACTGGCTGGAATATTCACTGATATCTCGAACCTCTCACTTTGGCGATCTGAGGTACCCCTCTGCTTCAATTATACCAGTGCCCAAGAAGAACATGGTAACTGCCTCAAAGACTACCTTCCAGCAGCACTTACATCCACTGTGTTGAAGTGCTTTGAGAGGTTGGTGATGAAACATATCAACTCCTGCCTGAGAAATGACTTGAATCCACTCCAATTTGCCTACCGGAGCAACAGGTCAAGAGCAGATACCATTTCATTGGCTCTTCACTTAATCCTGGAACATCAGGACAGTGAAGGTTCATACATCAGGATGCTCTTCATTGACTACAGCTCAGCATTCAATACTATCATCCCCTCAAAACTAATCAATAAGCTCCAAGACCTAGGTTTCAATACTTCCTTGTGCAATTGGATCCTGGATTTCCTCACTTGCAGACCTAAGTCATTTCAGATTGGGAACAACATCTCCTTCTCAATCTTCATCAGCACAGGTGCACCACTAGGCTAGTCCCCAGCTCTGCTTGCTTTATACTTATGAATATGAGGCTAAGCACAGCTCCTATGCCATATTAAGCTTACTGATGACACCAGTGTCATAAGCCATATCAAAGATGGTTATGAATCAGCATATAGGAGGGAGACTGAAAATTTAGCTGAGCAGTGCCACAACAACAACCTCTCACTCAATGTCAGCAAGACCACGGAACGGATTATTGATGACAGGAGGAGGAAGCCTCCTCATTGGGGGATGACAGGTGGAGAGGGTCCACAGCTTTAAATTCCTCAACGTTATCGTTTCAGAGGATCTGTTTCAGCATGTAAGTGCCATTAGGGAGACATCATGGCAGTGCCTCTATTTTCTTAGAAGTTTGTGAAACTTAGACAAACTTCCATAGATGTGTGGTGGAGAGTCTACTGACTATTGGGATCATGGCCTGGTATGGAAGTACCAATGCCCTTGAATGGAAAATCCTAAAAAAGGTAGAGGATACGGCCTAATCCATCACGGGTAAAGCGCTCTCCACCATTGACCACATCTACATCGAGCACTGTCACAGGAAAGCAGCAGCCATCATTAAGGACCCCCACCATCATTGACATACTCTCTTCTCACTGCTGCTATTAGGAAGAAGATACAGGAGCCTCAAGACCCACACCACCAGGTTCAGGAACAGTTATTACCCCACAACCATCAGGTCCCACACCACCAGGTTCAGGAACAGTTATTACCCCTCAACCATCAGGTCCCACACCACCAGGTTCAGGAACAGTTATTACCCCTCAACCATCAGGTCCCACACCACCAGGTTCAGGAACAATTATTACCCCTCAACCATCAGGTCCCACACCACCAGGTTCAGGAACAATTATTACCCCTCAACCATCAGGTCCCATACCACCAGGTTCAGGAACAGGTATTACCCTACAACCATCAGGTCCCACACCACCAGGTTCAGGAACAGTTATTACCCTACAACCATCAGGTCCCACACCACCAGGTTCAGGAACAGTTATTACCCCTCATCCACCAGACTCTTGAAACAGAGGGGACAACTTCATTCAACTTAACTCATCCCAACACTGAACTGTTTCCACAACTTATGGACTCACTTTCAAGGACTCTTCATCTCATGTTCTCGATACTTATTGCTTATTTATTTATTATCACTATTTTGTTTGGTTTTGCTGTTGTTTGTTGCACCTGGTTGAAAGCCCAAGTTGGTGCAGTCTTTCATTGATCCTATTATGCCTGTTATTCTATTGTGGATTTATTGAGTAAGTCGGCAAGAAAAAGAATCTCAGGGTTGTATGTGCTGACATTTAAGTACTGTGATAATAACTTACTTTGAACTTTGAACTCCATGAGGAGGAATAAATAACTGATACTCTGGGCGGAGACCCTCCGTCAGGAGTTTAGTGTGTGGTGCACTAGGGTGACGGCAGCGATGGCCTGGGAACTGGGAAGTAAATAGTTCTGTGAAAACAGAAGAGAAAATCTGCAGATGCAGGAAGTCCACGGCAACACAGACACAAAGAGCTGGAGGAACTCATCAGCTCAGGCAGCATCTATGGAAGGGAGTAAACAGTCAAAGTTTTGGGTCAAAACCTTTCCCGAGCTTTATATGTGATACAGTGATGGGTCAGGTAGTAGGAAATAAATATTTTTGAGTGTGGTGTACCAGGCAATGTGAATGCCTGGTTCAAGATACAGAAAGGCAGGGAGCTGTTGAAAGCCACACACTCTTCGTTAATCACCCAAAACACCTCCTACTGTTTTCCACTCAGGTTCAATGAGAATCATTTCCATCTCTGACTCGGGCATCCTATACAGCACAGAAATCTAGGCTGCTGTTACTACACACAGAAATCTAGACTGGTGTTTCTATACAAATCTAGGCTGGTGTTTCTACACAGAAATATAGGCTGCTTTTCTACGCACAGAAATCTAGGCTGGTGTTTCTACACACAGAAATCTAGGCTGGTGTTTCTACGCACTGAAATCTAGGCTGGTGTTTCTGCGCACAGACATTTAGGGTGCTGTTTCTACACACAGAAATCTAGGCTGGTGTTTCTACACACAGAAATCTAGGCTGATGTTTTTACATACAGATATCTAGACTGCTGTTTCTAAGCACAGAATCTAGGCTGGTGTTTCTACACAGAAATCCAGGCTGCTGTTTCTAGGCTGGTATTTCTACACATAGAAATCTAGGGAGGTGGTTCTATGCACAGAAATCTAGACTGTTGTTTCTACGCACAGAAATCTGGATTTGTGCTTCTATGCACAGAAATCTAAACTGGTGTTTCTACGCATTGGTATCTAACCTGGTGTTTCTACGCACAGAAATCTAGGCTGGTAATTCAAGCACTTTACTACTTGAAGGGCTAAATTCTGATAGAGATGTTAAAGTGAGGTTTTGTTTATCTTAGCAGATGGAGTAAACAATTCCATGACACTGTGTTGAGTTTTCTCCACAGTGTCTAGCTAATATTAATTCCACACCCAACATTACTAGAACGTCCAAACCTTAGCCAAGGTCAGAAGCTGTCCAGTTTTTGGTGCCAGCTGGCAGTGTTGTAGCAGTTAGCATAATGCTGATACTGTGCCTGTATTCGGGGTTCAGTTCCGCCGCTCTCTGTAAGGACCTTGTACGTTCTCCCTGTGACTGTGTGGGTTTCCTCCGGGTGCCCCAGTTTCCTCCCACAGTCCAAAGACGTACGGGTTACGGGTTACTAGGTTAATTGGTCACATGGGTGTAATTGGGTGGTGTGGACTCATTGGACGGAAAGTGCCTGTTACTGTGCCGTATCTCTAAATAAATAAATAGATAGACAAACATATAAAAGAGTAAATAAATTGATAGAGAGATGGGCAGATAGGTGGCTAGGTAGACAGATAGATAATATCACAGATAAAGGAAGCAGATCAACTAGGCTACTTGAGAAGGTTCAGTAAGTAAAAAAAATTTTAAAATGTGGTCCATAAAACACTGCTCTACATCCTGAGGAAGGGAAAGATGCTACCCAATGTAAGTCTTTCATTTTTCATTGTCTAAGTTCAATTGAAGTCAATAGCTTGGACAATGAAAGACACAAACAGAAAGACATGGAGTGATGGCTTTAATGTGTTACATAGGAGGTAGTACAGTCTAACACCCCTGCTGCTATATTCAGTTTGATGTTATCATAGCTGAGAGAAAAAAGAGCCAATGCTGTGGAGTTAATTGGCTGAGCCTGAAACAGCTCTCTCCCCTCTGCACACACATTAACCCCAATGGGATTAGCTTAATTAAATTGTTCCTGGTTAAAAGGAGTGTAATGAAAAACATTTTCCACTAAACCACTGACTATCATTCTACCTCTTCCTGCAATATTATATTAATTAACAAAAATGAATTTTCTTCTGCTAACTTCAGCCTGTATATTTCTAATGATGTGTAATGTGAACACAATTCTGTATTAAATCATCACTTAGGTCAGTGCTTGTTCTACCCATTTGCAAATGATGCTCTTAAAACAATGTCCTTTAAATAGAATCGATGCCCGTGTTTCTCTGAATCTGCTGGCAGATTGGAGATTAACTGGGAGACACTGTCTAATATTGATCCGATCCCTTTATAGATCGGCGAGCTTGGTTGCTGCCACCCCCACCCAACCTCACCATTCATAAATGCATCAGTTTTCACAGAAATAAAGTCCACCCCCCCGCCACACAGTAATCATTTGAGCTCCCACATTATTTCCACACAAAGCATGCGTTAGAAATTTCCGACATTTATCCCAAACACATTAGCCAAGAAAGGTCGTAAAATTGATTTCATCAGTTGAGCAGTTCTGCTATTCTTTCTGCCCAACCCTGTTTCCCATCTCCTCTATTCCCATCTCATTCCTATCTCCTGCATTCCCATCTCCCATCTCCTGTTTCCTCTATTTGGATCTTGGCCATTCTGCCTCCCGCATTCCTATCTCCCCATTCCCATCTCCCATCTCTCCGATTCCTGTTTCCCCCTTTCCCATCTCCCCTATTTGCATCTTACCTATTCCATCTCCTGCATTCCTATCTCCCTCATTATTGTCTCTCCCAATCCCATCTTCCATCTTCCCATTCCTGTTTCCCATCTCCCCATTCCCATCTCTCCCATTTCCATCTCCCCATTCCTGTCTCCCATCTCCCCATTCCCATCTCTCCCATTTCCATCTTCCCATTCCCACCTCCCCATTTCCATCTCTCCATTCTTGTCTCCCATCTCCCCATTCCCATCTCCCCATCCCTGTCTCCCATCTCCCTATTCCTGATTCCCATCTCTCCCATTTCCATCTCCCCATTCCTCTCCCATCTCCCCTATTCCCATCCCCCCATTTCCATCTCCCGATTCCCATCTCCCCCATTCCCATCTCCCTACTGCTGATCCCCATCTCTCCCATTTCCATCTCCCCATTCCTGTCTCCCATCTCCCCATTCCTGTTTCCTATCTCCCCTATTCCAATCTCCCCCATTCCCATCTCCTTATTCCTGATTCCCATCTCTCCCATTTCCATCTCCCCGTTCCTGTCTCCCATCTCCCCATTCCCATCATCTTCCATTAATTTTCTATCCCTTCCAGAAGATGCTTTCCTTAGGATGAGGCTGCATTCAAATATAGCATTGGTTTGTCCTTCAACATTACAACTCCTCACTCTCCCAGTTAGATGAGGAAATATCTGTGAGATGCTCCAAGACACAGCCTTAACACAATCTCAAGAACTCCTCTAGCTCATGAACCTGCTCATGAATCTCTTGTGTGAAACAGAATTAACAAAAAAGTTTCACTCCACTGTGTAAAAGTTGGAAATGTATTTAAAGATTTCAGGGAAAGAAAAGACTACATGTTCTGAAGCAATATTGATCTCTGTACCATCGCTGTTACTTTAAATCTTGTTACTTTAAAATATCAATCTAATCTGGTGATAATTTGTAGCGATTCATGCATCTTACCTGGGCGCGAAGACACAGCAAAGTGAACTGTAGGCATCTGTCACAGAAATAATGACAAAAATTACATCAATATTTAAAATGCAGACCACCGTTTCTAATTCTAATAACACATATTTACATTATTGGAGATCTGATGATTGGCAATGCATCTTTAAATTAAAGAGGGATTCTTACAGATAAAGATACCGGGAGCCCAGCGGATGCATAGCTGATACCGTGCTGTCTTGCTCTTCTCCGTAACTCCTCACGCCGAAGCACTCGCACACTGCCCTTTTTTTTGTTGTTTGCTGTCCGCCGACAGTAATTCGACAGAGGCCCCGGTGAAGGGAAGGGGGTGGGAGAGGGAACCTGCGTCTTTAATGCAGTTTACAGCCCCGGAGAGCAGCGGTGCTCTGGAGCTTGGGAACTAAACGCTTCTTCTTTTTTAAAAAAAATCCTTTTCAAGTGGAACGGAAGGCTGCAGAAACAGAGGGGATGCGCATAAAAATAATCTCAGCTCGTGGGTGCAGTCTTGGAGTCGAACCTCGCAACATCAAGTGCGCATTTTATTAGGGTTTCGTATAGCTGACTGGGTTGCTGTCAATTGTGGGCTCCAGGCATGAGTGGATCTGCAGTCTCATATTGCCTGGGTGACGAATGTCACAGCAAGTCCCATGTCTTTGAATAGAAAGTGCTTTTTAACGCTGCTCCGATGTTACAGCCTCCTTTGCCTTTATTCCATCGCCGGGAGAGGAGAACAGGTCCCCGGACAGCCAAAGGGATGGCTTGAAGAGAGGGCTAGATGATCTGGAGAAATGGAAGCTCGCAGAGAGGCGGGTGGATGGGGGAGGTGGACACACGGGAGGTACACTCTCTCAGTCACTTGTTGAATCAAAAGATTCTTGCTACTGGTTCCCGTGGCGGGTTAATGACTTGTCCTGACTCCAGTCTACTGGCTGCAGCCCTCGGTAAACATTGGACAAACGCAGGGTAATAGCGGCCCCTCTTTCAAACACTTCAGCCAAGTTATCACAACATTGACAGTCATTAACAGTGTTAAGGGGAATTGCCTTGAAGTGCGGCTCATCCTTTCTGAGAGTGTGGACTATTAAAGGAGGCCGGGCCATCCCTGATGCTCAGAGCTAACCCCTACAACCACCTTGGATTCAGAACCAGAATCAGGTTTACCATCACCAACATTATGTCGTGTAATTTGTTGTTTGGCAGCAGTACAGTGCAATGTATACAGTACATTATAAAAGACAATAAGAAATATACACTATATAAAAGAATTAAATAACTAGTGCAAAAAGAGAACAAAACATGGGGGCAGTGTTCATGGACTGTACAGAATTCTGGTGGTGAGGGGGAAGAAGGCTGTTGCTACAACACCAAGTGTGTGTCTTCAGGCTCCCCCATCCCTCCTCCTGCCTGGCTTGGTTTTCACATTAACTACCTGCTTCAGAAAGACTTGCATTTTTATACCACCTGTCGTGCCCACGGCACTTCATAACCACTGTTTCCTCTAAGCAGCACGGATGCACAGCCACGCAGTAACTGAAATGCTCCCGTGCACATAGCATTTGTTGCTGCACAGCTGGAATTTTCATTTATATAATGTTAATGTAATTTTGAAATGATGTTAATATAACTTTGAAATACCCTGTAATTAATTATGTGCTAATGAATATAATCCATAAATTTTCTAAATAATAAACATACCAGAATCTTTACTTTTAAATATTTTAGCACTGCAACATATTTACATTGTCAATGTTTCAAGTTACAACACAGTTACAAATTGTAACAATAAACACAGAATGGAAGTTGGTAGCTAATTGTTAATAAACCGCCAGCCTGCTAAACGCTGATGCTGTCAAGTCAAAACATTTTACTCATGCCATTGTGCCTGTCGGTTGTTTTGACTGCCTGGCATTGTTTACTTGTGTTGTGAGTTGTGGTTTGTGTTTGATGTGCTTATTACAAAAAAAGCATACCTCACAGTTTTCAGGCCATGTAAAAATTTCCTGCTCAGAGCAATGGGAGAGGGAACATTGTTCATAATGTTTAGATGTTGGCCACAGATGTATGAACTGCAGCAGGTCATTTGAATGCAGCAAACTCCCATGAAGAGCAGTGTGGATACTAACCAGATAGTCTTTCAGCAACATCAGCTGAGTGGTGATAGATCTGACTCTGAGAGACAGATGGTGAGATAGAGGGAGGGAGAGGCAGAGAGAGGGAGGGAGGGAGAGGGAGAGAGATATAGAAAGGGTGGGAGAGAGAGCAGAAGGGAGGGAGAGAGAGAAAGAGGGAGAGACAGGGAGGTAGAGAGGGAGGGAAGAAAAGAGAGATGGAATAAAGTGAGAGACACAGAGGGAAGAAGGGAAAGAGAGTTAAAAGTAAATTTATTTTAAGTATGTATGGGTTACCATATATTCATTTTCTTGCAGGTATTTAGAGGAAAATAATGAAATACAATAGAATTTATTAAAACTAAACATACAATCAATGTACTAAGGAAGACTAACTGCAGATAAAAAATAATACTGAGAACATGAGATGTAAAGAGAATAATACTGAGAATATGCAATAAGAGGCAGAGTTCAAGAAGACAGTCAGAGACTTCTTCTCAGGGCGGAAGTGGCCAATATGTGGGAGCATAATTTTAAGGTGATTGGAGGAAAATATAGGGGGATTTCAGAGGTAGCCTTTTTATACAGGTAGTGGTGAGCACTAGAGGTGGTGGTGCAGGCAAATACATCAGAGACAGTAAAGAAACTGTTAGATAGGCACATGGATGAAAGAAAAATTGAGGTCTATGTGGGAAGGAAGGGTTAGATTGATCTTAAAGTGGGTTCAAAGATTAGGCACAACATAATGGGCCAAAAGGTCTGTACTGTGCTGTAATGGTGTGGTTATAATTGATGACACTGGCGTGGGAGCCACCAGGGGCTCAAACAACAGGAATTTACTGTGACCTTTGTTAGTGTTTACCTTTGAATACCCCACTATTGTGAGAAGTCCCCAGCTGGAATGTACTTGCCAATGAAGCAAGGCTTTAGACTATGGTCTGAATACCAGTGAATGAAGAATATGGTATTACCACCTGGCATTCTTGTTCCAGTGAAAATGGGAGTGGCCATGGGAGAAGAAAAGACAGGGAGGTGTTAGACGGGATAGTCACGCAGGAGGTGGCAGCTGGGTGTCCTTGGATGCACTGACGATCCGGATGGGCTGGCAGTAAAGATTCCTGTGGATTCCAAAGCCCCTCCGCCATCGCGGGTTATAATGCCCCCCTCTTCTGTTGGGTTGGTTCCACTGCCCTCCTACTATTTCGAGTGGGTTCTCATGTCACCCCATCAGATATTTCTGATGTCTCCCTCATCAGATATCTCTAATATCCCCCCCATCAGATATTTCTAATGTTCCCCCCCCATCAGGTATTTCTAATGTCCCCCCTCCATTTGACAGGTTCTCATGCCTCCCCCCTCCCATTAGCTGGGTTCTCATGCACCCCTTTCCCATCGGGTGGGATCTATCTATCTGGTAAAGTGACGGGGGCTGGATCAATGATAACTGCCTAAAGAATCATGGAAATCCTGGGATTTTTGATTTGGTGACTTGCGGTGAGCAGAATTGTGGGAACACATTTAACATTGGATAACTGCACATGAAACTTGGAGACCTCTGTCAGAGTGAGCAGAATAGCATTCATTTGAAGTCACAGTGGTTAGCACAACACTATTATAGCCAGGGCATTGGAATTCCGAGTTTAATTTTGGCCCCTTCTATAAAGAGTTTGTGCATTCTCCCAGTGATGTGTGTGGGTTTCCTCCGCATGCTCTGGTTTCCTCCCACAGTCCAACAACGTTCCAGTTAATTAGTCATTGTAAATTTTCCTGTGCTTAGGCTAGGGTTAAAATGGGGGGGTCAGTCGGTGGGTGCTGTAGCTCGAAGGGCAGGAAGAACCTGTTCTGTGCTGTATCTCTAAATAAAAATAAATGTAACCAACACAGGCTGAGTGGCCTCCTCTACTTCGTGATTCTACAAAAGAGTTGGAATTGTTTTTTATTGTCTTTTGTACTGAGATACAATGGCAAGCAGTTGTCTGATCACACCCTTCATGCATTGAGGTGAAACAATAATAATGCAGAATAAAGTGTAATAGCTACAGAAAAAGTGCAGTGCAGGTAGACAGAAAGGAGAAGATCATAGTAGACCATAAGATATAGGGGCAGAATTAGGCCGTTTGGCCCATCGAGTCTGCTCTGCCATTTCATCATGGCTGATCCAATTTTCCTCTCAGCTCCAATCTCCTGCCTTCTCCCTGTAACCCTTCATGCCCTGACCAATTAAGAATCTGTCAACCTCTGCCTTAAATATACATAAAAACTTGGCCTCCATGGCTGCCTGTGACAAAGAATTCCACAGATTCACCATTCTCTGGCTAAAGAAATTCCTCCATTCTAAAAGGACGGCCCTCTATTTCAAGGCTGTGTCCTCTGGTCCTAGGCTTTCCCACCACAGGAAACATCCTCTCCACATCCACTCTATCAAGGCCTGTCACTATTCAATAGGTTTCAATGAGGTCACTCCTCATTCTTCTGAATTCTAGTGATGAGGTAGATTGCGAGTCTGTCTTATTGAAAAGGGGAACCATTTAATAGTTTTATAATAGCGAGGCTCTCTGTGGAGGAGGCATTGAATCAACCCTGTGAACAAGGGTTTGACTTTGAGATACGTAAACGCAGGATAGATCAATGGTTCAAGTTAAACTCCACCTCTGAAATGTGGTTCCTAAGGAGCTGAGTTTCACAAATGGAGCAACACAGGAACTCAGTGGGTCAGTCCAGGTGAGGGGATCTGCACCTGAAATATCAACTGCTCACTTCCCTGCTGAGAGGCTGCCAGATCCACTGAGTTCCTCCAGGCCTCTGAGTGTTGTTCCAGGTTCCAGCATCTGCTGTCTTTCATGTCCCCTCTTTCAGAAAGCAAACACTGTGCATGGACAAACGTGGTACCATAATCTACCTACGGTTTGGTATGGCAGGGATGTTCAGTAAGGCAGGTTAGCTCCATGGAGGGTCTCCCACACTGTCACTTTAAGATGGCATATTGAAGCTGCCAGTGGCTGTAGCAATACACAACCAAAACGCAAATTTACAATGTAGAGCCACAATGGCCCTCTGCTAATCACTGCCAGACAGTATGTACTGAGTGTTATTATGCACCAGCTCCTGCCACAGGAATACAAAACACTTACATGGTGGCTCCTTCATTTCTTCTTATCAGTTTAGGTAAAATGCAGCAGCCTCAAACTTTATCAAAGAGGTGAGAGTGTTGAAAAACAATTGCTTGGCTAACAACACAATTAAGAGTAATTAGATTAACTTTTCCTTCAAACCTGAAGCAAATTAGCTGAATGAAAGAAGTCCCTTTTAATGGAGTAGAGGTGGGGGGGGAGAATCTTTGAGGTGTTGGTCCTCTGGTGACCACCTAGCAGTAGTTCAGTGCGGGATTTCCAATCCACATTCATACAAATCTCTCCAGTGCCAAGAATGACAGTGGAATGTAGCTCACTTGTCACCCACCTCTTGTCTGCACCGGAGTCTGGTATGGTGAAAAAGAGACAAACAAAAGTTACGGCCGTGTGTTTGGCCAGGGTTAGTGCAAAGGTCTTTGGAAGTAACGTATCCTCTCTGAAGGATGCCAGTGAACTGGTTGGTCTTTCATAATAATCACTCACTCATTATGGTTATACCCTTGCAAGTTGCGTTGTCTTTTGTATCTTCCCCCCAATGAGTGAGGGAAGAAGAGAGAATGAGATAGGAAGTTGATCAGCTGTTGCATGTACTATAAATACCCCTCAGTTATAGGCTAGAACCAAAAATAATTTTGGTGGGCGGAGATGGGTGAGGTCTTTGATTGTTGTTGTTTCTTGTGTTCAGCTGAACATTGTGGGCATCCTATGTTGGCACCGGATCTGTGCAATTTGTTGCCACAGGCAGCTGTGGAGGCCAAGTCATAGGGTGTATTTAAAACGGAGGTTGATAATTTCTTGATTAGTTAGGGCAAGAAGGGATATGGGGAGAAGGCAAGAGATTGGGGCTGAGAGGGAAAATCGATTGGCCATGATGAAATGGCAGAACAGACTTGATGGGTCAAATGGCCTAATTCTGCTCTCACGAGGAAATCTGCAGATGCTGGAATTTCAAGCAACACACATCAAAGTTGCTGGTGAACGCAGCAGGCCAGGCAGCATCTCTAGGAAGAGGTACAGTCGACGTTTCGGGCCGAGACCCTTCGTCAGGACTAACTGAAGTAAGAGATTTGAAAGTTGGAGGGGGAGGGGGAGATCCAAAATGATAGGAGAAGACAGGAGGGGGGGGGATGGAGCCAAGAGCTGGACAGGTGATAGGCAAAAAGGGATACGAGAGGATCATGGGACAGGAGGTCCAGGGAGAAGGAAAAGGGGGAGGGGGGAACCCAGAGGCTGGGCAAGGGGTATAGTGAGAGGGACAGAGGGAGAAAAAGGAGAGAGAGAGAAAAAGAATATATATATATTTCTGCTCTTATGCCTTATGGTCTTATGGAACTTAAGACTTGCGGGCTGCCCTCTGCCGTGTTGGTTGTTAACGCAAACAATGCATTTCACTGTATGGCTTGATGTACTGTACACATGACAAATAATGAATCTGAGTACAAAGAAGGTTCACCAGATTGATTCCTGGGATGGCAGGACTTTCATATGAAGAAAGACTGGATGAACTGGGCTTGTACTCATTGGAATTTAGAAGACTGAGGGGGAATCTGATTGAAACGTATAAGATCCTAAAGGGATTGGACAGGCTAGATGCAGGAAGGTTGTTCCCGATGTTGGGGAAGTCCAGAATGAGGGGCCACAGTTTGACGATAGAGGGGAAGCCTTTTAGGCCCGAGATTAGGAAAAACTTCTTCACACAGAGAGTGGTGAATCTGTGGAATTCTCTGCCACAGGAAACAGTTGAGGCCAGTTCATTAGCTATATTTAAGAGGGAGTTAGATATGGCCCTTGTGGCTACGGGGGTCAGGGGGTATGGAGGGAAGGCTGGGGCGGGGTTCTGAGTTGGATGATCAGCCATGATCATAATAAATGGCGGTGCAGGCTCGAAGGGCCGAATAGCCTACTCCTGCACCTATCTTCTATGTTTCTATGTTTCTATGAATGTGAAGTCCTCGCTTTGAATCCCTGCTTCATCAGCTTGTTTCGCATTTTACCGTAACTTATCTCTGCAGACTGAGATAAGTCCTTCAAAGCTGGAGAATCAGGTTGATTATCACTGACTTAGATTATGTGAAATCTGTTGTTTTGTGGAAGCAAAGGCACAAATTACTATATATACAAAAGTAAAAAAACATCATTAATACTGTATCTTACAATGATGAAGAAAGACCTTTCTGCTCCTCACGTTCCTGCAGATACCAAGGGAACAAACCCATTAGTTCCAGCTCGCCCTCCTCATATTCCTGTCAGCTTGCACCTTTCACTCACCCCAACACTGGACTGACTCCACTATCTGTGAACTCACTCTCAGCGACTCTACGAATCATCTTCTCAATACTACGTGTGTATGGATTAATATATTTATTTGTAATTGCACAGTTTTGTCTCCTTTTGCACTCCGATTGCTCCTCTGTCTTTGAGTCCTGAAGAAGGGTCTCGACCTGAAACGTCAATTCATTTCCAAGGATGCTGCCTGCCTGCTGAGTTCCTCCGGCATTTTGTGTCTGTTCTTTTGTTGGTGTGTCATTTTTCATCGATTCCATTGTATTTCTTTGTATCTACTGTGAATGCCTGCAGGAAAATAAATCTCAGGGTAGTAAAATATGACATAGTATGTACATTGATAATAAATTTACTTTGAACTTTGAACTACTGTCTCATATGTGCCCATTGACTCATTGCTTTTTAATTATTTTTGGTTCTAGCCTGAACTGAGGGGTATTTATAGTATATGCAGCAGCTAATCAACTTCCCAGCACTTCTTTAGGATATGGGAGGGAAATAAATTTCCTGAGACTATTTACCCCATCACAGGGAGGTTTGTCCCCGTCAACTATTACCAATGATTGTCGATGCACCGTAGAAAGCATTCTGTCTGAACGTATATCTGCGCGAGCATTCTGTCTGAATGTATATCTGCGCGAGCATTCTGTCTGAATGTATATCAGTGCGAGCATTCTGTCTGAATGTATATCAGCGCGAGCATTCTGTCTGAATGTATATCTGCGCGAACATTCTGTCTGAATGTATATCTGCGCGAGCATTCTGTCTGAACGTATATCAGCTTAGTATGGCAACTGCTCCTCATACGAGCACAAGAACCTGCAGATGTGGACACAGCTCAGCACGTCACAGAAACTCGTCTCCCCTCCATGGACACCATCTGCACTCGGTAAAGCAGCCAGCATAATGTAAGATCCCACCCACCCTGGGCATTCCTTCTTCTCCCTCCTCTCATCGGGCAGAAGATACAAAAGCCTGAAAGCACATACCACCAGGCTGAAGGACAGCTTCTTTCCCTGCTGTGTACATGTGATGAATCTGTCCCACTGTTACCAGACCCTTGAGCAGACCTCTTGTTCGATAAGATGGAATCTTGGCCTCACAATCTATCTCGTTATGATCTTGCACATTATTGCTTACCTGAACTGCACTTTCTGTGTCGCTGTTCCACTTCATTCTGCTCCTGTTATTGTTTTTCCTTGTTCTGCCTGAATTCACTGTGTAGTGAACAGTGAGCAAGGCAAGTTTCTCCCTGTATCCTGGTGCATGTGACAATAATGAACCAATTCAGATATCCAGGACCAGGATTGAACTCACCCCTGGAATTCTGCTACACCACTATTCTACCTTGATACCTGTCCCCTCTGGTTCTGTGCCCACTTTGAACAGAATCAGAATCAGGTTTAATATCAGTGGCATACAGGTACGTCATGAAACGTTTTGTGGCAGCAGTACATTGCAATACATAATAAAAAACAATAAATTACAGAAATAAATATATACTGAAGAATGAAATGAAACTATTAATGATAAAACAGCAAAAACAGTGAGGTAGTGTATGTAGATTCATTGTGCGTTTGGAAATTTTTTTGGTATTGGTGAAATAGCTGTTCCTGAAACAATGCATGTGTGTCTTCAGGCTCCTGAATCTCCTCCTTGATGGTAGCAATCAGAAGAGGACACGTCCTGGGTGATGGGGGTTCTTAATGATGGATGCCCCCTTTTTTTCTGAGACATCACCTTTTGAAGATGCCCTGGATGCTGGGGAGGCTGGTGCCCGTGATGGAGCTGCCTGAGTTTACAAACCTCTGCAGCTTTTTCCAATCCTGTGCAGTGGCCCAGGATACTGACACAGATTAAACGGGTAAATGCAGAGGAATAATTTGGTTTTCTCCTTTAATTACTCAATATTAATATTCTAATACATATTTTGTTATTTTAATAACATTAAACATTTTTAATGATTCGTATTTACTATGATTATTTTAAGTGCGTTTGATACCAGGGACAGGTAAATAGCTATTTTTTTTTCTTTTCTTTAGAATACTTTCCCTTCCTGACTTCGTCTCTGGATTTCCCATGCCATCTCTCAGGGTAAGCCTGATAACACATTTTATGAGGAAAGACCTTCCGTATCATATGAAATGCACAATGTTATTCTGTTTTATAATTTAGCTTTATATTCATTTTCTGATTTACAGTTTTATTTCTGTACTAAAATCACAAATATTTAGTTGCTGTAAAATAAAAACAATATTGGGTCTTCAGCAATCAGTTGTTAATCAAAGTTTATAATCAAAATAGGAAGCACGACCAGGGTACTTGCCTCCTTGAATTTATTCTGTTGTTCAACGGAACCTTGAGATCTGACTGTAACTTCAACTCTCTATTCCAAACTACCCCCAGTAACCCATCACTCCTTGTTTATCTACTTGTCTAGTTAAAACATTCAAAGATTCCACTTTTACCACCTATAAAAGAAGTTCCAGAGTCCCTTGACCATCTAATAGAAGAATATTTGACCTCATCTCTGTCTGAATTGGGTCACTTTTTCCTTTAATCAATGATTTCTAGTTCTACTTCCCACAAGAGGAAGCATCTTTTCTGTCTCCTGTTACAGTACGTGCTGACAGCAACTGAAACCCGGTGCGGAGGAACGATAAACTCCCATGTAGGGACCGAACAAGAGGTTGTACACAGAAACTCCAACAGAACTTCTGTGGCTCAACTGTGAGTCTAACAAGGGCCCTGCAATAAGGTCTAATTGGGAGTCCACTTTTAATAATCAGAGTGCGCGGAAAACCTGTGCCAGTCAAAGTAACTTGACAAGATTAACCAGAAAGCACAAGGATTAAATGACTCTAGTTAAGACAGCAATTAACAAATACAGGTGTACAAGCTCACAGGGCTCCTGACAGCATTCACATTATCTAAGTGCCTTCCATGTTTCAAAGAAGGAACCTCTCACTCCACAAAACTCCAGTGACAGGAGCTTTCCTGGGCTTTCCTCACCAAAATTTATTATTCCATTCCGCTTATTAGACCAGGCAATCTCCCCTGACTGCTTCCAGTGCATCAATACCCTGCCTTAAAGACAGAGATCAACACTGGCACATGTCTCCAACATGGTCTCACCAAATGCCCTTTATCCAGTTTATCAGGTACACCTGTACAGCTGGTCATTAATACAAATATCTAATCAGCCAATCATGTGGCAGCAACTCAATGCAGAAAAGCATGCAGACACGGTCAAGAAGTTAATTTATTGTTCAGACCAAACATCAGAATGGGGAAGAAATGTGATCAAGTTGACTTTGACCGTGGAATGATTGTTGGTGCCAGATGGGGTGGTTTGAGTATCTCAGAAACTTCTGATCTCCTGGGGTTTTCATGCACAACAGTCTCTAGTTTTACAGAGAATGGTGCGAAAAACAAAAAAAAAGTCCAGTGAGCAGCAATTCTGTGGGGAAAAAATGTCTTGTTAATGAGAGAGGTCACAGGAGAATGGCCAGACTGGTTCAAGATGACAGTAGCTCAAATAACCACGTGTTAAAACAGTGGTGTGCAGAAGAGCATCTCTGAACACACAACACATCGAACATTGAGGTGGATGGGCTACTGCAGCGGAAGACCACAATGACACGCTCAGTCCCACTTCGTCAGGTACAGGAGGTACTTAGTAAAGTGACCACTGAGGTTAAGTCAAGAGTAATCCGCCTACTTTGATAATCTGTTTTCCTAACAGTGAATGCTATCTTTAGGGAGATAGTGTGCGCCCCAAGAGAGCCACAGGTTGAGACTCCAGACCAGAAAGAGACAGGTGGGTGACAGCGGGAGGAAGTGCACATTCTATGGGGACATCAACCCCAGAGTTGGAAGTGTCCAGCTATTTAGAACTTCTAGCAATGTTCAATGATGACCATGAATCCTCTGAGAAGGTAGACAGGACAGAAGAGCCCCACAGGACTCTCCCTAATCCTAAACCTAAGCCCCATAAAAGGAAGTAGAGATTGTAGGGGACACAATTGTTGGGGGGTGGGGTTGAGAATCGGGTGTGTACTGACAAGGAGTCTCGTACGGTGTGTTGCCTACTAGGAGCACAAGTAGGAGGCTTCCCTGGACAAGTAGATAAGCTCCTGGCCAGAGCTGAGGTGGATCCAGTAGTCATTGTCCACACCGGAACAATTGACATGGGTAAGGGCAGGCTGTCAGCTCTGCAAGACAAATTTAAAGAGTTCAGAGGGAAGCTTGGGGACAGAACGGACAAAGTGATCTTCTCGGAAGTTCTGCCTGTGCCACATGCCAATCCAGGTAAGATGGAGGAGATTAGAAGATTTAACGTGTGGCTCAGATCCTGGTGTAGGTTAGAGGGACATAGGTTTATGGGACATTGGGGCACCTTTTGGGGCAGATGGAGCCTGTACCACTGGGACCGGTTGCATTTAAACCAGAGGGGCACTAATGTACTGGACAGGTGCACGTACTGGGTACTAATGTACTGGACAGGTGTACGTACTGGGCATTAATGTACTGGACAGGTGTACGTACTGGGCATTAATGTACTGGACAGGTGCATGCTTCAGTTAGTTGAGGACTGTTTAAATTAGGGAATAATGGGTGGGGGGCAGAGAACTTAGACCAGGCCAGGATCAACTGTTTAAACATCATAGTGGGGAAAACATATTAGGACATAAACTGATTACAGGCTTCAAAAATATAAAAATGGATCAGAATTGGGTGAAAACATAAATGCAAGAAGTATTAAGAATAAAATAAATGAGCTGTGATTATATGCAAGTGCCTACAAGTATGATATAATAGCAATAACTGAGACCAGGGTGGCCTCAAAGAATGGAGATGAATATGATATTAAAGGATATACTGTACTTCGGAAAGGTGGGGGGTAGCCATATACATAAGAGAGAGTTTAAATGTGAGGCTGCTTATGATAGGAGATGAATTGAGACTTAGTGAAGTGGGTGGGTGAGAATTGAAAACTATAAGGGGAAAGGAGTAACGCTGGGTGTGTGTTATGCACTCCCTAATGCTGATAGTGATTTTAATAAACAACTTCATCGGAATATTAGAAAAGCAAGTTCTGAGGGTGATGTTATAGTTATAGGTGACTTTAATTTCCCAAATATTGAGTGGGCAAACCCAGTGACTAATGGATTACAGGAAAGTGAATTACTTGAGTTATTGAATGATTGTTTTTTGATCCAGTATGTTAATTCACCAACAAGAGGGGAGGTCTGTATAGATTTGATTCTGTAACAATCAGGATAGAATTTGAATACGGAAGTTTTTCAGACTTTAGGAACAAGTGACCGTAACATTGTCGGTCTCAAAGTTTTTTTGGGAGAGTATATCAGTAAAAACCAATGCCATTAAATTTAATTTCAGAAAGGCAAAGTTTGTGCAGATGTGGCAAAGACTTCAGAAGGTAAACTGGAAGGAACTGCTTGATGTTGAGTCAGTTGAAGAACAGTGGGGTCGACTTCCATATTCATGCAGTGTAGGAAATGTTCACACCCAAGGTTGGGAGAAGCAATAAAAACAATGGGTGAATAAAGATATACATTAAAATTCCTATATAAGGAATACAGAAAAAATAGTAATGATGTTAACGGTAGGCATATGAAAATATGAGAGTCATAGTCAAGTGAGAAATTTGGACTGCCAAAAACCAGGTTGAGAAGGATATTGCTGATAATGCTAAGATTGACCCCAAGAGATTTTTTTCAATGCTTTAGTAGTATAAGAAATGTCAAGGTGGAAGTTAAGTGCATCAGGAATAATCGTCGTTGTGGCTATCCCTCGAGGTCGACGATGATGGTCTTCGTTCTGAAGAAGTGACCCACAGAGTGAAGACGCCTGTGCATGTATTTGTTTAACGTGTACTTGATGTTGCACTCCAAGAAGCACACGATACTTCACAAATCAACCAACTGATTCCAATGGCATGGAAACCACGACGATTGGAGCTGATGGATTTGTTGCAGCCTTCATCCGCCTTCACAGCCATTGGGTTCGAAGTAACTTCGTCTGCCTGTTCCACCGTTGAGGTCTTGGTTGGATTGTTCTTTGTCAGAGACCTCACCCTCAACCTTACCGCCACGGGTGACCCTAGCAGGAGCATAGCTCCAGACGGCATCACTCTCGGGATCTCAGGACCACACAAGCTTCTCCAGCACGACAAGGTGACAATCCACGGAGAAGTAGGAGTAATAGTGGGTGTTAAATTATGCAGAGAAGGACATAGTGGATGCTCTTTTTTTTGATACTCTTAACTCACATTTTGCTGAAGTTTTCACCTGCAGAGATGTTAGCAATGTGCCAGTAAGTGTAGAGAAAAATAAAGTTGTGACCTTAAGTGACTCAGAGACTTTAGAGAGTGAAAGTGCTACATCAGCAGAAAAAACTAAAGTTAATAAATCTCCAGGGCCAGACAACAGGCATCCAAGGGTACTTAAAGGCCCTAACATGTATTTTTCAAAAGTCAGTGTAGACTAGTGAAATCCCTAAGGACTGGAAATGGGATAACATTGTCATGGTATACAAGAAGAGTGACTGCACTGAACCTGGTAACTATAGACCAGTAAGCTTAATGTGTATCATAGGTAAGATAACGGAAACAGTAATAAATACTGAGATGGAAAAGCAAACGATAAGAACAGGCATGTTAGCAGAAAGCAAGTATGGGTTCAGAAAGGGGAAATTGTGTTTTACTGATATGCTGGCATTCTCTGAAGCTGCAACTAAAATTTATGATTACAATAGAGCGGTTGATATAATTTACTTGGACTTTCAGAAGGCTTTTGACAAGGTAACCCACAGAGGTTAATAATCAAGTTACAGGAGGTAGGGAATTCAGGGTAAGATGTGTGAATGGGTGCAGAAATGGCTCAAAAACAGAAAATGAGTTGTGGTGAGAGGATCATTTTCACACCTAGATGTTAAAAGTGGGGCTCCGCAAGATCAGTTTTGGCATTGCTGATGTTTTTAATTTACATTAATAATTTGGATAAGCACATAACGAATAAGCTAGTAAAATTTGCTGATGACGCAAAATGAGGGGGAACGGGCTGATAACATTCAGGCAGCAGAATCAATACAGTTAGATCTAAACAAAATCCAGATGTGGGCAGATAAATGGCAGATGCAATTTAATACAAGTAAATCATAAAGTATTACATATAGGAAGTGGAAACATTAGATATAAATGTACAATTGGGGTTCTTGAGTTAGAGAGTGCACTGCAAAGGAAGGATTTAGGCATCCTGGTAGACTAATCACTATCAACATCTAGACAATGAACAGAAACAATTAGGAAGGCTAATGGAATGCTGGGCTATATAATGCGCTCAGTGAAGTCCAAGTCTAGAGACGTTCTCCTTAAGCTGTATAATGCGTTTGTGAGGCTGCACCTTGAATACTGCGTACAATTTTGATCTCCATATTTTGTGAGGAATGTAAAGACACTGGAAAGAGGTCAGAGAAGGGCAACTAGACCAGAGAAGGGTATGAGCGATGAGGAAGGATTGAAAGAATTAAATCTTTTTAGCATAAGTAGATGCAGAATGAGAAGACACGATGGAGGTGTTCAAAATCATTAAGGGTATAAGTAAGGTGGATGCCAGCTGCTACTTCAAAATTAATGCATCATTATGGTCACTGGACCATAGGTGGAGACTGGTTGAGGGGAGATTTCAGACAAACATTAGGAATCATTTCTTTAAGCAGCGAGTTGCAGACACCTGGAACAAACTATCCAGTTGTGTAGTTGAAAGTAGTACCCCAGAAACTTTCAAATCAAACTCGATAGTTATTTCAGCACCCTATGGGAATAGGGATTTGACAAGCTTCGTTGGGAAGAATGGCCTGTTCTTGTCAAAAACTTTCTAATGTTCTCTCTGCAAGTCAGACAGCTTGTCTGGAGGGGAATAAACAGTCAATGTTTTGGGCTGAGACCCCTCATCAGGACTGGAAAGGAAGGGGAGGAGTACAAGCAGACAGGTGATAGGTGAGAGCAGGTGAGGGGGGTGGCGGATGGTTGTTCGAGGGGAGATGAAGTGAGAAGCTGGGAGGTGGTCAGTAGAAGAGGTGGTTGTGCTGAAGAAGAAGGAATCTGACACAAGTTAGAGAGTTCAACTGCCATCAGGTTGGAGGCCACCCAGAGGGAAAATGAGATGTTGCTCCTCCACCCTGAGTGTGGCCTCATTGTGACTGTTAAGGAGGCCATGGACTGACATACTGGAACAGGATTGGAAGTTGAATTGAAACGGGTAGCCACCAGAATATCAAGTCTGTTGTGATGGAGTGAAGGTCCTTTTATCTTAACGCCCTCTGATTATAATTCAATTTAAAAAAACCCTCATCTTTTGTTGTGCTGGAGATCTAATACAATTACATAAGGAAAGACTTCAACCCAAGCCTTTTGAGAGACATTGAGGCTTGCCAGTAATTAAAAGATATGTTAAATACTTTCTGAACAGTTGCAGTGGAAGAAAATGCAGACAGCAAGTTCCCACCATGAGCAATGGCTGGTGTTGGTGTAGAAATGACAATTGGTCCCAAGGACAGCTTCAGTCAAGCAAGAGCTTCCAAGTTCCTTCCTGATAGCCTCATAATTCCCCTTACTCTCTGGGATAATCTCCCTGGCACCTGAAACTGTATCAGCAAAGACACAGTGCAGTAACAGGCTAAAGAGTGGAATTTGAAATCGCGACTTCTCAACTCTGTGTGACTTACTGAACCTCCTCGAGCTGCCTGTTTGATCTGATTCCTCTTCTATGTCTGTCGGTCTGGCTGTCTGATCTCAGGCCTTTCTGTCCCAAGGAGCCTGAGCCCCATGTGACCAGTTAACCCACACTTTTTGGACTGTGGGAGGAACTCGGAGGACCCAGAGGAAACCCACACGGTTATGGCAGGACATCCAAGCTCCTCAGAGACAACGTCAGGAATTGAACTCAAGTTGCTGGCCACTTGCCAGATTTGAGCCTATAATTTGTTTTGGTTGCAGTTTGGGGGTTTATCTGGCTCTCTGCATTTATGGCTTGTGGTATCTTGTGGTGTACACATTAGCTGCTTGATTGCCACATGACAATAGTGATGGCTACTCACAAAGTACACAACTGCCTTTAAATCTGCAGATTTTCTCTTGTTTGTGCACGTCTTCCCTCACCCCTTCCTCCCACCACCCCACCAGGGATAGGGTTCCTCTTGTCCTCATCTACCACCCCTCCAGCCTCCACGTCCAGCATATAATTCTCCGTAACTTCCACCATCTCCATTGGGATCCCACCACCAAGCACATCTTTCGCTCTTCCAACTTTCTGCTTTCTGCAGGGATTGCTCCCTACGTGACTCCCTTGTCTATTCGTCCCTCCCCACTGATCTCCTTCCTGGCACTCATCCTTGCAAGTGGAACAAGTGCTACACCTGCCCCTACATCTCCTCCCTCACTACAATTCAGGGCCCCAAACAGTCCTTCCAGGTGAGGTGACACTTCACCTGTGAGTCTGTTGGGGTCATCTACGGAATCTGGGCCCACAATGCTGTGCCAAACATGTACTTACTTTAGAAATTAGCTAGGGTTACTCATAGCCCCTATTTTTCTAAGCTCTGTGTACCTATCCAGGACCCTCTTAAAAGACCCTATTGTATCTGCCTCCACCACCGTCACTGGCAGCCCATTCCACTCACTCACCACTCTCTGCATAAAATACTTACCACTGACATCTCCTCTGTACCTACTTCCAAGCAGCTTAAAACTATGCCCTCTCGTGTTAGCCGTTTCAGCCCTGGGAAAAAGCCTCTGACTATCCACACGATCAATACCTCTCATCATCTTGTACACGGTTAATGCACACTTACACAGAGGGAACTGGCCTGAAACAGCAACTGTCCTCTCTCCATAAACGCTGCCTGGCCTGCTGAGTTCCTCCAGCATTTTGTGTGTGTTGTTTGGATTTCCAGCATCTGCAGATTTTCTCTTGTTTGCAAATGTTTTTAAATGGTGGTACATATCTTTAAACGCTGTAGGAGACCCCCTCTACTGATCAGCTATAAACTCTATGGTAACTGATATCAGCTCAAAGCACTTAAAGGGATACATCAAATTCAAGAAGCAGTCAGGTGGTTCGAGGGGTATGGAGTTTGAGTCGTTGAGTGCAGAGAGTCTCAGAGGCTCCTAGTGAGTCTCCGAGGGTCAAACGCTAGTGATAGGAGACTGCACTCAGGGTATAAGGGGTAGTAAAACACGAGCACGGTCTATGACTGTCCACACTTTGGGAAAAATAAATTTATTCTCAAAGTACGTCTCTGTCTTCATATACAACCCTGAGAGTCATTTATCTGCAGACACTCACAGTAGAACAAGGAAATACAATAGAATCAATTTAAAAAAACTACACACAAACAATGTGCAAATACTTGAAAATAAAGAAAGAATACCGAGAATGTGAGTTGTAGAGTGCTTGAAAGTGAATCTGTACTTATGGAGTCAGTTCAGTGTTGGGGTGAGTGGAGTTCACGTCGGTTCAGGAACCTGATGGTTATATGGCAATAGCTACTAATTAGGGTCATTGCTAGGGATGTCAACCATAAGGAGTCTGCATGCCCTCCCTGTGGAATATGTGGGTTTCTCACCAGGTCCCCCAGTTTCCTCCCACTAGTGATATTAATAATAATTATTATTGTAAGTATTTTATTGATCCCGAATTATTTCATTACAACAGCAAAATTTTAAAACACACTTACCAATAATAATAAATAATAATGATAATAATATTAATAATAAAGTACAGAATAATAATATACACAATAATAATTTACCAATATGCAATACTGTACACTAATAATGTAAAGGCATCCGTTAGCCTTGCAAGACCATGGATCTGCGCCTGGAAAGTCTTCACTCTCCAGGGTGCAGGCCTGGGCAAGGTTGTATGGAAGACCAGCAGTTGTCCATGCTGCAAGTCTCCCCTCTCCACGACACCAGTGTTGTCCATTAGGACCCATACAGCTTGGCACCGGTGTCGTCGCAGAGCAATGTGTGATTAAGTGCCTTGCTCAAGGACACAACACGTTCCCTCGGCTGGGGCTCGAACTCACAACCTTCAAGTCGCAAGTCCAATGCCTTAACCACTTGGCCACATGCCCACACTAATAATGTACGAAATAATAAAACAGAGTCCTTTGTACTATGATGTGTGTTCACCTATCGTACAGAGATGAACTGTTGTATATGCTTTCTGCATTTCGTAAGAAAGATTTTCTGTAACGATCCTTGTGACAGGAGAGCTGAATGAGTCTGTTGGAAAGGGTGCTCTGCTGGTCATGGAGAGGATGTGCCAGATTGTCCATAATGGATACCAGTTTGTATAGTGACCTCCTCTCCACCACTAACTCAAGCGTCTGGGTTGTAGCCGAGCATGGATCCAGCCTTTTTGATGAGTTTATTTAGTCTTTTTGTGTCACCAGCACCGATGCTGCTCCCCCAACATAAAGCCGCAAAGAAGACTGCACTCGCTACAACAGACTGGTAAAAGATCTCCAAAATCCTGCTGCACACCCTGAAGGATCTCATAGGTTAATTCACAGTAAATTGTCCCTTGATTAGGCTCGGGTTAAATCAGTGGTTTCTGGGCGGTGTGGCTCAAAGGACAGTAAGGGCCTGTTCCACCCTCTATCTCTAAATAAGAGAATAAAGTAACTGTTCCTGAACCTGGTGGTGTGGTTCTCTCTCGGTTCCCAAACACTCCCTGAATGTAAGACTGTAAGACATAGGAGCAGAATTAGGCCATTGAGCCCATCAAGCCTGCCCCACCATCCCATCATGGCTGATCCCGAATCTCACTCCGCCTCATACATCTGCCTTCTCGCCATATCCTCTGATACCCTGACTGATCAGGAAACGATCATCTTCTGCATTAAATACTGTATACTCACTGACTTGGCTTCCGGCGCAGTCTGTGGCAGAGCATTTTACGGTTTCAATACTCTCTGGATAAAAAATTCCTCTTTTCCTTTGTTCTAAAAGGTCTCACCTCAGTTTTGAGGCTCTGCCACCATAGGAAACATCCTCTCTACATGCACCCTATCTAGTTCTTTCAACAGGTGTATACAGCAGGTGTATGGAGATGGTCTCTGATCACCCATGGTTGGCAGGTTGAAGGAATAAATAATCCTCATTTCTAGAGCAACGCACGCAAAACACTGGAGGAGCCCAGCAGTTCAGAATAGAAGGACACTCCTCTAGAACAAAGATGAGGAAGAATTTATTGTATCTGCAAAATCATCCTATTCTTTCCCACATTGGTGCATGGCTCAGGCAGAAATCCAGAGATTACTACCCTGGAGGTCCTGCTTCTCAGTTTCCTAGGGAGTTGAGGTGGAGATATGTCTCTACCAAAGGAGGTGTAAGGTGCTTCTTCCCTCTGCTAGCCTGCAGGTCACCCTTGGGCAAGGAGTAGCACCTGCTTAGCCCCCAGTCAGGGTCATGTGAAGCCATGGGAGCAGGTAGTGGATGGTTGTATGAGCAGCTGGTGCAGATCACCTGGTTATATGACCACTGACACCTGGCAGACAATCTGCGAAGATTATTGATGATGGCTGGGCCCACCCGTCTTGTAAAGACACTGCCCAGAAGAAGACAATGTCTGTAGAAAAATTTGGCATGAACAATCATGGTTATTGATATGTGGCCATGATCGCTCATGTCATACAACACTGCACATGATGATGATGATGAAGGTGGTGACCTAGTTTCCTATCTTCTCTCTGCAGGACCTCATCCCCTTTAATGACTTGGCCCCCAAAGATGTCTGTGCTAATGAATTCCACAGATTCACTACTATCTCACCAAGAAATTTTTCTTTATCTCTGTTCTAAAGAGACGTCTGTCTATTCTGAGGCTGTGCTCTCTGGTCCCAGACTCTACCAGTATTAGAAACACCCTATCCACGTCCATTCTATATAGGCTATTCAATATTCAATAGGTTTCAATGACATCTCCCTCATTCAATATACCAAAGTGTGCACTGTGGGCAGCCTGCAAGAGTTGACTCTCACATTCCGTACCCAGCAGAGCATGCCTATGATGCTTGGCAGACCAACACTGAACACAACAAGCAACAAAACAGCCAAACAGAATCAGAAACAGGTTTAATATCACTGGAATATGTTGTGAAATTTGTTAACTTTACGGCAGCAGTACAATGAGATACATAATGAATATATATAGAGAAAAAAAATCTGAGTTGCATTTAGTATATATGTCTATTAAATTAGTTAAAACGAGTAGTGTGAAATAACAGAAATAAAAAGTAGTGAGGTAGTGTTCATGTGTTCGATATCCATTCAGAAATCGGATGGCAGAGGGGAAGAAGCTGTTCCTGCATTGCTGAGTGTGTGCCTTCAGGCCTCTGTACCTCCTTCCTGATGGTAACAGTGAGAAAAGGGCATGCCCTGGGTGGTGGGGGTCCTTAATGATGGACGGTGCCTTTCTACGGGACTGCTCCCTGAAGATATCTTGGATATTTCAGAGGCTGGTACCCGTGACAGAGCTGACTAATTTTATAAGTTTCTGCAAATTATTTTGGTCTTGTACAGTAGCACCCCTCATGCTGGACGGTGATGCAGTCAGTCAGAATGCTCTCCACGGTACATTTGTAGAAATTTTCGAGTGTTTTCATTGACAAACCACTTGCTTCACAAGCTTCTTTCTTCCTTCCCTTCCACCCATCCACACACAGACAGCCCTCCAGCCAACATGGACAGTTCTCCAAGTACATGGACAGTCCTCCAATTGGATGGAGTGGTTTAGGGGAAAGCTGGATGGGCCAGTGTGGATATTGCCAAGGTGAGGTGTGGAGCATAAATTACACATGGACTGGATGGTCAAAATGCTTTGTGTATGTTCAGTTAGCCAGTTTTGGACAGGTTTATACTTGTTTCAGACACATTGTCCTGGGAATGTGGATGGATTTATAACTGGAGAGCCCCTTTGTCACCCTTCCCCTCACTCCCATGAACAGTGATAGTGCATAATGAGAGCCTCACCAATAACACTGCTCTGCATCTCGGACCCAGTGCACCAAGCAAGGGTAGAGTGAAGCCATCGTTATATGCTAATCCCCCCTCTTTACCCCCCTGCCGCCAATGAATCTTCAAAGATTCTGCCAAGGAGGCTAGAGGGAGAGAAAAGAGCAACTGGGTCTCAGATAATCTGGAGCCGTCTCCAACTGACTTTGAACTATTGACAGGAATGCACAGCTGCAGCTGGCTTCCGTGTTGCCCCTCTGTTGAGCTGCTCCTTCAATGAGAAATGGCCGCTGGGTCTTGCCCAGTTCAGCAGGGAATTGCCAAAGAATAGGAAACCCCCAGTGCAAGAAAAAAACTTCTGAAATCCATTTTACAACTTCAAGTGATTGCAAAGTTAGAACATTGAACATAGAACGTTAGAGCACAGTCCAGGCCCTTCAGCCTGTGAGGTCGTGCCGATCTTTTACCCAACTCTAGGATCAATCGAACCCTTCCCTCCTACAGAGCCTCCATCTTTCTATCATCCATTGCCTATCTAAGAGTCTCTTAAATGTCCTTAATGTATCTGCCTCTACCACCACCCCTGGCAGTGAAGTCCATGTACCCACCACTCTTGGTATAAAACAAGCATCTAATATCCCCTCAATAACCTCATGAGCTCTCTTGTCTGAACATGCAACACAGGACATATTGTAGAGTATTACAGCAGAGCCCAGGCCCCTTACCCATGTTGTTGTGTCAACCCTTTAACCTACTCCTAGATCAATCTAGCCCTTCCTCCAACATAGCCTCTGTTTTTCTATCATTAATTCTCCATAATTTTTGAAGAACTTCTGGGCTGTGGTCAATTTGTGCAACAAACTTGTAATCTAGGGATGAGAAAGAAGTCTCCTCCTTTTGAAACGGTGACATGGCGCATGGGAGAAGTGGTAGGATGCCTCCTCCTTCTGTGATCCACTTGGACAATAGTGTAGGTCTCCGGGCCGGTACCTGGCAAGAAATGGCAACTACTTTCTCTAACTTGGAGGCAAGACCCCACCAGCTATTGCTGTAAACCCAAGGAGAACTCAGGCACTCCCACCCCATAGCTGCATCTGGAGAATTATGCAAAGTGTGATCCCATGGAACACAATGCACATTTTACACGGGATTGCACATGGTAACGTGACCAGGAAGTGATAACGTGACCGGGTGGTAACGGGACCAGGAAGAGAGTTGACGGACCCCTTTGTTCCCTTTAATTTTATTTAGAGATACAGTGCGGAACAGGCTCTCACAGCCCAGTGAGGAGCCATGCTGCCCAACAACCCGCCTATTTAACCCTCACCTAATCACAAAACATTTTACAATGCCCAATTAACCCACAAAACAGTATGTCTTTGGACTGTGGAGGAAACTGGAGCAGCCGGACGAATCCCATTTGGTCACGGGAAGAACGTTCAGACTCCTTACAGATGGCATCGGAATTGAACTCCGAATTCCAACAGCCTGAGCCGTGGTGGCTTCACATGAGCTGTAGTGCTAACCGTGGCTCCCACCTTTTAGGTGGTGAGGATAGAGCGGACAGTCCAAGAAGCTTGCTTAATTTTTAGAGAATGCAGTAGCCTGAGCTCATTCCCCCAAGATCAAACAGCTTCCTCAATGGGATTCCTGGCAAATTACTGCTGTGCCTAAAATAGGCCGATATGTCAGCAGACACTCACCTACTGGAAATATGAGCCAAAGGAATAAGCCCACCATGCTGCCTCACTTTGATCACAGAATGAATTGTCCCACAAGAGAAAACAGCACATATCAATTGTGCTCACTGAGCTCTGAACACAAGGATAGCTCAGCTCTCCCCCAGCCTCTTTTTCCTTCTCCCTCTCACTCTTTTACTCCTATCTCTTTTTGTCTCCCTTTCTCTCTCACCCTGTCAATCTTGCCTTTCTCCTTCACACTCCCTGTCTCAGACTCCCCTTTTCTCTCTCCCTGTTTCTGTCTGTCTCTCTGTCTATCTCTCTCTCTATCTATCTATGTAATTCTCTCTGTTTCTCTCCATCTATCTACCTCTCTCTATGTGTATTTCTCTTTCTCTGTCTCTCTGTCTCTGTTTCACTCTGTCTGTCTGTCTGTCTCTGTTTCACTCTCTGTCTGTCTCTCCAATCTCCTCTATCTATTGATTGAATGGATTAATAACACAGGCAGTTGCTCCTCGGGCTGGTGAGGTGAAGTTTGGGGTGGGGGTTGGTTGGGTGTGTTTGGTCGGATGGAAGAGGGGACGGTTGGAAGGGAGTGCGAGATAGAGAGGGGTGTCTCCATGACTGAAGCTCGATCTCACCCTTCCCCTTCTACTGAATATAGGACTTTGACGTCACTGCTGCTCATGACAAGGAGTCTGTGCCTGTGAGAGTGTTTGTGGAAATTGTACTCACTCCTCAGGAATTTGCAGTCCCTAATCGGAATGGATTCAGGCCTCCACGCAGGCCGTTCCATTGGACAGACTGGAAAAGGCTCCTGTTACCATGGCTCCCGTGAACATGGAGGCAGACTGCCGAAGGCCTTGTGACAGAGTGACGTCGGGAGCATAATCCTTGCTGAACAGGCGGCAGTTTGATCTGAATACTCCCACCAGATTCCAATCTCACATCACACCTGTCCAGCACAAAGTTTGGTCAAATGATTCCATTCCTAGCCCAGCTTTACCCGGATATAAATTAGACACAATTGCACTTTAGCTGTCTATTTACAGCAGTCCCCACACATGCCGTCTATATTACTGGCATCCCATTCCAGAATTCCCAGGAATCTCACATAACTGTGGAGGGGCCTGATAGTGGCTGACCTGAATTCCTTCAACGTGGCTGATGTGTGTAACCCCTAAAGCCAGGTGAGCCCCATGAGGTAGATCCTTACATTTCTGTTGCATAGTCTGTAGTATGGATATTGAATTCCCCAAATTCTTGTAGCTGTAAATTGTGGAATCAGTTCAGCATTGAGTTGAGTGAAGTTATCCACGTCACTTCAGGAAGGTAATAACTGTTCCTGAACCTGGTGGTGTGGGACCTGATGGTTGAGGGGTGATAACTGTTCCTGAACCTGGTGGTGTGAGACCTGATGGTTGAGGGGTAATAACTGCTCCTGAACCTGGTGGTGTGGGACCTGATGGTTGAGGGGTAATAACTGCTCCTGAACCTGGTGGTGTGGGAACTGATGGTTGAGGGGTAATAACTGCTCCTGAACCTGGTGGTGTGGGACCTGATGGTTGAGGGGTAATAACTGTTCCTGAACCTGGTGGTGTGGGACCTGATGGTTGTAGGGTAATAACTGTTCCTGAACCTGGTGGTGTGGGATCTGATGGTTGAGGGGTGATAACTGTTCCTGAACCTGGTAGTGTGGGACCTGATGGTTGAGGGGTAATAACTGCTCCTGAACCTGGTGGTGTGGGAACTGATGGTTGAGGGGTAATAACTGTTCCTGAACCTGGTAGTGTGGGACCTGATGGTTGAGGGGTAATAACTGTTCCTGAACCTGGTGGTGTGGGACCTGATGGTTGAGGGGTGATAACTGTTCCTGAACCTGGTGGTGTAGGACCTGATGGTTGTAGGGTAATAACTGTTCCTGAACCTGGTAGAGTGGGTCCTGATGGTTGAGGGGTGATAACTGTTCCTGAACCTGGTGGTGTGGGACCTGATGGTTGAGGGATAATAACTGCTCCTGAACCTGGTGGTGTGGGACCTGATGGTTGACGGGTAATAACTGTTCCTGAACCTGGTGGTGTGGGACCTGATGGTTGAGGGGTAATAACTGCTCCTGAACCTGGTGGTGTGGGATATCAGGCTCCTGTTCGTCCTTCCTGATTGCAATGGAGAGAAGAGAGCATGGCCAGGATGGTGGCTGTTCTTTTCTTGTGGGAGGGATATCATGAGGCTGGCATCATGAAGAGATAGAAGTGAGTGCAGAGAAGTTACGGGGCTGCAGTCGAGAACTGAAGACGCACCTGCCAGTAGTGTAGTGGGGTGAAGGTGGAAAAGTTTGGGAAGACACAGGTGGTCAGATTTAGGGAGTGCTCTGGAGGTGCACTCCTGGGGATATGCAGTGGGAGTGGGAGTGCCAGGGCAGGATTAAATAAAGGACTGAACTTTGGAGGGTCACTAGTTATGGAGGTCAAGGATGTGGTGGGTGTTTGTGAGAGTGGGTACCTAGTGCAGAGGCACAGCCATGTTGTTACGTTTGACCCTTTCTTACGTTTTTGCCTTCGACTTGCCTGTGCCTTCGATGGTCTGTTCATTTTTCTGGGTTTGCACGCGCATTCCTTCTCTGCCTCTGCTCAACATACTACTCATATCCTCATCCACACCGCGCTGAGATTCACGTCTGGCTCATTCCAATGCGCTCCTCACCAGTCTCCCCTCTACGCATAAGACCATAAAACATGGGAGCTGAGTCAGGCCATTCGGCCCATCGAGTCTTCCCCACCGTTCCATCATGGCTGATTTATTATCAATCTCAACCCCATTCTCCTGCCTTCTCCCTGTCACTTTTGCCACCCTTCCTAATCAAGAACCTATCACCCTCCACTTTAAATATAGCTAATGAATGGCCTCCAGTTCTCTGTGGCAACAAATTCCACAGATTTACCACTCCCTGGCTAAAGAAATTCCTCCTCATCTCTGTTCTAAAAGGACGTCCCTCTATTCTGAGACTGTGCCCTCTGATCCTAGACTCCCCCACTATCGCGAACATCCTCTCCACATCCGCTTTGTCTAGGCCTTTCAATGTTCGATAGGTTTTAACGAGATCCGCCCTCAGTGTGCTAAACTCCAGCGAGTACAGACCCAGAGCATCAAATGCTCCTCGTGCATTAACCCTTTCATTCCTGGGATCAATTACTTAATCAAATACAAAATGAGTAAGGTCAGTAAATGCTTCAACAAAAACAGAAAATGCTGGAAACATTTTCTGTCACAAGGTCGCAGACCTGAAATATTACCTCTGTTTCTCTCTCTACAGATGCTACCTGATCTGCTGAGTGTTTCTGTTTTTGTTTCAGATCCACGGCGTCTGCAGTTTTTTTAATATTGTCATCAGAAGCAATATTAGCCTGCTTCTAGTCCACATCAAGTCTCCTGTATCCACCACCCCTACCTTCATGGACCTATCAGTTAAGCAACACCTTCATTTTTATATGCTTATCCATGATTTCAAATCCCTCTCATCATCTCTGCTAAGGTAGATCTAATTCAGGATGTTATTTACTGTTTGTGTGCGATGAACACGCTTGTTTATTTATTTATTTAAATCTTAAACCCGCCCCACAGTGTGAGGGTGTAAAAATCTTTGCGTTATGATTCCATCGTAGTGTACAGACATGTGAATTTATAAGTCTAATGACTTGTAGAAAGAAGCTGTCCCGTAGCCTGTTGGTCCTGGCGTTAATGCTGTGGCAGTGTGCGCCAGACGGAAGCAGCTGAAACAGTTTATAGTTGGGGTGATTGGTGTCCCTGATGATCTTCCAGGCCTTCTTTACCCACCTGCTGCTATAAATGTCCTCAGCAGAGGGATGTTCACATCCACCGATGTGCTGGGCTGTCTGTACCACACTCTGCAGTACCCAGCAATCAAGGTTGGTGCAGTTCCCGTACCAGACCACGATACAGCCAGTCAGTATGCTCTCAATGGTGCCCCTGTAGAAGGTCTTGAAGATTTGGAGGCTCATGCCAAATTTCTTCGGTCGCCTGAGTTGGAAGAGACGCTGTTGTGCTTTTTTTGCCACACAGCCGGTGTATACAGTCCAGGTGAGATCTTCGGTGATGTGTATACTGAGGAACTTGAAATTGCTCACCCTCTCAACTGCAGTCCCATTGATGTCGATTGGGGCGAGCCTGTCTCCTGTAATCCACAATCACCCCTTTTGTTTTTTGGACATTGAGGGAGGGACTGTTATCTGGGCACCACTGTGTCAGGGTGTTAACCTCTCCTCTGTAGTCTGTTTCATCACCACTAGAAATAAGGCCAATCGACGTTGTGTCATCTGTGAATTAGATCAGCAGATTGGAGCTGTGTGTGACAGTACAGTCGTGGGTGTAAAGGGAGTATGGAGGGGACTCAGGACACAGCCCTGGGGGACACCCGTGTTGAGGCTCAGAGGGGCAGAGGTGAGGGAGCCCATCCTTACCACCTGCCGGCGGTCCAATAGGAAGTCCAGGATCCAGCTGCACAAGGCAGGGTGCAGGCCGAGGCCTCTGAGCCTCCTGTCAAGTCTGGTGGGACTGGGAGTTATGGTGTTGAGTGCTGAACTGTAGTCCAGGACCTTCCCCAGGTGAGTGAGGACGGTGTGTAGAGCTGTGGCTATGGCGTCATCGATAGACCAGTTCCGTTGGTAGGAGAATTGTAGGGATTCCAGTGTGGGTGGTAGCATGCTGCGGGTGTAGTCCGTGTGTAGTCAGTCATGTTTGTCAGTGTGTGTACATGCATCATAATTAACTGAGTGAGGGTTGAGTTGTTATGAAGGATCCCACCCACCCTGACCATGGAGTGTTTGTCCCACTCCCATCAGGGAGGAGTCCGTGGAGCATGCAACCAGGACCACCTGAGTCAAAAACAGTTACTTTCCCCAAGCAGTAACTTTCCCCACTAACTCCACCCCTACTTCATCATTTCCTGTCAGTCCACTCCTGTCCTTAGTGTCATCTCATGGACATACAATCAATCTGTGTACAGAATCAGAATCAGGTTTATTATCACCGGCATGTGTTGTGAAATTTGTTAACTTAGCAGCAGTTCAATGCAATACATAACATAGAAGAATATTGAATAGATTAAAACTCGTGAAAAAATAGAAATAATACATATTAAAAAAGTGAGGTAGTGTTCATGGGTCCAATGTCCATTTAGGAATCGGATGGCAGAGGGGAAGAAGCTGTTCCTGAATCGCTGAGTGTGTGTCTTCAGGCTTCTGTATCTCCTCCCTGATGGTAGCAATGAGAAAAGGGCATGGCCTGGGTGCTGGAGGTCGTTAATAATGGACGCTGCCTTTCTAAGACACTGCTCCTTGAAGATGTCCTGGGTACTTTGTAGGCTAGTACCCCAGATGGAGCAGACTAAATTTATGACCCTCTGCAGCTTCTTTTGGTGCTGTGCAGTAGCCCCTTCATACCAGACAGTGATGCAGCCTGTCAGAATGCTCTCCACAGTACATCTATAGAAGTGTTTGAGTGTTTCTATCGACCTACTAAATCTCTTCAAACTCCTAATGAAGTATAGTCACTGTCTTGCCCTCTTTATAACTGTGTCAATGTTGGGACCAGGTTAAGTCCTCAGAGATCTTAACACCCAGGACCTTGAAGCTGCTCACTCTCTTCACTTCTGATCCCTCTATGAGGATTGGTCTGTGTTCCCCCTTCTTACCCTTCCCGAAGTCCACAGTCAGCTCTTTCGTTTTACTGGTGTTGAGTGCCAGGTTGTTGCTGCGATACCACTCCACTAGTTGGCCTATCTCACTCCTGTACGCCCACTCGTCTCCATCTGAGATTCTACCAGCAATGGTTGTATCGTCAGCAAATTCATAGATGGTATTTGAGCTATGCCTAGCCACACAGTCATGTGTATATAGAGAGTAGAGCAGTGGGCTAAGCACACATCCCTGAGGTGTACCAGTGTTGATCGTCAGCAAGGAAGAGATGTTATCACCAATCTGCACAGATTGTGGTCTTCCGGTTAGGAAGTCAAGTCGAGAATTGCAGAGGGAGGTACAGAGGCCCAGGTTCTTCAACTTCTCAATCAGGATTGTGGGAATAATGGTGTTAAATGTTGAGCTATAGTCAATAAAACACCCTGACACAGGTGTTTGTGTCGTCCAGGTTGTCTAAAGCCATGTGAAGAGCCATTGGGATTGCATCTGCCGTTGACCTATTGTGCCGATAGGCAATCTTATAGGATAAGCTATCTTATATATTTATATTAATTGTGTTTTTCTTTTATTACTGTGTTCTTTATCATAGTGTGTTTTTGATTTGCTGCTTCGATTCAGGGAGCAATTATTTTGTTCTCCTTCACACTTGTGTGCTGGAAATGACATTAAACAATCTTGAATGACTGGAGAATTTACTTGCAAATCCTGCGCTCAGGTATTTGGTGATGAAGAGATGCAACCTCCTCTAGCGTAACCTCATCCACTGGGCTGGCCTGTTAATTCCCAGTGCAATACCCTCCTCCCACCACTTCCTACCGCTCATCACTCTGGCCTGGAATGGGAACCCCTTCCCCCACAGGCCAACCCTCCGTACTTCACATCAGCAATCTGTGTGGTGACAGACAGCCAGAGGGAATGTATTTACACAAAGTGAATCTCTTGGCCCAATCTGTTTGTATGTTCGAGTTGGATAAACGACATTTCCACCCAGGTATCTGCACGCTTGTCAGTCAAAGGTTGTGAGTGGCTGCTGATGTGGCCAATGGGAGGTCTGTTTGAGGGGGACCAGAGGCAGCCTGGACAAATTAGCGGACATCAGTCTCTGCAAGTGACACATGGGAGGTGTGAGAGCTGGGGGGGGGGGGTAGTGTTGGGGCATTCGCCTTGTGTGGACTTTTGTTGTGATGTTGTTAACCCCCAAATACCACACAGCTCCAGGACACAATGTGCTACGTGGCAGTGAAAGGCCTGTCACAGAATCACAGAGCATTATAGTACAGAAACAGGCCCTTGGCTCAACTTGTCTGTGCTGAACAAAGTGCCCTCTTAAGCTGCTCCCATTTGCCCACATTTGACCTATGTCCCTCCAAACCTTTCCTATTTAACCAAATATCTTTTAAATGTCATTGCTGGAGGTGTAGTGGCGTCAGCGCCAGACTTCGGAGCGAAGGCTCCGGAGTTCAAGTCCAGCCGGCTCCCCTGGCACGCTTTCCATCCGTGCTGGATTGAACGTTGAGCTAGCAACTCGACCTCGTAAAAAAGTAATTGCCTGCTACAGGAACATCAACAGTAAAAAGTTGATGGCCTATGCTCGCTTGTGAGTTTAAAGGGCAATTTCCTTTCTCTTTTTCATTACTATATCCAGATCAGCCATTTCTTCTGGCAGCTCACTCCATATGGAGGCCCTCTCATGGCTGGTTGGGGTCAACCATGGATATTGTGTCCTAGCTGTCTACATGATACACATGCTGGTACATAAGCCAGGGCAGTACGATATGGAGAGCAAACTACTGCCCATGCAGCAAGCTCCCCCTCTCCATGCAGCTGATGAATGGCCGAGGCTGAAACAGTCTGTGCCGAGCAGTGTTCGGGAGTTGCCAGTCAGCGTTGGACTCAACGCGTGGGACTGCCTCAGGGACTCCAGCTCTCGATTAGTCCTCGGGATTTACTCCAGGAGGCTTCTCCGCGAGTGGGTGTGGCCAGAAGGCAGCAGAGGTTTGAGATCAGAGTTTTCCTTCTCCACAGCTGATGAGCCCCATCTGTTCGAAGCGACTGGCTTTAAAGTGCCAGTAACCCCTCTTTACCCCTTCTCCATGTCAGTAGAAATGGTTCTGCCGGGCTCAGTGGAGGAGACACTTGTTTTAGCCACAGGAGTTGGACTTGGTTGTCAGAGGCTATTTACGACACATGCCATTGGGAACAATTGTGTTCGTCCATCGTCAAAGTCGATGAGGGCCTGGACACCATTATGATGGTGTCGAGACTAGCGCGTGATTTGGATTTAAGTGAGGGAGAGTTGCGCAGCGTCAGCCTCACCTCTCTCTTCCCAATTCCCATCTGGATCCAGTGGCAAGACAGAGTCGGGACGGCTGGAGATGGGACTAGGTGCAGTCTTCTGTGTCTTGTCCTGCTCTACACGTTCCACGATGCTTGCAGAGACCACCTTCTTGAACGTTGGACCTTCCATTGGTCTCGTCCACTCAATCCGCCGGAGTCTGTCTTCACATGCTGGGATAGACAACTCCCTATCTCACCGAGGGTTTGAGACCAGGCTACCCTCACCTGGTTTAGCCGGCTTGTCGAAGCCGTTGCCCGGGGTGTGGCCGCTGTTGCATGCAAACAGCTACGGGGAGCCACAGGTGAGAGCTGAGTGCCAGGTGGGGACCAAAGGTGGACTAACCGCCCTGAAAAGGACGTGACATGTTCCCCCACCAGAGGTGCTACCCCTCCCTGACACCCCATACACCCCGGGAACATTTAATAAGTAGTGGAAACTCCCCTGTCTATGACAAACTTAAGAAACTATATACCACTCCATATACCCACTGTGTAAAAAATGCTCCATATACCCTCTGTGGGGGGGGGGGTGGGGGGGAATCTGTTAAATCCTTCCACTCTCGCCTTCAACTATGCCCTCAAGATTTTGGTTCTCTTTCCTTTGGAAGAAAGATGGTTCATTCACAATGTCTATGTTTCTCATGCCTTTATGCTCTCCTATAAGGTCACCCGTTAATCTTGTACATTGTAGGGATAAAGTTCTGGCCTACTCAAACCCCTCTTCTTACAACTCATCACAGTCTCATGGACTCCAACGGGCTCTTTGGCCCAACGCATCCATGCTGCCTGAGATGTCTATTCCAGCCCGTCCTATTTCCCAGCATTTGGCCTGTCGCTCTTTCAAATGTTCCTATCCATGAACCTGTTTGAATTTTAAACCTGGTAATTGCACCACCTCTACAGCCTCCTCCAGCACCTTGTTCCATAAACCCCCAAGCTCTGAGTGAAAAGCCGCTTACTTTAAACCTTTCAGGCTCCCATACCACGGGCAAAAGACTGACCATTCAACCTACCTATGCCCCACCATTCAGTTCAAAGTTCAAAGTAAATTTTATTACCAGAGTACACATATGTCACCATATATAACCCTGAGAAACATCTTCTTGTGGGCATTCAAAGCAGATCTGTAAAACAGTAACGATAACAGGATCATCAGAGTGCAGGAGACAACAAACTGTGCAAAAACAAATATAAATAAATAGCAATAAATAAATAATCAGAACATGAGATAATGAGATAAAGAGATCTCAGAGTCAGTCCATAGGTTGTGGGAACATTTCAGTGATGGGGCAAGTAGAGGTCAGAATCAGAATCAGGTTTATTATCATCGGCATGAGTCATGAAATTTGTTAACTGAGCAGCAGCAGTTCAATGCAATACATAATATAGAAGGGAAATAATAATAATAAATAAACCAATTACAGTATAAATATATTGAATAGATTAAAAATCGTGCAAAAACAGAAATAATATATATTAAAAAAGTGAGGTAGTGTTCACGGGTTCAATGTCCATTTAGGAATTGGATGGCAGAGGGGAAGAAGCTATTCCTGAATCGCTGAGTGTGTGCCTTTAGGCAACTGTATCTCCTACCTGATGGTAACAGTGAGAAAAGGGCATGTCCTGGGTGCTGGAGGTCCTTAATAATGGATGCTGCCTTTCTGAGACACCAGTCCTTGAAGATGTCCTGGGTACTTTGTAGGTTAGTACTCAAGATGGAGCTGACTAAATTTACGACCCTCTGCAGCTTCTTTCGGTCCCTCTATGAGGGTTGGTATGTGTTCCTTCGTCTTACCCTTCCTGAAGTTCACAGTCAGCTCTTTCATCTTACTGACGTTGAGTGCCAGGTTGTTGCTGCGACACCACTCCACTAGTTGGCATATTTCACTCCTGTACGCCATTTCATCTCCATCTGAGATTCTACCAACAATGGTTGTATCATCAGCAAATTTATAGATAGTATTTGAGCTATGCCTAGCCACACAGTCATGTGTATATAGAGAGTAGAGCAGTGGGCTAAGCACACACCCCCGAGGTGCACCAGTGTTGATTGTCAGCGAGGAGGAGATGTTATCACCAGTCTGCACAGATTGTGGTCTTCCAGTTAGCAAGTCAAGGATCCAATTGCAGAGGGAGGTACAGAGACCCAGGTTCTGTAACTTCTCAATCAGGATTGTGGGAATGATGGTATTAAATGCCGAGCTATAGTCAATGAACAGCATCCTGACATAGGTGTTTGTGTTGTCCAGGTGGTCTAAAGCCATGTGGAGAGCCATTGAGATTGCATCTGCCGTTGACCTATTGTTGCGATAAGCAAATTGCAATGGGTCCAGGTCCTTGCTGAGGCAGGAGTTCAGTCTAGTCATGACCAACCTCTCAAAGCATTTCATCACTGTAGATTTGAGAGCTACCGGGTGAAAGTCATTAAGGCAGCTCACATTATTCTTCGTAGGCACTGGTATAATCGTTCCCTTTTTGAAGCAAGTGGGAACTTCCGCCCGTAGCAGTGAGAGGTTGAAAAAAATCCTTGAATACTTCCGCCAGCTGGTTGGCACAAGTTTTCAGAGCCTTACCATCAGGGCCTTCCGCCTTGCGAGGTTTCACTCCCTTTAGAGACAGCCTAACATCAGCCTCTGAGACAGAGATCGAGGGTCATCAGGTACAGCAGGGATCTGCACAGCTGTAGTTGTGTTTTCCCTTTCAAAGTGGACATAGAAGGTGCTGAGTTCATCTGGTAGTGAAGCATTGCTGCTATTCATGCTATTGGGTTTCGCCTTGTAGTTGTTGTACATCCAATGTTGCCTCCAACCTCATTCAATATTGTCTCTTCGCCCTTGAAATAGCCCTCCACAAGTCATTCCTGGTTTTCTGGTACAGACCTGGGTCACCAGCCCTGAATGTAGATGACATACCTCCTGGTTCATCCATGGCTTTTGGTTTGGGAATGTACAGTAAGTCTTTGTATACACACACTCATCCACACAGGTTTTAATGAAGTCGGTAACAACTGCAGCATACTCTCCAGGTTCGAATATGAATCCCTGAATACAGTCTAGTCCACCAATTCAAAGCAGTAGGCGCTCCTGTGCTTCCCTTGTCCAAACCTTCTTGGTCCTCACTACTGGTGCTGCAGTTTTCAGTCTCTGCCTGTACTCAAGGAATAGAAGTACAGCCAGGTGATCAAACTTCCGGAAGTGAGGGCATGGAATAGCACGGCTGGCATTCTTGATGGTGGTGAATGGTGGTCAAGTGTGTTGTTTCCTCTAATATTGCAAGTGATCTGTTGACGGTTGTCCCCTTTTATATAGGAGCCTGATGGTTGACGGGTGATAACTGTTCCTGAACCAGGTGGTGCGAGTCCTGAGGCTCTTGAATCTTCTACCTGATGGTAGCAGTGAGAAGAGAGCATGACCTGGATGGTGGGGATCTCTGATCGATGCTGCTTTCCTACCACAGCATTTCATGTAGATCTGCTCAATGGTTGGGAGGGCTTTACCTGTGATGTACTGGGCTGAATCCACTACTTTGGGTAGGATTTTCTGTTCAAAGGCATTGGTGTTTCAATGACTATTCCCATCCATGTTTTCGATCCCATGCTATTAGAATCCACATGGTCGACCCTGCACTACTCCCGTCCACAAATAGTACTGGGGCAGGGTTCATGGACTCTGCAGAAATTTGATGGTGGAGGAGAAGGACTCTCCATCTCACATTCTTCATACTTATTGCTTTTTTTTCTTTTCTTTTGTTTGAACTTTGAACTTTGCAAAAGCTGTTCCTGAATTGCTAAGTTTGGGTGCTAGAGCCACAGGTCCCAGTGGCTCCTGTACCTCCTCATGGACGGTGAGGTCCTTAAAGATGGATGCCACCTTCTCAAGGTACCGCCTCTTTGGGATATCTTCAATGGTGGGGAGAGCTGTGCCCATGATGGGGTTTGCTGAGTCTACAGCTATCTGCAGCCTCTTTTGATCCTCTGCATTGGAACCTCCATACCTGGATGTGACATAAACAGTCAGAAGGGTCTCCACCATAGATTGATACAAACCACAGATCTAGGCCCCAGCAGACTACAAATCTCCAGGTTCATCCTGGGCTTCAGGCTTGGGAAGAGTGAGTATATTTTCGAATGCAAGCTTTTATCCACACTGGTCTTGATGAAGTTGGTAATGTCTGTGACGTATTCATTCGGGTCTGAACATGAACTTGCCAATTCAAAGCAGTCCTGAAAGCACCTCGCCACCTCCCTTGAACAGAGGAGGTCCTCATCACTTGTGTTGCATTCCTCAGTCTCTGTCTGAATGCTGGGAGAAGAGGCACAGCCAGTTGATTGTTCTTGGCAAAGTGCGGATCAGGACGCATTTTTGATGGTGATAAAAAAGTGATGGAGTGTGTTGTCTCCTCTGGTTCCACAAGATGACATCTTGGTGGTGGTTGTTCAGAGAGGTTTCAACCTGGCCTGGTTTTATCTCCCCCCCCCCCACCCCCCACCTCCAATGATCGGGAAGCCGTCAGGGTGCTGTCTTGTGATTGCTGATCACGGTGCTCAGCTCCTCCAGTGCCTGCCTGGAGCTGGGATGCACACTGCTACCAGGATGATGGCAGAGCACTCCCTTGGCAGAAAGAACGGACGACACTTGATATTCCCAGTCAGGGCACCCACAACCAATTTATAATTTTGGTTTTTAATAAAATTTCTATAATCTTGCTACATTTTTTTCAAATTGTTCCAAAATGATAGCCTTTAAAACTTGTTGTAATGTTAGACAGGAACGATGAGTAGGTGGGATGTACTCGTGCGGGCCACTGTTAAATCATGGCCTTATAATTTACTCAACGTCACACAGTCATGAGGGACCTGGAGCTGGTGGGAGACAATTTCACCCCCACCCACAGCCTGTCTATGCCAGGCATTGGGGAGAGGGGGAGTGGAATTCTGAGGGAAAAAGAGATGAGATTGAAACACACAGACACACACAAATCTATGTGCATGTACCCACACTTTCACACGTTCCATGTTGTATTTCTCTGAGACTTCATGTTCAGGAACTGCACAAGGTTAATACCCTGCTACTTTGATGAACTGTGAGATTTGATTTCAAATGAAAGGATTTTGAATGGATCAGAGACTTGCTTTCTTGCAATGGCCTTCCCTGTGGATTCTCGGCTGGAAAATACCAATTCCCTACTTCGAGCCACCTTATAACTTGGTGATGAGTACGCGGGAGGAATCTCTGCCCAACTCACCACTGAGTTGTTGGAATGCTCATCATTTTCTGCGTTAAGGGAGACCCTCAGACAATAATTTGAGTAGAAAGATTTCACTTAAGTTTGGAAGCTCTAAGGCATGAGTCTGATGATCCCTGTGTATTCCCACCTAAAGTTCAAAGAACATTGATTGTCACAGTATGTACACGTTATACAACCTTGAGATTCGTCTCCTTACGGGCAGCCAGAAAACAAAGAAAACCCATAGAACCCATTAAAGAAAAGACCATCGAACACACAATGTGCAGAGAGAGGAAAAAACAAACCACGCAAACAATAAAAGTAAACAAGTAGCTTCAGAACTGAAGTTCAATGAAAGACACGAAGCCAAGCATCAATGCAGTCTCAGTTCATCGCAAAGCCGAGCAGATATTGCGAGACCACAGACGTGAATTCTGGCGTCACTGCAGTCAACACTGCATTTCAGCGTGGAGCTGAGTAAGCGTCACGATTCAGCGAGCAGAACTGGCCCTCGCCTCGCCTGCGGTCCCGACACCCTGAACTTTTTAATCTGGCCCAGCCCTGGAACTATCCAAACATTGGGTCGTTCCTCACTCCCAGACTGCTCTGGGGCCTGTCGTCATGACTCGACCCTTACCCAACCTTTCCAATCCAGCCTGATACTTAAAACGACCAGACACTGGAACTTTCCTCACTCTCAGGGGCGCTACGACTCTGCTTTGACCCCAACTCCGCTTGCCACAACAAGACCGTGCCTGCACCTCTGCCAGTCTTTGCCACGACCATGCCTTGTCCGCGCCTGCACCTGGATACACACTCGAGACCATGCTGTTAGTCCCATTGGGGCTGCTCGCCGATGTGGGACGGCTGGTGTAGCTGGGATGTGGAAAGCTGCTCATCAAGGGTTGCTCTTCATTTGCTTCAGATTCCTCCTGTTGAGGGGTACTCTAATGCTGTGTGCAAATTAGAATCATTGAAAGAAACCTTCATCCAGTAGAAAGGAAACGAAAAGAAAGGAGAGATGAGTAAACCAGGCATGAACTTCAGCCCTCGTCCGAAGCAAAAGCTCAGTTTTCATCCACTTACTAAAAGATTTTGGCTTGTCCTACAGCATCTGACAGGAAGTGGGTGGTGGGAGGTCGTGGTTGGTACCTGGAGTACCGTGTGCAGTTTTGGTCTCCAAATTTGAGGAAGGACATTCTTGCTATTGAGGGAGTGCAGCGTAGGCTCACAAGGTTAATTCCTGGGATGGCGGGACTGTCATATGTGAAAGATTGGAGCGACTGGGCTTGTATACTCTGGAATTTAGAAGGCTGAGAGGGGATCTTATTGAAACATATAAGATTATTAAGGGATTGGACACGCTGGAGGCAGGAAGCATGTTCCCGCTGATGGGTGAGTCCAGAACCACAGTTTAAGAATTAGGGGTAGGCTATTTAGAATGGAGTTGAGGAAAAACTTTTTCACCCAGAGAGTGGTGGATATATGGAATGCTCTGCCCCAGAAGGCTGTGGAGGCCAAGTCTCTGGATGCTTTCAAGAAACAGATGGATAGAGCTCTTAAAGATAGTGGAATCAAAGGTTATGGGGATAAGGCAGGAACTGGATACTGATTGTGGATGATCAGCCATGATCACAGTGAATGGTGGTGCTGGCTCGAAGGGCTGAATGGCCTACTCCTGCACCTATTGTCTATTCTTTATTGGTGAAGGGAACTCGAGTTAGTAGTGAGGGTTCAAGGCAGCCACAGAGACAAGCACTTGGCATGAAGAAACAGACTAAAGGAGCTGAACGTAAGCAGGCCATAGTCAGGGCTCAGGAAAGATCAAAAGAAGACAAAGAGCAGGGAGCCAGCAGCATGGTAAACTGCCCAGAGATTGCTAACAAAATTCACACTGCCAACCAGCAGGGGGATGATGATTTTGAGAGATTTTAGTTTCTAGGATCATGGATTGAACAGGCAATTGGGAAGACAGAACTTGATTTATTAAACAACTTACACTGTGCACTTTAAATAATTTTAAAAACAGACAGCCATGAGCCACCGGTGTACGTGTAATGGAAGAGGCAAAAAAGACACATTTTAAAGTGACACCAGCCTAGGAAAAGGAACTGCTGAGTGAGCATAATTACTTTTCTTCCTTCTTTTACAGATCAATGGCAAGCCCTAATATAATTTACGATAAATTTATTTAGTAGCAGTATAGCTATTTAATAATAAATCAAGTCAAGGGGGAGTATTATCAAATGCACACCTAATGGGCACCACGGCGGTGCACACTATTACAGCTCAGAGCGTCGGAGTTCAGGGTTCAATCCCAGCATCCTCTGCAAGGAGTCTCTGTACGTCCTCCTGAGGAACGCATGAGTTTTCCGCGGGTGCTCTGGTTTCCTCACACAGTCCACGAGTAGGTTAATGGCTCATTGTAATTTGTCCCTTGATTAGAATAGAGTTCAATTGGGGCTGTTGGGGGGGGGGCGGGTTTACTGGGCAGTGCAGCTCGAAAGCTGGAAGGGCCTATTCCGTGATGTATCTCAAAATAAAAAAATAAATAAAAATGCGTGCGCACCACACACGCACGCACACCACACGCACGTGCACACCACACATTATGTTATAGAACATAGAACATTACAGCACAGTACAGGCCCTTCAGCCTACAATGTTGTGCTGACCTTTTAACTTATTCCAAGATCAATCTAACTCTTCTTTCCCACACAGCCCTCTATTTTCCTATCATCCATTTGCCTCTCTAGAGTTTCTTAAATGTTCCTAATTGTATATACCAGCCTCTACCACTATCCCTGACAGCACGTTCCACACACCCGCCACTGTGTAAAAACAAACCTATTTTTGACATCCTCCTCCTATGCTTTCCTCAAATCACCTTAAAATCATGCCCCCGTGTATCAGCCATTTCCGCCCTGGGATAAAGTCTCGGGCTATCCACTCCATCTATGTCTCTTATCATCTTGTACACTTCTATCATGTCGCCTCTGTCAAGTTTTGACCCACGGATGCTGAAAAACCCTGAGTTGGTCTTCCCATCTTCTCATTTTACAATCTGTTGTCTTAATCCTCTGTTCTCAAAACAACTTTTTGACCTAATCTAATGCTCTTTATCTAAACCTGAGGTTTAATTTCCAACATTGTTTTGATTGCAGTGACCATTTCACCTGAGTTTGTGCTGGCCTCTTTAATGGTCTCTCACCTGTGGAGATGTTTGGCCAATTGTAAATAAGATAAGACAGTGCTTTCAACAATTGTGCAGCCTGTAGCAGGAAAAGGGTGGCATTGTCCACTTTTGGCATGACCCCTGACCTCCAGGAATTGATGTCAGAACTCTAGAATCTGATACCTCATCACTTTAGAGTGGGAAGGACAAACTATTCCTTTCCTTTTAAGTTTTGTCAACTGTTCTGCTTCTACCCTACTCCTGATAACACACTGACAAGAGGGGGAGAACTCGCCTGACGTGGACCAAAGCTGACTCCAAATCAGAATCAGGTTTAAGATCACTGACATATGTCCCGAAATTAGTTGTTTTGCAGCTGCATAAAATACTATAAATTACAATAAGATATATACTTTTACATTTAATTTATTATATATTATATAATAAATTAAATGTAAAATGAAAATAAATTGTGTGTTCTCCCCATGACCACATGTGTTTACTCAACCGCTCCAGTTTCCTGCTACATTACAAAGCTGTACGGGTTAGGTTTAGTAAGTTGTGGTGCTGGAAGCATAGTAATACTTAGTGCTGCCCAGTACATCTTTGAACTGTGTTGGTTGTTGATACAAATGATATTATTTCACTGTACATCTTGATGTTTTGGTGTACATGTGGCAAATAAAGCTAATAATAATATCAATCTTTTGGTATTCGTTTCTGCATATTTATATGGTGCCTTTCGCAGCCACAAGACATGCAGCTACTGAAATTTGGCCGCTGTGTTAATAGAGTGTTAATAACACAGCAGCAATTCCTGCGTATCAACCATCCGTATCAGTAATGCTGGTTGAACGTTTTCCGCTGGACACACAAAATAAAAATCCTCAACAAGTCAGGCAGCAGTTAGGGTTAAAGAAACTGATTAAATGCAGGATTCGCTAAAGGTTCATTTGCAGGTTGTGTCAGTGGTGAGGAAGGCAAATGTAATGTTAGCATTCATTTCCAGACGACTAGAATGTAAAAGCAAGGAATTAATATTGGGGCTTTATAAGGCACTGGTGAGGCCTCACTTGGAGTATTGTGAGCAGTTTTAGGTCTCTTATCTATGAAAGGGTCTACTCACATTGGAGAGTGTTCAGAGGAGATTCACAAGAATGATTCTGGGGATGAAAGGGCTATCATATGAGGAGCATTTAATGGCTCTGGGCTTGTACTCGCTGGAATTTAGAATAATGAGGAGGGGATCTTGAAACCTATCGAAAGTTGTAAGGTCTCAGTAGAGTGGATGTGGAGAGGATGTTTCCCATGATGGAGGAGTCTAGGATCAGAGGACAGTGCCTAAAATAGAGGAATTTCCACTGAGAACGGAGATGAGGAGGAATTTCTGTAGCCAGAGGGTGATGAATTTGTGGAATTTGTGCCACAGACGGCAGTGGAGGCCAAGTCTTTGGTGTTTTAGGTTCTTGATTAGTAATACCAATATAGCATACCCACAACTCACTAATTCCAATATACCGTACCCACAACTCACTAATACCAATATAACCATATAACCATATAACAATTACAGGACAGAAACAGGCCATCTCGGGCCTTCTAGTCCGTGACGAACTCTTACTCTCACCTAGTCCCACCGACCTGCACTCACCCCATAACCTTCCATTCCTTTCCTGTCCATATAGTTGTCCAATTTAACTTTAAATGACAACGTCGAACCTGCCTCAACCACTTCTGCTGGAAGCTCTTTCCACACAGCTACCACTCTCTGAGTAAAGAAGTTCCCCCTCATGTTACCCCTAGACTTTTGCCCTTTAACTCTCAACTCATGTCCTCTTGTTTGAATCTCCCCCACTCTCAATGGCAAACAATAGGCACACCCCGATTAACCCTGACTACACCCCCTCAAACCCGATTTCCTTTGTCAGGAGGGGCAAGATCCAAGAAAGGCAAGTGTTGGACCTGGTTAATGAAGACATGGGCCAGATCAAAGTGGCAGGGTGGCGAGAATCTGATTCTCAAGTGAGGAGATCAAAAAGCACAAGAGGACTGATTTGCCCACTGCCCGCAGACTCTCAACCTAACGTTATGGTTTAGGGACAGGGATGAGGAGGAGTTGGAGGTCAGACCGGAGTCCAGGTCAAAGTACTTCATAGCCGAAGGCCACCAAACCACTTGGATGGAGTTGGGTCAGCAGACTAAGCACGAAGACTAGCGATCCTTGTGGTCGATGCCTGAGGTTGGAAGGTCATGTTAATGAGGGCTAACGACCCACTCTCCCCAGGTCGGTGAGTTCCAGTGGAGTTTCTGTCACTGCACAGGAACCTGGACACACGGTCACTCTTCAGGGGCCATCTCTGGACCAGAGGTTCGAATAGATGTCATGTTGATTCTGATGAAGGATCTCAGCCTGAAACGTCGACTGTTTATTCCCCTCTATCGATGCTGCCTGACTTGCTGAGTTCTTACGGCATTTTATAAGACTTAGGACATAGGAACAGAATCAGGCCGTTTGGCCCATCGAGTCTGCTCCATCATTTCATCATGGCTGATCCATTTTTTCCTCTCAGACCCGATCTCCTGCCCTCCCTGTGCGTGTTACTCTGGTTTTCCAGCATCTGTAGCATCTGTAGAATCTCTTGTGTTAGTGGTTCACAGTTGGTGACATTTTCTCAGCCTGGACCAGATGTGCTTGGCACGCCCACACATTGATCCCATGGATGGAGTTTCACATGTTGGGGGGGAGGGGAAGAGCTCCATCAGCTCGAAGGTGCTGAGACGCTGTTGCAGAGAGATAGCTGTAGTGTATTTAATATTTCAGTAATATCATAAATATATTGTTTGATTAAGCATTCTATTGTTCAATATAGCATACTCACAACTCACTAATACCAATATAGCGTACCCACAACTCACTAATACCAATATAGCATACCCACAACTCACTAATACCAATATAGTGTACCCACAACCCACTAATACCAATGTACCATACTGCGTCTGGTGCTCCCGATGTGGCCTTCTATATATTGGCAAGACCCAACGCAGACTGGAAGATCGTTTCACTGAACACCTTTGCTCTGTCCGCCACAGAAAGCAGGATCTCCCAGTGGCCACACATTTTAATTCCACATCCCATTCCCATTCTGACGTGTCTATCCACAGCCTCCTCTACTGTGAAGATGAAGCCACACTCAGGTTGGAGGAACAACACCTTATATTCTGTCTGGGTAGCCTCCAACCTGACGGCATGAACATCGACTTCTCTAACTTCCGCTAATGCCCCACCTCCTTATCATACCCCATCCATTATTTATTTATATACGAACATTCTTTCTCTCTCTCTCCTTTTTCTCCCTCTGACCCTCTGACTATACCCCTTGCCCATCCTCTGGGTTTTTCCCCCTCTCCTCCCCACTTTCCTTCTCCCTGGGCCTCCTGTCCCATGATCCTCTCATATCCCTTTTGCCAATCACCTGTCCAGCTCTTGGCTCCATCCCTACCCCTCCTGTCTTCTCCTATCATTTTGGATCTCCCCCTCCCCCTCCCACTTTCAAATCTCTTACTAGCTCTTCCTTCAGTTAGTCCTGACGAAGGGTCTCAGCCTGAAACATCGACTGTACCTCTTCCTAGAGATGCTGCCTGGCCTGCTGCGTTCACCAGCAACTTTGATGTGTGTTGCTTGAATTTCCAGTATCTGCAGAATTCCTCATGTTATAGTGTACCCACAACTCACAAATACCAATATAGCATACTCACAACTCACTAATAACAATATAGCGTACCCAGAACTCACTAATACCAATATAGCATACCCACAACTCACTAATAACAATATAGCGTACCCACAACTCACTAATAACAATATAGCGTACCCAGAACTCACTAATACCAATATAGCATACCCACAACTTACTAATAGCAATATAGCGAACCCACAACTTACTAATACCAATATAGCATACCTACAACTTACTAATACTAACTTGTTATTCTCTTTGCAAACCAGAGCACCCAGAGGAAACCTATGTAGTCACAGATAGAACAAGCAAACTCCTTGTAAAGCATTGTGCTAATTGCTTCACTTCTGCACTTCCCTGATCATCTTCCATTCATGCCTGGTGGTGATGTACCTTCCTGGGAAATGTGAACAGTCTTTGGGTTGAACCTGCATTGGAAACATAGAAACATAGAAACATAGAAACATAGAAAATAGGTGCAGGAGTAGGCCATTCGGCCCTTCGAGCCTGCACCGCCATTTATTATGATCATGGCTGATCATCCAACTCAGAACCCAGCCTTCCCTCCATACCCCCTGACCCCTGTAGCCACAAGGGCCATATCTAACTTCCTTTTAAACATAGCTAATGAACTGGCCTCAACAGTTTGCTGTGGCAGAGAATTCCACAGATTCACCACTCTCTGTGTGAAGAAGTTTTTCCTAACCTCGGTCCTAAAAGGCTTCCCCTCTATCCTCAAACTGTGACCCCTCGTTCTAGACCTCCCCAACATCGGGAACAATCTTCCCGCATCTAGCCTGTCCAATCCCTTTAGGATCTTATACGTTTCAATCAGATCCCCCCTCAATCTTCTAAATTCCAACGAGTACAAGCCCAGTTCATCCAGTCTTTCTTCATATGAAAGACCTGCCATCCCAGGAGTCAATCTGGTGAACCTTCTTTGTACTCCCTCTATGGCAAAGATGTCTTTCCTCAGATTAGGGGACCAAAACTGCACACAATACTCCAGGTGTGGTCTCACCAAGGCCTTGTACAACTGCAGCAGTACCTCCCTGCTCCTGTACTCGAATCCTCTCGCTATAAATGCCAGCATACCGTTCGCCTTTTTCACCGCCTGCTGTACCTGCATGCCCACTTTCAATGACTGGTGTATAATGACACCCAGGTCTCGTTGCACCTCCCCTTTTCCTAATCGGCCACCATTCAGATAATAATCTGTTTTCCTATTTTTGCCACCAAAGTGGATAACTTCACATTTATCCACATTAAATTGCATCTGCCATGAGTTTGCCCACTCACCCAACCTATCCAAGTCACCCTGCATCCTCTTAGCATCCTCCTCACTGCTAACACTGCCACCCAGCTTCGTGTCATCCGCAAACTTGGAGATGCTGCATTTAATTCCCTCATCCAAGTCATTAATATATATTGTAAACAACTGGGGTCCCAGCACTGAGCCTTGCGGTACCCCACTAGTCGCCGCCTGCCATTCTGAAAAGGTCCCGTTTATTCCCACTCTTTGCTTCCTGTCTGCTAACCAATTCTCCACCCACACCAATACCTTACCCCCAATACCGTGTGCTTTAAGTTTGCACACTAATCTCCTATGTGGGACCTTGTCAAAAGCCTTTTGAAAATCCAAATATACCACATCCACTGGTTCTCCCCTATCCACTCTACTAGTTACATCCTCAAAAAATTCTATGAGATTCGTCAGACATGATTTTCCTTTCACAAATCCATACTGACTTTGTCCGATCATTTCACCGCTTTCCAAATGTGCTGTTATCACATCCTTGATAACTGACTCCAGCAGTTTCCCCACCACCGACGTTAGGCTAACCGGCCTATAATTCCCCGGTTTCTCTCTCCCTCCTTTTTTAAAAAGTGGGGTTACATTAGCCACCCTCCAATCCTCAGGAACTAGTCCAGAATCTAACGAGTTTTGAAAAATTATCACTAATGCATCCACTATTTCTTGGGCCACTTCCTTAAGCACTCTGAGATGCAGACCATCTGGCCCTGGGGATTTATCTGCCTTCAATCCCTTCAATTTACCTAACACCACTTCCCTACTAACATGTATTTCGCTCAGTTCCTCCATCTCACTGGACCCTCTGTCCCTTACTATTTCTGGAAGATTATTTATGTCCTCCTTAGTGAAGACAGAACCAAAGTAATTATTCAATTGGTCTGCCATGTCCTTGCTCCCCATAATCAATTCACCTGTTTCTGTTTGCAGGGGACCTACATTTGTCTTTATCAGTCTTTTCCTTTTTACATATCTATAAAAGCTTTTACAGTCCGTTTTTATGTTCTCTGCCAGTTTTCTCTCATAATCTTTTTTCCCCTTCCTAATTAAGCCCTTTGTCCTCCTCTGCTGAACTCTGAATTTCTCCCAGTCCTCAGGTGAGCCACTTTCTCTGGCTAATTTGTATGCTACTTCTTTGGAATTCATACTATCCCTAATTTCTCTTGTCAGCCACGGGTGCACTACCTTCCTTGATTTATTCTTTTGCCAAACTGGGATGAACAATTGTTGTAGTTCATCCATGCAACCTTTAAATGCCTGCCATTGCATATCCACCGTCAATCCTTGAAGTGTCATTTGCCAGTCTATCTTAGCTAATTCATGTCTCATACCTTCAAAGTTACCCCTCTTTAAGTTCAGAACCTTTGTTTCTGAATTAACTACGTCACTCTCCATGTTAATGAAGAATTCCACCATATTATGGTCACTCTTACCCAAGGGGCCTCTCACGACAAGATCGCTAATTAACCCTTCCTCATTGCTCAAAACCCAGTCCAGAATAGCCTGCTCTCTAGTCGGTTCCTCGACATGTTGGTTCAAAAAACCATCCCGCATACATTCCAAGAAATCCTCTTCCTCAGCACCTTTACCAATTTGGTTCACCCAGTCTACATGTAGATTGAAGTCACCCATTATAACTGCTGTTCCTTTATTGCACACATTTCTAATTTCCTGTTTAATACCATCTCCGACCTCACTACTACTGTTAGGTGGCCTGTACACAACTCCCACCAGCGTCTTCTGCCCCTTAGTGTTACGCAGCTCTACCCATATCGATTCCACATCTTCCCGGCTTATGTCCTTCCTTTCTATTGCGTTAATCTCTTTTTTAACCAGCAACGCCACCCCACCTCCCCTTCCTTCGTGTCTATCCCTCCTGAATATTGAATATCCCTGAACGTTGAGCTCCCATCCCTGGTCACCCTGGAGCCATGTCTCTGTGATCCCAACTATATCATAATCATTAATAACAATCTGCACTTTCAATTCATCCACCTTATTACGAATGCTCCTTGCATTGACACATAAAGCCTTCAGGCGCTCTTTTACAACTCTCTTAGCCCTTTTTAATGCTTGCCCTGGATTTGTCGGCCTGCCACTTTTACTTTTCCCCTTTGTACTTTTTGCTTCTACGCTCACTTTACACCCCTCTGTCTCTCTGCACTGGTTCCCATCCCTCTGTTGTGAACTAACCTCCTCACACCTAGCCGCTTTAATTTGATTCCCACCCCCCAACCATTCTAGTTTAAAGTCACCTCAGTAGCCCCCGCTAATCTCCCTGCCAGGATATTGGTCCCCCTAGGATTTAAGTGTAACCCGTCCTTTTTGTACAGGTCACGCCTGCGCCAAAAGAGGTCCCAATGATCCAAAAACTTGAATCCCTGCCCCCTGCTCCAATCCCTCAGCCACGCATTTATCCTCCACCTCATCGCATTCCTACTCTCACTGTCGCGTGGCACAGGCAGTAATCCCGAGATTACTACCTTTGCGGTCCTTTTTCTCAACTCCCTTCCTAGCTCCCTATATTCTTCTTTCAGGACCTCATCCCTTTTCCTACCTATGTCATTGGTACCTATATGTACCAGGACCTCTGGCTCTTCACCCTCCTACTTCAGGATATCTTGGACACGATCAGAAATATCCCGGACCCTGGCACCAGGGAGGCAAACTACCATCCGAGTCTCTGGACTGCGTCCACAGAATCGCCTATCTGACCCCCTTACTATCGAGTCCCCTATCACAACTGCCCTCCTCTTCCTTGCCCTACCCTTCTGAGCTACAGGGCCAGACTCTGTGCCGGAGGCAGGGCCACTGTCGCTTCCCCCGGGTAAGCTGTCCCCCCCAACAGTACTCAAACAGGAGTACCTGTTGTTAAGGGGCACAGCCGCCGGGGTACTCCCCATCACCTTCCTTTTCCCCTTCCCCCTCCTAACCGTGACCCACTTGTCTGCCTGAAAGGTGGACCTCTGACATGACCTTACTCCTTCTGCATCTGCTTGGATCACTGGGCTCACCTTTGGACGGGATTGAACCTACGACTTCTTTCTGTCCAACTTTGGACATGAAGTGTATTGGAACCATGACTCCCAGTGAGAAGTGGGGAAGTTTTGAGTTTATGGTCTGAGCCTCTCTCTCTTCACTCTTCCATGTCGTCATTCTGAGCTGATGTATAAAGTGAGTGTTTTCCATATTTTCCTCTAACTGTCTCAAAGGACCTCGATTCCTCCTGGTAGGACGTTATTGGAAATGAATGGAAGGAACCTCTCGGTTTCTCGATCGATTCTCCCTGTGTGGTGCAGGTGTCTGAGTATTAGTCACCGACAGCCCAGTGTAAGGTGCTGAGCTTTGATGTCAGTGACAGGTCAGTTCGGGGTCAGAGGGGAAGCTACTGTAACCAGATACTTCAATAGATGGTGCTTTTCAGACAGTGACTGAGGCCATTAGAAGGTTCCTGACAATAATTTATACCAGTGTATGAAGTAGACGTTGGAAAGCTGCTTGGGAAAGGACAAGCTCCTCACTACACTCCACAGTAAGGGGGGCTCCATTCCTACAACGTCCTGTGGAAATTCAGGATAACCCAAAGCATTCCATATCTCATGAAGTGATCCCAGGAATGAAAGGGTTAACATATGAGGAGCATTTGGCGAATCATAAACACATGAGCTTCTGCAGGTGCGGTAAATCCAGAGTATCACACAAAAAAGATGCTGAAGGAACTCAGCTGGCCAGACGGGGAATAAACAGTCAGCATTTCAGCTCTGTAGTCACTGCAGTTTAGAAGGACGAGAGGGATCTCATTGAAACCTGCTGAATATTGAAGGGCTTAGATAGACTGGATGTAGAGAGAATGTTTTCAATAGTGGGAAAGTCTAGGACCAGAGAACACAGCCTCAGAATAGAAGGATGTCACTTTGGAACTGATGAGGAGGAATTTCTTTCTCCAGAGGCTAGTGAACTTATGGAATTCATTGTCACAGACGGCTGTGCAGGCCAAGTCATTGGGTATATTTAATGTGGAGGTTGACAGGCTCTTGATTAGTCAAGGTGTCAAAGGTCACAGGGAAAGGCAGGAGAATGGGGTTAAGAGGGGAAAAAATCAGCCATGATGGACTGCCGGGGCAGACTTGATGGGCCAAACAGCCTAATTCTTCTCCTATGTCTTATGGTCTTCCTTAAAGTGTAGTCACTGTTGTATTCCAGGAAACAGGTTGCACACAGCAAGTTCCTGTGACCTGGATTGAATCAGAATCCGGTTTGATATCACCCCATATGTCATGAAACTTTTTACCTTAACAGCAGCAGGACAATGCAATACATAGAGGAAAATAAATAAAGGAGTCACAGTAAGTATATATATACACACGTATATGAAATAGTTAAGTTAAGAATAGTAGTGCAAAATCAAAAATAATTTAAAAAGTGAGGTAGTGTCCAAAGATTCAATGTCCGTTTAGGAATCGGATGGCAGAGGGGAACAAGCTGTTCCTGAATCGCTGAGTGTGTGCCTTCAGGCTTCTGTATCTCCTACCTGATGGTAACAGTTAGAAAAGGGCATGCCCTGGGTGCTGGGGGGTCCTTAATAATGGACGCTGCCTTTCTGAGACACCGCTCATTGAACATGTCTTGGTTACTACGGAGGCTGGTGCCCATAATGGAGATGACTAATTTTACAACTTTCTTTAGCTTTTTCAATCCTGTGCAGTAACCCCTGCCCCATACTAGACAGTGATGCAGCCTGTCAGAATGCTCTCCATGGTACATTTGGAGAAGTTTTTGAGTATTTTAGATGACAAACCAAATTTCCTCAAATGCCTGATGAAATATAGCTGCTATCTTGCCTGCTTGAAACTGCTCACTCTCTTCACTTCTGATCTCTCTATGAGGATTGGTTTGTGTTCCCTCGTCTTACCCTTTCTGAATTGATTAATCTGGTAGTTTTATTTTAGTGTTCTTGATTAAAGGAAAAATATTGGTCAGAATGTTCAAGTGAATTCTCTCCCTTGTTTTCATCTACTAGAGAGAAGAGACGGGGCTTCAGTTTAAAATTTCATCCGAAGAAGCCACCTCTTTCTGCGTACACAGCAGCTTCAGGCTAGATCTTTGTCTCCAAGTTTCTGGAGTAGGAATTGAACCCACAACTCCTGATTCAGAAGCATGCAGATTTGTCCTTGTGTGGTGCTGTAGACCACTTGCCCTCTGAGGTCAAAGGTCATTAATTCCCTCCTTAAACTGGGACATGAACTCAAAGCTGACATGTCTCGGGTGTTTTCTTTCAGATGGGATTTTAAATCTGCCTCAAATGAGAAAGGTCCTTTGAGAAAGGGACGGCACAGCTTTGTGGGCCGAAGGGCCTGTATTGAGCTGTGCGTTTTCTATGCTTCTATGAATGTATTGAGTGACAGTTCTCCTTGGCGTCTCTTTGAGTATTTATCCTTCAGTCAACCCTGCTCCGTCAGTTAGCCTCTTGCAGTGCTGATCATGTCGGTGTATGAATGTATTCTCAACGAGCTTCTCATGTCATATCAGACATAGGAACAGAATTAGGCCATTCAGCCCATCGAGACATGCCCTGTCATTCCATAATGGCAGATTTATTATCCTTGTCAACCCCATTTTCCTGGCTTCTTCCCTTAACCTGTGACGCCCTGACTAATTAAGAACCTATCAACCTCTGATTTAAATATGTCCAATACGACTTGGCCTCCACAGCCGTCTGTGGTAACGAATTCCACAGATTCACCACCTCTGTTCCAAAGGGACGCCCTTGTATTCTGAGGCTGTGCCCTCTGGTCCTAAACTCACCCCCTATAGGAAATATCCTTTCCACATCCACTCTACCTAAGCCTTTCAATATTTGATAGGTTCAAAGTTCCAAGTAAAATTTATTATCATATATGTCACCATATATAACCCTGAGATTCAGTTTCTTGCAGGCATATGCAATAAATGCATAATAGAAAAATAACCAAAATAGAATCAATGAAAGACCGCACCAACTTGGGTATTCATCCCAGGTGTAAAAGACAACAAACTGAAAATACAAAAGGAAAGAGGAAAAATAAATAATAATAATAATAGTAACAGTAATAATAAATACATATGCAATAATTATTGAGAACATGAGATGAAGTGTCCATGAAAGTGACTCCACAGGATGTGGGAACAGTTCAGTGATGGGGCAAGTGTAGTTGAGTGAAGTTATTGTCTTTATTTCAAGAGCCCGATGGTTGTAGGGTAATAACTGTTCCTGAACCTGGTGGTGTGGGACCTGATGGTTGAGGGGTAATAACTGCTCCTGAACCCGGTGTTGTGGGACCTGATGGTTGTAGGGTAATAACTGTTCCTGAACCTGGTGGTGTGGGACCTGATGGTTGAGGGGTAATAACTGTTCCTGAACCTGGTGGTGTGGGACCTGATGGTTAAGAGGTAATAACTGTTCCTGAACCTGGTGGTGTGGGACCTGATGGTTGAGGGGTAATAACTGTTTCTGAACCTGGTGGTGTGGGACCTGATGGTTAAGAGGTAATAACTGCTCCTGAACCCGGTGTTGTGGGACCTGATGGTTGTAGGGTAATAACTGTTCCTGAACCTGGTGGTGTGGGACCTGATGGTTGAGGGGTAATAACTGTTCCTGAACCTGGTGGTGTGGGACCTGATGGTTGAGGGGTAATAAGTGTTCCTGAACCTGGTGGTGTGGGACCTGATGGTTAAGAGGTAATAACTGTTCCTGAACCTGGTGGTGTGGGACCTGATGGTTGAGGGGTAATAACTGTTCCTGAACCTGGTGGTGTGGGACCTGATGGTTGTAGGGTAATAACTGTTCCTGAACCTGGTGGTGTGGGACCTGATGGTTGAGGGGTAATAACTGTTCCTGAACCTGGTGGTGTGGGACCTGATGGTTAAGAGGTAATAACTGTTCCTGAACCTGGTGGTGTGGGACCTGATGGTTGAGGGGTAATAACTGTTCCTGAACCTGGTGGTGTGGGACCTGATGGTTAAGAGGTAATAACTGTTCCTGAACCTGGTGATGTGGGACCTGATGGTTGAGGGGTAATAACTGTCCCTGAACCTGGTGGTGTGGGACCTGATGGTTAAGAGGTAATAACTGTTCCTGAACCTGGTGATGTGGGACCTGATGGTTGAGGGGTAATAACTGTCCCTGAACCTGGTGGTGTGGGACCTGATGGTTAAGAGGTAATAACTGCTCCTGAACCCGGTGGTGTGGGACCTGATGGTTAAGAGGTAATAACTGTTCCTGAACCTGGTGATGTGGGACCTGATGGCTGAGGGGTAATAACTGTTCCTGAACCTGGTGGTGTGGGACCTGATGGTTGAGGGGTAATAACTGTTCCTGAACCTGGTGGTGTGGGACCTGATGGTTGAGGGGTAATAACTGTTCCTGAATTGGTGGTGTGGGACCTGAGGCTCCTCTACCTTCTTCCTGATGGCAGCAGCCAGCGAGAAGGGATGATGGATGCTGCTTTCCTGCGACAACACTCCAGGTAGATTTCAATGAGAGCCTCCCTCTCATTCTTCTAAGCTCTAGTGTACACAGGCCCAGAGCTATCAAATACCCCTCATACATTAACCCTTTTATTCTTGGAATCAGGAATAAAAGGATTAATGTATATGGGCTGTTTGACTACCATGATAAGAACACAACCCTTTCAAGGTGAGCCACACGTACTTTTGAAAACTAGAATTGTTCTTCAGCGTGAGAGTTCTTGACCCTCTGGATGTTACATATTTTGTGATGGCATCATATTAATGACTGAGTTCACATTAGCTGCCACAATTGGCACTGGGCTGCTTGTCTTCTATCCTTGAAGAATATTTGTGAGGGGTTCAAGTGGGCTGCTTTGAATTCCATTGCCATCATTCTGCTCCGATGAGATTTAAATTCCAAAATCTCCATCACCTCAGTTCCAAGGAAACTGTTCGGCTGGGGAGCCAGGGAGATAACTTGTTGTCTGGGTTGCTGTTGGAATGTGCACGATGTGGCAAGATTCCAGTTCTTGGCCTCCCCCAGTGCGATGCACGTGGACCAAATGTGGCCGAGAGGCCGGTTTCCCTCCCCTGCAGTGCGATTGTGGCAAATAATTTTCTCTGTTCATCCTCCTCTGTCTCCACTTTACCTGCAGGGTCCGCCTGAACACTCTACCTTGACCACTCTCCCCGCCCAGTCTGACACCTTGGCCCCTGACTTTGCAACCCTTTGGAGCAGTAGTGGACGTAGTGACTAATGTAATGAGTTAGTCATTTTGCGCAGATCTCCTGAAATTCCGCCAGTGCAATGATTCTGTGCACAAGCTTCCCTTTAATGCGATGAATTGTGGTCGTTGCTCCTGTCGGATGCCTGGTGCTTCCTATCTGGCTGAGATAACAGGACAGTAGAAACAATGTCCAATTGCCAGGAGAGTGTGGCTATGTGCACCAACCCCCCTAGAGGTGCAGCTGTCCCAGTGTAGATAAACAGTAAGCCTACAGCTCAACACTCTATCCCCGCCCCCGCCCACACTCAACGCAATGCACTGCTATCTCCCGTTATCCTGTGGGCTGTGCGGTGCACGTGTGTGGACATTTACAAACCAAAGGAATGCCTTTGTTAAGGGCTCAGGTTCCTTCTGAATACGGTGCCAGCTCAGTCGTGTCATCTGGCCCAGGTCTGTTTCAAGCTCCTACACTGAGTGTGGTTACAGTCTCACCCAGCAAACTGGCCATTCAGCCCAGCTGTTCCCTCCCCCTCCTGAATATCACCCTCTCATACAGCACCAAAACAGACCTTTTGGCACAGCCAAGTTGTCTAACTGAGCTAGAATCACGAGAGATTCTGCAGATGCTGGAAATCCAGAGCAACACATATAAAAAGCTGGAGGAACTCAGCAGGCCAGACAGCATCTAGGGAATCGAATAAACCATTTCAGCCGAGGCCTCGAGATGGTGCCTGACTTACTGAGTTCCTCCAGCATTTTATATGTTGTCTACCTGAGCTAGCACCATTTGCTTGTATTCAAAGTACATTTATTATAAAATTATGCATACAGAATATAACTCTGACATTGATCCTCCTGTAGGCGGCCATGAAACCAAGAAATTCCATAGAAGCATTTGCCTACACATCCCTCTAGACCAGGGCTTCCCAACCTGGGGTTCCCGAACCCCTCAGTTAACGGTCGGGGTCCTTGGCATAAATCCCTGGTCTAAATCTTTCCTGTCCACGTACCTGTCCAAATATCTTTTAAACATTGTAATAGTACCAACCTCTATCACTTCCTCTAGCACCTTGTATCATATACCCACTACCCTCTCTGTAGGAAAGTTCCCTTCATATCCTTTCAGTGGCAATGCGACTACTGTTACATTATATAGAGCTCGCTGTAGGTTCCCACAACTGTCTGTAAGGATTCTGTATGTTCTCCTCATGGCCCAATGGCTTCCTCCCGCATTCCGAAGATACGTGGTTAGAGTTAGTGAGCTGCGGGCGTGCTATATTGGCGCTGAAAGCACGGCAACTCTTGTGGGCTGCCCCAACATAATCCTCACTGACTTGATTTGACGCGTACGATGCAAATGTGACAAATAAAGCTAATTATTATCTTTCTCTTTAGAATCTTTCCTTTCTGTTGCTAGTCCAGCTCCAGTTGTGATTCCAGTCCCAGGGCAATGAGATTGACTGGACTTTCCTGCAATGTGGCTTCTCGGTTATATTAAACTGACAGAGGCTCAACAACGTTCACAGAGATTCCTTCTTTGGGAACTTGGTGATACTTGTTTTCCAACAATTTGTAACAGCATCATTTGGGCCATTTCTTGTCTTCGTTCACTGTACCAGTACTTCATTACATGCAAAGTTCAAAGTAATTGTATTTTCAAAGTACGAATACGTGAACACATACAGTAGTACCCTGAGATTCACTTTCTTGCAAGCATTTACAGGAAAAATAAAGAATACAATAGAATGTACAATAAAACCAGACATAAACAAAAATGGACAACTGATGTGAAAAAGAAGACAAACTGTAAATCAAAAAAAAATACTGAGAACGTGAGTTGTACAGAGACTTGAAAGTGAGTCTGTAGTGCTGAGGAGAGTGAGGTTATCCACGCCAGCTCAGGAAGCTGCCGGTTGAGGGGTGCTAACTGTTCCTGAACGAGGCAGTGTGGGACAAAAGGCTCCTGAGCCTCCTGCCAGATGGTAATAGTGTGAAGAGAGCATGGCCTGGGTGCTGGGGGTCCTTGAAAATGGATGGTGCTTTCTTGTGGCAGCGCTCCCAGGGCAACTCCCATTTCCTCCCTCAATATCACCCCTCCCTCAGTACCACCCCTCCCAGAGTGTGACCCTCCTTCAGTACCACCCCTCCCACAGTGTGACCCTCCCTCAGTACCACCCCTCCCACAGTGTGACCCTCCCTCAGTACCACCTCTCCCACAGTGTGACCCTCCCTCAGTACCACCCCTCCCACAGTGTGACCCTCCCTCAGTACCACCCCTCCCAGAGTGTGACCCTCCCTCAGTACCACCCCCCACAGTGTGACCCTCCCTCGGTACCACCCCTCCCAGAGTGTGACCCTCCCTCAGTACCACCCCTCCCACAGTGTGACCCTCCCACAGTACCACCCCTCCCACAGTGTGACCCTCCCTCGGTACAACCCCTCCCACAGTGTGACCCTCCCACAGTACCACCCCTCCCACAGTGTGACACTCCCTCGGTACCACCCCTCCCACAGTGTGACCCTCCCTCGGTACAACCCCTCCCACAGTGTGACCCTCCCACAGTACCACCCCTCCCACAGTGTGACCCTCCCTCAGTACTACCCCTCCCATAGTGTGACTCTCCCTCGGTACCACCCCCACACAGTGTGACCTTCCCTCAGTACCACCCCTCCCACAGTTTGACCCTCCCTCAGTACCACCCCTCCCACAGTGTGACTCTCCCTCAGTACCACCCCCCCAGTGTGACCCTCCCTCAGTACCACCCCTCCCACAGTGTGACCCTCCCTCAGTACCACCTCTCCCACAGTGTGACCCTCCCTCAGTACCACCCCTCCCAGAGTGTGACCCTCCCTCAGTACCACCCCCCACAGTGTGACTCTCCCTCAGTACCACTCCTCCCACAGTGTGACCCTCCCGCAGTACCACCCCTCCCAGAGTGTGACCATCCCTCAGTACCACCCCCCCTCAGTGTGACCCTCCCTCGGTACCACCCCCACACAGTGTGACCCTCCCTCGGTACCACCCCTCCCAGAGTGTGACCCTCCCTCAGTACCACCCCTCCCACAGTGTGACCCTCCCTCAGTATCACCCCTCCCACAGTGTGACTCTCCCTCAATACCACCCATCCCACAGTGTGACTCTCCCTCAGTACCGCCCCTCCCACAGTGTGACCCTCCCTCAGTACCACCCCTCCCACAGTGTGACACTCCCTCGGTACAACCCCTCCCACAGGGTGACCCTCCCACAGTACCACCCCTCCCACAGTGTGACCCTCCCTCAGTACTACCCCTCCCATAGTGTGACTCTCCCTCGGTACCACCCCCACACAGTTTGACCCTCCCTCAGTACCACCCCTCCCACAGTTTGACCCTCCCTCAGTACCACCCCTCCCACAGTGTGACTCTCCCTCAGTACCACCCCCCCAGTGTGACCCTCCCTCAGTACCACCCCTCCCACAGTGTGACTCTCCCTCAGTACCACCCCCCCAGTGTGACCCTCCCTCAGTACCACCCCTCCCACAGTGTGACTCTCCCTCGGTACCACCCCCACACAGTTTGACCCTCCCTCAGTACCACCCCTCCCACAGTGTGACTCTCCCTCAGTACCACCCCTCCCACAGTGTGACTCTCCCTCACTACCACCCCTCCCACATTGTGACCCTCCCTCAGTACCACCCCTCCCACAGTGTGACCCTCCCTCAGTACCACCCTTCCCACAGTGTGACTCTCCCTCAGTACTGCCCCTTCCACAATGCGGTGCTCCCTCAGTGCTACAGTGTGGATTGTAATGCCTGCCTCTGGAATGGGAATTGAAGTTTGACAAGCTTCTGTGGGTGAGTGGTGGAGATGATATTAACTGACTGTATCACAGCCTGGTATGGAAACACCAATGCCCTTGAATGGTAAATTCAACAAAAAGTAGTGGATATGGCCCGATCCATCATAATAAAACCCTCCACACCATTGAAACATTGTCACAGGAAAGCAACATCCATCATCAGGGACCCCCACCACCCTAGTCATGCTCTGTTCTTGCTGCTGCCAGTAGGAAGGTGGTACAGGAGCTTCAGCACTCACACCACCAGGTTCAGGAACAATTACCCCTCAACCATCAGGTCCCACACCACCAGGTTCAGGAACAATTACCCCTCAACCATCAGGTCCCACACCACCAGGTTCAGGAACAGTTATTACCCGTCAATCATCAGGTCCCACACCACCAGGTTCAGGAACAGTTATTACCCCTCAACCATCAGGTCCCACACCACCAGGTTCAGGAACAATTACCCCTCAACCATCAGGTCCCACACCACCAGGTTCAGGAACAGTTATTACCCCTCAATCATCAGGTCCCACACCACCAGGTTCAGGAACAGTTATTACCCCTCAACCATCAGGTCCCACACCACCAGGTTCAGGAACAGTTATTACCCCTCAACCATCAGGTCCCATACCACCAAGTTCAGGAACAGTTATTACCCCTCAACCATCAGGTCCCATACCACCAAGTTCAGGAACAGTTATTACCCCTCAACCATCAGGTCCCACACCACCAGGTTCAGGGACAGTTATTACCCCTCAACCATCAGGTCCCACACCACCAGGTTCAGGAACAATTACCCCTCAACCATCAGGTCCCACACCACCAGGTTCAGGAACAGTTATTACCCCTCAATCATCAGGTCCCACACCACCAGGTTCAGGAACAGTTATTACCCCTCAACCATCAGGTCCCACACCACCAGGTTCAGGAACAGTTATTACTCCTCAACCATCAGGTCCCATACCACCAAGTTCAGGAACAGTTATTACCCCTCAACCATCAGGTCCCATACCACCAAGTTCAGGAACAGTTATTACCTCTCAACCATCAGGCTCTTTAACCAAAGGAGTTAATTTCACTCAACTTGAATTGATTATGGGGAGCAAGGACATGGCAGACCAATTGAATAATTACTTTGGTTCTGTCTTCACTAAGGAGGATATAAATAATCTTCCGGAAATAGTAGGGGACAGAGGCTCCAGTGAGATGGAGGAACTGAGGGAAATACATGTTAGTAGGGAAGTGGTGTTAGGTAAATTGAAGGAATTAAAGGCAGATAAATCCCCAGGGCCAGATGGTCTGCATCCCAGAGTGCTTAAGGAAGTAGCCCAAGAAATAGTGGATGCACTAGTGATAATTTTTCAAAACTCTTTAGATTCTGGACTAGTTCATGAGGATTGGAGGGTGGCTAATGTAACCCCACTTTTTAAAAAAGGAGGGAGAGAGAAACCAGGGGATTATAGACCGGTTAGCCTAACGTCGGTGATGGGGAAACTGCTAGTGTCAGTTATCAGAGGTGTGATAACAGCACATTTGGAAAGCGGTGAAATCATCGGACAAAGTCAGCATGGATTTGTGAAAGGAAAATCATGTCTGACAAATCTCATAGAATTTTTTGAGGATGTGACTAGTGGAGTGGATAGGGGAGAGCCGGTGGATGTGGTATATTTGGATTTTCAAAAGGCTTTTGACAAGGTCCCACACAGGAGATTAGTGTGCAAACTTAAAGCACACGGTATTGGGGGTAAGGTATTGCTGTGGATACAGAATTGGTTAGCAGACAGGAAGCAAATAGTGGGAAGAAACGGGACCTTTTCAGAATGGCAGGCGGTGACTGGTGGGGTACCGCAAGGCTCAGTGCTGGGACCCCAGTTGTTTACAATATATATTAATGACTTGGATGAGGGAATTAAATGCAGCATCTCTAAGTTTGCGGATGACACAAAGCTGGGCGGCAGTGTTAGCTGTGAGGAGGATGCTAAGAGGATGCAGGGTGACTTGGATAGGTTAGGTGAGTGGGTAAATTCATGGCAGATGCAATTTAATGTGGATAAATGTGAAGCTATCCACTTTGGTGGCAAAAATAGGAAAACAGATTATTATCTGAATGGTGGCCGATTAGGAAAAGGGGAGGTGAAATGAGACCTGGGTGTCATTATACACCAGTCATTGAAAGTGGGCATGCAGGTACAGCAGGCGGTGAAAAAGGCGAATGGTATGCTGGCATTTATAGCAAGAGGATTTGAGTACAGGAGCAGGGAGGTACTTCTGCAGTTGTACAAGGCCTTGGTGAGACCACACCTGGAGTATTGTGTGCAGTTTTGGTCCCCTAATCTGAGGAAAGACATCCTTGCCATAGAGGGAGTACAAAGAAGGTTCACCAGATTGATTCCTGGGATGGCAGGACTTTCATATGATGAAAGACTGGATGAACTAGGCTTATACTTGTTGGAATTTAGAAGTTTGAGGGGGGATCTGATTGAAATGTATAAAATCCTAAAGGGATTGGACAGGCTCGATGCAGGAAGATTGTTCCCGATGTTGGGGAAGTCCAGAACGAGGGGTCACAGTTTGAGGATAAAGGGGAAGCCTTTTAGGACCGGGATTAGGAAAAACTTCTTCACACAGAGAGTGGTGAATCTGTGGAATTTCCCGCCACAGGAAACAGTTGAGGCCAGTTCATTGGCTATATTTAAGAGGGAGTTAGATATGGCCCTTGTGGCTAAAGGGATCAGGGGGTATGGAGAGAAGGCTGGTACAGGGTTCTGAGTTGGATGATCAGCCATGATCATACTGAATGGTGGTGCAGGCTCGAAGGGCCGAATGGCCTACTCCTGCACCTATTTTCTATGTTTCTATGTTTCACTTGCCCCATCTTTGAAATGTTCCCACAGGCTACGGACTCACTTTCAAGGAACCTTCAACTCATGTTCTTGATATTAATTGCTTATTTATTCCTTATTATTATTTCTTTCTTTTTGTATTTGCACAATTCTTTGTCTTTTACATGCTGGTTGAACGGCCAAGTTGTCGTGGTTTTTAATTGATTCTGCTGTGTTTATTATTCTATTTTGGATTTGCTGAGTATGCCCACAAGTAAGTGATTCTTGGGGTTGTATATGGTGACCTCTATGTACTGTAATAATAAATGTACTTTGAGCTTCGAGGCCGGCACCTTCTGCCTGTGAGGTTGAGAAACAGAATCATGGTTCAGAGGTACGGAGGAGATGTCAGGGGTAAGTTTTTTACACAGAGTGGTGTGTGCGTGGAATGGGCTGCTGGCGACGGTGGTGGAGGTGGGAATGACAGGGTCTTTTAAGAGACTCCTGGGTGGCTACATGGAGCTTAGAAAAATAGAGGGCTATGGGTAAAGCCTAGGTAGTTTTAAAGTAAGGATATATTCGGCACAGCTTTGTGGGCCGAAGGGCCTGTATTGTGCTGTAGGTTTTCTATGTTTCTATGTTTCTATCACTGATTTACAGAATATCATTTAAAATAGGTTGTTTTAAGGCAGAGGTACAGCAGAAATATTAAACTACTTCTAAGTACAAATGAAATAAATAGTGCAAAATAGAATCATAACTGAGGTAGTGTTCATGGGTTCAAAATCCATTCAGAAATCTCACGGCAGAGGGAAAGAAGCTGTTTGTGAAACGCTGAGTGTAGGTCTTCAGCACCCTGCCAAGATATGGGGGAAACAATAGTCTTGTGCCCCACAGCATGGCAACACCTCCCTCCCTGTGCTCTTGGCGTGTTGCCCGAATCCCAGCAGAATGTGTCCTTTGTCAAAGACAGCCTGGACAGGAACATCTGTATCTTGGAAGTGAGGAGAGAATTTGTTGCATCCTCTGCTTCTGATAAGCTGAGTGCAGCTTGTTAATTTGTCCTTATCATCAGGCATGCATTCTTAAATCATCGCATCCAGCAGAGTCTCAGTAAAACACATGCTATTGATTACCCATTCCGTTCTGAGGGGCTTCAAATCACTGCCTAATTGGCCTATAATACAACAGTGGCTGAGTGATTGCAGTTCAATTTTATTGTCATTCAGCCGTACACAAACCAGATGAGTCTACTTTCCGGGAAATCCTCCAGCCCAGGCACAGAAAGGAAGCAGAGCATGTCTTACTTTTAGGAATTCCACCACCTGTCCAGTGTGGTTGGCAAACACCTTACTTAAATGTCTTGTTCAAACAAACATGGGCTGTTTTCCTACTGAGACTGGGTGAGACCAGAACTGGAGGTCACAGGTTAAGGGTGAAAGGGGAACGTGAGGAGGGACTTCTTCACTCAGAGATTGGTGAGAGTGTGGAATGAGCTGTCTGTGGAACTGGTGGACGTGGGTTCATTTCAAAGAAGTTCGGAGAGCTGCATGGGTGGGGATGTAGGGAGGACTATAGTTCAGGTGTGGTCGATGGGACTAGGTAAAATAGCAGCTCAGCATGGACTAGATGGAGAGAAGGGCCTGTTTCTGTGTTGTAGTCCTGTATGGCCATGTAACATGTATACAGCCAAACAAAACAATGTTCCTCAGGGACCATGGAGCATAAAACAGTACGTATATCATATACAGCACATCAGATAATAACACAATAATGTTAACAGATGAAAGTAGTCTGTAGATATACAAGTTGAATAAATTACATATAGTTACTGTATACAGATACTGGTGCTGTCATATATAATGTGTACTGGGTGGGAACAGGCTCACAGCCTGGGGAAGAAGCTGTTACCCAGCCAAACAGCCCTCGTTCTTTCACTGTGGTACCTTCTGCCTGACAGTAGGAGGTCAAGGAGATTGTGGGACAGTCGGGAGGGGTCCTTGACTGTGCTGAGGACTCTGTGAACGTAGCACAGATGGGGGAGAGAGAGACCCCAATGATTCTCTCACCAGTCCTCTCAATCCATTGCAGGGTCTTGCAGGCAGATGCCTTGCAATTTCCATACCAGTCAGTGAGATAGCTGGTAACAACATATAAAATTATGGGTGAAGGAGCCTGAGAGATGACTTGGTGGAGATGTAGAAGACGACAAGAGGCACAGATAGAGGAGGCAGCCAGAGACATTTTCTCAGGTAGAAATGACTAATTCCAAAGGGAATGATTTTAAGCCTGTCTTCCTTCTCCTCCACCCCACCCCTCCCACTGACACCTTCTGACTTCTTCCCCCTTCCCACCTGTCCTGATGACGGGTCTCCGGCCAGAATGGCTGCTATTTATTCCTTTTCGTAGAAGCTGCCTGACTCGCTGAGTTCCTCCACCATTTTGAGTGTACTGCTCTAGATTTCAGCATCTGGATCTCTTGCGTTTATAATTTAGGGTGATTATAATTTAGGGTATAATTTAGGAAAGTATAGAGGGGATGTCAGGATAAGTTTTTTACACAAAGAGTGGTGGGTGCATGGAATACACTGCCAGTGTGGTGGTAGAGGCAGATACATTAGGGACAGTTAAGAAACTCTTCGATAGGCATATGGATGATAGAGAAATGGAGGGATATGGAGACGGGAAGGGCTAAATTGATCTTAGAATAGGTTAAAAAGTCGGCACATCATGGGCCAAAGGTACTGTACTATATTGCACTGTTCTATAAGATACTTCGGACTGAAATTGTCTTTATAGAACAAGACTGCATGGTAGTGTAGCAGTTAGCACAACGCTATTACAGCTCAGAGTCTGGAGTTCAATTCCGATGTCACTGGAAGGAGTCTGAACATACTCCCTCTGGCATGCATGGGTTTCCCTCACGTGCTCTGGTTTCCTCCCACAGTCTAAAGACGTAACAGTTAGGGGTTAATTGTCCCGGGATTAGGTTGGGGTTAAATCGGGGCATTGTTGGGAGGCACAGCTTGAAATACTGGAAGGGCCTACTTCACATTGTGTATCAATCAATCCATCAATCAATCAACCAATCAATCAATACATAAATGTAAATTCACTTGTGTAGTTTGGAAGTGGAGATTAAGGAATCCTTTTCATGATAAATTGGCTGAGGGAAAAGAGATATTGGAACTAGAAAGGATTATGTTTGGGATGAATGGAATGGATGTGATAGCTTGTGTGGTTTAATGTCATGTAATTTATGTGACTTTTATCATCCGCTGACAGTGACGATCAGAGGGGCTAACTATTACTGAATTCAAGATTGTTTGATGTCATTTCCAGCGCACAAGTACAAAGAGAATGAAATAATTGTTTCTCTGGACCTGGTGCAGTACACAAAAATAACACAAAAGATAATGAACACAATACCACAGCACAGCAATGTAGTGGCTAGCACACTCTTTAGGGTACAGGCGACCCAGATTCAATTCCCACCACTGCATACCCGAGTTCCGAAGACATACTTCATTGTTCATTGTAAATTGTCCTGTGATTAGGCTGGGGTTAAATTGGGGGTTTGCTGGGCGGCATAGCTCAAAGGACTGAAAGGGCCTATTCCACGCTGTAGCTGAATAAATAAATTAAAAATCCACAATAAATATAAATACATAAAATAGCTAATATACATAGATTAATTGTATGTCCATAAAGTAATGCTAGTCACCGAGTATCTGTACATAAGGGGACAGATAGGAAATTGTAAAGTTGAGGTTGGGGGTGTTGTGGTGGAGGTGTTGATCAGCCTTGCTGCTTGGGGAAAGTAACTGTTTTTGAGTCTGGTGGTCCCAGTGTGGATGCTACGTTGCCTTCTCCCTGATGGGAGTGGGACAAACAGTCCATGAGCAGAGTGGGGGAATCCTGGGCAGGAGATCACTGGATAGCAGCTTCTTTCTGATGGGATAGTGGGTAGGGAGGTGATCTTTGGCAGGGAGCAGCATCTTAGCAAAGGGCACCATGTGGAGGAGAGGTCTGTTTTGAGAGAAGTGATGACCTTGTTGCATTGCTCAGCCTACACGAGCTGATGAACTACACATTCTTATAGGCGTGGATGAGGTTGTCTCCCCAGTGAGTGGAGATCGCTGGAAGAATGGAAAGACAAAAGACTGAAGATGCTGGAATCTGGAGCAAAAGACAAATTATTGGAGGAACTCAGTGGGTCAGACAGCATTTATGGAAGGATAGAAACTGTTCACCTGGATTGAGCTGGAAGAACGAGGAATCACTTCCCAGGACTAGGGGTTGTGGCCAACATGACTGAATCATCACAGAAATCAATCTCCACTGAGGAATCGGTGCGGCACAGATAGTTTCGTTCTGTTGGTTTATTTTTTATGAATTGATTGAAGTGGTAAGGGAACTGTCTGCCTGGCATTAGGCAAATGTTCCAGTCTCACTCCACAACACAGCCTGACTCACTCTATCAACACATCTACGGCTGAAACCTTCACCCAAGTCTGCTCTGCCATTCCATCGTGGCTGATTTATTATCCCTCTCAACCCCATTTTCTGCCTTCTCCACATAACTTTTGATGCCCTGACTAATTAAGAACCTATCAATCTCCACTTTAAATATACCCAATGATTTGGCCTCCATGGCCATCTGTGGCAATGAATTCCACAGATTCACCACCTCTGTCTAAAGAAATTCCTCTTCATCTCCGTTCTAAATGAACCCCTCTCTATTCTGAAGCCATTCGCTCTGCTCCTAGGCTGCCCCACTATTGGAAACATCTTTTCCACGTCCGCTCTATCTAATATTCAGTAGGTTTCAATGAGATCCCCCCTTATTCTTCTAAGCTCCAGCAACTACAGACTCAGAGCCAAAATGTGCCTCATACATTAACGCTTTCATTCCTGGAATCATTCTTGAGAGACTTCCTCTGGACCCTCTCTAATGCCAGCACATGTGTTCTTAGATAATGGGCCGACAACGGATCATGTCTAATGCCTCCTCAATCTCTTCAGCTACGTCTTTCAGAACCCCCGGGGTGCAATCCCTCTGGTCCAGGTGACTTATCTAACCTCCGACCTTTCAGCTTCCCAAAAACCTTTGCCCACACTCACTTCCGCCCCCTGATACTCTCAAATTCCGGCATACTGCTAGTGTCTTCCAAAGTGCAGACTGACGTAATATCCTATTAAGTTAGTTCACCAGTTCTTCGCCCCCCCCCCATTGTTACCTCTCCAACATCACTTTCCAGCGGTCTGCTAGCCGCCTGATATCTGAGACACCTGAGCACTGATGGACATTCGTCCCAAAGCTTCGCAGGCAACGACCTGAGAGAGTTCTGAATAACTTACAAACAGTGAACTGAAAGTCATGTTCTAACTTAAGAAATGCAGTGGTATATTTGTGCAAAGAAAGATCCCATACACAGCAACGGAGTACTTCCCAGCTGATGGGGGCATAAATAGCCAACGCCTCATGCCTTACCCCCGCCCCAGACATCACAAAGGAGTACCCTGCTCCTCCACAGAATCTTTTATACCTTGGAGAATGTCGTAGTTGATCGGGGCTGGCTGAGCAACAGGACAATGGTTCCATAGGAGGTCTGCCCCACCTCCGAGAGTGCTGCAGTCCCTCAGTTCTGCCCTGTGTACAGTGTGACACTCACTCAGTACTGCCTCACCTTCAGTACCGAACCTCCCACAATGTGACCCTCCCTCAGTACTGTCTCTCCTACAGTGTGACCCTCCCTCATCATTGCCCTCCCACAGTGTGACCCTCCCTCAGTACCACCCTCCCACAGTGTGACCCTCCCTCAGTACCACCCCTCCCACAGTGTGACCCTCCCTCAGTACCACCCTCCCACAGTGTGACCCTCCCTCAGTACCACCCCTCCCACAGTGTGACTCTCCCTCAGTACCACCCCTCCCACAGTGTGACCCTCCCTCAGTACCACCCCTCCCACAGTGACCCTCCCTCAGTACCACCCCTCCCACAGTGTGACCCTCCTTCAGTACCACCCCTCCCACAGTGTGACCCTCCCTCAGTACTGTCTCTCCTACACTGACCCTCCCTCAGCATCACCCCTGCCACAGTGACCCTCCCTCAGTACTGTCTCTCCTACACTGACCCTCCCTCATCATTGCCCTCCCACAGTGTGACCCTCCCTCAGTACCACCCCTCCCACAGTGACCCTCCCTCAGTACCACCCCTCCCAGAGTGTGACCCTCCTTCAGTACCACCCCTCCCACAGTGTGACCCTCCCTCAGCATCACCCCTGCCACAGTGACCCTCCCTCAGTACTGTCTCTCCTACACTGACCCTCCCTCAGCATTGCCCTCCCACAGTGTGACCCTCCCTCAGTACCTCCCCTCCCACAGTGTGACTCTCCTTCGGTACCACCCCTCCCTCAGTGTGACCCTCCCTCCCTCAGTGTGACCCTCCCTCGGTACCACCCCTTCCACAGTGTGACTCTCCCTCGGTACCACCCCCCTACAGTGTGACTCTCACTCGGTACCACCCCTCCCACAGTGTGACTCTCCCTCGGTACCACCCCTCCCAGAGTGTGACCCTCCGTCGGTACCACTACTCACACAGTGTGACCCTCTCTCAGTACCACCCCTCACACAGTGTGACCCTCCCTCAGTACCACCCCTCCCACAGTGTGACCCTCCCTCAGTACCGTCCCTCCCACAGTGTGACCCTCCCTCAGTACCACCCCTCCCACAGTGTGACTCTCCCTCAGTACCACCCCTCACACAGTGTGACCCTCCCTCAGTACCACCCCCCCACAGTGTGACCCTCCCTCAGTACCACCCCTCCCACAGTGTGACCCTCCCTCAGTACCACCCCTTCCACAGTGTGACCCTCCCTCAGTACCGCCCCTCCCACAGTGTGACCCTCCCTCAGTACCACCCCTCCCTCAGTACTGTCTGTCCCACAGTGTGACTCTCCCTCAGTACCACCCCTCCCTCAGTGTGACCCTCCCTCAGTACTGTCTGTCCCACAGAAACCCTCCCTCAGCATCGGCCCTCCCATAGCGTGACCATCAAGTTAAGTTAAGTTTACTGTCAATTAACTATATACATGTATACTGTCAAACGAAACAGGGTTTCTCCAGAACAGGGTGTGAAACGCTGTAGTATGCATAACCTACATAACACACAGTAACTATTAAAGTGCATAATTTAAATATTGTAGGGCAGTGGTCCCCACCCTCCGGGCCGCGGACCGATACCGGGCTGCGATGAATGCAGGGGTGCAGTGGTAGCTGGAATGCATCCGGCACATCTTTAAGAAAAAAGCCGAAATAAACAAGCTCATTAATTAGATACCGCCCGGCACATAAATGTCGGCCCAGATCAGAGGTGACATCTGATAAATGTCCCTGATGGATATTAGGGAGACTCCTATGATCCTCCCAGCTGTCCTCACAGTCCTTTGTAGGGGCTTCCTGTCCGTGCTCAGCTGTTCCCATCCCCGATGGAGATGCAAGTTGTCAGGACGATCTCAATGGTGCTCCTGTAAAACGCAGTTAGGATGGAGTCTCCTCGATTGCCTCAATCCCCTTGGCAAGTGGCAGTGTCTATCATTATGGACCCCCACCACTCAGGACATGCCCGCATCTCATTGTTACCACCTGAAGGGAGGTACAGAAACCTGAAGGCACACATTCAACGATTCAGGAACAGCTCCTTCCCATCTGCCATCCAGTTTCTGAATGGACATGAACCCATGAACACTGCCTCACTCACAAATTGCTGGACGAACTCAGCAGGTCAGGCAGCATCGATGGACTAAGGAAGGGTCTCAGCCTGAAACGTCGACTCTTTACTCTTTTCCATAGATGCTGCCCAGTCTGTTGAGTTCCTCCAGCACTTTGTGTGTGTTGCTTTGGATTTCCAGCAACTGCAGATTTTCTCATGTTTGTAACACTACCTCACAATGTCTTTATTTCTATTTTTGCACTACCTATTGAATTATTTTATATATTTGTTTACACCCACTTACTGTAGTTCTGTTTTTTAGAGTCATAGAGAAGTAAAGCACAGAAACAGGTTCATCCCAAACCAGTTAAACTGCCTACTCCCATCGACCTGCACTGGGGTCATAACCCTCCATACCCCGACTATCCAGGTACCTATCCAAACTTCGCTTAAATGTTGAAATTGAGCCGGTGATAATAAAGCTGACTCTGATTTTGACATTCACCACTTGTGCTGGGAACTCATTCCACACTCTCATGGCCCTCTGAGTGAAGAAGTTTCCACTCGTTCCTGCCCCTCCTGCAACCAAGTCTCACTAATGGCTACAACATCATAATTACAGGTTTTGACCCATGCCTTGAGCTCATCCACCTTTCCTACAATATTTCTAGCACTGAAATACATGTGGCTCAGGTCACTAGTCACACCATGCTCAACCTTTTGATTCCTGACTTTGTCTGAGGTCTCACCAACATCTGCCTCCACTACTCTCCACTAACTGCTCTGGCACTCTGGTTCCCATCCCCCTGCAACTCTAGTTTAAACCCCAGCCTTCTGCATTAACAAACTTTCCCGCTAGGATATTAGTCCCCTTCCAGTTCGGGTCAAACTGTCCCTTCTGTACAGGTCCCACCTTCCCTGGAAGAAGGTCCGATGATCCAAAAACCTTCTGCCCTCCCTCGTACACCTACTCCTCAGCCACATATTAAGGTGTATAATCTTCCTAGTTCTGGTCTCACTGGCACGTGACGCGGGTAGCAATCCTGAGATCACAACCCTGGAGGTCCTGTCCTTTAACTCAGCACCTAACTCCCTGAACTCCCAATGCAGAACCTCATCACTCGTCCTACCCATATCATTGGTACCTACATGGACCACATTCTCTGGCTGTTCACCCTCGGCGGGAGGAGAAGATGGCAGTGCGCCACGCGTGCGCAGCTCTCCAGTGAAAAATAATATCGTATCCGTTAAATAGGGACCGTGGACAATTCTGATTTGATGGAGAATGGACGTGAAAGCACAGAGGAACACCTGGAGAAATTTCTGAAACGCCCGTTCGCTGCTGTCGTTACTGTGTGGTCGGGAATCTTTCGGAGGGTAGGCCTCAAAATCCCCGGACTTGCCTGCTTTTGGCGACCGAGAAGGCGGTCAAATCGTTCGGACAGAGATGGCGCTCAGTACTCGGTGTCGGAGAGCTGATCAGAGCTCAAAGTTTTCGGATGACTCAGAGTCGGATTGTGGTCGGCATGGCAGGGAGAGTTTTTCTTCCTTCTCCTGTCTGTGTGAGATGTGGGACATTTGAGAGACTTTGAACTTTAATGTGCTCACGGACTTTCTTCATCAAGTTATGGTATTGTTACACTGTTTGTAACTATATGTTATAATTATGTGGTTTTGTCAGTTTTTTCAGTCTTGGTCTGTCCTGTGTTTTGTGATATCACACCGGAGGAAACATTGTATCGTTTCTTAATGCATGCATTACTAAATGACAATAAAAGAGGACTGTGTGTCTTCATAATCATAATCGTAACAATCCTGCTTGAGAATGCTGAGAACTCAATCCGAAATGTCCCAGACCCTAGCACTCAGGAGGAAACATACCATCTTGTTCTCACCCACAGAACCTCTTATCAGTTCCTCCAACTAACAAATTCCCTTTCACCGCCACTTGTCTCTTCTCCCCTATTCCCTTCTGAGTCACAGAGCCAGACTTAGTGCCAGAGACCCGACTGCTGTGACTTTCCTCTGTTAGGTCATCCCCTCTCCCCCCAAGAGCATCCAAAGTGATATACCTGTTGTTGAGGGGGATGGCCACAGGGGTACTCTGCACTGGCTCCTTAACCCCTTTTCCTTCTGACTGTCACCCAGTTTCCTGTGCCCTGCACCTTGTGTAACTACCTCTCTACATATCCTATCTATCACCCCCCCCGAATGATCCAGAGTTCATCCAGTTCCAGCTCCAACTCCTTAACGAGGATTGTTAGAAGTTGCTGCTGGATGCACTTCACAGTTGTAGTCGTCAGGGACACTGGAGTTCTCCCCGCCTTCCCTCATCCCACAAGAGGAACATTTAGCTATTCTGCCTGGCATCTCTACTGTCCCAGCTGAGCAGATATAAAGAAGAGAATACCATATACTGCGTTGTACTGCTTCTGCAAAGTTAACAGATTTCACATCATATTCCAGTGACATTAAAGCTGATTCTCATTCTGACCCTCCGTCACTACCCATCCTCCTCCAGTACTGACCCTCCTTCACTACTGACCCTCCATCACTACCGACCCTCCACTACCAACCCTCCATCACTACCAACCCTCCATCACTACCGACCCTCCTCCACTACTGACCCTCCTTCACTACCGACCCTCCTTCACTACCAACCCTCCATCACTACCGACCCTCCATCACTACCGACCCTCATTCACTACCAACCCTCCATCACTACCGACCCTCCTTCACTACCGACCCTCCTCCAGTACCGACCCTCCTTCACTACCGACCCTCCATCACTACCGACCCTCCGTCACTACCAACCCTCCTTCACTACCAACCCTCCGTCACTACCAACCCTCCTTCACTACCGACCCTCCTTCAGTACTGTCCCTGTGACAGTGAAGATCTCCGTTGATGTGGGTCTGTTTTGGGATCATCGAGACTGGACACCTGAATGCAGTTCATTGATTTTGTCTCATTCATTCCCCTTTACCATCTGCCGAAAAGCATCTCAGATTACACATTTCATGCATCATTGATACAGTTATGAATTCTGGAATCCCAGGGTGGTTACAAATACTAACTTCCTCATTTAATGTGATCACTTTTATTATCTGACAGAAGTTTCTGTTTGAACATCTCGAAGTGCAAATATTTGTCAGAATAAATGGAAACCTTCTCCTGGGGAAAAAGCAGCAGCTAATCCCGATTCATAGTCTGGTGTCTAATAAACAAACCACCAGTCACTCGGCCCTCGAGGGACTAAAAAACTTAAAGCAGCTTCTGGTTCGCTCCAAACTTGTGTAAGGAGGACAGCCAAGGAGAGTGACAAAGGACAACTGGAAACCATTATCTCCCTATTGTCAGTGATTGAGGAGGGCAACAATGGTTAACAGGCACTGGGACTCGTGTAATTGCTGGGTTATTGGACTAGGCTGGCTTCGGCAGGGGTGGGGAGAGAGGCAGTGGCCAAGAAACCAATAGAAGGACCCTCCATTCTGTATATTCTCATAACAAACTTAAACCAAGAATTGTTAACCCATTAGTGGCCATTATCTGTGGATGAGCCTCAGTCTATCACCTGATTAGCAGAGACTGAATTTGCACCTGGGCACAGATAGGACCAGGAACATACACTTCTAACTTCAAAGTACAATCTGCTACTGTGAAGTTCATTTTCTTACAAGTACTTACAGGAACAATAAAGAAATACAATAGAATCTACAAAAAAATCACACATAAACAAAATCTGACCAGCAACCAATCAAATGAACACAATCTGTACAAATATAAAAATAATACTGAGAACATGAGTTGTAAAGAGTCACTGATAGTGTGTCTGTAGGTGATAAAATTGGCTCAGTTGTGAATGAAGTTATCACACCACTTCAAGATGGTTATAGAGTAATAGCTGTTCCTGACGGGTGGTGTGGAATCTAAGCCTCCTCTACCTTCTGCCTGATGGTGGCAGGGAGAAGAGGACATGCCTGGATGGTGGGGGCCTTGGTGATGGATGCTGCTTCCTTGTGGTAGTGCTCCTTGTATCAGAATTAGAATCAGAACCAGAATCAGAATCGGGTTTAATATACATCATGGAATTTAATGTTTTGCGGCAGCATTACAATGCAATACACACAAACATATACTATAGATTCAATACAATACGCACAAACATATACTGTAGATTCAATACAACACACACACATATACTGTAGATTCAATACAATGCAATAGACACAAACATATACTATAGATTCAATACAATACACACAAACATATACTGTAGATTCAATACAACACACACACATATACTGTAGATTCAATACAATGCAATACACACACACACATACTGTAGATTCAATACAACACACACACATATATTGTAGATTCAATACAATGCAATACACACAAACATATACTATAGATTCCGGTTCATGGGCTATCAATTAATCAGGGCAGGACAACTCATAAAAAAACAAAAACTAACTGAGAAAATTGCCAGGGTTCCCTTTGGTTATTTGGGACACTCTGCCACATAATTGTGGCAGGAGACTGTTGCTGAACAGTTTCTAACTAGCACAAACATGAGAAAGTCTACAGATGCAGGAAATCCAAGCCACACAGTCAAAATGCTGGAGGAACTCAGCAAGCCTGGCAGAATCTGACCTGATGAAGGGTCTCGTGCTGAAACGTCAACTGTTTCCTTTTTCCATAGACGCTGCGGGGCCTGCTGAGTTCCTCCAGCATTTTGTGTGAGCTTCTAACTCGTATCTCACACTGAAATACTTGTAAGGACCAACTGCAGGAGTATTGAGGCCATGATCACCCAGCGTCAGCTGCAGTGGCTGGGGCACGTGATAAGGATGCCCCCATGTTGGCTACCCCGCAGAGTGTTATACGGCCAGCTACATCATGGTCGACGCTCAGCTGGAGGGCCGAAGAAGTGCTATAAGGATCAGATGAAGAATGCTTTAAGGAATTGCAAGATCAGACCCGAGGACCTGGAGGATGTTGCTGCTGACCGTACCACTTGGCGACAGCTGTGTAGGGACGGGGTTCGTATTCTGGAGATGGAAACAACAACCAGGAGACAGCAGAAGAGAGCCAGGAGAAATGCAGCCATGGTTGCCACCACTACCACATATACATGTCCCACCTGCAACAGAGCTTGTGGGTCCAGGATAGGACTGTATAGTCATCAAAGATCTCACCGTTAAAGGAGTGGACATCGTCATCGGATTTCGATGGACAACCGAAGAAGAGTGTCAGACACATGCAGTTATCTGGCTATTAGACACTACGCTGTGCTTAGAGCAAACAATTCTTAAATAACATCATTTGTGTGTGCTTGTGTTCAAAAAGCAGTGATTTTTGTCACTGATAGTTGGTGAGAAATAAGCAGTAAGAAAATGTAGAATTTGAGGGTTTCAAGCATTCAGGCTTGGAGATGCCAGAAATGGCCAGGAGTGAAAATGAAATTATTTCACTACTTCAACAAGTAGGAACTATGAAGGATTTGAAGGTATCGACAATCATCTTGAATATTACACTGAAAATGAAGATTTGGAGGATGCGATCATGAATAGCATTGTATGAAGGCAGTCCATTATCTACACTAGGTGTGTGTGCTGATTTTGTTCATTGACAGTCAATCAAAAGAATACAGCAGCATACACTAGATGAATTCCTTTGTAGATAACCATTAGGAACTATTTCACAGCTTTATAATACCCTGATAGTATTGGTAGTATACCAATTTGTTCTGTATTTCATGTAAAATCATAATTTTTTACAGAACCTGGGCCTCTGTACCTCGCTCTGTAATTGGATCCTCGACTTCCTAACCGGAAGACCACAGTCTGTGCGGATTGGTGATAACATCTCCTCCTCACTGACGATCAACACTGGTCACCTCAGGGGTGTGTGCTTAGCCCACTGCTCTACTCTCTCTATACCCATGATTGTGTGGCTAGGCATAGCTCAAATACCATCGACAAATCTGCTGACGGTACAACCGTTGTTGGTAGAATCTCAGATGGTGACGAGAGGGCATACAGGAGTGAGATATACCAACTTAATGGAGAGGTGCTGCAGCAACAACCTGGCACTCAACGTTAGTAAGATGAAAGAGCTGATTGTGGACTTCAGGAAGGGTAAGACGAAGGAACACATACCAATCCTCATAGAGGGATCAGAAGTGGAGAGAGTGAGCAGTTTCAAGTTCCTGTGTGTCTGTATCTCTGAGGACCTAACCTGGTTTCAACACATTGATGTAGTCATAAAGAAGGCAAGGGAGTGGCTATACTTTATTAGGAGTTTGAAGCGATTTGGCATGTCAACAAATACACTCAAAAACCTCTATAGTTGTACAGTGGAGAGTGTTCTGACAGGCTACATCACTGTCTGGTATGGAGGGGCTACTGCATAGGACCGAAAGAAGCTGCAGAAGGTTGTAAATCTAGTCAGCTCCATCTTGGGCACTAGTCTACAAAGTACCCAGGACATCTTTAGGGAGCGGTGTCTCAGAAAGGCAGCGTCCATTATTAAGGACCTCCAGCACCCAGGGCATGTCCTTTTCTCACTGTTACCATCAGGTAGGAGATACAGAAGCCTGAAGGCACACACTCAGCGATTCAGGAACAGCTTCTTCCCCTCTGCCATCCGATTCCTAAATGGACATTGATGCTTTGGACACTACTTCACTTTTTTAATGTACAGTATTTCTGTTTTTGTACATTTTAAAGTAATCTATTCAATATACATAATTGATTTACTTGTTTATTATGTTCTATTTTACTTATTATTTTTTCTCTCTCTGCTATATTATGTATTACATTGAACTGCTGCTGCTAAGTTAACAAATTTCACATCACGTGCCGGTGATAATAAACCCGATTCTGATTCTGATTCAGTTTGTCTTTTTTGTATCTTTTTAATTACTTCCATGAAACTTCGGCTAATTGGGTCAGATGTTTAATTGGGCCAAAATGGACTTTACTCATCCTCATCAAGATGGTTGACTTCAGTCTCTCCTCTCTCTGGATCAGATCCCATGCACATCTCGGATGCTGACGGTCTGTGCTCTTTCACTGGACGTTTGTACTGTGGGGACCTGGCCACGTCCATGATCTGATCAACAGAAGGGTATTTCTACTCTTTACTGTCAATGCCTGTATCTCCTTCTGGCAACTTTGAACCTTTTAGGCTCAAAAAAAGCCTTTTTCGTAAACATTCTTCATGGCCAATGGTGGTTCCTCCGTGAGATTGTGTGTTCATCCTCATTGCCCTGGTACGAGGGGGCTCTTGCAACCTTTGCAGTCCCCACCCAGTGTCTCCCTACTAAGATGTGATATTAGACTGGTCCTCAGAAGTCCATCTGTCAATACAATATCTATTACCTCTTCTCAGCCTAGGAGTAGTTCCCTACTGTACTGATGTGGCCCTCAACTGTTAAGCTATGACTTTGTAAACTCCTGGAGTCAGAAACACAGCATAGCACAGAAACAGACCAACAGAGCCTTTGGCTCATCTCGTGCATGTAGTCCATGATGAACTGTTATTCTCCCGAGTCTCACCAACCCGCACTTGGACCATACTCCTCTGTATTCATGCCCCCCCCCCCATAACTCAGGTACTCAGGTGCTGGCAAAATCTTTGTAAATTTTCTCTGTACTCTTCCAATCTTATTCCTGCAGGCAGGTGACCAGAACTGCAGACAATACTCCAAATTAGCCCTCAATATCCTTTAGTCCTCGGACCAAGAACCTGTTACTTTGGTTAAACTAATTATCGAGCAGTGCTATTTTGATGTTGTTTAATTGGCAATTTAGATGGTCATTAATTCCGAACCCATTAACTCTCTGCGAAGAAGCATCATTTTATTTCTTTGAGTTCTCAATTATCCACCAGCATTAATCATGATTGTGGTTTGTCAGTGTCAAGCATTGGCTAGAGGTTGCTGACGTGAGCGAGGGAGACGTCAGCTGATTAGATGCTGGAATTCAGGGGGCAGCTTCCACTGAAACACTGCTAAATCCAGCTCCCACTGCCCAGTGCCACACACATTATGAAGATCAGCCTCAAAGTGCCGTTTATCCACCACTTTACATCGACATGGCGGGGTTTTGATATTAAAATCCCTGTCTTTCTTTTCTGTGCTCTTGCCTCTCCCCATCTCTGCTCTGCAGTCTCCTCCAATCCTCCAACGTTTCTGTGCTTTGAACCTAGATACCTGGACCCTGAGCTCCGAGCTCTGTCCCTTTAAAACATTCATAGAATGCCCTCTCACCCAGCTAGTACCCTTCAGCGAACTAACTAAGTAAATGCAGGGTCTTGGACCAAAAACACTAGCTCTGGTTCTCCCTCCACAGATGCTGCCTGACTGCTGAGTATTTCCAACATTCTCTATTTCATACAGAGATACAGCCCAGTACAGGCCCTTGGGCCCAACGAGCCCACACTGCAGTTACACTCGTGACCATTAATCCACTAACCCGTACGTCTTCCGAATGTGGGAGGTAACAGCGGAGGCCAGGTCACTGGGTGCATTTAGGGTGCAGGTTGGTAGGCTCTTGATTAGTCAGGGTGTGGAAGTTAAGGGGGTTGGGGTTAAGAAGGAAATGGATTAGCTATGATGTAACGGGACAGCAGACTCAATGGGCTGAATGGCCTAACTCTGCTCCTACATTTTATGGCCTTATGGTGCACACACGTGGTCACAGGGAGAACATTGCCATTACCCATTACCACGCTGGTGTTTAGGGCAGCAATGAAGGTCTTCTGTCTCTGTGTGTCCTTGGCCATCTCCATTGTGGGGCTCAGTCACACACAGATATAGAAGGATTCTTACCTGTTTCTGTAACAATATTTTAAGCCAGTCAGGGTTGTTAGTCCTGAGCTGAACCCTGAACCGGGAGGACCGGCAGACCACACTCAGTCTGACCTTTGACCTGTCTGGCAAGGGTGACCTTACCAAGAGCCAAAGCACAAGGCCCTGACTCCATTGCATAGCTCTCCAGGTCACTGAGGCATTCAAGCACAACAACAAGGTTCAGGTCTTCTTGGAGGACAGGACAGAGAGAACATACAGATGGGGGCATCAGAGACAGTGTCACAGCTGCAGAAAAGGAGGAAGACATGGAGGAGTTGTCTACTGAGTCTCTGTGGGTGGAAGTTAAGAACAGGAAGGGGTCAATAACTCTACTGGGTGTTTTTTATAGACTACAGAATAGTAACAGGGACATCAAGGAGCAGATAGGGAGACAGATTCTGAAAAGATGCAATAATAACAAGGTTGTTGTCATGGGAGATTTTAATTTCCCCAATATTGATTGGCATCTCCCTAGTGCAAGGGGTTTAGATGGGGTGGAGTTTGTTAGGTGTGTTCAGGAAGGTTTCCTGACACAATATGTAGATAAGCCTACAAGAGGAGAGGCTGTACTTGATCTGGTGTTGGGGAATGAACCTGGTCAAGTGCCAGTTCTCTCAGTGGGAGAGCATTTTGGGGATAGTGATCACAATTCTATCTCCTTTACCATAGCCTTGGAGAGGGATAGGAATAGACAAGTTAGGAAAGAATTCAATTGGAGTAAGGGGAAATATGAGGCTATCAGGCAGGAACTTGGAAACATAAATTGGGAACAGATGTTCTCAGGGAAACGTAAGGCAGAAATGTGGCAAATGTTCAGGGGACATTTGCGTGGTGTTCTGGACAGGTACGTTCCAATGGGACAGGGAAAGGATGGTAGGGTACAGGAACCATGGTGTACAAAGGCTATTGAAAATCTAGACAAGAAGAAAAGAAAAGCTTATGAAAGGTTCAAAAAACCAAGAAATGATATAGATCTAGAAAATTATAAGGCTAGCAGGAAGGAGCTTAAGAATGAAATTAGGAGAACCAGAAGGGGCCATGAGAAGACCTGGATGAGGAAGTGGAGGGATGGGTTAGTAAATTTGTTGATGACACCTAGGTTGGGGGTGTTGTGGATAGTGTGGAGGGCTGTCAGAGGTTACAGCAGGACATTGATAGGATGCAAAACTGGGCTGAGAAGTGGCAGATGGAGTTCAACCCAGATAAATGTGAGGTGGTTCATTTCGGTAGTTCAAATATGATGGCAGAATATAGTATTAATGGTAAAACTCTTGGCAGTGAGGAGGATCAGAGGGATCTTGGGGTCTGAGTCCATAGGACACTCAAAGCTGCTGTGCAAGTTGACTCTGTGGTTAAGAAGGCATATGGTGCATTGGCCTTCATCAATCGTGGGATTGAGTTTAGGAGCTGAGAGGTAATGTTGCAGCTATATAGGACCCTGGTCAGACCCCACTTGGAGTACTGTGCTCAGTTCTGGTCACCTCACCACAGGAAGGATGTGGAAACTATAGAAAGGGAGCAGAGGAGATTTACAAAGATGTTGCCTGGATTGGGGAGCATGCCTTATGAGAATAGGTTGAGTGAATTTGACCCTTTCTCTTTGGAGTGGCGGAGGATGAGAGGATAGAGGTGTATAAGATGATGAGAGGCATTGATCGTGTGGATAGTCAGAGGCTTTTTCCCCAGGGCTGAAATGGCTAGCATGAGGGGGCACAGTTTTAAGGTGCTTGGAAATAGGTACAGAGATGTCAGGGCTAAGTATTTTCACTCAGAGAGTGGTGAGTGCATGGAATGGGCTGCCGGCAACGGTGGTGGAGGTGGATACAATAGGGTCCTTCAAGAGACTCCTGGATAGGTACATGGAGCTTAGAAAAATAGAAGGCTATGGGTAACCCTAGGTAATTCCTAAAGTAAGTACGTGTTCAGCACAGCATTGTGGGCCGAAGGGCCTGTATTGTGCTGTAGGTTTTCTATGTTTCTATAATGACAGTTCACTAACCACAACACCATGCTACCAACAGTATTGTTTAGTATTCCCTGACGAAGCAGTTTGATTGGTATTGCACGTTATCCATACAGATCACTTCATTGCACAGTGCATTGAGTTAGTACAAAGATTTTAAACATTAACCTCATTTATCACATGTACATTGAAGCATACAGTGAAATATGTTGCTTGTGATCATGGATTCAGAAAGGGCAGGTCCTGTTTGACAAACTTACTGGAGTTCTTTGAGGACATAATGAGTGCAGTGGATAGAGGGGAACAGGTGGATGTCATATACTTGGATTTCCAGAAGGCGTTCGATAAGGTGCCGCACAAGAGACTTATAAATAAGATACGGATGCATGGAGTCGGAGGAAGTGTATTGGCATGGATAGTGGATTGGTTAACCAATAGAAGGCAGAGAGTTGGTATAAATGGGTGTTTCTCCGGTTGGCAGTCAGTGGTGAGTGGGGTGCTGCAGGGGTCGGTGCTGGGCCCGCAGCTGTTTACCATTTACACTGATGATTTGGAAGTCGGGACTGATGACACTAAACTGAGTGGAAAAGCAAATTGTACAGAGGATGTGGAGAGTCTGCAGAGGATTATAGATAGGTTAAGTGAGTGGGCCAAGGTCTGGCAGATGGAATACAATGTTGGTAAATGTGAGATCATCCACTTTGGAAGGAATAATAGAACAGCAGATTATTATTTAAATGGTGTAAGATTGCAGCATGCTGTTGTGCAGAGGGACTTGGGAGTGCTTGTTCATGAATCACAAAAAGTCTTCATTGCTGAAGGGATTGAATTCAAGAGCAGGGAGGTCATGCTGCAACTGTACAGGGTACTGGTGAGGCCGCACCTGGAGTACTGTGGTTCTGGCCTCCATACTTGAGGAAGGATATACTGGCTTTGGAGGCAGTGCAGAGGAGGTTCACCAGGTTGATTCCAGGGATGAAGGGGTTAACCTATGAGGAGAGATTGAGTCGCCTGGGACTATACTCTCTGGAATTCAGAAGAATGAGGGGGGATCTTATAGAAACATACAAAATTTTGAAAGGGATAGATAAGATAGAAGTAGGAAAGTTGTTTCCATTGGTAGGTGAGACTAGAACTAGGGGACATTGCCTCAGTTTGATTAATAGGACTGGATGTTACAATCCCTAAAGTTTCTGCACTGCACTTGACTTGAGTGGAAGTAGTCCTTAAGGATGGCCACAAGATGATGCTACTACCATTACGACACATCTTCAGTCGTGTACCTCCACATCACCGGGTGTTTCAGCCTTTTATCACAAGACGCCCTCCGCCAAGGCAGGCCCACCACAGGCTGATCAGACCTGGCTGTGTGTCACATGGTGAGTCTCCAGCTGGTCACTCGGCAGCCCAGGCAGCATCCCTCCTTTTCAGCCACAGCCGGTGACTGCTTGTTTTGGCAGCATTACCAAGTGCTTTGATTGCCCTCCTATGGGCCTGCCCTCTGACTCCTACCTCCAAGATTCAGGGGAGAAGATTTAGGACAGAGATGAGGAGAAACTGTTTTTCCCAGAGAGTGGTGAATCTGTGGTATTCTCTGCCCAGGGAAGCAGTTGAGGCTTCTTCACTAAATATATTTAAGATACAGTTAGATAGATTTTTACATAGTAGGGGAATTAAATGTTATGGGGGAAAGGCAGGTAGATGGAGCTGAGTTTACAGACAGATCAGCCATGATCTTATTGAATGGCAGGCAGGCTCGATGGGTCGGATGGCCTACTCCTGCTCCTATTTCTTATGTTATTATTATTATTATGGGTGTGTGCTGGCGTCAGCCCGCAAGAGTCCTATCCTTCTGGTACCAATGCAGTACACCCACTACTCATTAACCCTAACCCATATGTCTTTGGGCTGTGGGAGGACATGGGATCACCTGGAGGAATGTACAAACTCCCTGCAGACTGCGGTGGAATTAAACCTGGGTGACTGGCGCTGTGGTAGTGTCACACTAACCATAACAACAGCACTCCTGTGAATATGCTGGCATGTTTCAGGCTCCCAGCACCTGCATTATCTGGATCTTATTCATTGACAATGGTGACATGTGTGCAGGTGGCAGACGACAGGCACGGGCTGTTTCACATACCGTTTTGTGAGGAATTGGGAAGTGTGAATTGGACCTAGCAATATCATGTAAAGCCGTGGGAATGGGGCAGGATGGTGAGGTAGCAGTGATTGCTCTGGTGTTGGATCCTTAATGCTGTCAAACCCAGGGGCTGATAGTGGGACAAGCTCCCACTACCTATTAAATGCTCCCAATGGCACACGACCCAAATAGCCTCTGACAACCACGTCCAGCTCCTAGCCTTCACGTGTGGCTGAGCTGCTAAACCCAGCAGAACCACTCCTACTAATACAGGGCAAAGGCAGGTTACCGGCGCCTTAAAACCAGTCACTTCAGGTGAATGGAGTCCCTCAGACATGATTGGCAACTCATCCAGGAGAAGGAAAACTCCAATCTCAAACCTTTGCAGCTGGACGGGGAAGCTGGAGTAGTAAATGCAGAGGCCTGGCGTCTCTGAGGCAGCCCTACGTTGAGGTCAACGTGGCCTGCCAACTCCTGTGACACCACTGGGGCCAAACTGCGTCAGTCTGCTGTTCCTTTGGGTTCATCAGCTGCTCAGAGTGGGGGAACTAGCTGCGTAGCACAACAGCAGGTTCTCAGTTGGTACTGGCCTAGCTTGCATATCAGACAGCTGGGACACAACATCCGAGGTTGAGCGTGACCAACAGCAGGCCTTGGGGGTGTTGGAAGATGTGGGAAACCAGTCTCCCGCGATTGCAAGCTGAACGTCCGCGGCCTCCTGCCTACAGCATTCACCGCCCTGCTTTAATTGCCGATTGGGTGTAAAGAAACGTGGAGGGAAGGTTGACCCAACATCAAAGTGCTGGGAAAGGCTTTGTAGTGTGTGATAGAGCCTCGGATGAACATTCTTGCGCAGTGGGGGGAGAGGAAGGTAATGCTGGAAGAATATCTGTGGAGCTGATACATGTGGAAACATACCCATACCGATGGTGCATGAAAGAGTAACAACAATATGTTCCTGGTCGGCACCAGTACTAATCCACGCAGCCCCACAATATCAAAGGAACACAGTACCAAATGGTGGCAATTATGTAAGGTGTTGTCGGGTCCTCATGCACTAATCCCAGCCAAATGTAGCAGTCACACACAACAGAAAAAATCCCTGGGCACTGACACCTACCTGCAAGAGCCTTTTGTTCCCTGGGCTTCAGGAGTTTAGGGGGAGGGAGAGTGCTAACAAGTGGTTAACCCTTTGTGAGGTCAGGTAACATGGCTCTATTCTTGTCCATTGCAGTTTAAGAGATCAAAGTAAATGTATTTATTTATCTGTCATATGTCACCTTACAGTAGTGAGATTCATACACTAGCAGATACAAAGAAAAACAATAGAATTAAAACTACACACCAAGACTGCCAAACAACAAATCTGCAAATGAAACTGTAGAAATACAAAATAAATAAAGTGTAATAAAATTGAGAACGAGTTGCACAGGCCATACGTTGAGAAATCAGTTCAGTGTTGAGGTGAGTGAAGTTATCCACGGCCATTTCAGGGGCCTGATGGTTGACGTGTAATAACTGTGCCTGAGCCCCATGGTATGGCACCCAAGACTCCTGTACCTCCTCCCTGATAGTGGTAGCAAGAAGAGGGCATGGCCTGGATGGTGGATGATGCTTTCCATGTAAAAGTAGAGTCCATGTAGTATTTTGCTTGTGCTGCTCGTATACCTGCTCTCCATTTTGGACTGTTATACACGGGGACTCAAGTACAGCCTGTTGCTGCAGTCTGCAGCTGGAGAGTAGAGACCCTGCTGACACAAGTCAGCTGCCCTCCCATGGACATCTCCATCATCATTGCTGCAGTTTCCAAATAAACCAGCTCCTCCTGGGATTCCCAGTGGGGAGGGGCTCTGCTCTCATCACAAGGAAAATTCTGATTTGCCCTGAGATCTTCTCTCTCCTCTCCCAACAGTTGTTAATAGGAACACATTTTATTGTGATTTGGAGATACGGGGGAGAAGATTTTCTCCAGCATCACTTGACTCCACAGCAGGTTCTGTGTATGAATATCCAAGTGTTAGAACTGCCTCAGCAAATTCTATTCCCTTCACAGAGACTCGAGCACAAAACCACTCACAATGGTGCAGGAGGAAGGAAAATCAATCCGCTGTGATGAATGCAGACATTGCTGCTTTACTGAAGACTATTCAACCCATTGAATCCAGTGCTTCCCCACCCCCCCCCACCCATCCCATTTCTCCGAAAGGGAACAATCTGTGAACGCAAACCAGGCACCAGTGAAACAGGTCACTGGCCCTGCTGAAAACCTCCACGACCTAACGCAGAGTGCAGTTCAAACATTGTCTAAAACTCACTCCCTTGAATATTTTCCCCAAATATCTTGGGTCTGTAACACCTACTCAAAACCAGCCACATGTTCACTTTCCGCAGGGGGGCGGGGGGATGAATGAGAGATGATAAGACAGACCGGGTGAGGGGGAAGGTAGGGTGACGTAAGCTGGGAGGTGATTGGTGGAAAAGGTTTGAAGAAAATAGAATCTGATGGGCGTGGCAGTGGACCATGGGAGAAAGGGAAGGAGGGGAGGCACCAGAGAACGTTCATAGTTCCAGATTCCCCACAAGGAAATGCCCTCTCACACTGTTACAAAATCCACCCCCACCCCCAGGATCTTACAATTCAATCAGGTCCGCAGTCAATGTTGGAAACAAGCCTACCCTATTCAACCCTTCCTTTCAAATCAGTCACCCATCCCACTCTTATGACAAATAAGAGGCACACTGCCTCGACATGACCCTACGAGGGAGAACCATCTCACACCACCTCAGACATACGTGGTCCTCCCATGAGGTCCCATCGGCTTCATTAAGGCTCAGAGGATGCACTTCTTGCAGCAGTTGGCAAGATTCCATCGTCCCCAGAAGATCCTGGCACAATTCTACACTGTCTCCATGGAGACCATCCACACATCGGCCATTACTGTCTGGGTTGGTGCAGCACCCCCTCACTATGTACAAAAACTAGAGTGAACCGTCAGGTCAGCAGAGAAAAACAAATCATTGGCCATGTTAGTGTGTTAAACCCCAGTTCAAACATCACCCCTGTATCTGCTGATCATTCAGAACATGGACAATCATGCCAAAGAACCATGTGCTGTGCATTCCAGCAGCACTCCCCATTTGCACCAAGCTCAGGAGACAACTCCCTGCAGCCCAGTGCCTGGTTCAGAGCTGAGAATATTGTCCATTGCAGGCTGCTGTGATCTATGCACTTTCTCCAGTCAACCAAGGAGAATTTAGGAAGGCAGCAAATGGGATGGGATACCCGTACTTCTGAAATGGGAGAAAGAATTTGAAGAAAACAGTCTGATTTTACTAACCTGATATTGGAATGAGGTATTAATGAGCCGCGCTCTGTCCGATCAGTGGAGATGTGGAAACACTGCCCCTGCCAGGGCAGCATCAGACTAGCAGTTACTCAGGTGAGCAAATCCCTTCTGGCCCAATGAATTTCAACAGCAGGTTCCCCCCTCCTATGAAAGTGCATAGAACACCCTACGGGGATGATGGTAGAGGCAGATACACTAGCGACATTCAACATTGGAACATGAAACAAAGAGAATGGAGACCTAATGGGATGGAAGGGTTACAACGATCTCAGAATAGTTTAAAAGGTCAATACCATCTTGTAGGCTGAAGACCTATGGTAACGTCAAATTAAATTTAAGAGAATTGATTCCCCATATACAAAGTCCTGTTGACCATCTCTAATCAGTCTATGCCTGACCAACTGCAGAATTATCCCATCACTTGGAATCCCCATCTAGTAACTCTCCCATCACTGATGTTAGGCTCACCAGTTTACAATCCCTTGGCTTGCCCTCTTTGGCACATTAGCCACCCTCCTAACTTCTGGTACCTCTCCCATAGCCAAGGAGGACATCAGAATCTGAGGATCCGATCCGAGCAGTTTCTTACCATAACATCCCACCCAATCAATCAAAAGCTGCTACCCATCAGATCGCACCCTGTGTAACTCAGCAAGTGTCATTCAAAGTGTTCAAGGTTAAAACCCAGCATCCACTACAAAAAACTGGGCCTTGTACTCGAACACAGGTGGGGGTTTGTACACTGTTCAGAATGTTACTCAGCAGGCTTGTAAGATATATTAGCAGATGCTGCAAATACAGTTCCTGATTAAAAGATGCTCCACCCAGCATGTCAGAACAATGCAACATTGTTTAATATGTTTTAAGTACTTTTCCATCATCTAATAGCAGTGAAGACTTTGGCATCCATTTGTCTGCAACAAGATCATTAGTTTTCTGTGCAGCAACTGGGGTGAGAATTAGCAAAGTCCAATTTTATTTCAGTATATTCTCTTACAACATCCTTGCAAAGATGACTTGTGAAAACCTGCCCTTGGGTCACCTGCAGAGAGAAAAACACAAGGTGAAATAATTAGTTTCTTGTCATGTACATAAAATACTACAACACAGTACAGGACCCCCTTGGCCCACAATGTTGTGCCAGCCTGTTTCAAATTCAATCCAGTCCTTCCCTCCCACATAGCCCTTCATTCTTCTATCATCCCCAAGAGTTTTTTAAATGTCCCTGATGTCTCTGTCTCTACCAGCACCCTAACAGGGTGTTCCATGCACCCACTACTCTAAAAATCTGTGTCTTTCAAATCACCTTAAAATTAAGTCCCCTGGTATACACCAGGGTGTAATCAAATTCCAATGAAATTGTAAGGCGTAAAATTTACACAGTGACAAAGGTGTAAGGTGTGGGATCATACCTTAGTTCAGGGTTCTCCTGTGGAGAAGTGAAAAATCAAGAACTCAGTGCTGTACAAGGACAGTTTGAGGAGAGATGTCATCCAGTCTCCCACTTGGAATGACTTGCTGACTGACATTAGGCAGCGAACAAGGACCCGGAGTGGGTTCAGTCACTCATCAGCCCAGATGTAGTATTAGAGTGAAGGTCTCCCTCTGCAACCTTCCCAGCTGTGGTGGGATGGTGATTCAAGAACAACACTTGATTGTGATTGATTTGAGGGACTCCAGTGGCAAGATCACCGATACATAGCAAACAGCAAGCCTGAATGAAATGTGGCCCAGGATTTAGAGTGCATCTCTTAAATGGGGCATCAGAGAAAGCTACCAAGTCCCATCAGCAGATCATTTCACACTACAGTCCCAGCAAGGATTTCAAACCTAGCTGGACTCTCAGTCAGCAGCTTCAACTTTCTGCGACAGCTTATCCTGCCTCAACTCCGACTGCAGAAAGACATTCCAACAGCCCAAGGGGCAACAGTCGTGTAGTGGTTAGTGTGACACTTTCCATGGCCAGCAGCCAAGGTTTGATTCCTGCCACTGTCACGTGTTTGTATGTTCTGTGTGACTGTTTCCTCTGGGTGCTCTGGTTTCCTCCCACCTTGCAAAGATGAGGGTGTTAGAGTTAGTAAGTTGTGGGCGTGCTATGTTGGTGCCCAAAGTCTGATGACACTTGAGGGCTGCCCCCAGCACATCCTCAGACTGTTGATTGTTGATGCCAACAGTACATTTCACAGTTCACTTCAATGTACACAATCTAATCTTTTCTGAACCCAGTTTACTTGCAAGATTAACCCCAAAGATCTTACCTTTCAACATCTCTCCCAACAGGCAGTTAGGTTTTCGCTGCTTTAACTTTACTGGAATCTTTTCCCTGAAAAAAAAATTGAAATGATATTTAGATCACAAGACATAGGAGCAGATTTAGATCGTTCAGCCCATCGAGTTTGTACTGCCATTCCATCATGATGAATTTATTATCTCTCAACCTGATTCTCCTGCCTTCTCCCTTTGCCATCCTGATTAATTTAGCTAGAGATGCACAGATAGCAGTGACACTGAGCATTACAAGTAGTTCTGGATACAAAGCCGAGATGAACAATAGAAAGCAGTGAAAATAGATGAGATGATTATAAAATTCAGAGGCTGACAGCTTACAGAATGATTCCTAAAAGGAATAGTCAATCTAAACCGGGTACAGACCAGTTTATCGGATATTAGTGAGAAAGTGCCTGTGTCTATAACACAATGTGATTTAAATTGCCAATTAACTTATTAAATTTATTAATATTTATTATTAAATTATTTCAGAGACCACTGAACTCCCGGACGTCACCCAGGTCTCATCAAGCTTGAAGCACCAGTAATATTATACTGTTTACTTTTTAAACTTGTGCCACAAACACACCTTGCGCTAAATGTCAATCTTCTGGAATACACCTTACTATTTAATTTATTTGTAGTAATATTACTGCGTTATGTGATTGTATGTACTGTGTTGTGTCCTTGGTCCAGATGAATGTAATCTCATTTGGTGCTATATGTATACAGTTGAATAACAATGTTAATACTTTAATAAATTGAAGATGGGTTTTAAGTTGTTAATTAAATATATTATGAATTCAAAATTAGTTAAAAGATAATTAAACTACTAGTTTGATGTAAAGACAAAGAATTGAGTAATATCTCATGCTTTAGGGAGCTGACTCTTGTAATTGACTCTCCACTGCCCTCTTGTGGCAGAGGAAGTCACTGAGCTCAAGGGCATTCAGTGATGGGAAAATCACTGATGTTCACAGCAAGTGCATCTTATTCATTCATGTTCTGCACTAATATTTTACTACAAGAGAACTTCCAATAGAAAAGTTGGCAGCAAGTCCAAACTTCAGTGACTCCTCAGGTACACTTCAGTAAGTCCAAGCAGGTTTCCGCAAAGTGACCGAAGGTCTCCTGATAGGAGAATTGGAAATTCAAATTCAAGTTGATCATTCAACTGTACACACGTAGACAGCTAAACAAAACATTCCTCACAGACCAAGGTTCAAAAACAGTACATACACTACTGAAATATTAACAGGTTGCATTGTTGGGTTAGAAAGAAACTTCAGCCTCGACAACTTTTGCAAGCAAAACAAACCAAACAATTTCTGGCTCCAAAGAGATCCTGCAGGAATATTTTAAATGTAGAAACAAGACACTGCTATTACAACCTGCAGTTTCACAAAGCATTTGACAATTTTAAAGTACGGCAGAATACTGAGACACCACCAACCTTTTTAACTGCCATTACAACATCTGAGTCCTCTCTGGAAAATAGAATTTTTAAAAAAAATTAGATCAGTACTAATCAATTTCTCAAAAAAGTCAAATAAGCACATCACTTACTCTTCCTTTTCTGTGTCCAATCGCTTCTTCTGAAAGAAATTAGATTATTAAAAAATACCTAGTTTGTGATTGACTTAAGTATGGGGTGAGAAAGAGTTTCTGCAAGACCCAAACACAACAGCCAATACTAGCTACCTTTGAAAGCCCAGCTTTTTTGGTGGAGGCAGGTCTCTTTGCCTTTTTGGGTGGAGATTCATCCTCATCTTCAGCCTCATCCACCTCCTCATCTTCCTCCTCTTCCTCTCCTTCTTCCTCCTCTTCCTCCCCCCATGTGTCATCATCTACTGGAAATTCAAGAACACAAACTTGATGTCAAACTATTAGCTGGTGATGTGGGTTCACTAACCAACATGCAGGTGCTTATTCTGTACAAGCATCAGTCACAGGATTAGTTGTACAGCAGGGGAACAGGTCCTCCAGCCCCAAATCAACCATCGTCTGGTTTTTCTGGAGACAACAGCACAGATGTTAGTGTAACACTATTAGTGTCAGAGGTCAGAGTTCAATTCCACCACCAACTGTAAGGAGTTTGCATGTTCTCCCCAGGACTGCAACTTTCCAAGTTCGGGCAGGTGAATGAGTGTGCTGGAGGACAGGGACAGGTTGTCTGGTATGCTGCAGCAGTGCAGTGCTGTGCATCATGCCTTACAGCACCAACAATCCTCTGGGAGCTCCGATTTTTGTCCACTTCAAGGACATACAGTTAAAGTTAGTAAGTTGTGGGCATGCCATGTTGGTGCCAGAAGTATGGAAAGACTTGCAGGCTGTCCAGCACATCCTCATATAACCATATAACCATTACAGCATGGAAACAGGCCATCTCAGCTCTTCTAGTCCGTGCCAAACTCTTACCCTACCCTATTCCCACCGACCTGCACTCAGCCCATAACCCTCCATTCCTTTCCTGTCCATATATCTATCCAATTTAACTTTAAACGACAACATCGAACCTGCCTCAACCACTTCTGCTGGAAGCTCGTTCCACACAGCTACCACTCTCTGAGTAAAGAAGTTCCCCCTCGTGTTACCCCTAAACTTTTGCCCTTTAACTCTCAACTCATGTCCTCTTGTTTGAATCTCCCCCACTCTCAATGGAAAAAGCCTATCCACATCAACTCTATCCATCCCCTTCATAATTTTAAACGCCTCTATCAAGTCCCCCCTCAAGCTTCTACACTCCAAAGAATAAAGACCCAACTTGTTCAACCTTTCTCTGTAACTTAGATGAAACCCAGGCAACATTTTAGTAAACCTCCTCTGTACTCTCTCAATTTTATTGACATCCTTCCTATAATTCGGTGACCAGAACTGTACACAATACTCCAGATTTAGCCTTACCAATGCCTCATACAAATTCAACATTACATCCCAACTCCTATACTCACTGATTTGATAATGAAATGTGCTGTTTGTGAAATGTTCATTAGACAAAAAAAAAGACAATCTTAACCCTTCAGCCCACTACATCCATACTAACCTTTCTGCTCATCTACTCTAATCACATTTACCTGTACGCACGATATTGCTAAAAATAAAATTAAATCCGTGCCCTCGTTTTTGACATGCCTGCATCAGTAAAAGATTCTACCTACCTGCAATCTAGATTGAGTGGATTTTCAGAGACTTTTTCCCTAGGCCAGAAGTGGCCAATACAAGCAGGAATAATTTTAATGCGATTGCAAGAAAGTATGGGGTGGGGGGGGGTGGTGGATGTCAGTGTAGGTTTTGTTGTGCTCAGTATTGAGGGAGAGTGCAGAGCACACCAAGATGCCAGCATGCAGGAAATTGCACCAAACGTTTTTGATAACTCTGTACAGTGTGCAAACTCCCCCCACGAGGGAGCGGCTAACAGTGGCGGAGGACTAACACTACACAATGGGGACGTGGTGGGTGCTCGGAACGTGCTGCTGAGGTTGATATGTTAGGGACATTTAAGAGACTCATTGATAGGCTTGTGAATGGAAGTAAAATGGAGAGTTAGGAGGCGGGGTGGACATGTGCATCTACCAAAGAAGGTACAAGACGCTCCTTCCCTCTGCTAGTCTGCAGGTTGCTCTCAGGCGAGGTGTAGCACCTGCATGGCTCCCTGATCTGAGTCATATGAAGCCATGGGATCTGGTGGTGGATGGTCGTATGAGCAGCCGGTGCAGATCACAAGTCCTGGTTATGTGACCACTGACACCAGGCAGACAATCTCTGAAGAGTATTGATCATGGGTGGGGTTACCCATCTTGTAAAGGCACTACCCAGAAGGCGGCAATGGCAAACCAGTTCTGCACAAAAATTTGCCAAAAACAATCGTGGTCATGGAAAGACTATGATCATCCGTGTCCTATGACACAGCTCACAATGAATGAATGATGTGAGAGGGAAGGGTTAGATTGATATTACAGTAGGTTAAAGGTTAGTCCAACATTGTGGGCTGAAGGGTCTGTGCTGTGATGTACTGTTCTATTACAGATTAGAATTTGGAAGGACAAACTCCAAGGCAGAGTACAAAGTAAATGGCAGGATACTTGGTAGTGTGGAGGAGCAGAGGGATCTGAGGGTACATGTCCATAGATCCCTGAAAGTTGCCTCACAGGTGGATAGGGTAGTTAAGAAAGCGTATGGGGTGTTAGCCTTCATAAGTCGAGGGATAGAGTTTAAGAGTCGCAATGTAATGATGCAGCTCTATAAAACTCTGGTTAGGCCACACTTGGAGTACCGTGTCCAGTTCTGGTCACCTCACTATAGGAAGGATGTGGAAGCATTGGAAAGGGTACAGAGGAGATTTACCAGGATGCTGCCTGGTTTAGAGAGTATGCATTATGATCAGAGATTAAAGGAGCTAGGGCTTTACTCTTTGGAGAGGAGGATGATGAGAGGAGACATGATAGAGGTATACAAGATAATAAGAGGAATAGATAGAGTGGATAGCCAGCGCCTCTTCCCCAGGGCACCACCGCTCAATACAAAAGGACATGGCTTTAAGGTAAGGGGTGGGAAGTTCAAGGGGGATATGAGAGGAAGGTTTTTTACTCAGAGTGGCTGGTGTGTGGAATGCACTGCCTGAGTCAGTGGTGGAGGCAGACACACTAGTGAAGTTTAAGAGACTACTAGACAGGTATATGGAGGAATTTAAGGTGGGGGCTTATATGGGAGGCAGGGTTTGAGGGTCGGCACAACATTGTGGGCCAAAGGGCCTGTACTGATCTATGTTCTATATTCTAGAACAAACTGCACACTTACAGAACAAGGTGGCAATTCTCTCAGCCATGCTACTTTTAACCAAAACTTTTCCTAAATTAGTGGTAGTGGCAGAACATGAAAATGTGAACTGAAGGTTAAACAAACCTTGTACTTACTGATAATGTTCTCTACTGCTATGTAGACAGGACCAGATCCACTTTTCAGTCTGAAGCTGATCGGAGGTGTCAGCTCAAAGCCATAAAATGTGGTCTAGGAGGAGAGAGCAGAGAACATACATTTTCCATATGCTACCTTGACATTTACTCTTGTAGGCATTTACAGAAAAATTAAGAAATGCAGTAGAATTTACAAAAAAAGACTGACAAATAACCAATATGCAAAAGATGGCAAACTGTGCAAATATAAAAAACTGAGAGCAAGAGTGTAGAAGAATCCTAGAAAGTGAGTGTGTAGGTTGTAGAATGCATGGATGAGGCAGAAAGCTGAGTAAATCAGGTGTGGTGTTCAATGGCAGGAATCTGACGGGCATGACAGACCAACCATCGGCAAAACGGACAGCTTCAGTGTGGCAATAGGGACCGGTGGGCTCTCGTCTTCTGGGACAATCTCCACAATGGTCAGTTCATCCTTGGCACCAGCACCCAAACATATCTGGAGGTTAAAGGGTTAAGAAACAGTGACTGTTAAAGTACAGGGCAGAAACACATCTGTGTGAAAGTAAACTTTACAGAGAAGACCCACCACTTACAATAAATAGGGCTATTCCCGCAGCTGAAAACTCCAACTGGAAGGAGATTCCATGTCTCAGACACTTAGCACCATCTTCCTCTGCTTTCTAAAAACATCTCAGCCTCCTTCCTTACTCACTGTTATAGCAGACTCCCACAGACAAATCATTTTCCTCTGCTTTCTGGACAGATTTCTACTTTGTTCCTTACCCGCCATCATCGTGCCAGATTGCCCCAGACAGCCAGCACTTTCAGGAGTGCAGGATCTCCCATCAGATGTGAACACTGGCTGCTCTTACACCAATCTGAGGGGTGTTAGGACATCTGAGCTGGGTTATTTTTGAGTAACCATAACCTACTATCACCAAAATACATTCAGCACCTGGGGGCTTGCTGCATGCAACCTGGTGTCGTCTCTGCACTATGAACAGTTATGTTGGACATGCATTCTTTCAGCAGCCCGACACAGTGAGATGCCTCTGGAATCAGGGGCCACGGTAGTGTGGCGGTTAGCACAATGCTATTCCAGCTTGGGGCATAGGAGCGTGGAGTTCAATTCCGGCATCATCCACAAGTCGTCTGTACTTTCTCCCTGAGGAGCTTCGCCCCAAGTCCTGGTAAGTCACACCTGGTAAGTTAATGGGTCATTACAAATTGCTCCAAGATTAGCTTTGGGTAAAATCGGGGTTGTGAGGGGGTGCTGGGTGGTGTGACTCACAGCCTATTAAATACAGTGCTGGAGGAACTCAGCAGGCCAGACAGCGCCTATGGAGGGAAACCAAAAGTCAATATTTCACTCCAAGATCCTTCATAGTCTTGATAAAAGATCTCATCCCAAATCATCTCATCAGAGCAATACAGCACAAGGATGTTCTTCAGCCCATTTAATCCATGCCAAACTATTATACTGCCTAGTCCCTTCGACCTGCACCCAACCACAAACCCCATTCCCCTCCCATCCACTTATCCAAATTTCTCTTAAAAGTTGAAATCTGACTCACATCCACTGCTTCCACTGGCAGCTCATTCCACACTCTCACCACCCTCTCTATGAAGAATTTGCCCTGATGATCTCCTTAATCACGTCACCTTTCATCCTTAACCCATGAACACTAGGTCTAGTCTTACCCAATCCCAGTGGAAAAAGCCTGCTTGCATTTACCCTATCACCTCAATTGTGTATACCTCTATAAAACCTGCCCACACTCATCAACACTCCCCGAATAAAGTCCGAACTTATTCAACCTTCCCCTATAATGCATGTCTTCAGGAGCTGGCAACATCCCTGTCAAATTCCTCTGCACTTTTAATCTTATTGACATCTTTCCTGTAGGAAGGCGTGCAGTTTTGGTCCAAAGTAGGAGTCACCAACATCTTGTACAACATCAACATAATGTCCCAACTCCTGTACTCAATACTTTGATTCTGAAGGCCAATGTGCTTTCTTTACAACCCTATCTATCCGAGATGCCACTTTGAAGAAATTATAGAGCTGTACTGGATCCCCCTGTTCTACCACACTCCTCAGTGTCCTACCGTTCACTGTGTTGAACCTACTCTGATTTGTCCTCCAGAAGTGCAACGCCTCACACTTGTCTGCATTAAATTCCATCTGCTACTTTTCCAGCCTGCCAGCAGGTCCAGATCCTGCTGCAAGCTTTGATAGTCTTCCTTGCTGTCCACTAAGCCCCTGGAAACTGTTCATTTCCCTCCATGGATGCTGCCTGACCTGCTGAGTTACTGAAGGTTTCCAGCATCTGCAGAAGCTCTTGTGTCCACATGCCACAGAACATTGAGTTTGAAGTGCCACATGCAGCTCTGGAAGCAAAAAGCCTTTTGTTACCGTCTTTAAGGCCAGTCGATGGTCAGCAACTTCATCATCTGTAATTTCAACCTTGTGTGACTTCTGTTGGGCGTTCAACTCACAACCTGTGGGTAAAGTCAACCGCTGTATTCTCATTCTTTGAGTAGCTTTTCAAACAATCCAGCCCTGTTTATCATTGCCTGGAGGTGTCACTGCAGTGCGCGCGCATGGACCTCAGCAGGTCAGGCAGCATCTATGGAGCCGAATAAACTGTTGATGTTTCAAGCTGAAACCCTTCATCAGGATGGGAAAGGAAGGATCTGGAAGCCTGAATAAGGAGGTGGGGGAGGAGAAGGAGTAGACAGTGAGTGGGTGGGGAAGATGGGATGAAGTAACAAGCCAGGAGGGGATAGGTGGAAGATGTAACGGGCTGAAGGAATCTGACAGGAGGAGAGAAGAAAATGGGAGAACAGGAAGGAGGAAAGAAGGTGATGGTCAGGTGAGGAGAGGAGGAGGGTAAAATGGGAAATTTTTTTTAAAAAAAGGTGTTTTGAGAGACACACCATGGACAGGATGATGTTAATGAGTCAAAATGTTAAGGGACACGGGATAGAATGGTACAACATCAAGATTGGGAGGCTACATAGCATTGACCCAGGCTCAAAAACAGTTACTTTCCCCAAGTAGTAACGCGGATCTATATCTCCACCCACTAACCCACCCCTCCATACTCCTCCCCATTTCCCATCAGTCACCTTATGTACAGACACTCCTGTGCCTAATGTCACTTTATGGACATACAAAGTATGTATACAAGCTAGCTTACTTATAATTATTGGGATTTTTAATATTGTGGTCTTTATCTTGGTGGGTTTTATTGTGTTGCATCAGATCTGGAATACTAAATATTTTGATCTCCCTTACACTTGTGTACTGGAAATGATATTAAACAATCTTGAATCTTGTTTTTTTGTAAAGTACAAAACACCCATCCAAAAGCCCCTTAAAACGGCAACAAGTCTGATATATTCCTTACTCCAGAGAATAGCAGTTGACTTGTCCATTTTACTTCTGTTTGAAGACATTTTTCAACACTGCACAAAGAGAAAAGAAAACTTTGAACGACACAGCAAAGTCAAATTTAGAAAACTGCACTGTTAAAGGGAACTCTTTTTGAGACACGCAGCTGAGAGGGGAAACCTCTTGAGCAAAGCTGCTTTGCAGGTTGACTCTGTGGCTAAGAAGGCATACGGTGCATTGGGTTTCATCAATCATGGGATTGAGTTAAGGAGCTGAGAGGTAATGTTGCAGCTATATAGGACCCTGGTCAGACCCCACTTGGAGTACTGTGCTCAGTTCTGGTTGCCTCACTACAGGAAGGACATGGAAACCATAGAAAGGGTGCAGAGAAGATTTACAAGGATGTTGCCTGGATTGGGGAGCATGCCTTATGAAAACGGGTTGACTGAATTCAGCTTTTTCTCCTTGGAGCAACGGAGGATGAGAGGTGACCTGATAGAGGTGTACAAGATGATGAGAGGCATTGATCGTGTGGATAGTCAGAGGCTTTTTCCCAGGGCTGAAATGGCTAGCACAAGAAGGCACAGTTTTAAGGTGCTTGGAAGTAGGTACAGAGATGTCGGGGTAAGTTTTCTTTTTTATAAATGTACAGAGTGGTGAGTGCGTGGAATGGGCTGCCGACAACGGTGGCGGAGGCGATACAATAGGGTCTTTTTAAGACACTCCTGGATGCATGGAGCTTAGAAAAATAGAGGGCTATGAGTAACCCTATGTAATTTCTAAGGTAAGGACATGTTTGGCACAGCTTTGGGGGCTAAAGGGCTTGTATTGTAGATTTTCTATGTCTACATTTCCATAAAAATGTCTCTCAAAAGAGAAACTTTTGAAAAATATACAAAAGACACCACTCTGTTGTTATTAAATCTTCTGACCCTACTTAAAGGGAAACAAATTCTCATTGCCCTGGCCAACATTCCACTCCCTCTTCTCTCTACATTCCAGTGTCCCCCTTTCTCCAGCCACCTGCGCCCTCACCCCAGTCCAAATTCCACTTACACCAGGGGCTTCTCAGAGACCCATTCTGGTTTGGGCTGATGTACTAAAGGTTCAGGCTGCAGACTTATTCACAAGTGGAAAACTACAACAAGGGAACACACTGTGGCTAACACCACCTCACTATTTGTTCTCTTTTTACACTTTTTAAAAATATTCCTCATTGTTACTTACACTATCTTGCACTATACTGCTGCCACAAAACAACAAACTAATCAACCCGTCAGTGATAATAAACCCAATTATAATTTCCCATCTCCAGCTACAGACAGGATCAGCGTAGAAACTACTTGAAAAACCAGAGTAGTCTAATATTGTTACACTGATCATGTTGTAATAGACAAAGATATTAAGTGAGCACTCAAAACTAGCCAGTTCCAACAGTTAAACCAGCACAGAGAAGGTGGAGAGCTCCAGCCAACCAATACATTGGAGAAGAAAGGGGAAAGAGGAGAAACTATCTTCACTGTGAGAAAACTAGACCAAACTTGTACATACCTTGCTCAATTCCACAGTCTAACTGACAGAGAAAAAAACACAGCAAAGGGCTTCCCACACCCAATTTAATTGAAAAACTGTGGAGTATCAGGTGAAATTAATTGACTGTGAATGGATTAACTCCAATTAAAAACGAGGGATGGGTAGACTGTTCATCTTTTAACTATTTCAGGGCCAAGTTGTAATTAGAACATTGCATTTGCACTACCCCATGCACATCAGGCCCTGCTTTCAGTTAACACTTCCAGCACCTGCCATCTTATAGATGTCCATTCACCACTGAATTTGTTTCATTTTTCCTCTGGGAGTGGCACCCTACGGCAAGTTCTCTGCTCTCCAGGACGGCACCTGTCTTGACTGGTCTTCTTCATCTGCAGTGGTTTTGTTTTCTTCCCTTTCATTCAGGGTTCAATTCCCACCACCGTCTGTGAGGACTTTGTTCTCCCCATGACCACATGGATTTCCTCTGGGTGCTCCAGGTTCCTCCCACATGGACAGGTTAGTAAGTTAATTGGTCAACTTGGGTGTAACTGCGTGCTGCGTGCTCATTGAGCTAGACGGGCCGGTCCTTGTGCTGTGTCTCTTTAATAAAACTTAATAATAAAAGGCATCCGTTAGTCTCATGAGACCATGGATTTACGCCTTGGAAAGTTTCCAGGGCACAGGCCTGGGCAAGGTTGTATGGAAGACCAGCAGTTGCCCATCCTGCAAGTCTCCCCTCTCCACGCCACCAATGTTGTCCAAGGGAAGGGCATTAGGACCAATACAGATTGGTACCAGTGTCGTCGCAGAGCAATGTGTGATTAAGTGCCTTGCTCAAGGACACAACACGTTCCCTCGGCTGGGGCTCAAACTCACGACCTTCAGATCACAAGACCGACGCCTTAACCACTTGGCCACATGCCCACACTTCAGGCTGCCGGATATAATCTTTCTTTCCTGAAGGCTGTTTACTCTGAAACATTGATTCTGTTTCTCCTTTCGCAGATGCTGCTTGACCTGTTGAGGTTTTTTTTGTGTTTATTAGTAAAATGCTTTGTTGGTAGGATTCGAGTGTGATGACGTGGCAGACAGGTTGGGCACAGTGCACACTCATTAACCTGATAACCTGCCCAGAAATTCTCGATCCATCCCTACCATACTTTGGCACAAACCTATCCACAACCCGGTGCAGGGTGTTTCCCAAACAACCTCTTTATTTGCATTGTACATTTCCCCAAGTACATCTGGTCCCAATTTTAGCTCCCAAGATCCAGCCTAATAGCATCACAATTCACCCTCCTCCAAGACATCCTTTCCTATACTCTCTGCTCCTATCTCTGTCCAAGTTTTGATCTAAGCTACCATTTGCCTCATGGTCACCAGTTGGAACATGAGGCTCAGAGCCCTTGTTTGTTCACGGGCCAGAGGAGTGTGGGTAAGTGTTGTTGAGGGTCAGGTATGCTGTAGTGAGTCCGAATCTTAGCCCAGTCTTAAGGTGCTTAAACAAGCAGATCTCTGCTTGTTTCTGACAGGCGGTGTGATCATTCAATGTCAGCACTGCAGAAATACCAGACACACAATGGGATACCATTCCTAGTTGAGTCACACACAATGGGATACCATTCCTAGTTGAGTCACACACAATGACTCACAGGCAATTTTTGTTTGTTTAACTGGGTAGTGAATTGCAGACTGGATCCTGTCCTGCAGTCCAGCGGGTGGGTGGCTGGGTGGGAAGGGCTCGTTTTGCTGTTGCTGTTGCTCTGCTGAACATTGTGGGCATACTGTGTTGGTGCCGGAATGTGTGACAACACTTGAGTTGTCCCCAGTACATCCTGAGGTGTGTTGGTTCAAAATGATTCACTTCACTCTGTTTTGAAGTAAGACCATAAGACGTAGGAGCAGAATTAGGTAATTTGACTCGTCGAGTCTGCTCTGCCATTCCACCACAGCTGATTTACCATCCTTCTCAAACCCATTCTCCTATCTTCTTCCCATAACATGTGATGCCCTGACTAATCAGAACCCCTGGATAAACCATGAAATCTAGAAATTGCTGAGGGCCAGATCAGACACATTCAAGTCTGGAGATCAAGTATCTACAAGAGGTGGAGGTATGATCTCCAGAAAGCCATCTCTTGGGCAAAGTGGAGATTCTGGACTAGACTGGAATCAAAAAGGGATGCTTGACATCTGTGGCAGGGTTTGAATGCCATAACTCACAACACGCTGGAGGAACTCAGCAGGTCAGGCAGCATCCGTGGAAAAGATCGGTCGACGTTTCGGGCCGGAACCCTTCGTCAGGACCGAAACGCCGACCGATCTTTTCCACGGATGCTGCCCGACCTGCTGAGTTCCTCCAGCGTGTTGTGAGTGTTGCTTTGACCCCAGCATCTGCAGATTATTTTGTATTTTTGAATGCCATAATCTCCTACAAAGTTAAATCTTGTGACACAGGAGACAACAGAGCTTCACTTCCAGGTGAGCTCAGTGCCTTCTAGCTCACTTTGACCACCAGAACAGGGAGGAACCATCTCAGACCCCCATGTCTCCTGATGATCCTTTGGTCTCAGTACCTGAAGATGACATGCAGGCTGCCTTCAAGAGAGTAAATCCAAGGAAAGCATCCAGGACAGAGTACCTGGCCAAGTACTGAAGACCTGTACTGACCAGCTGGTTGTTGTATTCAGATATCTTCAATCTCTTGCTCCGGTTGTGTGGTACCCACCTGCTTCAAGCAGACTTCAGTTATACCGGTGCCCAAGAAAAGTGTGGTTGCCTGTCTCAATGACTGCTGCCCAGTGGCACTTCCATCCACAGTGTTTTGAGAGGCTGGTGCTGAAGCATATTATCTCCTGTCTGAATGGCAACTTGGATCCACTCCAATTTGCCGACTGAAGCAACAGCTCCACAGCAGATACCAACTTATTGGCTCTTCACACAACCCTGGAACAACTGAACAGCAAAGATGCAAACAGCAGGATGCTCTTTATCAATTACAGCTCAGCACTTAATACCATCATCCCCTCAAAACTAATCAGTAAATTCCAACACCTGGGCCTCAATACCCCCTTGTGCAATTGGATCCTGGATTTCCTCACTTGTCGATCCCAGTCAGTTTGGATTGGCAAAAACATCTCCACAATCTCCATCAGCACAGGAGCACCACAGGGATGTGTGCTTAGCCCCCCGCTCTGCTCACTTTACCCCTATGACTGTGTGGCCAAGTACAGCTCCAACACCATATACAAGTTTGCTGACAACACCACTGTGTGGGCTGTGTCAAAGCTGGCGATGAATCAGCATGTAGGAGGGAGATTGAGAATCTGACTGAGTGCTGTCGTAACAACAACCTCTCACTCAATGTCAGCAAGAGCTGATGGTAGACCTCAGGAGAGGGTAACCAGAGGCCCATGAGCTGTACTCATTGCAGGATCTGAGGTGGAGAGGATCAGTAACTAAATTCCGAGGTGTCACTATCTCAGAGGAAAACACGACGGCACCTCTACTTCCTCAGGAGTCTGCGGAGATCTGGCATGTCATAAAAAACCTTGGCAAACTTCTATCGGTGTGTGGTGGAAAGAGTGCTGACTGGCTGGATTATGGCCTGGTTTGGGAACAACAATGCCTTTGAGTGGAAAATCCTACAAAAGGTAGTGGACATCATGGGTAAAACTATCCCAACCACTGAGCATGAAATGTTGCAATACAAAAGCAGCATCCGTCATCAAAGATCCTCACCCCCCAGGCCTCACTCTTTCAGGCCATCTTCACCATCCAGGCCAGGCTCTTTTCTTGCTGCTGCCATCAGGTAGAAGGTACAAGAGTCTCAGGACTTGCACCACCAGGTTCAAGAACTCAGCCAGCAGGCTCTTGAACAAAAGGAAATAACTACACTCATTCTATTTCAGGTGTTCCCACAACAGATGATCTCATGAGAAGGACTCTTTATCTTGTTATTTCACACTCTTGTTATTTATTGCATTTGCATTTTCAGTTTATTGTTCATTAATCCTGTTTACAGTTGCTATTCTATAGATTTGCTAAGTATGCCCTTCAAAAAAAGATCTCAAAGTTCTATGTGACAACATATACGTACTCTGATAATAAATTTTACTTTGAATTTTGTACTTTTTGAAGTTTAATCAAGAATCTATCAACCTCTGCTTTAAATGTACTCAATGATTTGGTTTCCACTGCCATCTGTGGCAATGAATTCCACAGATTCGCCACCCTCTGACTAAAGAGATTCCTCCTCGTCTCCATTCTAAACACACGTCCCTCTATTCTGAGGCTGTGCCCTCTGGTCCTAGATTCACCCAACAGGAAATTTCCTCTCCACATCCACTCAGTCTAGGCCTTTTAATAGTTGATAGGTTTCAATGAGATCCCCCCTCATTCTTCTAAACTCCAGCGAGTACAGGCCCAAAGCCATCAAATGCTCCCCATAAGTTAATCCTTTCATTCCCAGAATCATTCTCATGAACCTGTTCTGGACACATCTTTTCTTAGATAAGGTACCCAAAACTGCTCACAGTACTCCAGGCGCGATATGTCCAATGTATTAAAAAGCCCTAGTATCACATCTTTGCTCTTATATTCTAGTCTTCTTGAAATAAATGCTAACATTGCATTTGCTTTCCTTACCACTGACTCAACTTCCAAGGTAAACTTTAGGAAACCCTCCACGAAGCTCCCAAGACACTTTGCACCTCCGATATTATAATCCCAGCCCCCTCCCATTATTCCTTCTCCCAAAGGGCATGAACATACACTTCCGACACTATATTCCATCTATAACCCATTCTCCCAATCTGTCCAAGTCCACCTGCAGACTCCCTGTTTCCTCAACACTACAAAGATAGTTCCTCCACCTATCTTTGTATCAATTAAGCAGCTGTCGCAATTAGCTGAAGTTTCATGGAAATAGTTAAAAAGGTAAAAGAAAGACAAACTACCGTTTAACTGAAAAACAAATTATGTATTTAAATGAAATGCAAAACAAATTGGAACACTACCAAATCTACAGTGCTATAAAACTGAGTTAGTTATCAACAGAGGAATTCACTGAGTGTATGCTGACCTGTTCTTTTGATTGACTGTAAATGAACAAAATCATTTCAATTGTAGCATTCAAGATGAATGACCAAGTGTCCTGCTCATCCAGAAATCTATAAAATCTTACAAAAAGAGAGTCCTGGTAACATCCTGGGGAACTGGGCTGTATGTGCTTTGTCCTGGGTTTCCCCTTGCACACAATGCAAAACAAAAAACACAGTCTTTACCAAATTCCTTTTATTCTGTTTCATTATGATTGCAGGTAAACGAGGACAAGAGGGCACAACCTCAGAATAGACAGACTTCTATTTAGAACAGAGATGAGAAGGGGAATTTCTTTAGCCAGATGGTAGTGAATCTGTGGAATTCATTGCCACAGACAGCTGTGGAGGACAAGTTATTGGGTATATTAAAAGTGGAGGTTGATAAGTTTGTAATTAGACAAGACATCAAAGGTTACAGGGAAAAGGCAGGGGAATGGTGTTGAGAGGGATAATAAATTAGCCATGATGGGATGGCACAGCAGACTTGATGGGCTGAATAACCCAACTCTGCTCCTTTGTCTGATGGTCCTGTGATCTAAACAGCAGCAGCTGAGATGAGTGTTTTGGTCAGCATGGACTAGTTGGGCCAAAGGGCCTGTTGCCATACTGTATCACTCCACGATGCCGTGTCCTGTGTAACTCTGCTGACATGGACTAGATCGTCCTCAGCCTGGAGAAATACACCAACAGCTTCTGAACGCCGTCACACATTGAGATGAGTGAACCTAAGGGAGAGAAATCTTTCCGGCAGCAGGGACCTGACATTTTGCTGCTCCTGTGTCCTTTGTTCCACCGGTTGCTCTCTCAGACTGAATGGGGAGAAACCAACCACTATCAAAACAGAGGAAATAAAACTATCCTGCAGAAGCTATAAATCTGAGGTAAAGAACAGAAGTGCTGGAAGCACTCAGTAGGTCAGGCAGCATCCATGGAGAACACAAAGTCACAGGTTTTGGAAAATTACAAAAGCACCTGTAGGAAGACTAAATTAAATATGCCCGAAGAGCTGATTGTGGACTTCAGAAAGATTAGAACAAGGAATCTTGGACCTCTGATCCTCATAGAGGGATCAGAAGTGGAGAGAATGAGCAATTTCAAGTTCCTGGGTGTCAAGATCTAGAGGATCTAACCTGGCCCCAACATATCGATGCAGCTGTAAAGTAGGCAAGACACAGGCTATATTTCATTAGGAGTTTGGGAAGATTTGGTTTGTTACCTAAGACACTCAAAAACTTCTACAGATTTACTGTGGAGAGTATTCTGACAGGTTGCATCACTGTCCGGTATGGGGGGGGGGGGGGGTTGCGGGAAGAGATGTTGGCTAATGCACAGGATTGAAAGAAGCTACAGAAAGTTGTAAAATTAGCCAGCTTCATCCTGAGTGCTAACCTCTGTAGTATCCGAGACTTCTTCAAGGAGCGGTGTCTCAGAAAGGCAGTGTCTATCATTAGGAACCCCCATTACCCAGAACATGCCCTCTTCTCATTGTGACTAGCAGGAAGGAGGTACAGAAGCCTGAAGGCACACACTCAGTGATTCAGGAACAGCTTCTTTCTCTCTGCCATCCGATTCCTAAATGGACATTGAAGCTGTGAACACTACCTCACTTTTCAAAAATGTATCATTTCTGGTTTTGCACTATGTTTAATTTAACTATTTAATATATTGTCATTGATTACTTATTTTTTCTATATTATCATGTATTGCATTGTACTGCTGCTGCTAAGTTAACAAATTTCATGATGTAAGCTGGTGATATTAAGTCTGATTCAAATTCAGAAACACTTTGGGCTGGGGCCCTTCATCAGGACTGGAAAGGAAGGGGGAAGACATCAGAATTGGAAGGTGAGGGGAGGGGAAGGAGTGCAGGTGATAGGGGGAGGAGTCTGATAGGAGAGGAGAGTGGACCATGAGAGAAAGGGAAGGAGGAAAGGCACGATAGGGAGGTGATGGGCAGGTGAAGAGAAGAGAAGGGGTAAGAGAGGAACCAGAAAGGGGAACAGAAAAAGAGAGAAGGGAAGAAGTAGAAATAAGAATAACAATATGGTGGGGTAAGTGAGGATGGGAGTAGGGAAGGAGTACAAGCTAGGAGGTGGAGATGATGCAAGGTCACTTTGGGGCATGAAAAATCAGAAAATAACTGTGGAAGTTGCAAACCTAAAATTAAAAAATGGAAATACTGGGAACAAACGTGAAACATGGGTGGACAGCTGTGCAGGGTTGAGTGTTGTTGCTTCACAGTTCCAGAAACCAGTGTGTGGTCTGTGTAGAATTTTCTCATTCTCCCCATGTCCAGGAAAGACGGGAGATTCTACAGATGCTGCAAACGCTGAGCAACATACACAATATGTTGGAAGACTTTCCCAAAATGTTGATTGTTCATCTCCCTCCATAGACGCTGCCCGACTTGCTGAGTTTGTTTCCTCCTACACCCCAAAAACATTGAGCACGTCTGCACAGAGCACTGCCACAAGAAAGCAGCATCCATCGTCAAGGACCTCTACTACCCAGGCTATGCTCTCTCTCTTCTCACTGCTGCCATCAGGAAGGTGGCACAGGAGCCTCAGGACTCACACTACCAAGTTCATAAAAAGTTATTACCCCTCAACCATCAGTCCCTTGAACCAGAGAACCATTCACCCCAACACTGAACTCATTCTACAATCCACTAGGACTCTACAACTCATGGTCTCAATATTATTCATTTTTGTGTACTTGCTCAGTTTGGCTTCTTTTGCAGACTGGTTGTTTGTCAATCTTTGTTAAATTTTTCATTGATTCTATTCAATTTTATTTATTTATTTATTTATGGAGATACAGTGTGGAATAGACCCTTCCGGCCCCTCAAGCCATACTGCCTAGCAACCCCCGATTTAATCCTAGCCCAACCACAGGACAGGTTACAATGACTAATTAACCTACCAACCAGTATGTCTTTAGACCGTGGGAGGAAACCGGAGCACCCAGAGGAAAGCCACACAGTCACAGGGAGAATGTACAGGCAGAGGTGGGAATTGATCCCAGGTCACCTGCACTGTGAAGCCTTGTGCTAACTACATTGCTACTGTGCCCTCTGACATTGTTCTACCCAAAAGAAAATGAATTTCAGGGTAGTGTACTTCAACTGTAAATTTGCTCTACTCGGTGGCAGGTTAATCTGCTGCTGGGAGTTACACATTGAGTAGGCATATCACAGGAAATTCAGGAGGGGTACAAATGTGTGATCAGTGCAGACATGCTGGATGATCAGTGTTGGCCTCACTTGTAGTATTGTGAGCAGTTTTGGGCCCCTTATCTTAGACAAGATGTGTTGAAACTGGAGAGGGTTCAAAGGAGATTCACAAAAATGTTTCCAGGATTGAACAGCCTGTTTTATGAAGAGCGTTTGATGGCTCTGGGCCTGTATTCACTGGAATTCAGAAGAGTGAGGGGTGACCTTATTGAAACCTATCAAATGGTGAAAGGCCTTGATAGAGCGGATGTGGAGAGGATGGTTCCTCAGAATGGAGGGGCACCCTTTTAGAACAGAGAGGAGAAGGAATTTCTTTAACTAGAGAGTGGTGAATCTGTGGAATTCGTTGGTACAGGCAGCTGTGGAGGCCAAGTCTTTATGTGTATTTAGGGTGGAGGTTATTTGAATCTCAATTGTCCAGGGCATGAAGGGAATAGGGGAGAAGGCAGATGATTGGGGCTGAGAGGAAAAATGAATCAGCCATGGTGAAATGGTAGAGCAGACTCAATGGGCTAGATAGCCTAATTCTGCTCCTATATCTTATGACATGGCAGGTCTATTTCTGTGTGGTGTGACTCTGTGCTGGTGCCTGACCCACTGAATGTTTTCAGTACAATGTGATTTATTTTAAGTTGCTAGGACATCTGTGCTCCACAGAGCTCTTCCATGTAGTTAAGATTCCATGACAGTTCTTAAGTACAAATCCATCCACAATAGTTACCTTCCCCCAAGCTGTCAGTTATTACCTCTCAACCATCAGTCTCTTGTGCTATGGGGATAACTTCACTCATCCCAGCCTATGGACTCACCTTCAAAGACTCTTCAGCTTATGTTCTCAGTATCTATTGCTTATTTATTTAATTTATTATTTCTTTGTTATATTTTCACTTTTTTTTTGCACATTGGTCATTGTTGGGGGGGGGGAATCATTCCTTGATTATGTTGTTTCTCCTATATTTACCACGAACGCAAGAAAATGAACCTCTGGGTTCTATATGGTGACATATATGTACTGTGATAATAAATTTACTTTGAACTTTAATCAACACCTCTACCCCATTACATTACACATTACCAGGGGTCACTTTGTAGATTTATGTAGATTGTACATAGATAGTACAATCTATGTAGATGCAGTAAGTTTTTTGTACATTGTGATTTATAGGGTTGCCTTTATATTTACTTAACATTTTATTGTATTATTTATGCTTACTGTGTTTTTATTGAGTAACAATCATTTCGTTCCCTTTTACATTTGTGTACTGAAGAATGACAGTAAGTGACCCTAAATCCTCCTGTTCACTGGGCAGGTCTGGAATGTCAGGAATATGGGTCAGCTTCAAACCAGCACATTATAGTCAGTATTCAAGTGGACTCATGGAAAACCTGGAGAGTTCCTCGGCTGCGGTTTGGGCCGTGCCCTGCAGTCTCTGGTGCCCAGTGGACATCCTTTACTCGGACACAGTTTAAGAGAGATTGTACCAGTTTTTAGTTCCACTTTGTCCTTGTGCTCATGCAAAAGACGTTAAGACCATAAGACATAGAAGCAGAATTAGGCCATTCGATTTTGACTGATTCCTCTCAAACCCATTCTCCTACCTTCTCCCCATAACCTTTACTGCCCTTGCTAATCAAGAATCAATTAATCTCTGCTTTAAACATACCCAATAATGTGGCCCCCACAGCCGTCTGTGGCAATGAATTCCACAGATATCCTTTAGCAAGTCTGAATGTAGTGGCTGGTGTGAGGTCTTACAGTGCCTGCAGCTGAGGTTCAGTTCTGCTGCTATGTTGTTTTCCCCACGAATGCGTGGATTTCCTCTGAATGTTCTGCTTTTCTCCCGCATTCTCACTCTTCCTGCACTGGCCCCAAACACAATCCTTGCTGATTTGATTCCACACAACACAGCATTTCACTGCATGTTTCAATAATTACAGGACCTGCTGAAAGACAGAGGTTCTGTCCTGCCCCATCTGCAAGGAGTTTGTTTGCATGTTCTCCCTGTGATCGTGTGGGTTTCCTCCTACAGCCCAAAGCCGTACAGGTGGGAGTTGGTACGTTGTGGGCATGCTACGTTGATGCCAGAAGCATGGCAACACTTGCGGGCTGTCTTTAGTTTGTCCTCTGTGTTCATCGTTATGGCAAACAATGCATTTCACTATATGTTTCAATGTACATGAGACAAATAAAGCTAATCTTTAAATCTTTAGATTGGTTTAGGGACTGTAATCTGCTCCAGAAATTGGCTGTGGTTAAGCATCTGTGAGATTAGGTAGAGAAATCTCACTGCAAGAGGTTACCTCTGCGTCCCAGTTTCCCTGATAGAGGATTACATAGATCAGGAAAGACCAAACATTCCCTGTGAATGAGAGTGGGGAAGGGATGAAGTGAGACGCAGGGATGGGATGGGTGAAAGAGATAAAGGGCTGACAGTGGACCATGGGAGAGTTATCAGAAGAATTGATTTGTTAACCTCATGTAAATTAGGAATAAAAAATGGGACAAAACCATTCAGTTCTTTGCAAAGTTTAACTCAAAAGCTTCAGCCCATGGCACCAGGGACTAAAGGAACCTTGTGGAAACTCAAACCACTTGATCCAGGCCAATCTGTTTCTCTCTTGGTAGCAATTTCCTAAACACTCCCTGAATGTAAGACCATAAGACACAGAAGCAGAATTAGGCCATTCAGCTCATCAAGTTTGCCCCGCCATTCCATCATGGCTGATCCTGGACCCCACTCAACCCCATATACCATATCCTTTGATGACAGATCAGGAAACGATCAACTTCTGCCTTCCTCATCCACCCTGTTCCATTAGTCCATCACCAACTTACCTATCCAACTAGGTCTCTTCTCCCTTGGTTCACTTTTCTTATCTCCTCTCCGACCTGGTTTCATCTGCCCATCATCCCTCCCTTATCTCGTTCCACCTAAAACAGAACAATGGACTTGGCCTCCACTGCAGCCTGTGGCAGAGCATTCCACAGACTCACCAACTCTCTGACTAAAAAATATCCTCCTTACCTCTGCTCTAAAAGGCCACCCCTCAATTTTGAGACTGTGCCCTCTAATTCTGGATACCCCCACCACATGAAATATCCTCTCTAGTCCTTTCAACATTTGGTATGTTTCAATGAGATCCCCCCTGCATTCTTGTAAATTCCAGAGAGTACAGGCTCAAAGCCGCCAAACACTCCTCATGTGTTAACCTCTTCATTCCGGGAATCATCCTTGTGAACCTCCTCCGGACCCTCTCCAATGACAACACATACTTCCTCAGATATAGGGCCCAAATCTGTTGACAATATTCCAAGTGCGGCCTGCCTAGTGTCTTACAAACGCTCAGCATTATCTCCTTGCTTTTATATTCTATTCCCCTTGAAATAAATGTCAACATTCCATTTGCTTTCTTTACCACAGACTCAACCTGTAAATTAACCTTCAGGGAGTCTTACACGAGGATTCCCAAGTCCCTCTGCACCTCTGATGTTTGAACCTTCTTCCCATTCAGATAATTGTCTGCACTGTTGTTCCTTTTACCAAAATGCATTATCATACATTTCCCAACACCATCTTGCTGCAATCACATTGCTTCCTTAGCACTATCTATCCCTCCACCTATCTTCGTATCATCTGCAAATCTGCCACAAAGCCATCAATTCCATTATCTAAATCACTGACAAACAATAAGAAAAGTACCCGTCCCAATACTGACCCCCGAGGAACACCACTAGTCACTGGCAGCCAATCAGAAAAGGCCCCTTTATTCCCAATTGCTGCCTCCTACCTGTCAGCCATTCCACTATCCATGCCAGTATCTTTCCTGTAACATCATAAAGCAGCCTCATGCATGGCACCTTACTGAATGCCTTCTGAAAACCAAATAAGTGACATCCACTGCCTATCCTTTGTCGAACCTGCTTGTTACTTCTTTGAAGAACTTTAACAGATTTGTCAGGCAGGCAAGATTTCCCTTTACAGAAACCATGCTGACTTTGACTTATTTCATCATTAGTCTCCAAGTATCCCGAAACCTTGTCCTTAATAATAGACTCCAACACTTTCCCAACTACTGAGGTTAGGCTACCTGGCCTATAATTTCCTTTCTTTTGCCCTCCTCCCTTCATAAAGAGTGAAGTGACATTTGCAATCTTCCAGTCCTCTGTGACCATGCCAGAATCAAGTAATTCTTGGAAGATCATGACCAATACATCTGTTATCTTCAGCAACCTCTCTCAGGACTCTGGGATGTAGCCCATCTGGTCCAGGTGACTCATCCACCTTAAGATCTTTGAGTTTGCTTAATACTTTTTCCCTTTGTAATAGCAATAGCATTCACTCCTGCTCCCTGACACTCATAGACCTCTGGCACACTGCTAGTGTCCTCCACAGCGAAGAAAGATGCAAAATATACCCATTAAGTTCATCTACCATTTCTTTGTCCCCCAATACTACCTTACCAGCATCATTTTCCAATGATCCAATATCAACTCTTAATTCCCCCTTTTACTCTTTATATAACTGAAAAAACTTTTGGTATCCTGCTTTATATTATTGGCTAGTTTGCCCTCATATTTCATCTTTTCCCTTCTTATAAGTTTTTAGTTGCCTTTTGTTAGATTTTAAAAGCTTCCCAATCATCGATCTTCCTACTCACTTTTGCTACCTCATGTGCCCTTTCCTTGGCATGTATGGAGTCCTAACTTCATTTGTCAGCCATGGTTGCCTACCCCTGCCATTTGAGAACCACTTTTTCAGTGGGGCATATCTATCCTGCGCCCTGCGAACTATTCCCAGAAACCAACCGTTTCTACTCTGCCATCAACCCTGCCAGTATCCTCCTCCAATCCATCTGGGTAAGCTCCTCTCTCATGCCTCTGTAACTCCCTTTATTCCATTGTGATACTGATACACGTGCCTCAGCTTCTCCCTCGCAAATCGCAGTATGAATTTGATCATATTATGATCTCTGCCTCCTCAGGGTTCGTTTACATTAAGTTCCCTAATAAGATCACAACACCCAAACTAAGAGTCTTTCCACAAGTCCACAAACTACTCGAGAAAGTCATGTCAACGTTCAACAAATTCCCTCTGTTGCGATCTGTCACAAATCTGATTTTCCCAATTCCCTTGCATATTGAAGTCCCCCATTCCAACTGTGTCATTACCCTTATTACAATCATTTTGTTCACCTTTACACTTGGGCACTGAAGAATGACAATAAACTATCTTAGATTTTGAATCCCCAAAAGCCAAGGGTTGTCTCACCATACAGTACAGCACAGAATCACTCAGCCCATCTAGTCTGTCCCAAACTAGTCTTTCTCCAGTCCTAAAATCCTCAATAGAAAGAATATTCATAATATCAAGCACAGCATTAATTTTTTTTCAAATCTGTGTAGCAAGCTAATCTGACCATTGTTTAAAAGGGAGATGGTTTGTGGTCATCATTTGATTTAGAAAATCATTTGTATAGTTCGGGAGTGTAGAATTCCACCCACTTAATCTGATCAGTTATTCATTTAAAACCAACCCATACATTATACATCATGTAGAAATATTTAAAATTATGTGAATGGCAAATATTGTAGTGAGATAATGGATCTTTGTTCCACAGTTACATTACTTAAGTTTCAAACGAAGGAATCAGTTTTGCTGGTAACTGCAGAGGACATCATTTTAAGGTGATTGTAGGAGAAACAGGGGTCATGTCAGCGAGATTCTTTTTTGATACAATGGTAGGTGCGTGAAACACATTGCTAGGGGTGGTTGCTAGTAGAAGCAGATACATTACGGGCATTTAAAAGATTCTTAGATAAGTGCATGGATGATAGAAAACTGGAGGGTTATGTGCACGAGAAGGGTAGATTGTGTTAGAGCAGGTTAAAAAGTTGGCACGTTGGAAGCGAAGTTGTCTGTACTGTTCAGCAATTTTATACCTTTCCATTATCACAGAATGATAGGAGCAGTTTGAAAGTCGCCTCACTATAGGAAGGATGTGGAAGCATGGGAAGGGGTACAGAGAAGATTTACCAGGATGCTGTCTGGTTTAGAGAGTATGGATTATGATCAGAGATTAAGGGAGCTAGGGCTTTACTCTTTGGAGAGAAGGAAAATGAGAGGAGACATGATAGAGGTGTACAAGATATTAAGAGGAATAGATAGAGTGGATAGCCTGTGCCTCTTCCCCAGGGCACCACTGCTCAATACAAGAGGACATGGCTTTAAGGTAAGGGGTGGGAAGTTCAAGGGGGTTATCAGAGAAAGGTTTTTTACTCAGAGAGTGGCTGGTGCGTGGAATGCACTGCCTGAGTCAGTGGTGGAGGCAGATACACTAGTGAAATTTAAGAGACTACTAGACAGGTATTTGGAGGAATTTAAGGTGGGGGATTATATGGGAACAACAGGAATTCTGCAGATGCTGGAAATTCAAGCAACACACATCAAAGTTGCTGGTGAGCGCAGCAGGCCAGGCAGCATCTCTAGGAAGAGGTACAGTCGACGTTTCAGGCCGAGACCCTGTCCTGACGAAGGGTCTCGGCCTGAAACGTCGACTGTACCTCTTCCTAGGTTATATGGGAGGCAGGGTTTGAGGGTTGGCACAACAATGTGGGCCAAAGAGCCTGTACTGTGCTGTACTATTCTATGAAAGTGTAGGAGAGACCAAATTCAAGAGCATTCATTTTAGGGAGGTCTGTAATAAATCCAATAGATAATTCATGAGAAAGTTCTCTGCCTACAGAGTGGTGGGGATGGAACTTGCTTCCACAGTAACAAGCTTGTCCCACCACATTGTAGGTCTCTTTAGTAAATTACATGCAGCCCACTGTTGTAAAAGGTGCAGGAACAGAGGAACAGGGAACAGACGTTCATATACTTGGAAAATGCAGACTGGATCATGGGTTGTTCCCAGGTAATGAATGGGCCTGGTATTTACAGGTATCTGCAAGTCGGAAAATAAAGAAAAATCTCTTGATACAGTAACTACACCTATGCAGCATACTGAGTGGTGTCAAAGACTGATAAGAAAAAACAATTACTGAAAGTGGAGAGAGTGAGGAAAGTGTGTATTCTTAGGAATAAAGGAATGTCCATGTGTCAGACTTTTCAATTTAACAATGTTTTGGAAGCTAGCTTCTATGTAGATGTCCATAAGTAGCTGCTTTTTAACCCAGGGATGGTCTGTAGATGCAAGAAGTAACCCTGTGACACAACTGTAGCACCGTGCCCAGACCCGGGGGTGTGAGAGACATGCGGGAAATCCAGAAAAGGTTCATGAGAATGGGGGGCCAGGCCAGGATTGAAAACTGAATTATATGGTGAAAATGGGTTTGTTCTCTTTAAAGCAGGGAAGACCGACAGGTGTTTGGACAAATCACTCCAATCTGTAGTGTAGTCTAAGTGAGCAAACTCTGTCCTCCTCGATGGTTCCTTAGTGTGGCTACTGGCAGAAAATCTTGCTGGCCAAAAATAAATTCGGACATGCGATATCCTTGTAAGTCAGGGGAACGATAAACTGTAATTTAATCACAAACCACAACTCTCAAAGAATGCATCATTTGTTTTTGAAAATACCACATAAATAATCCACAGAATAAAATAAGAAAAATGTAGAAAAATAGCACACCTCACTACCGAAGCCACAGTCAAGTAACGAAAAGAGAACTTGAAACCCAAATGAAAATAAAACCAGGGCGGTGGTGGGGCAGACCGTGGAGGACTGGCCCTTGTAACAAACACAGGCATTGCTCAATCAAGGGGTGGAGGTGGTAGCCATTACCCTTGTGGGGACAGAGCGATGATGGAACGTTCAGAAGAAAACCGTGTCGAAGCATTGACTCTTGTTCATCTCCTGTCTGAACCACAATTTCTTCCATCACCCAGGAGCCAGGTGAACACTGACAATGTAGCTGTCGAGACCCACTGTAGTGACTGCATACGATCCTGGGGTTCTCTGCAGAATTCTCAAACCCAGCTCACCACTGATGTTTGAGAGGTGATGGAATCCAAGCTTGGTATCATCTCCTGGCAGAGGGGTTGGGGAAGGGAAAACCTCAAATGCCACCTTTCCCAGAAATTGGTAGAGGGTGGGACCTGAGATCATCAACCTAATTCTTCCAGATTAAGGTGCTGTCCAATCGGGCTGACCCGCCAATGTTGAAATCGCAGCGGTTTACAGGAAAGAGAGCAGTGGCAGAAATAACAACCAAATCAGTTCTCCCACATGAACCCAAGCCTCAAAAGACAATGCCATGGTTTTAACTTCAACAGGCCCAGAGTTTGCTGATGCATGAAAGAAAAATGGATACAGCTTAAACTAAACCAAAAGAAAAGGTGCTATTCAGTACAGAAACTGTACAAAATTAACTAAAATTGCACATTGCTTTCAATCAACACTATACCTACCCTGCTCTCAGAAGGTAGGTGATGGCATACAACTATACAATGTCATTGGTGGGGACTGACCTACACTCTTTGTCTTTGATCGGTACGCCTGATTTTCAGTGTGTTATCTCCTGACTGGAGTCCACATACCAGCCATTTTCCTCGGGCCATTCATTTAAGTAGCCATTGTGTATGGGGTCATGCTAGCAGTGCCCTCTCACCAGAACGAGCGAGGCTTCCCGGGTTCCGGCAGTCACTCTGTTGTCTGACCCCGGCTGCTGAGCCTGAAACCTCAGTGGCCGCATGTTCATACTCTGGCAGAGATTGAGCCACAGGTCCCAGGGGCGAGGTGAGGCCCCGATCTCACCGAGCTCGGGGTGCTAAGTGCCCTGGGACTACAGAGGTCGGCTGCAGATTAGGACCAAATCTGGCCCGAATCTCTACATCTGTCGGGTACAAGACGAGAAGTTCTGAAAGGGCAGAGCCAGTGTAACAGTGACAATGTGTCTCCAGGTGTGTCCTTGCTGGGTACGTATGATGCTGTTTGCATTGAAGAAACCGGTCACCAGGGGGAGGGAGAATCTCCTCCAATCCAAGTTCCCTGGTGTAAGCAGCACAGTTTTATCCTCGGCCTTACAAGCAAGAGGCTTGAGAGTGCATTTACCCTGGGAGAGGGATGGGAGGGGGGAGCGTGATCACTTTGGAAGGAAACCAGGATGCCTGTTCTCCTTCATCACCCTCCCACCTCACTCCAGGGCCAGGAGTGACACTGACACCTGGAACATTCACTGACATTCTTTGTCAAAGTATGTCAGGAATGGGGACGGGGACGGGGATGGGGATGGGAATGGGGACGGGGACGGGAACGGGAATTAGCACAAAAGAAAGTGCAACATATAAAATTGGTCATGTCAGGACAAGCAATCACTGACTCCCAGGGATCTGTGGGCAGTTCTCTTTACAGTAATTCTCCATTTTATCTTTACAGTTCCTTTGAGTTCTCAGTCCCTACAAATTTACAAAATTAACTCTTCTGGGCTGGGTTACTCTGACAGCTGGGGATCCAGTTCAATCTTTGCTCACTGATACAATGATGTATGTGCATGACGCAGGTGGGAATGGGGGTGTTGCTCTTCCGAAAATGCTCTCACGCTTCGCTCAGCCGATGCCGCACTGATCCCGCGGGCCCCTTCAAAATGTGATCGCTTCGTTTTATGAATGGGTGGCTCAGGTTTGTCGTATAGTTGCTGCCTAAAAGCTGGACTTCTTTTGGGCATCTACAGAGAGCGAAAAGAAAGAAATGTTAATACTCAATAGTTTATGCTTTAAGTTTAATCGTCATTCAACCTTTCATGAATAAAGCCAAACGAGACAGTGTTACTCCAGGGCCAAAGTGCAAAACACAATACCAACAGTGATACACAGCACAAAATACATACAGCACATTTAAGATAGCAAGCACATATAAGATAGCAGTATAATACAGTCATGCAAAAAAATAGTTCAAGACCCTCAGTCCACGAATGTTGCAGAAATCTACAGTTGAACACAATATGGGTTGTCTTCTGCCAAGCGAGCACTGGGGGGAGCACTGACCAACACTTCTGAGTAGGGTCGGGGTGATAGAAATGTTGAGCAAGACACCATCGGGCAATTTCCAAATCCCTAACTACCATCACTCTGTTACCTTGCTTAATATCTTTCTATCCTATTCCCAGAGGACAAAAATATTGTCTTCAAATTGATCTTGGAAAAGTTGCAAAGCCTTAACATTGAACAGGACGCAGACAGGACAGATGGAAACACAGGTTGACAACTTAATCTGCTTCCCTGGTGTCATGGATTCTTGATTACCTGACTGGCAGACCACAGTATGTGTGCTTGCAACACTGTGTGTCCAACAGAGTGATCAGTGGCACTGGGGCTCCACAGGGGACTGTCTTGTCTTCACCATTTACACCTCGGACTTCAACTACTGCACAGAGTCTTGTCATCTTCAGAAGTTTTCTGATGACTCTGCCATAGTTGGATGCATCAGCAAGGGAGATGAGGCTGAGTACAGGGCTACAGTAGGAAACTTTGTCACATGGTGTGAGCAGAATTATCTGCAGCTTAATGTGAAAAAGACTAAGGAGCTGGTGGTAGACCTGAGGAGAGCTAAGGTACCGGTGACCCCTGTTTCCATCCAGGGGGTCAGTGTGGACATGGTGAAGGATTACAAATACCTGGGGATACGAATTGACAATAAACATGACTGGTCAAAGAACACTGAGGCTGTCTACAAGAAAGGTCAGAGCCGTCTCTATTTCCTGAGGAGACTGAGGTCCTTTAACATCTGCCGGACGATGCTGAGGATGTTCTACGAGTCTGTGGTGGCCAGTGCGATCAAGTTTGCTGTTGTGTGCTGGGGCAGCAGGCTGAGGGTAGCAGACACCAACAGAATCAACAAACTCATTCGTAAGGCCAGTGATGTTGTGAGGATGGAACTGGACTCTCTGACGGTGGTGTCTGAAAAGAGGATGCTGTCCAAGTTGCATGCCATCTTGGACAATGTCTCCCATCCACTACATAATGTACTGGGTGGGCACAGGAGTGCATTCAGCCAGAGACTCATTCCACTGAGATGCAGCACCAAGCATCATAGGAAGTCATTCCTGCCTATGGCCATCAAACTTTACAACTCCTCCCTTGGAGGGTCAGACACCCTGAGCCAATATGCCAGGACTTATTTCCTGGCATAATTTACATATTACTATTTAACTATTTATGGCTTTATACTGCTATATTTATACTCTATTCTTGGTTGGTGCAACTGTAACAAAACCCAATTTCCCTCGGGATCAATAAAGTATATCTATCTACCTTAACTTCCCAGAATGCACATCTTTGCCCAGTTAAGTGTAAAGAGATGCTTCTGGGAAGTTAAACCAGGGAAGGACTTGGGTCCTGGGGAGTGTTGTAGAACAGATACCAAGGGGTACAGTTCCATGGCTCCCCGAAAGTGTTGATGCAGACAGATAAATTGGTGAGGGCAAGGGGAACAGACTGGAGTGTAGGAGGCAGAGGGGTTAACTTATAGTTTATAAAATCATGAGGGGCATTGATAAGGTCCCAGGTTTGGGGAGTCTAAAACTAGAGGGCACGGATTTTATAGTTAAAGGGGACTCGGGGGACAAGTTTTTCCCCACAACAGATGGTGGTGGGTATGTGGAATGAGCTGCCACAGTAAGTAGTCCAGGCAGGTATAATTATGACATTTAAAAGACATTTGGACAGGTAACTGGTTACGTAAGGTTTAGAGGCAAATGGACGAATGCTGTGTAACAGATGATACTAAAATTGTAGCATTTCGTTATGAAGGCTTACAGACTCCGATCTAAATTAAAGTGGTTGGTGAACTTCTACAACTTTTAATTATGTTTGAAGTTCAGTGCACTAGAGGAGAGCACTGGGGTCTTGGCTCCTCTGGTCACGATAATCTGTCGTGTGGTTACAGACTAGGTCCAGCGAGGTGTGGGTGCAGGGAGAGGTGGGTCACCAATTCACTTAGTACAGCAATTCTGAGTTGGAACATGGAATCACTGCCTGTGGCTCCATGCCATCAGAGAGAGCAATGTATTCCTTACCGATCCGGTCTGGCCAGGTGCCTCCACCTATCTTGAGACGTAGGTATAGGTCCGAGGTGCCGACTGTGAACCATCGCCCTGCTCTGAGGGCACGTTCAGGAAATCCCAGATTAAGATGGTGTCATCGTGAGAGCTGCTGACTATCTGGAACTCATCGAACTGGAGCCGGAACACTCGTCCAGAATGCTCCTGATGGCGAGAGAGATTACACAAAGACTAAATCCAAGACTTGCTCAGTTTGGAGCAACATCCTCCCCATTTGTTCTATCGGAGTACCTGAACAGACCAAACAACATCTGCCACTCTCTGGGTAGAAGGTCCACGATCATCCAACTGAGGTTTCCCACCAGTCACAACCGGAAAACCCAAACAGGTGAGACAGCCGTGCAGATGCTAGAGCCTTGGAGCCTCACAGCTGCAGATCCTCAGGTTCACACGAAGTCTGCAGGCTCTCCCTGTGACTGTATGTGGGCTAACCGAAGGGTTGCATGTTAGCGTAATGCTTTACCGTACTGGGGATCAGGGGTCAATTCCTACCACTGTAGTGTACCGATTAGTGAAACACTTTACAGCTCCAGTGATGAGGGGTTAATTCCCACCACTGTAGGGTATTGGTTATTGTAATGTTACAACACCGGTGAAAAGGGTTAATTCCCACCGCTGTAGGGTATCGGTATTGTAATGTTACAACACCAGTGAAAAGGGTTAATTCCCACTGCTGTAGGGTATTGGTTATTGTAATGCTTTACAACACCAGTGAAAAGGGTTAATTCCCACTGCTGTAGGGTATCAGTTATTGTAATGTTACAACACTCAGGGGTCATTTTCCACCACTGTAGGGTACTGATTAGCGCAACGCTCTACAATGCCAGCGATTGGCTGTCTGCAAGGGGTTTGTATGTTCTCTCCGTGACTGCATGGGTTTCTTCCGCTGGTCCAGTTTCCTCCCATGGTCCAAAGACATGGGGGTTGGTAGGCTACGCCCACGTGGGCAGGTCACATGGGTGTAACTGGGCAGCAGGGGCTCGTTGAGCCAGAAGGACCTGTTACTGTGTTGTAACTAAAACAGTAATAGGGCTCTGTGCACACAGGGTCTGATTCCTACCTAAGCAATAGCATACAGGTTAGGGTTAGTGTGTTGTGGGCACTGGAAGCGTGGTGACACTTGCAGGCTGTCTCTAGCATTTCCTTGGACTGTGTTGGTCATTCGTGCATTTTACTGAATGTTTTGATGTGCGTAGGACAAACAAAGCTAATCTTAATCTCTCCCTGGTTCTCCAGTTTCCTCCCACGTCTAAGATGTATGAGTTTATTGTTGACTGGCTGTAGTACACTGTCTGTAATGCGCGTAGAAGTGGTAGGATCTAGCGGAGTGTCGGTGGGAGTGTGGGGAGAGTGAAGTGGGATTTGTGTAGGACAGCTGTAGATAGGCACTCATTCCTCAACTCCAGCTGAAGACCCCCCCACCCCCCAATTGTGTACAATTCAATAAACCACTATGAGTTTACTTCTGGATGCTCCAAAGCAAAATGTTAACAACTACCCTGTTAATTCTTTTGAGAACAATATATTCCAATAACCTTGCCTCTGGTCACTTCAGATGGTACAACCACTTATTCAACTAGAGTGAACACGATGGTTCCCTCGGAGTATCTTTCTTTTGTGAAGAAGACACAACTCTCTATCTGGTCTTGCTAAAGCTTTTTGTTGAGAAGATCACAGACTGAGGTGGTGTCTGAAAATGTCCACATCCAACAAGGATCTAGCAAGGAATAATTTGGTTTCTTTCCTCTTAATCGGTGCGCAGTCCATTGGACTGGTTCGTTAACAGGAATCGAGCTGGAGGAAGGTGGCTCTGGAGGTCAATGGGTTCAAGAGAACGACTGCTGCTCAGTGAAACGTTGGCTTCTTACCACTAGAGTCCGCAGGCAAAGGGTCCCAGCTGGCGATCGGGGATCCAAGGCTGCCACCAAGTCCCAGACCTTAATTTTGCTTTGAAGAAAGAAAGAAGGAAAAAAGAGGAATTAAATTTACAGAATAAACAGACAGTCAGTACATCACTTCACTCCAGATCGCTTACAGGCTCCGTGAGTAAACAGTAGACAATAGGTGCAGGAGTAGGCCATTCGGCCCTTCGAGCCAGCACCCCCATTTACTGTGATCATGGCTAATCATCCACAATCAGTACCCTGTTCCTGCCTTCTCCCCATATCCCTTGACTCTGCTATCTTTAAGAGCTCTATCTAACTCTTTCTTGAAAGAATCCAGAGAATTGGCCTCCACTGCCTTCTGTGGCAGAGCATTCCATATATCCACAACGCTCTGTGTGAAAAAGTTTTTCCTCAACTCCGTTCTAAATGGTCTACCATAGAGTAGGCAGGCATGGTGTCTGAACTCTATCAGCCCTGGCTGAAACACTCCATATAGCCAACAATCTCACACACAGAGGCTCAACACTGCCGTAGCAGAGCCAGCTGTGGCAACCCGCTCCAGAACAGAGGAGCTGCCTGGGTGGAAACCATACAGTGCTATCCACTACCTTGGGCCCACTCACATCCTGAAACCTGCCACATAAATGAGAACCGATACCAATCTCTGCTGACCGAGCCCCCTCACCCATCAGGCTCTTCTTACATTCATTCAAGCTGGCTTCTTGTCTGGTCAGTGCCTTGATTTTAAAATGATCACGTGGTCATATTCCTCCACAGCCTCAACCCTCCTTACTGCTATAATCTCCTCCTGAGAGGTTTCTCTGCTCCTCTAAATCTGGCCTCTTGCTCACCTCTGATTCCTACCCCTTTGCCAAGACTACCATCCCTTCATATGTCTGGGCTCAGGAATTCCTTCCCAAAACCTTCCCTCCCTCTCATTTCCCTTTGGCCAAACTACATGTCCTAAAACCATAAGATACAGGAGCAGAATTAGTCATTTGGCCCATTCAATCTGCTCTGCCATTTCATCATGGCTGATCCATTTTCCTCTCAGCCCCAATCTCCTGCCTTCGCCCAGTATCCCTTCATGCCCTGACCAATCAAGAATCTATCAACCTATGCCTTAAATATACATAAAGACTTGGCCTCCACAGCTGCCTGTGGCAAAGAATTCCACAGATTCACCACTCTCTGGCTAAAGAAATTCCTCATCTCCGTGAACACCCCTCTATTCTAAGGCTTTGTTCTCTGATCTTAGACTCTCCCATTTCCATCTGGTTCTACTGTATGCTCAGAAAAATTCCTGCTTTGCAAGGCTTGTCTTCCCAAAAATCTAACACATTGTAGGTATCCGTTTTACGACACACTCCAGAGCCCTGCCACGCAAGTCCTGTCATCCCAAAATGTAACACTTTGTACTTTCGGAGTTAAACTTCATCTGCCTCCCCTTGGTCCTCTTTCCCAGTTGATCTAGATCCTGCTGTAATCACAGACAACCTTCTTCACAACCCACCACACCAGCGGATTTAGAGTCATTCACAAACTTACTACTCATCTCACCCTCATTCTCACCCTAATCAGTAATATAGTTAACAAATAATATGGCACCCAGCACCAATCCTTGTGTCACAGACCTCCAATCTGAAAAACAACCCTCCAACACCATGAACACAGGAGACTCTGCAGGTACTGGAAATCCAGAGCAACACACACAAAACACTGGAGGAACTCAGCAGGCCAGACAGCATCTATGGAGAGGAATAAACAGTTGACATTTCAGGCTGAGACTCTTCATCAGGACTGGAAAAGCAGCAGAAGAATGAGATGGTGGGAAGGAATACAAGCTGGCAGGTGACAGGCGAGGGGGAAGGTGGGTGGTTAGAGGGAGGGAGGGATGAAGTGAGAAGCAGGGAGAGGTTAAGCGCTGAAGGAGGAACCTGACAGGAGAGGGGAGTGGACCATGAGAGAAAGGGAAGGAGGAGAATCAGAGGGAAGGAGGAGGGGAACCAGAATGAGGAATGGAAAAAGTGAGAAGGAAGGGGAGGAAGTTGGGGGTGGGGGTAGAACTTACTGCAAGTTGGAGAAATTGATGTCAATGCCATTGGGTTGGAGGCTACCCAGACAGAGTTGCTTCCTTTCCCACCCTGATGAAGGATCTCGAACCAAAACTTTGACTGTTTATTCCCTCCACATAGATGATGCCTGATCTGCTGACTTCCATCAGCATTTTGTGTGTTACTCCACTACCATTCCGTTTTTTTTTTAACATGAAGCCGAATTTGCATCCAACTGACCATCTCACCCTGTGTCCCATGTGATCGTAGTTTCTAGACCAGCCTCTGCCATGAGGGGCTTGGTGTGTGGAGAAGCCAACACTTGCCAATATCACGTTATTTGGTAATTATGCTACACTGCTTGTCACTTTAGTCACTTTGCATCCTACATGATAATTGTAAGCACATTTCAAAAGTGTTTGATGGCAATGAAGGTCTTTGGGATGTTTTGCTTACCCGTCATAGGCCCCACTAACTATCCGTTTGTTGTCAAAGCGGATACATCGCACCAGCTCCTCATGCCCCTCCAGGACCCGCAGACAAGCACCGCACTCAATGTCCCACAGCCTGCAGCAGAGATGGGGTTGGGGGGGGGGATAAAAGAGAAGGTTAAAACTTGAATCTCACGTCCAGTCACGCTTGAACAAATGACTGGACCCAATGTTCACATCCAACAGGAGTCTACCTGTTTGGCCCATCGAGTCTGTTCTGAAGCACAGGTAATGTTCCTTCACTAATTGTAACATATTCGAGAGCATGTCTTATGAGGAAAGGTTGAGCCAACTAGGTGTTTTCTCTTTAAAGTGAAGGAAGATGAGAAGTGACTTGACAGAGGGGAACAAGGTGATAAGAGGCATAGATCAAGTGGACAGCCAGAGACTTTTTCCAGGGCGGGAAAAGGGCACAACTTTAAAGTAATTGTAGAAAAGTATCGGGGAAATATCAGAAGTAGGCTTTTTTAAAAAAAAACAGAGACAGTGATGGGTTCATGGAACATCTTGCCAGGGCTGGTGGATGGTAGAGACAAATAAAAGGTAAGCCCAATATCGAGGGTTGAAGGGCCTGTGTAGTGATGTAATGCTCATCACTACCCACATTCCCATTAACCATCTCCCCCCCCCCACTGAATCTACCACTCATCTGCACACTGTAACACTCACCGCTACCCACATTCCCATTAACCACCTCCACACTCCACATTCCACCCCCCCACTGAATCTACCACTCATCTGCACACTGTAACACTCACCGCTACCCACATTCCCATTAACCACCTCCACACTCCACATTCCACCCCCCCACTGAATCTACCACTAATCTGTACACTATAATGCTCACTGCCACCCACATTCCCATTAACCACACTCACCCCCCCACCAAATCTACCACTAATCTACACACTGTAATTCTCACCGCTACCCACATTCCCATTAACCATCTCCCCCCCACCAAATCTACCACTAATCTGTACACTGGGGGCAATTTACAGTGGCTAATTACCTACCCACCTGTGCATCACTGGGATGTGGGGGGGGGGGAACCAGGACATCCGAGCGATACCCACACGGTCAAAAGGCAAACGTGCAAAGTGCACACAGACAGCGCCGGAGATCGGTATCGAACCTGGGCTGCTGAAGCTGTGAAGCAGCGATTTGCCGATTGCAGCACCCAAACAGAACAGGAAACTGCTCGTGGTCACACGGAGAACGGGAAACTCCACGCAGACTGCCGCAGAGGTCATCACTGAGAGCAGGGCACTGGATCTAGATTTATAATGAAAACATGGAGACACTGCCCCATCTCTCCCCCTCTTCCACGGGTGGTAAAGGTTAAAGATAAAGGTGAGCTTTATTTGTCACACGCACATAAAAACATCGAAACATACAGTGAAAGGGGTCATTTTGCGTCAAATCAAGTCAGCGAAGATTATGCTGGGGCAGCCCGAAAGTGTGGCCATCTTCCAGCGCCAACATGGCATGCCCACAACATACTAACCCTAACCTGCATGTCTTTGGAACATGGGAGGAAAGTGAAATGTCCGGTGGAAACCCACGCAGTCACGTGGAGACGGTACAAACTCCTTACAGAAGGCAGACAGTGGTGGGGATTGAACGCCTATCTCACAACTCGCTGCTGTAAAGTTATGTTAACGTGCTGCCGTATTAACTACACTAACCGTCCTGTTTTTAAAGCTGACCCACGCCTAACCTATAGGTCAGCTCCTGAGGTCAGATTTGGCTTGAATCTTGAAGATGTGTTAAAGGTTAAAAGTTCTTAAATTGCTGTCAAATACCCAAAGGGCTCAATGGAGAGAACAGATCAAGGATTACTTTGGAAGAAAACCTCAGAGGGCTCCCTGAAACTTGGCTGCAGTTGTCAAGAGAAAACTGTTTGTGCAACCCATCTGCAGCTTCTGGGAACGCTGCGCATTTGGAAACAGCAAGCTTTGGAAGAGACTAAGTCAAGACCCCCTCCTGTACCTTTAGCAGGATGTAAAAGCTGCCATGGTTACTATGAGAAGAAGTGTTGGTGCTGTGTCCTGATGTACTTATCCCTCATTCAGCATTTTTGAAAACATTTGATTTTCACGAAGCCGATACTTTAAGATGTCCCAGGACTAACAGAGGTGTTAATTAAAAGTCACACGTCCCTTTTAAACAATGGCATTTCTGTCAAAATACATAAAGTTTTATCTGTGGATGCTATCAAAGTAAATTTATTATCAAAGTACGTATGCATCACCATACACTACCTTGAGATTCATTTTCTTGTGGGCATTCACAGGAAAATAAAGAAATACAATAGGATTTTTGAAAGACGATACAACCAATGTACAGAAGACAAACTGTGCAAATAGAAAAAAAGTAAATAAATAATAGTGAGAACATGAGTTGTAGAGTCCTGGAAAGTGAGTCTGGAGGTTTTAGGATCAGTTCAGTGTTGTGGTGAGTGAAGTTATCCATGTTGGTTCAGGACCCTGATGGTTGTAGGCTGTGCTGGCAGCCTATAGATGGAGGTTAATGGAATCATCTTCTTCACGCAGACAGCTTGCTGATGTAGTAGGAACAACAAACACCCACGTTAACATGAGACTTACCTGATTGTGTTGTCCGAGGAGCCACTGACCACCAGCCTGTCCCGGTACTGCAGGCACGCTATGCCTCGCTTGTGTCCGTTCAACGTTCGGACAAACTCACAGGATCCAGTGTTCCACACCTAATGAGGGTTGTGGGATGAAGATATTATTGTTATTATAATACACGAGATACAATATGGAAATTAGGTTCATAAAGCTAGAGTAGTTGGGAGGGATGTTTTGATGCAGAAGGAACACGAGGAATAACTCAGCTTTGAATATAAAGTTGAAGTTAGAGGCGATTCACTTATTGACAGAATCTCAATTGATGGCGAGGGCCGTATAGGAGTGAGATAAGATTGTCTGGTTGAATGGTTTTGCAGCAAGCACCTTGCACTCAAAGCCAGCAAAACCAAGGGCCTGATTGTGGAGGGGAAATCAAGGGAACACACACAGGTCCTCACAGTGGACAGGGCAAGCAGTTTCAAACACCTTGTTACTCAGAAGCCAGAGGAGAATGGGCAGACCAGTTCAAGCTGACAGGAAGGCGACATTAACTCAAATAAGCATGTTACAACATTTGTGTGCAGAAGAGCATACCTACAAGAGGCACCTAGTAAAGTAGCCACTCAGTGTAAAATATGATAGTTCAAATGCCAGCAAGGCAGTGGAATTTACATTCAAGCAGCTAAATACATTCTGAATAAAAAAAGGATTAGAAGTGGTGTCCATGGATCACCGAACTGTTGTAGCTTCTCATTTGATACACTGATATCCTTTAGGATGCGGTTGTCACAGCTCACCTAGGAGAAGGAAAGGTCTGATCTCAGACCTCTGCTGCCTTGCATCTGTACCACTCGCAGGGAAGGACTTCAGGAGTAAGTTCCAGAGCTGGAGTCCCTAAGGTAACCCTACGATAAGTTCAACACAGACTGGTAACTCCTGCAATGCCACTGCTGCCAAACTGTATTGGCCTTTGCTGTTGCTTTGGATTCATCAGCAGTGTGGAGAGGGGGAGCCTGCGGCCTGGGCAACAGCTTGCTCTCTATAATCACACTGCCCTGGCTTGCATACATCTAGGATGCAGCATCCACGGTCGACCCCAATCAAAGATGGCCTCACCATCCTTCAGGAAGGCAATCTTACACCCTTGCCTCCTCTGGCCTACCTTCATAAATCTGGAAAGGTCTCAGTTCAAGTATAATTCAGAGCGAGCTGATGTTGGCAATGGACACAGTGTAGGCAGTGTCAGAAGGAAGACTGGAGAGCAGGAACTGATCTTACCTTGATGGTTCTGTCTCCAGAAGCAGACACGATGTACTTATCATCAAAGTCAACCACGTTGACAGCTGCCCTGTGCCCGACCAGGACCCGGCGTAGGGTAATGTCTGTGGACGTGCTCATGTCCCACACGGCTATCGAGCGATCTTTGGAGCACGTGACCATCATCCCATTGGTGAAGCGGAGGTGCAGTACAGCCTCACAGTGATGGATCAATGTGTTCAACATCTCTCCAGTGTTCACTTCCCACACCCTGCAAACATCAAACATTAACAGATCAGCTTGAGAGAGTGCAGTGACCCGGTGGAACGAGCAAGGGCATTCTTCAATTATGTGAAGAAATAAAGGATGACAGGAGTGAAGGTACGACCGATTAGAGATAAAGGTGGGAAGATGTGCCTGGGGGCTGTGGAAGTGAGCGAGATCCTCAATGAATACTTCTCTTCGGTATTCACCAATGAGAGTGAACTTGATGATGGTGAGGACAATATGAGTGAGGTTGATGTTCTGGAGCATGCTGATATTAAGGGAAAGGAGGTGTTGGAGTTGTTAAAATACATTAGGACAGATAAGTCCCCGGGGCCTGATGGAATATTCCCCAGGCTGCTCCACGAGGCGAGAGAAGAGATTGCTGAGCCTCTGGCTAGGATCTTTATGTCCTCGTTGTCCACGGGAATGGTACCAGAGGATTGGAGGGAGGCGAACGTTGTTCCCTTGTTCAAAAAAGGTAGTAGGGATAGTCCGGGTAATTATAGACCAGTGAGCCTTACGTCTGTGGTGGGAAAGCTGTTGGAAAAGATTCTTACAGATAGGATCTATAGGCATTTAGAGAATCATGGTCTGATCAGGGACAGTCAGCATGGCTTTGTGAAGGGCAGATCGTGCCTAACAAGCCTGATAGAGTTCTTTGAGGAGGTGACCAGGCATATAGATGAGGGTAGTGTAGTGGATGTGATCTATATGGATTTTAGTAAGGCATTTGACAAGGTTCCACACGGTAGGCTTATTCAGAAAGTTAGAAGGCATGGGATCCAGGGAAGTTTGGCCAGGTGGATTCAGAATTGGCTTGCCTGCAGAAGGCAGAGGGTGGTGGTGGAGGGAGTACATTCAGATTGGAGGATTGTGACTAGTGGTGTCCCACAAGGATCTGTTCTGGGACCTCTACTTTTCGTGATTTTTATTAACGACATGGATGTGGGGGTAGAAGGGTGGGTTGGCAAGTTTGCAGACGACACAAAGGTTGGTGGTGTTGTAGATAGTGTAGAGGATTGTCAAAGATTGCAGAGAGACATTGATAGGATGCAGAAGTGGGCTGAGAAGTGGCAGATGGAGTTCAACCCGGAGAAGTGTGAGGTGGTACACTTTGGAAGGACAAACTCCAAGGCAGAGTACAAAGTAAATGGCAGGATACTTGGTAGTGTGGAGGAGCAGAGGGATCTCGGTGTACATGTCCACAGGTCCCTGAAAGTTGCCTCACGGGTGGATAGGGTAGTTAAGAAAGCTTATGGGGTGTTAGCTTTCATAAGTTGAGGGATAGAGTTTAAGAGTCGCGAGGTAATGATGCAGCTCTATAAAACTCTGGTTAGGCCACACTTGGAGTACTGTGTCCAGTTCTGGTCACCTCACTATAGGAAGGATGTGGAAGCATTGGAAAGGGTACAGAGGAGATTTACCAGGATGCTGCCTGGTTTAGAAAGTATGCATTATGATCAGAGATTAGGGGAGCTAGGCTTTACTCTTTGGAGAGAAGGAGGATGAGAGGAGACATGATAGAGGTGTACAAGATAATAAGAGGAATAGATAGAGCCAGCGCCTCTTCCCCAGGGCACCACTGCTCAATATAAGAGGACGTGGCTTTAAGGTAAGGGGTGGGAAGTTCAAGGGGGATATTAGAGGAAGGTTTTTTACTCAGAGAGTGGTTGGAGCGTGGAATGCTCTGCCTGAGTCAGTGGTGGAGGCAGATACACTAGTGAAATTTAAGAGACTACTAGACAGGTATATGGAGGAATCTAAGTTGGGGGCTTATATGGGAGGCAGGGTTTGAGGGTCGGCACAACATTGTGGGCTGAAGGGCCTGTACTGTGCTGTACTATCCTATGTTCTATGTTAAATGAGACTGGGCAATAAGAGATTAGCTGTATCTGTCACACGTACATCGAAACAAATGTGTTGTTTGTGACAATGACCAACGCAGTCCGAGGATGAGCTGTCACCATGCTTCCAGCACCAACATAGCATGCACATAACCCACTATCTCGTGCAAAAGATATTAAGAGGCACAGATCACAAGGACAGCCAGAGATGTTTTCCCAGGGTGGAAATGGCAAATACAAGGAAGCATAATTTAAAGGTGATTGGAGGAAAGTGTAGGGGAGATGTCAGAGGCAAGTTTTTTATCTGCACAGTGAGTGATGGGTGTGTGGAACACTCTGCCGAGGTGGTGGTAGACGCAGATATATTAGGGACATTTAAGAGATTCTTAAGGCTGATTTATACCTCTGTGCAGTAGTCTACGCCGTTGTGAGCATTTATACTTGTGCGTTGGTGTGTCTGTGTCGCTGTGCAACTCACCGCCAAAACGCTAGTTGACGGTGGGGTTTCTATGCCACTGTGTTGAGTTTCTCCGTGTTGAAACTCAACACGAAGAAACACAAACTTCAAACAATGGTGACTGAAACTGAAAGAGGGTGAATTTTCTGTGCTTGTCTGGCCACTGAGAGACATGGACGAGGAAATGCATTTCAAATATTTCCGGATGTTGGCAGGTAGATTTGGCGACTTGGTTCATCGTCTCCAACCATTTATTTCGCATCAGTGTACGCACAGTATACTCAGAGACTGGCAATCACCATTCGAGTTTTAGCTTCAGGTGGAAGTCAACAGGCTGTAGCAGCTAGCTACAAACTGGTGTCAAGCACAGGGTCCTCCATAATTTCGGAGGTCTGTAAAGCTTTATGGAAAGCATTGCAGCCAGAGTTCCTTCCCTGCCCTTCAGTCGCCCAATGGCAAGCTATTGCAGCGTAGGAGGAAATGCGATGCTACCAAGGCGACCAATCACAGTTGTTGTGGTCTGTGTCGCCGCGACGCGTAGTTACATTTTTGGGGAGGTGTGCGTCAGGCTATGGTGTAGGGTACGCGGCTACGCCATACCTATGGCATAGATTTGACCAGAAGTATAAATTGGCCTTTAGATAGGCACATGGATGACAGAAAAATGGAGGGTTATGTAGGAGGGAAGGGTTAGAGTAGGTTAAAAGGTGACACAAGTCCTGGGCCAAAGGGCCTGTAATGTGCTGTATCGTTCTATGTAATGTTAAATTGTATGTCTTGGGAATGTCAGAGGAAATGAAAAAGTGCAAACACCTTACAGAGAGCGGAGAGAATTGAACCCCAATCGCTGGCACTGTAAAGCGTTACGCCAACCACTGTGCTAATGTGTCGAGAGAAAGAATGAGAACAAGGATGGACAGTTTTTATTTAGAGAACACCAAAGCAAGTGTCGCAGCACTTTAACATGGGATTCATAACTGACTAGAAGTGTTCTTTTGCCTGACCAGACTGTCTATCGTCAGCCTTGCTTCCCAAGCAGGGAGGGAGGGAACAGATCACAATCTGCGTACAGCTCAGCGTTGTTTATCCAAGGGACACTGACTGTGCGGCCCAGAACAGTTTATCCATGGGAATACTGACTGTACGGCCCAGGATGGTTTATCCACAGGACACTTACTGTACGGCCCGGGATGGTTTATCCATGGGGACCTCTATTCCCACTTGCAAAATCCAACCAAGGAATTCCGAATCACTCACGTACCGTACTGTGGAGTCAGATGATCCTGTAATGATAACTTTGTCGTCGTACTGTAGGCAGAGCACTGAGCCTGTGTGGCCAGTCAGAACATTCTTGCACTCCAAAGTATTTTTGTCCCAGATCTGAAGAGTGATATACAAAAAAAAATCACCATTTTCTAGTACAACTGAGCATCAATCATTTGTGAGTATTCACGTTCTCATCTCTCATTCTGTAAACAACCCTCAATAATCTTGTGATCATGACCTTTCTCTCAGCTACCCATCCCACGTTACTTACCTTTCTCCTGGTAACCGATCCCGTGTTGACCCTTCTCCTCGTAACTGGTCCCGTGTTCCTGACCTTCCACCAATGTCATGTTACTGATCTTTCTTCCAGTAACCAATCCCGCATTGCTGACGTGCCCATCAGTGGCCCATCAACCTTTCCCCACGCCCAGACCCAGCCTCTCTCTCCAACGTCTTGATATCCCTGTGGACAGCCAGTGCCCCACAGCAAATGGAGACGGTTTAATTACATTTCTGTATGTGAAATAAGATCCCTTTCTCAAAATAAATGTAATTTGGTTTATAAGGGCATTCCGGGTACACAGTGGAGATGGGCAGGCTCGTTTACAGAGCTGGCATGTTCCTCCAGCACACTATTGCTAACTCGGTAAAGACCACGCCTAGTGAGCTCAGTGGTAGTAATGAGGGCCAAGACCGACTGTCTGAGAGAAAAGAGTCACCCTGCCAGTTTGTAAATGGCCTCTCCCCCTCCTTACACCCACCTTGATTGTGTTGTCACGTAGGCCACTGATGATTTTCTGGTCATCGTATTGTAAACAATAGACCCCTTTGCTCGTTTCACTGTGACAGTGAATGCGCTGTAAACCGTGATGCCCACACCTCCAGTTGGATTCAATGGTCTGAAACAGAAACAGTTACATCGTGTTTCTCAGTTTGCTCTAGAAGAACGATTTCAGTTTTCCTTTCCTTCACATGGATTTTGCTTACTGAACCTTCCCACCTTCCCTCACTCACCTCACCACTAAACTGACTCCACAACCACACTCTCACTTTCAAGGACTCTACAACTCTTTCTCCGTATTAATTATTGATTCACCATAAAACAAAGGAGAAGAATTAGGGCCATTCAGCCCATCGAGTCTGCCCCACTATTCCATCATGGCTGATCCCGGATCCCACTCAACCCCATACGCCAGCCTTCTTGCTATAACCTTTGATGCCCTGATCAATGACAAAACTATCAATTTTCCCTTTAAATATACCCACAGTCTGGGCCTCTTCCACAGCCTGTGGCACAGCGTTCCACAGACTCACAACTCTCGGGCTAAAAAAGTTTCCCCTTACCGCTGTTCTAAAGGGTTGCCCCTCAATTTTGAGGTTGTGCCCTCTAATTCTGGATACCCCCACCAGAGGAAGCATCCTCTCCATATCCACCTTATCTCGTCCTTTCAACATTCAGTAGGTTTCAATGAGATTCCCCGCATTCTTCTAAATTCCATTGAGTACAGGCCCAAGGCTGCCAAATACTCGTGTTAACCTCTTCATTCCCAGAATCATCCTTGTGAAATTACTCTGGACTCTTTTTAAAAAATGACAACACATTCTTTCTAAGATATGAGGTCCAAAACCGTAGATAATACTCCAACTGCGACCTGACCAGTGTCTCATAAAGACTTGGCATTATCTCCTTGCTTTTATATTCTATTCCCCTTGAAATAAATGCCAACATTGCATTTGCCTTCTTCACCTGTGAATTAACCTTCTGGGAGTCTTATACGAGGGCTCTGAATCTCATTGTACCTCTGATGTTTGAATTTTCTCCCCATTTAGATAATAGTCTGCACTTTTGTTCCCTTTACCCAAATGCATTAACATACATTTCTCAACACCGTATTCCATCTGCCACTTTTTTGCCCATTCTTCCAATTTCTGCAATTGCATTACTTCCTCAGCACTTAACTACCCCCACCTATCTTCGTATCATCTACAAACTTTGCCACAACGCCATCAATACCATTATCCAAATCATTAACAAACAATGTGAAAAGTTGTGGTCCCAATACTGACCCCTGAGGAACAACACTAGTCACTGGCAGTCAACCAGAAAAGGCCCCTTTATTCCCACTCGCTGCCTCCTGCTTGTCAGCCATTCCTCTATCCATGCCAGTATCTTTCCTGTAACACCATAGGATTTTATCTTGTTAAGCAGCCTCATGTGTGGCACCTTATCAAACCCCTTCTGAAAATAAAAGTAAATGACATCCACTGCCTCTCCTTTGTCCACTCTCCTCGTTATTTCCTCAAAGAACTCTAAAAAGGAGGTGGGAGGAGAAGGTGGCAGCGTGACGCAGCTCTCCGGTGAAATGATATCGTATCTGTTAAATAGGGGCCATGCACAATTCTGATTTGACGTGAAAGCACAGAGGAACATCTGGAGAAATTTCTGAAATGCCTGGTTTGCTGCTGTTGTTACTGTGCGATCGAGAATCTCCGGAGGGTAGGCCCCAAAATCCCCAGCTTTGCCTGCTGTTGGCGACCGAGGCTGAGGTTGAAGCACTTGGATAGAGATGGTGCTCGGTACTCGGTGTCGGAGGGCTGGTCAGAGCTCGACGTTTTCGGATGACTCAGAGTCGGACTGTGGTCGGGCATGGCAGGGAGAGTTTTCTTCCTTCTCCCGTCTGCGTGAGATGTGGGACTTTCGAGAGACTTTGAACTTTTTTACTGTGCCATGGCCTGTTCTTCATCAAGTTATGGTATTGTTGCACTGTTGTAACTATATGTTATAATTATATGGTTTTGTTAGTTTTTTCAGTCTTGGTCTGTCCTGTGTTTTTGTGCTATCACACCGGAGGAATATTGTATCATTTCTTAATACATGCATTACTAAATGACAATAAAAGAGGACTGCGTCTCCTCATAATCTAATCTAATAGATTTGTCAAGCAAGATTTCTTGTTACCAAAACCAAGCTGACTTTGACTTATTTTATCAGTAGTCTCCAAGTACCCCGAAACCTCATCCTTAATAATGGATTCCAACACTTTTCCAACCACTGGGGTTAGGCTAAATGGATTATAATTTCCTTTCTTTTGCTTTCCTCCCTTCTTAAAGAGTGGAGTGACATTTGCAATTTTCCAGTTCCCCAGAACCATGCCAGAATTAAGTGATTCTTGAAAGATCATAACCCCAATGCATCTGCTATCTCTTCCAGAACTACAGGATCTAGTCCATCTGGTCCAGGTGATTTATCCACCTTAAGACCTTTGAATTTGAAGCAATGGCACTCACTCCTGCTGCCTGACACTCAAGGACCTTTGGCATACAGTTAGTGTCTTCCACAGTGAACACCGATGCTGTTCATCTGCCATTTCTTTGTCCCCCATTACTAACTCACCAGCATCATTTTCCAGTGGTCCAATATCAACTCTCACCTCCCTTTTACTCTTTACATAAATCAAAAAAAAATTTAGTGTCCTGCTTTATATTATTGGCTAGTTTGCCCTCATATTTCATCTTTTCCCTTCTCAAGGGTTTTTTAGTTGCCTTTTGTTGGATTTTAAAAACTTCCCAATCATCCAGCTTCTCACTCACTTTTGCTACATTATATGCCCTTTCTTTGGCTTTTATACAGTCCTTAACTTCCCTTGTCAGCCACGGTTGCCTACCCTTGCCATTTGAGAAGAACTTCTTCTGTGGGATCCTGCGACTTGTGAACTATTCCCAGAAACTTCAGCCATCCCTGCTCTGCTGTCATCCCAAACAGTATCCCCCTGCAATTCACCTGGGCAAGCTCCTCTCTCATGCCTCTAATTCCTTTTATTCCCTTTAAATACTGATACATGTGACATGCTTTGCCCTTCAAATTGCATTATGAATTCAATCATATTATGATCACTGCCTCCTAAGAGTTCCTTTACCTTAAGGTCCCTAATAAAATCTGGATTATTATGCAATGCCCAATCTAAGATAGCCTCTCTCCAAGTAGGCTCAGACACAAGCTGGTCTAAAAAGCCTTCTCATAGGCATTCAACAAATTCTCTCTCTTGCGATCCGACACGAACCTGATCATCCCATATTGTAGTCCTCCATTACTATCGTGACATTACCCTTATTACATGCCCTTTCCAGCTCCCTTTGCAATCTTAACCCTATATCTTGGCTACTATTTGGAGGCCTATATATGATTCCTATCATGTTTTTTTCACCCTTGCAGTTTCTTAACTCCACCCACAAAGATTCAACACTCTCTGATGCTATGTCATCTCTTTCTAAAGACATAATTCCATCTCTTACCAACAGAGCCACACCACCAGCTATGCATTCCTGCCTGTCCCTTCGATACAAAGTATATCTTTTGATATTAAGCTCCCAACTATGACCTTCTTTCAGACACATCATCATACCGACCAGTCTCCAATTGCGCCAAAAGCTTGTCCACCTTATTCTGAATGCTACGCGCATTTAAATACAGCACCTTCAGTCCTGCATTCTTCGCCTTTTTGAATTTTGCCTCTGTGGTACAATTTAACTCTGTGCCCTGTGCATTTGTACCCAATCATTGACTTGTCCTTCCTTACCTTCGTATCACATGTATCATCTACTTGCAAATCTGCTGGCTCATCCTCAGCTCTATCATATTGGTTCCTATCCCCCTGCCATATTAGTTCAAACCACTCCCAATAGCTGTAGTAAATCTGCCTGCAAGGATATTGGCCCCCCTCAGATTCAAGTGCAACCCATCCCTTTTGTAAAGGTCACACCTGCCCCAGAAAAGGTCCCAGTGATCCAGAAATCTGAATCGCTGACCCCTGCTCCAATTCTTCAGCCACACATTTACTTGTGAGCTCACTCTATTCCTATCCTCATGTCGCTTGGCACAGGCAGCTATCCCGAAATTACTACCCTTGAGGCCCTGCTTCTTAGCTTCCTTCCTAACTCTTTGAATTCTGTTTTCAGGACCTCCTCCCTTTTTCTACCTATGCTGTTGGTACCAACATGTACCATGACTTCTGGCTGCTCACCCTCCCTTTTCAGAATATTGTGGACGCGTTAGGAAACATCATGCACCTTGGCACATGGGAGGCAAACTACCATCCGTGTTTCTTTATTGAGCCCACAGTATTGCCTACCTGTCCCCATGACTATAGACCCCTATTACTGCTGCCATCTTCTTCAGTTCCCTACCCTTCTGAGCCAGCACGGCCACTGTTGCTTCCCCCAGGTAAGTTCCTCCCCTCCCCAACAGTGCTCAAAATGGAGTAGTTATTGTTGAGGGGGACGGCCACAGGGGTGCTCTCCACTACCTGATGTTCTCCCTCCTCTCTTGACAGTCACCCATTTATCTGCATCCTGTTTACTTATTGGTTATTTGTGTTTTTGTATTTGCAGTTTGTCTTCTTTCGCACATATATGGATAGCTACTTTATTGATCCCAAAGGAAATTACAGTATTCATTGTCAGTGTTTGCGTGTTTTTCATTGATTTTGTTGTACTTCTTTGTCCTACCCTGAATGCCTGCAAGAAAATGAATCTCATTGTATATGCTGACATACACTTTGATAATAAATTTGCTTTGAACTTTAGCTTCCAGTGCAGAGTTCCCATGAATCCTTCCTCCACCATCATATTCTTCACCTTGAAACTTTCTGAAAATCTGCTGCTCCAGTTAACAAGCTGAAACATAAACATCCACTCTCTCTTCAGACCTGCATTTCCTGACTTTAATTCACACGTCAGCAACTGGATTACTTCGCTCACCACAGAAGTACCTACTGAATCACAATAAATTAATGCAAGGAAGTCCATCTCTTGCTAACTTGTAGCTATCTGCCCGCCAACTCCTTCTGAAGACATAACTCTGTGTGACAAAGGATGTGGTGGTATTGTGCACAAGAGGCAACTGTACTGAACAGAGTGATCCCAGTGTTTGCCACGTCTCAGCTCTTAAGAGTCCGAATGGTCTGGGTTCAAGTCCGGCTCCAGAGACTTAGCGACATAGTCCAAGCTCAATCACAGCGCAGAAATGAGTGTTGTACCACCATTGATGGTGGGGTGGAGATACATCTTTACCAAACGAGGTGCAAGGCGCTCCTTCCCTCTGCTAGACCGCTGGTCGCCCTTGGGCAAGGTGTGGCACCTGCTTATCCCCCCCCCCACCCCCGCCCGATCAGGGTCATGGGAGCAGGTGGTGGGTGGTCGAATGAGCGGCTGGTGCATATCACAAGTCCAGACCACTGACGCCAGGCAGACAACCTCTGAAGAGTATTGATAATGGCTGGGGTTACTTGTCATGTAAAGACACCAGTAGACGACAATGGCAATCCACTTCTGTGGAAATATCTGCCAAGAACAACCATGGTCATGAGTCCATGATTGCCCATGTCATACGACATGGCGCACAATGACGTTCTACAGCACAGGGCACAATGACGTTCTACAGCACGGCGCACGATGACGTTCTACAGCACGGCGCACGATGACGTTCTACAGCACGGCGCACGATGACGTTCTACAGCACGGCGCACGATGACGTTCTACAGCACGGCGCACGATGACGTTCTACAGCACGGCGCACGATGACGTTCTACAGCACGGCGCACGATGACGTTCTACAGCACGGCACACAATCAATGAGCCACTGCATGCGCTGTCCTTCAGGTCAGATGTTAAATGAGACTCTTGGCCAGTTGTGTATGAAACATTCCTGAGATCATTTCAGACTGGATTCTGTTGGAGCTCTGGCCCAATATTCATTGCAAACAAAATTTGGATATTGTCTTGGTGACAGTTATGGAGTTCACTGTGAACAAGCTGAGGGCGATTTTAAACACTAGAGTCCACAGATGCTAGAAATCTATAGTAACACACACACAAAATGTCAGACAATCCATAGATGCTCCTGTCCTGCTGAGTTCCACAACACTTTGTGTGGGTGTAATCTTCTTGCTTTCCCAACATGAAACGTATTACTATTTCACACACTAACTTAACCCCACCAGTAATCAGAGTGGCTGGAGATGATGCTTACCTCTATATCTTGTATAATTTGTGGGTACAGAGATCTGTAGAAGGAATCTGGAGGCAAAATGCCATCGGAAGGCTTGTTTTTGAACAAGTACTGGATCCTGTAAATAAACAAAGTCCTTAGCATTGGGGAAATCATGCCCAAACCGCCACATCTTCTTCCCCATTGCAGTGAGGGTGCTGCTGGCCTTCACATGCGAAGGTTTACTCTCAACGTCAGTTAGTCCTCAAACGGGAAACTTCGGCATCACCCTGGCCTTTTAAATGGGAGCAGAGTTTACGTCACAAAGCAGGCATACTTCTCTCTCTTCCAGACAAACCTCAACATTAATACGAGTGATGTGATGGGCACCAAACAGTCGCAAGGAGCATCAGACATAACAACAGAATTTGACCATTCAACCCATTGAGTCTGCTGCACCATTCCATCAAGACTCTTAACCTTATTCTCCTGCCTTCTCCCTGACTAATCAAGAACCTATCAACCTCCACTTTCAATATACACCATCACTTGGCCTCCAGTTGCATGTATCAATGGATTTCACAGCTTCACCACCCTCCAGCTAAAGGAAGTCCTGCTCACATCTGTTCCAAAGGGCTGACCTCTGGTTCCAGACTCCCCCACTATAGGAAACATCCTCTCCACCTCCACTCTGTCTAGGCCTTTCAATATTCGATAGGTTTCAGTGAGATCTCCCCCTCCATCATTCTTCTTAACTAAGCGAGTACAGGCCCAGAGCCATCAAAATGCTCCTCGTATGTTAACCCTTTCATTCCGGGATTGATGTTATGAATAGCCTTTGGACCCACTCCAATGCTGGCATATCCTTTCTTCGATAAGCCGCCCAAAATTGCTCACAATACTCCAAAATGGGGTCTGACCAGTGCATTATATAGCCTCAGCATCACATTCTTGCTTTTATATTTCTGTTCTCTTGAAATGGTTTCAAACATTGAATTAACTAATTTAAATTCTTGCACCAGTTATCTACCATTGGGTTCAAACACAGGAAAGGCTGTTGAACTCTTGGCATCAGAAACATGTAGAGACATGGAGACGGGGTATAAATCTCCAACAACTGGCACGGTAGCGTACCACTATGACAGAGCCAGCAACCTGGGGTCATTCCCCACCACTATAGGAGTTGGTATGTTCTCCCCGTGACCACGCGGGTTTCCTCTGGGTGCTCCGGTTTCTACCCACAGTCCAAAGTAGGTTAATTGGTCACGTGGGTGTGATGGGGAGGGGCAGGCTCCTGGCACTGGGTGTGTTAATGTGTTGTAAATCTAAAATTTAAAAATAAAATATTTTCCTCTGCCACTCGAGGCAGTTAATTAAAATGGGCAAATTGGATGAAAAGGCCCAATCTATGTTGGAACTCTATGAATCTAAAAGTTCCCAAACTCGGAGCGCGTTGGGCAGCTCTGAATACAGGTTAATCCAACAAACGATGCAGATAGCTATGTCAGAGTGAGTGAGGGACAGAGTTTTTAAAAATCTGTTATCCACACTTCCAACATTTCTTTCACTGGCTTCAAAGGTGGGAAAAGGTTTAACTGTGTGATGGAGTGCCAGTGGGGTATTCCAGTGAATGTGACTGTGTGACAAAGCATCAGTGGGGTATCAGAGTTAATGGGATTGTGTGACAGAGTGCCAGTGGGGGTATTCTTAGTGAACATGACTGTGTGACAGAGCGTCGGCAGAGTATTCCAGTGAATGTGACTGTGTGATGAAGTGCCAGTGGGTTATTCCAGTGAATGCGACTGTGTGATGGAATATCACTGGGATATTCCAGTGAACGTGACTGTGTGACGGAGCGTCAGCAGAGTATTCCAGTGAATGTGACAGTGTGATGAAGTGCCAGTGGGTTATTCCAGTGAATGCGACTGTGTGATGGAATATCACTGGGATATTCCAGTGAACGTGACCGTGTGACGGAGCGTCGGCAGAGTATTCCAGTGAATGTGACTGTGTGATGAAGTGCCAGTGGGTTATTCCAGTGAATGTGACTGTGTGATGAAGTGCCAGTGGGTTATTCCAGTGAATGTGACTGTGTGATGAAGTGCCAGTGGGTTATTCCAGTGAATGCGACTGTATGATGGAATATCACTGGGATATTCCAGTGAACGTGACCGTGTGACGGAGCGTCGGCAGAGTATTCCAGTGAATGTGACTGTGTGATGCAGTGCCAGCGGGGTATTCCAGTGAATGCGACTGTGTGATGGAATATCACTGGGATATTCCAGTGAATGTAAGTGTGTGATGGAACGCCGGCGAAGTATTCCAGTGAATGAGATGGCACAACACTGAGTGTGCGGTATCTGACCCAGTGACACGGTCTGCTCTATCTCAGGTTCACTGCTTAGCGCGAGGGGAGAACGTAACCTGCGACATGACCATGTGCCTTGACAGGTCAGGACCACCCTCTGGTGGTGGGACTGTGACAGATCCTTCGTCTGCAAGCAAGGCATTACAACATAAGAATAAGGTAATTCGGCCTATTAAATCTGCTCTGCCATACAATCATGGTTGATTCTCTTTTTTAACCCCATTCTCCCACCTTTTCCTGTAATCCTTAACCCTATTACTAATCAAGAACCTATCAATCTCTGCCTTAAATACACCGAATGACCTCACCCCCACAACTATCTGTGGCAATAGATCCATCACCCCCCCCCCACTGCTGACAAGATTCATCCTCAGCTCAATTCTAAAGGGATGTCCCTTTATTGTGAGGCCACAGCCCCAGAGACTAGTCTCTCATACCAATGGAAACGTCCTCTCCACATCAACTCTATACAGGCTTTCAGTATCTGGTAGGGTTTAATGAGATCTCCCCACTAACTCCACTACATACAGCTATCGAAATCTCGTCACACATTAAGCCATCCTTACCATCCCCTTCGCTCTGAAAGCCCCTTCCAGAGGGTATCTGTGCGCACCATCCTCTCCATCAACTTCTTCCAGAGCATCCCATCAGAGATGACTCGGTACCATTCCTTACACACGAGTTCCGCGGCGCACAGTGACCGAGCGTCCAGGAACGAGAGGATGTTCTCTGCAATGTGATCCAGGCCACGGGCTAGAGACACCAACCATACAATTACTGAGGGAAGGAATCTTAACCAGATATGCCTGTCTTCAGGTTTACAAAATTGTACGATAAATAGAAATAGAAACGCTGGTTAGCAAATCTGAGGATTGTGTAATAAAGAGGTCAGATTTGGCATGGAAAGTGTCTCAAAGACAGTTAGTAGAGGTTTGTGGGGAAAACTAGCTCTTCCAGAGTGGAGAACTCTACGGGGTGACACGGTAGTGTAGTGGCTAGCACAACGCTATTACAACGTCAACGTTCACCGATTGGGTTTCAATTCCCGCCACTGCCTGTCAGGAGTTTGTACCTTCTCAAGGTGATTGCGTGGGTTTCCTCCGGGTGCTCCGGTTTCCTCCCACAGTAGGGTTAGCTTTTGAGAGTTGCAGGCATGTTATGTTGGCACCGGGAGCATGGCGACACTTGCAGGCTGTCTGCGCTAACTAGATTTGATGCAAACGACTATTTTGATGCACATGTGCCAAATCAAGCAAATCTTTTTTTTTGAAACCACTGAGGTTTATAATTCTTCAAGGGTCAATTTTTAAAACCTCGGAAACCAGAGTTCAAGCCCAATATAAGTTGGTTACAAGTTGAGGAACTGGGTGACAACAGAAGGTTGTAACATCCCAATGTTTATCGGAATGACTATTTCTAGAACAAATAACTGTTTGTGCTCACACTGCTCTGCACCCCCTCCCTGGTCCAAACTCCCAGAAGGGATTTAAAAGACACAAGAGAAATAAAAGATTTTTAAAAAAAATGCTACTGTTTACTCAGTTTTTTTTCGAAACAATGACAATCTTGATGTTTTTATGTTGAATTCTCCCCTTTAAGTTTACCATTTTCCCCACTGACATATGCCATACTCTCTTCAACATCTCTGGCTCAAAACTAAACCTTCCTGGTTCGATGTCCAAACACGCAGCGGTAAGTCACACACTCAACAGCTTCAAGAGATCTGTGAGAACGTTTGACCTAAATTCAAATTAAAGAAAGAAAACGCTGGAAATGCCTTTGTACTCCAATGTGGTCAGTGACTTGAAATGTGAACTGGTCTTCTCTTTACAGATGTTGCCTTACTTACTAAGTACTTCCAAGTATTTGGCATCAGATTTTACTGTTACTGATTTGTCATGAAATTTGTTGTTCTGTGGGAGCAGTCCAGTGCAACACATTAAAATATTGCTACAAATTACAATAAAGACATAAAATAGATAAATAGTGAGGTAGTGTGCATGGTTCCATAGGCAGTTCAACAGAAGTTATTCCTAAGGTGTGCCTTCAGGTTCCTGTACCTCCTCTTTGATGGTAGTAATGAGAAGAGGGCATTTCTGGGTGATCAGTGCACTTCATGATGGATGTCAACTTCTTGAGTGACCACCTCGATGATGGGGAGGCGAGTGCCCACGAAGCAGTGGAGGCTACCTCAGGAAACATACCTAAGGTTGGATAGTAGGGGGGGATTTAAGGGTTATGGGGAAAAGGCAGGTAGGTGGAGATGAGTCCGTGGCCAGGTCAGCCATGATCTTATTGAATGGAGAAGCAGGCTCGACGGGCCAGATGGCTGACTCCTGCTCCGATTTCTTATGTTCTTACGGAGCTGGTGGAGTCTATAACCGTCTGCAGCCTTTTCTGATCCCGCACCTTGGAGCCTCCATATTAGATGGTGATGCAACTAGTCAGAATGGTCTCCACAGCACATCTGTAGAAACTTGCCTACAAAGCCATCAATTCCGTCATCCAAATCGTTGACATATAATATGAAACAAAGGAGTCCCAATACCAACCCATATGGAACACCAGTAGCCGTCGGTAGCCGACCAGAATAGGCCCCCTTTATTCACACTCTTTGCCTCCCGACAGTCAGCAAATCTTCTATCCATTCTAGTATCTGTCCTGTAATACCATGGGTTCTTATCTTGTCAAGAGCCTTCTGAAAATCCAAGTAAACAATACCTCCTTTGTCTATCCTGCATGTTATTTCCTCAAAGAGTTCCAACAGATCTGTCAGACAAGATTTCCCCTTAAGGAAACCATGCTTACTTTGGCCGATTTTGTCCTGCCTCCAAGTAATTGAAAACCTCATCCTTAATAATGGACTCCATCATCTTCTCAACCACTGAAGTCAAGCTAACTGGCCTATAATTTCCTTTATTCTGCCTCCCTCCCTTCTTAAAGAGTGGAGTGACATTTGCATTTTTCCAGTTCTCTGGAATAATCGCAGAATCTAGTGATTTTTGAAAGAAAACACTTGACTGACAGATGAAGTGAATGCCACCGCCTCTGCCTTTACCTGACACTGCTGTTCTGTCTAAGCCAGGGGCTCCCCAATTTTTTTTACGCCACGGACCCCTACCATAACCGAGGGGTCTGTGGACTCCAGGTTGGGAAGCCCCAGTCTATTCAGTGGAAGGTGTAGCCGTCAGGCTGAAGTGCTGGGGATGAGCCGTGTCCCTGTGAAGCAAAGTACACAGCAGTCTCTGATCGCTCTGAGACCTAAAAGGTCTTGACTTTTTATTTTCCCGCGATTGTATGTTAGCCAGAAGGATGATAGAGAAGGGGTAGCTGAGTGCCCTGCATTTCAGTTTTACTTGCTGTCCTGCCCAGCAGCCATGTTTCCGGAGACAATAGAGGTGTTCTCTAAGCTTCCAGCCGCTGCACTTGTTCCCTGGGTGGACTGCAGTCCAGAGGTTGCGATACCAGAGATCGATAGTATTATTAAATGACACTGTTGCTCACTGCAGTGTCTGTGACTGTGAATTTCAGCTGTCGTCATTCCGAACTGGAATACTTCATGATTCTTCTGGGAGCTGCACACAAGGAGTTTCCATTCTCCGGCGCCATAATTCTCAGCCTTCAGTTCTCGCTGCGTGTCTGCTCTCTCTTATTGGAAGATCCTTACTCCTTTCATGCAATTTATTTTCAGCATCGTCAAGCAATTCTTGGCCCTGAAGCAGCCCCAAGAGTGTTGTGTTACATGGTTCTGGAGACCTGCGATGGCAGATCATGTTCCGGGAAAGGCACTGGTAATTCTGTGCCGCAAGCCATCTTTAATTCCTTTCTGCAAGCTGGTATGAAGGCATTTATGTACAAATACTACTTGGAAACTAATCTAAACCTCAATGCTGACAATAGCTTAGTAGTTGTTGCTACACATAGCTAGACAGCGCAATCTATCTGGTGTCTCACATGCATTCACATTTCTTGTCTTCTGTGAGACAACCGCTGTTCCAGCACCCGGCCACTCTCCACCTTCTCTTCCACCCGAATCAGTAAGTATGGTGAGGAAGACTTTATAGAAATGTTTAAAATGATGGTAGACAACGATCAGGTGACGGCATTGGACTTTTCCCCAGTGTAGTGGAGCCCAAAACTAGGGTACGTATATTTCGGTAAGAGGGGAAAGATTTAAAAAGAACCTGAAGGCAACTTTTCCCATAGAATAAGGCAAGACTGCGGAACGAGCTGCAAGAGGCAGGTATAGTAGTATAATTTAAGAAGCATTTGAATAGGTACAGGGAGGGCAGGGCCAAGAGGGATATGGACTGAATGTAGGAAATTCAGATTCAGATTTATTTATTAGATGTACATGGAAACACAGTGAAAGGTGTCCTTTGCGTTAAGAACCAATGCACCCCAAAGATGTGCTGGGGGCAGCCCGCAAGAGTCGCCACACATTCCAGTGCCAACACAGCATGTCCATGATCTTCAGCAGAACAACACAAGCAGCAGCAGCAAAATATACCCGTCTCGCCCTCCAAACCATCCAACCTCTCACTCACCCACCCACCCCACAGATACACAGCCCTCCACCTCAGGACAGACTGCCTCTGGGCCTCCTCTGGAATTTGAACCAACTGGGTGGACATCATGGTTGGTATGGACTGGTCGGCCAAAGTGCCTGTATTCGTGTTGTATTGCTCTGGAACAGTCACAGGGTTGAGGTTCCTGGAGTGTTAAATTAGGACTCTTTTCCCAGCAGAGATGGTAAAAGGCACATTCGCGCAGGATTTCAGAACAAACTGGGCTGTGATGTGGGTAAGGAAAACCACTCCCCATGGCAGGAAATTCTGAATAATGGGAGGCAAACTGTCTGAACAACAGAGCCATGTGAACAGAGACAGAGAAGAGGATATCACATTATCTTGCCCAAAGTAATTCTGCCCAGTCCCTGCCCATGTACCTGGTAAGACTGTAATGAAGTCCCTCTGCAACATTGGTTTAAGGTAGGAGTTGATGTGACCGTGTTGGTAGTGACACATTCGGGAAATCAGGTTCTCGACAAATTCCACCTGATCGGTTTCGGTCCACTGATCGAAGTATTTCACGCACTGCTCTTTCTGCTTCTCATAACTGGTGGAAGGCTTCCGCTGCTTGGCTGCAATCATACTCGATGTACCAATGCTGAGTTTGGTCTGCAACAGAATAAGAACAAATTAGGAAGAAAGACAGATGAAGCTTTTAAAATTAAATTTGTAGGCTCTTTGGTGCTGAATTTGACTCAATAGGGCTTCGCAGAGGAAGCAGGAGAGGTTAGGAGAAATGGAGCTGGAGAAGGTTGGTACATGGGATTGGCGATTTCAAAACAGTACAGGTCCTTTGGCCCACAATGTCATACTGACCTTTCTAAGATCAATCTAACCCCTCCCTCACACACTTATTTAATTTTCGAGATACAGCGTGGAACAGGCCCTTCTGTCCCAGTGAGCCACACCATCTGCAACCCACTTATTTAACACAAGACTCGTCACAGAACAATTTACAATAGCCAATTAACTTATCCACTGGTACCTCCTTGAACCGTGTAAGGTAACTGGAGCACCCAGAGGAAACCCATGCATTCAGGGGGAGACCATACAAACTTCTTACAGATTGGCACCGGAAGTGAACTCTGAAACGTGCAGAGCTTGACAGTTACCGTGGTGCCCGCACAGCCCTGCATAAGTGCAAGGCATTTGTCAGGAGGGGATTGGGAGGATTGATGTGATGGGTGGCATTGCACAAAAGTCAGCAGATAACAGAACACCAAACTACAGCCATGGGCAGATTTATACACTCATCAAACATCTGAAAATTCATTTCATATAGAGCAGACGCAGAGTTCACACTCCCTCCCTCAGATGTTCCCTCTCAATAGGCTTTGCACTAACAAACCAGCTGGCACATCGTGTCTACTCCAGCTTCGAAATTAAACATTCCCTGATATTGGTGCAGGTCCCTGCACGGCAAGTTATTCAAGTACCTTATGGAGGCCAAGTGGTCAAGGCATTGGACTAGCAACCTGAAGGTCGTGAGTTCGAGCCCCAGCCGAGGCAGCGTGTTGTGTCCTTCAGCAAGGCACTTAATCACACATTGCTCTGCGACGACACTGGTGCCAAGCTGTATGGGTCCTAATGCACTTCCATTGGACAACATTGGTGTTGTGGAGAGGGGAGACTCGCAGCATGGGCAACTGCTGGTCTTCCATACAACCTTGCCCAGGCCTGCGCCCTGGAGAGTGAAAACTTTCCAGGCCCAGATCCGTGGTCTCGCAAGACTAATGGATGCCTTATTATGGAGGCCAGAAGACACAGGGGCAGAATTAAGCTGTTCGGCTCACAGAGTCTGCTGCACCATTCCATCGGAGGGCTTTAGTGAGAATGCACTTGAACTCAGTGTACAAATCATGGTAATAAGAATTCAGTGAACTATCCTCAGCTTTGTACTGGGGATGGGAGTTTACCTTATCTGGAGAAACAGAGAGACCTGGCTACCTACACTCCATTGAGTTTAGAAGAATAAGTCGTGATCTTACTGAACCATACAAGATTCTTACAGAGCTTGGCAGGTGAGATGTCCTGCTGGCTGGTCCACAACAGGTGGGAAGATTTCTTCACCCAGAGGACAGTGAGTCACTGGAATTCTCTGAACCCCCCCCCCCCCAGCCCACTCAGGCAATCAGGGGCTGTTCAAGGCAGGGGTCGGCAGAATTTTAAAGGATGTGGAATTAGCGCAGGAAGGTGGGGGTGAGGTGAACAATCACCATGGTCCATGCTGGGGCAAGGACAAGGTCAATAGTCTACGCCCTTCTCATGAGGCTCTGAGGACTTCTGCCTCCAACGCACTCTGGGCTGAGATTCCACCACCTAACCACACGCTGAGTGGTCTCTGTTTCATAGAACATAGAAATCTACAGCACATTACAGGCCCTTCAGCCCACAATGCTGTACCGACCTTGTACCCTACTCTAGAAACTGCCTAGAATTTCGCTACCACATAGCCCTCTATTTTTCTAAGCTCCATGCACCTAAGAGTCTCTTAAAAGACCCTATCGTATCTGCTTGCACCACCGTCACCAGCAGTGCATTCCATGCATCTACCACTCTCTGTGTGAAAAACTTAACTCTGACATCCCCCTTGTACGTATTTCCAAGCACCTTAAAACCATGCTCTCTCGTGTTAGCCATTTCAGCCCTGGAAAAAAGCCTCTGGCTATCCACACAATCAATGCCTCTCATCATCTCTCCAACGATCTTCTCATCATTTCATGAATTAACGCAAGTCTCACTGGACAGGAGGCATCACTGTGACAGATTGTTGGTGGGAGTGAGAGGCTGGATACTTGTTGGAGGAACTAAATGCCAGAGGACAGGTATGAAAGGCAGTTCTTAATTTGGGCACAATGTGAAAACTGCGCTGGTGGTGTTGGTGTTCAATGTGGTCAGAAGAAATCAGCTGCTCTGCAATTCAATCACCCACAGAGCAGCACGACCAGACAACAGAATGGAACCAAATATCACCCCTCCCGTCGTTGCTGCCTTCCAGTGTTCACTTGGAGGAAGACAAGCTGGATTGCATTTGTTTGCAGCTGCACTTTTTTTTTTAAAAGTACGTCACGATTGGACCGCAATGGGCTTGTTCTTGCCAACAACTTTGCATGCATCATCAATCTATAGGACATGGGATTCAGGGATTTGGGCTAGATGTTTACTGCTACCTTACATGTGCTATATGCATTGTGCCGTGTGTGACTGCTGGTACTGTGTTTTGTACCTTGGTCCAGGAGTAACATGGTTTCGTTTGGCTGTATTCCTGATTGGTTGAAAGACAATTAAGCTTGTCCTGGAACTTGATGTTGCCTCAGCAATGAAAAGCATCTGTTTAATGTTGGGGGCCTGTTATGACATTATTCATGAAGATAGATAGCCTGCACAACAACTATTTCAGCGCCTTCGCCAATATGGGACAGCAATCTGGCATTCACAACTCCTGGAGATGGTACTTTAAGGTATGCATTTTGAAATCTCTCTGTCACCTAAAACCAGTGTTTTTTGGGGAAACTGATTGAATGCCATTGGAGGATGAGTTGTTGCTTTTGGGTGAGAGACTATCTAAACCAGTGTGCATAGTGCCGGAAGATCCAGTCATACAGAAACAAGCCCTTCGGCCCATCTACTCCATGCCGAACTGTTATTCTGCCTTGTAAAATCAACCTGCACCTGGACCACAGCCCTCCATACCTCTCCCATCCATGCATCTATCCAACTTCTCTTAAATGTTGCAATAGAATCCACATCCACCACCTCCAATGGCAGCCTGTGAGTGAAGAATCTTCCCCTCAGTTCCCTTTAAACATTTCACCTTTCACCTTTAACCCATGATCTCTAGATCAAGTCTCACCCAACCTCAGTGGAAATTAACCCATGTTTGTTTGAACAAAATGTTTAAGTGGGATCTTCCATCCTGGATGAGTGATGGAATTCCTAAATGTAAGACATGCTTTGCTTCCTTTCTGTGCCTGGGCTGGAGGATTTCCCGGAAAGTAGACTAGAATTGTCACCTGGTTAAAGGAGTTCTTTTCCAATACAAGTTTCTTAGGGGGCTCGGCCTCATTAAGCTCATCGTGTCCGGACGCATTCTGAGGAGCAGAAGAGAAAAAGAGCACAGAAAACACAGAGGATCAGCACTGGGAGATTGTCAAGATGGACCCAAACACCACTGGGCCTCAGAGCAGGAAACAGAGGCAGGGCAGTGAAGAGACAAGGCAGAATGGAGTCTATGAGACACAAACAATAAAGAGAATACATGCCAGTCGTGCACAATGTCAAAGTCAAAGTGGAGTTTATTGTCATGTGCCAGGTCAGCCATGATCTTATTGAATGGTGGAGCAGAGTCAATGGGCAGGTGGCCTACTCCTGCTCCAATTTCTTATGTCCTTATGTATGCGCAGGTGCAATGAAAAACTTACAGGTGTAGAGCATCTGACACAAAACCTTCTGATTACAAAACCATCACATTCCAACTACTAAAAACTCGGGAATTCTGCAGATGCTGGAAATCCAGAGCTACACACACAAAATACTGGATAAACTCCACAGGTCAGGCAGCATCAATGGAGGGGAATGAACAGCTGATATTTCGGGCAGAGACCCTTCATCAGGACTCGAAAGGAAGGGGGAAGAAGCCAGAATAAGAAGCTAGGGGGAGTGAAGGAGTACAAGTTGGCAGCTCATAGGTGAGACCAGGGGAGAGGGAAGGTGGGTGGGTGGCTGGGGGAAGGGGCGATGAAGTGAGAAGCTGGCAGATGATAGGTGGGACCAGGTGAGGAGGAAGGGGGAGGAATTGCGAAGCTGTGAAGTGAGAGGCGGGAAAGGTAAAGGACTACTTTCATTTCAGTTCAATTCAATATTACTGGTCAAACTGCACCAGTCAGATGTTCTCCCCTTGTGGAGAAAGAATTGTGAATCACGTTAGTTTGTACGTTCCTGTTCTATAATGTTCAAGTAACCACCACTAGACTAGGAAAGTTGTGATGAGGTGCCAGGTCCGGCAAGAATCCAGACCCTGCAAGTGGCCTTCTGAATAGTAGTACTCTCTGCCCTCCTGCACATTTCCGACACAGAGGACAAACAGAAAGTACCCAAGCACTAGAGATGCTTCAGCAGCCCACTCTCTTCAAATCTATTACCCACACAAGCCAATAAGCATCACCCTGAAATAGCTGGAGGGCCACACCCGGTACCCGACTCCTACAATGTACTCTCCCCCGAGTTCTATCATGGCAAAACATTGCAGGGATAGAGAATGTTCAGGAATTTCATCACCTCCATGGAGATGCCACCTCCTCACCAACACATGGCTGATCACACATTGACCGGGGTAAGCAACAGGAGACAGGAGTGCCCTACCCAACTGTCCCAGCAAGGATGAGCAGCCTCATCAGCAGATCACCTCTGCATCTTTTATTTTTCCTCCGGACTGTCAAATGTTTCACATCAGATCCCACTATTGCTCACCTTTAGTCATAGAGCAGCACAAGCACAGAAACAGGCCCCTTAACCCATCTAGTCTTTGCCAATCTCATCTCCCTGCACCTGGACCCTATCACTCCATCCATGTCCCTATCCAAACTTCTCACAAATGTTGAAATCAAACCCACATTCACCACTTTCACTGACTGCTCACTCCACCCTCTCAGTGAAGTTCTTTCCCTTCATGTTGCCCTTAAACACTTCACCTTTCACCCTTAACCCATGACCTCTAGTTCTGGTCTCACCCAACCACAGAGGAAAAAGCCTGCATGCATTTTCCCTATCTCTACCCCTCATGATTTTACATCAAACCTCCTCTCAGTCTCCTATGCTCCAGGGAATTAAGTCCTAACCTTTCCAGCCTTTCCCCAAGCTCAGAGCCTTAAGTCTTGGCATCCTTGTAAATCTTCACTGTACTTTTCAATCTTGTTGATATCTTTCCTGTAGGTGGGTAACCAGAACAAGACCGTACACACTCCCAACAGACAGTGGCAGGAATTAAACTCCAATCGCTGATGCTTTAAACCTCCTTGCTAGCACATTGCCCATTTAGTTGATCTAACTGCATAACAGAATACTAATACTAAATTCTGCAGCTTGAGTTGGTGGAAAGGAAGGCAAATGCAATGTTAACATTCATGTCCAGCGGACTAGAATATAAAAGCAAGGATGTAATGCTGAGGCTTCAGAAAGCACCGGTCAGACTGCATGTGGAGTATTGAGAGCTGCTTTTGGCTCTGTAGCTAAGAAAAGATTTGCTGGCATTGGAGAGGGTCCAGAGGATATTCACAGGAATGATCCTGGGAATGAAAGGGCTAACATATGAGAAGCATTTGATGGCTCTAGTCCTGTACTCGCCAAGGTTTAGAAGAAAGAAGGATGATGTCATTGAAACACATCAAACATTGAAATGCCTGGACAGAATGAACGTAGAGAGCATGATTCCTATAGTGGGGAAGTCTAGGACCAGGGGATGTGGTTTCAGTAGAAGGATATCCCTTTGGAACAGATGAGGAATTTCTTTAGCCAGAGGATAGTGAATCTGTGGAATTAATTGCCATAGAAGGCTGTGCAGGTCAAGTCATTGGGTAAATTTAAAACGGAGGTTAATAGGTTCTTGATTAGTCAGGGCATCATAGGTTACGGTGAGAAGGGTTGAGAGAGATAATAAATCAGCCATGATGGAATGGCGGCGCAGACTCGATGGGCTGAATGCCATGCACCTTCTTGCAGCTATCACACCACCAGATTCATGAACAGCTGTTTCCCTTCAGCCATTTGGTTCTTAAATCAACTGGCACGACCCTGATCACTGCCCCAGTGCAGGTACACTAAGGGTGCGATACACTAAAATGGACTTTGTGACTGTGATGTGTCTGCGACGTTGCTCTTCATTGTACCTATGCACACATGTACGAGTTATAGAACAATATAGGCCCTCGGCCCAACCAGTCCATGCCTACCCAGCTAGTCTCAATTCTCTGCGTTCAGTCCATATCCCCCCCAAGCTTCCACCCTCCATATACCTGCCCAAATGCTCCTTAAAGGATAGTGTACCTGCATCAACCACATCCACTGGCAGCTCGTCCCATATACTGATCACCCTCTCTGTGAAAATGTTGCCCCTCAGGCATTGATCGTGTGGATAGCCAGGGCCTTTTTCCTAGAGCTGAAATGGCTAACTCAAGGGGGCATAGTTTTAAGGCGCTTGGAGGCAGGTATACAGGGGATGTCAGGGCTAAGTTTTTCACACAGAGAGTGGTGGGTGTGTGGAATGCACTGTTGGTGGTGGTGGAGGCGGATACGATAGGGTATTTTATGAGACTGTTAGATAGGTACATGGAGCTTAGAAAAATAGAGGGCTATGCGGTAGGGAAATTCTAGGCAGTTTCTAGACTAGGTTACATGGTCAGCACAACATTGTGGGCCGAAAGGCCTGTAATGTGCTGTAGATTTCTTTGATCTATGTCCCTTACAAATCTTTCCTCTCACTGCAAATCTGGTCTCTGGTTTTGACTAACCTACCTTGTAGAACAGAATGTTACCGTCCACTTCACTCATGCCTTTCATAATGTTAGATATTTCTATAAGGTCACTCCTTGGTCTCCTACGTTCCAAGGAACAAAAACCTAGCCTGGCCAGCCTCTCCCGATGACCCAGGCCCTCCAGTCCTGGCAACATTCTCGTAAATGTTTTCTGCATTCTTTCCAGATTAAGCACTTTGCTATAACAGGGAGACCAAAACCATACACAGTACAGCAAGTGCGGCCTCGCCAGTGACTTATGCCACCGTGACACAATGTCCCAAATCCCAGCTTCAATGACCTGGCTAATCAGAATCAGGTTTAGTATCACTAGCATATGTCGTGACATTTGTTGTGAGGTGGCAGCAGTACAATGCAACACATAATAATAAAATCTGTAAATTATAATTAGTATAACTACATTTAAAAATTTAAATTAGATAAGTAGTGCAAAAAGACACTAACTGCCTTTCTCACCACCCTGTCTACCTGTGACATTGCCTTCACCGGCCAACAGACTTTTACCCCTAAGTGCCTTTGTTTTGTTGCACTCCCTAGCCCAGGGGTTCTCAACCCTTTTTATGCCAGGGAACAGTATCATTAAGAAGGGGTCTGTGGACCCTGGGTTGGGAAACCCTGCCCTGGTGTCCCAACTTTCATAATACCAGTCCTGTGTTGGTTTGACATCATCTTACATTTATCTGTATTGAAGTCCATTTGGCACTCCTTGGTCCATTTCCCTATCTGATCAAGACCTCCCTCTGCATAGGACCACAAACTCAGCTTTGTTATTTTAGAAACTCTTTTCCCAAGCCCCATTTCAGAATCAATACGCAAGATGCTGCAGGAATGCTGCATCTATGGAGGGAACTGGCCAGTCAGTGCTTTGGATTGAGACCCTTCATCCACAGAGGCAGCCTGACTCGCTGAGTTCCTCCAGCCCCAGATTCCAGCATCTGCAGACTCCTGCCTCCTCACAATATTGCTGCAACGTAGTGTTGTCAGAGTAGTAATACACCAAGGTGTATACTTGTCAAAACAAAAATGAGTGGCAGAAGTAGTTTGAAAGAAATCCAACCTTGCAATCCAACAACAAGAAACCAGGTCCTTTAAAGCAAACTGGGAAATTCAGGGTTAAGCCCAACTCATGAGAACTTGTTGGGTCTCTGCCAGAAAGCACAGGTTTCAGTCGGTGTGAGAAGCGGAAGTACAGTCATGCTGGAGTTTCTACTGGGCAAGTATCAGAAGAATGCTCAGTGTGATCTGCTTGGAAAAAGACCAGAATCTCTATGGCACCTCCCACAATACTTCTCAAATGTCCATCACAGGCAAACTGGTCAGAGCAAGATCCTGCAAACCATAAACTGGACTGATTAGGGACAGAGAACATGGCTTTGAGAGTGATAGGTCGTGTTTAACCAATTTTATAGAGTTCTCCGACTAAGTTACCAGGAATGTAGATGAAGGCAAGACAGTGGATATTGTCTACATAGACTTTAGCAAGTCACTTGACAAGGTCTCCCATGGGAGTTGGTCAAGGAGGTTCAGTCGCTTGGCATTCAAGATGAGGTAGTAAATTGGATTAGACATTGAGTTCATGGGAGAAGCCAGAGCGTGGTAGTACATGGTTGCCTCTCTGAATGGAGTCTTATGACTAGTGGTGTGCCGCAGAGATCGGGGCTGTTTCTGTGCTTTCGTGTCCTGTGATTCTAATTGCCACTGGCCGACCATCACTTCCCCGATGTTGATTAAGGAATAAGCTTGGTTCTTTAAGGTTGTCATAGCCAGGAGAAGATAGTGGGGATAAGTTCTCACTACCTATTAAATCTTCCCAGTGATGTACGTCTCAAATATCCTCTGGCAACCAAGTCCAGCTCCTGGTCTCCAAGTGTGGCTTAGCTATTAAGCCTGGCAGGACCACTTCTACTGTCAGGCGCCAGGGCAAAGGTGGGTTACTGGTACCTTGAACTGCTGCCCAGTTATCGGGCAGATCGGGATGTTGGCCGTGGCTGGCAGCTCGCCTAGGAGAAGGAAAACTCTGATCGCAAACCTCCGCTGCCTTGCGGCTATACCCACTCATGGCAAAGGCTTCTGGAGTAAGCCCTGAGGAAAAATCTGACTGGAGCTGGAGTCGCTAAAGCAGTCCCACGTTGAGTTCAATGCTGACTGGCAACTCCTGCAATGCTCCTGGTACCAAACAATATCCGTCCCTGCCGTTTGTTTGGTTTCATCAGCTGTGAGGAGAGGGGGAGCCTGGCCTGGGAAGCAGCTTGCTCTCCATGTCACTCTGCCCTGGCTTGCGTACTGGCCAGACAGCCAGGATGCAATATCCATGGTTGATCTTAACCAACGGAGGGCCGACTAAGTTTGGTGCGTGGACAGCAGGAAAGATACCAGTGTGGAAGAAGCCAGCATGAGATGTTTTATGTTTATGCATCAGGGTCGTGAATGGAAATATTCAGAACTCCTTCAGTGCTGCCTGTGAGCGTCAGGCCAAATCATGAGCTTGTACAGTAATCACAGGGTGACACAATAGTGTAAAACTACTACAGCACCAGTCATCTCCGATTGGGGTTCAATTCCCACTGTTCCCTCCGTGACCTTGTGGGTTTCTTCCAGGTTCCTCCCACATTCCAAAGAAATATTGGTCAGGGTTAGTAAGCTGTGGGCATGTTGTGCTGGTGCTGGAAACACGGTGACACTTGCACGCTCCCCAGGACAATCCTCGCTGATTTGACGTTACACTGCATGTTTCGAAGTACATGTGACAAATAAAGCTAATCTTTAATCTTTGCTCTGGAGCAGAGCTCACAGTGACTCATGGCTGTGGTCCCCAGCGCCACATCTCACACTTCGCCTGCAACAGAAATTTTAAAAAAACGTAGGTGCTGCAAATCTAAAAATAAAGAGCTGAAACTGTTGGAAAACCTCAGCAGGCCAGGCTGCCTCTGTGGGAAGGAAAAGAGAGTCACCTCACCGTGTTTAAGACGTAGAACATTACAGCACAATACAGGCCCTTCAGTTCAAAATGTTGTGCCAACCTTTTAATCTACTCCAAACTCGACCTAATTTCCTGTTTTTATTTTGCCTAGTAACAATGATGTAGCTTGTGAACAGAGGTTAAAAAGGGGTTGCTTGATGACCACACAGTACAAATACACACAATACTATACACTGAGTGGGCTTGCGCACAAGCCAGTAAAGTACAGGCCGTCCATCAGGGAGAGTCAGCACACTGACCCAGCTGACTTGAGATAGCAAAATCCCTGCCGTGTGTGCCTCGTTCAATCGCCATCCGTATCACCGGTTTGCTACTCTCCCTAAACGTTGATGTCACTTTTTATCCTCATTTTCAAAGTCTGTGGACTCTTTTTCGGCTCTCCCAGCCCTACATGCACCAGGGTCTTCCAGTAAAGGCCGCTTGTACACAACCCACTGCTGGGCTGCTTCGAGCCACCCAGACACTGGGCTATCCCTTCCAAATACTCTCCAACACCCTCACCTCTTCGAATAACAGCTGAAACCTCTCTCTCACTCTGACTAAACTCTTGTTCATCTAACCTACTAAATGTTTTTGTTCATCTGCTTCTCTGAACAGACATCAACATTTTAGGGTTGTAGAGCACTACAACACATGCAGGCCCTTCAGCCCATCTAGTCCATGTAGAACTGATATTCTAACTAATCCATTGACCCACACCTGGAATTGTCCTCCATACTTCTCCCATTCATGCACTAATTCCAATTTCTCCTAATAAAAAGTAAAGGAATCTGTTAGTCTTGCGAGACCATGGATCTGCGCCTGGAAAGTCTTCACTCTCCAGGGTGCAGGCCTGGGCAAGGTTGTATGGAAGACCAGCAGTTGCCCATGCTGCAAGTCTCCCCTCTCCACAACACCAATGTTGTCCATTAGGACCCATACAGCTTGGCACCAGTGTCGCCGCAGAGCAATGTGTGATTAAGTGCTTTGCTCAAGGACACAACACGTTCCCTCGGCTGGGGCTCGAACTCACGACCTTCAGGTCACTAGTCCAATGCCTTAACCACTTGGCCACGTGCCTAAATGTTGAAATCAACCCGCATCCTCCATTACCACTGGCAGCTTGTTCCACACTCTCACCACCCCGAGTGACGAAGTTCCCCCTCATGTTCCCCTTAAATATTTCACCTTCCACTCTTAACCTATGACCTCTAGTTCTAGTCTCACCCAACCTCAGTGGAAAAAGCCTGCTTGCATTTACCCCATCTATACCCTCATAATTTTGTATTTTGTTTTTGTGTGCCATACTCCACCAGAGCCTCAGCGACCACTTTTCAATGATTGTCTTGGAGGAAAGACTCTGTGAGTGGTCCCCCACATCCTTCTCACGGCGCATTGTTTTTCTAAAATGAGGCCGAGTTGCGAGCTCGACACTCAACCCAGCACGGATGGAAAGCGTGCCGGGGAGCGGCCTGACTGGGTTTGCACTCCGGAACCTTCGCTCTGGAGTTCTGGAGGCCGGCACTGAGTTTTGTATACCTCTATCAAATCTCCCCTCATTCTCCTACGCTCAGGGAATAAAGTCCAAACCTATTTAACCTTTGCCTGCAACTCAGATCCTGTGAACTCAGCATCCTTGTGAATGCTTTATTTTCTTACATTTCCTTGGTTTGTTACTGCCCCTGAGACGTTTTTACCAGGTTGAAGACTCTACATAAATGTTGTCGAAGGTAAAACAGACTGATTTATAGCATTAAGTGATGTCACATGCTCTGAACGGAACCTGTGTGCAGAGAGACAGAAACAAATCCCTCTGCAGGTTCAAGGGCACAGTTTGTGGAGTGAACAATCTCATCATTTGTGTGAATGAACAGAGACAAATTTCTTATTTTAGCATTAATTGCAATTCTCATGAAAGAATGAACTCCAAATATTTTCAATAAGGTCGCCTCATTTTGTGACCATACCACACAAGAGCAGGATTAGGCCATTCAGCCCATCGAGTCTGCTCCCTCATTCCATCATGGCTGATGTATTATCCCTCTCAACCCTATTCTCCAGACTTCTCCCCGTATCCTTCGACACCCTGACTAATCAAGAACCTCAGTCTCTGCTTTAAATATACCCAATGACATGGTGTCCACAGCCACAGAGTACCAAACCATGGAATTCCCTTGATCCTTGAGGGATAGCAGATGACCTGTCAGCAGCAGCAAAGGTGATACAAATGCACACCAAATATTCCCACATTTGATTAAAAACCACAACGAGTACCCACAGAAAACAAAGTCGCCAAGCCAATGAAAATCTGCCTGCTTTGGAGAGCATGTCTTATGAGGAGAGGCTGACAGATCTGGGGCTTTTCTCTTTGAAGTGAAGGAGGATGAGAGGTGACGATAGAGGTGTGTAAGACAATAAGAGGCATAGATAGAGTGGACAACCAGAGACACTTTCCCCAGGGCGAGATGACTTTGACACACAAATGCTCACAGATCCATGGCTGTTACCACCTGGACCCAATCTCTAAAGGGCTGAGCCCATTGCATTCAGGAGTATAAATAATTCCTGCCCTTCACAAAACACCACTTCCCCCTTACTGACTCAGTCAGTGTCTGTGTCTGTCAGTACCTACATCTCCACTCCACCAACACCCTAACATCCCCCTCCTTTCCCAACCTGCACTCCCCCCTATCCTTAGAGAACCGGAGGAGATACACCTCACAGTTCTCCAACTTCTGACCTGATGGCATCAACATCAATTTCTCCATCTCCCAGTAATTTCTACACCTTCCCTTCTCTATTTTCCTGTTCTCCGTTCTGGCTCTCTTCTCTTCTCATCACCTCCCTATGGTTCCCCTCCTTCTTCCCTTTCTCCCTTGGTCCACTCTCCTCTCCTATCAGATTCCTTCTTCTTCAGTCCTTTGCCTCTTCCACCTCTCACCTCCCAGATTCTCACTTCAACCCCTCCCCGACAAACTTAGCTTGCACATCTACATAAAATACTGTAGCAGGAAAGCAGCATCCGTCATGAAGGACCCCCACCACCCAGAAAATGTTCTTTTTTTACTGTTGTATCATCTGCCAGCTTGTACTACTCCTCCTCCCACCAAATTCTTATTCAGGCTACTGTCCCCTTCCTTTCCAGTCCTGATGAAAGGTCTAAGCCCAAAACATCGACTGCTTACTCCTGTATAAGCTACCTATCATCACGCTCAACATTCATCTACAACGTTAGTCAAGGCCATTGAGTTCAAGTGTTGGGAAGTTATGCCACAGCTTTATAAAACTGTGGTTAGCCTGTCTCTGGTGCATTGTGTTCAGTCCTGTTCGCCCATGTCCAGCCTTTGGACAGTGTGCAGAATATATCCAGAGCATACCTCATGAAACGCTGTCGCAGGAAAGCAGCATCTATCATCAGGGACCCCACCACCCAGGAAATGCTCTCTTGGTACTGTTGCCATCAGGAAGAAGGTACAGGAGCCTCAAGATTCACACTACCAAGTTCAGAAACAGTTATTACCCCTCAGCCATGAGGCTCTTGAACTAGAGGGGATAACTTCACTTGCTCCATCACTGAACCACAACCTATGGACTCGCATTGAAGGATTCTACATCTCATGCTCTCAATATTTATTGTTTGCTTATGTGTTATTTCTTCTTTTTATATCTGCAGAGTGTGTCATCTCCTGCGCAATGGTTGAATGCCCTAGTTGGGCAATCTTTCATTGATTCTGTTATGGTAATTATTCTATAGATTTATTAAGCATGCCACAAGAATAATTACCTTAGGGTTGTATATGGTGACACCTGTATTTTGATAATAAGTTTACTTTGAACTTTGAATGAATGATCTTGGTCTGAAACATTTACTAGATATTGCCTGACCTGCTGAGTTCCTCCAGCAATTTGTGGGTGTGCAGCAGAAGAGGTTCACCAGGATGCCACCTGGATTAGAGGTCATAACCTTTAAGAGGTTGGAGAGACTAGGGTTGTTTTCTCAACAGCGGTGGAGGCTGAGGGGAAACCCGACAGAAATATTCAAGATTATGAGAGGGATGGAGTAGACTAGAGAGACGGTATCATTACCACCCCCCGCCCCAAGTCAAAATGTCTAATACCAGAGGATATGCATTTAAGATGAGAAGGGGCAAATTTAAAGGTGGTGTGTAGGGCAAGTTTATTGTAACAGAGTGGGGTTGTTTGGAATGCACGGGTGGTGGGGTTGAATGCAATAGAGGAGTTTAAGAGGCTCTGAGACAGGCACGTGAATGTGCAGAGAATGGAGGGATTTGGATAGGCATTGTGCCTGTAGAAGGGATAACTTTAGTTAGATTAATTGCTAGTTTAGTTACTTTCATACAACATTCTGGGCTGAAGGGCTTGTTACTGTGCAGTGTTGTTCCATAAAATAACATCTCATGATGGAGGAGCAACACCTCATATTCAGTCTTGGTAACCTCCAACCTGGTGGTATGAATACTGATTTCTCTTTCTGGTAATTTCTTTTCCTCTCCTCCTTTCCTTTTCTTCTATTCCCCACTCTGGCCTCTTACCGCTTCTCCTCACCTGCCTATCACCCCCCACCCACCCAGTTTCCCTCCTTCTTCCATTTCTCCCACGGTTCACGCTCCTCTCCTCTCAGACTGCTTGTTCTCCAACCCTCTACCTTTCCCATTCCCCCGGCTTCACCCATCGCTTTCTAGCGCATCCTTGTTCCCCTCCCCTCACCTTCTGCCACTTCTTTTGACTGTATGTAACGAAAAACTCAGCCCTGGCACTAATTCAGTAAACCGGCCCTGTCTCCAGCCCTCTGGAAGTGCTCGGGCCAGAACTGGTTAGCAGATTCTATCCGGGGCCCAACCAGTCACTTAGAAAGCTTTAGTATTCCATCCTTCCTTTACCTCCTAGCTGTCTACCTATCAACACACAACCTGATTACATACCCGTCTTTGTCCTCTTCATTGCTATGTCACACACTTCTCAACATTAATATATCAGCTGCCAGTCTTCTGTCCAATTCTGCCGAGCGCACGTTGTACCTGTGTCCATTCTCACCACAGTCAGTTACATACAGACACTCCTGTGCCGAGCATCACTTTATGTACAATCCATGTATGCAAGCTGTCTAACGTATTTATATTTATTGTGTTGTTTACCTTTGTGTTTGTTTGTGCTGTGCCTGATCCGAAGTCACAATCATTTTACTCTCCTTTACATTTGTGTACTGGAAATTACATTAAACAATCTTGATTTGAGGAGGGCTGGTCATTTGCACCTTTGAAATTACCCACTGTACATGATATCCAGATCATTAATGTATAACAGCAGCTGTGATCCCATCAGCACAGCCCCTGGGGAAACAACACCGGATGCCTCCCCACTGTCTGACAAACAACCTTTCAGCAATACTCTTCTGACCCTTTGGCAATCCAAGCTGACAACCCCATTGCCTTCAGTTTCCCCAAAGGTCACTATGGAAGAAATGCTGTTCCAAATTAAAAGCGCATTTCATCATTCCACCAATCCCTGAACCTTTATCACCCCTCCGACCGTCTCTGTTGACAAGTTCAATCATTATCACAAGAGCTGACACAGGTCTCAGACCTTCAACTTACCATGTATTCCACGATCTTGTCATGTAGAATGGATTCAGCGTCCATTATTCACAGCCTCAGGAAGAGCGCGAGGGAAACCCAGTTTCCTCTTTGCAAACAGAAAGAGGAAGCCCCTCTCCTTCATTAATTAGGCTGCCCTTGACCCCTCCTCAAATATGCTGCTTTAAAACAAACTCCTCAACACCCTCCCCTACCCCCTCCCTCCCCGCCTCCTTGTCAATCTGTCACCCTCATGAGGAGCTTCCTGAGATCAGGTTCTGTATCACACTCCCCACCTCCTCTCTGAATCTGAAGGCCTTTCCTTTCCCCTGCTCTCAGACCTTAACTTCCCCTCTCCTGAATATTTTATCCACTTCCCTTTCTTCCTCACTAATCCTCTCCGCTTTAGTCCACCCCCTTCTCCCCTTCCCTTTACAATCCCACCCCGTCTGTCTGTCTGTCCTTCCTCCCCTCTCCCCTCCGTCCCCCTCCTACCTCTCCTTCTCCACTTCCTGTGTCTTTCTCTCTGTCTGTCTCAGCCCCTGCCCGTCTCTGTTCCTACCTCTCTCCCTCAGCCTCTGCCTCAGCCTCGGTCTGTATCCCTCTGCCTCCGCTGAGGGTATTTTCCACCCCGCCAGCCTCCTCCTCCTCCTTTCTTTCACCCTCGGCACACAGACATCCGGGCACCGGCGGAGCACCACGGGAGCTGATGCAGATATACCGCCGCCTGATTCCGGCTCCGGATCGGGCTCGGGATCCGCCGCGGCCGATCGGCAACAGGGCGAACAGAGCAAAGTGTGGGGCCGGGGCCCGGGCCGGGACCGGGAACGGGAGCGGGACGAGGATCGGGAGCGGTGAACCCTGACCTCGCCCCTCCCCCAAGTCCCCACCTCCCCGGACCCCCACCCTCACAAACCTCCCAGTGCCTCCCCCTCCCTCTCCACTCCCGACACCGGGACCCGAAACTGAAATTAATTCCGTCCTTGGAAAAAATTTAAAAAAATTGGCGCCCCTGACCCCTGACCCCGGGACAGGAAGTGCGGCGCAGCATGGCCGGCAGTGGGGTTGGAGCGCTGGTGAGGGAGCGCCCCGGGTCGGGGTGGGCAAGGGGGAGAGGTACCGGGACCGGAGGCCGGCCCATTCTACCCCCCTCCCCCGGACGGGGAGCAATTCACAGGTCCAGAGAGTGTCGGAAGCCCGACGTGGGGAGGGGGGAATGGAGGGAGGGGTGAGCGGTTGGGAAGAAGGGTGAGAGTGCGTTATGGCACTGATTTGACCATTCTGTATTGCAACACCACTTTCAAATCAGTGCCTGACCGCTTTTCCCTTTCCCTTGTATCAATTATTTATTTGTCTTCTTGCAGCTGTCTCTACCCTATCTTCGACAGAGATGACACATAATCTCCCTGTGTAGCACTTTAGCGAGTTGTTCCTGTAGCTGGGTTGCAAGATTCACTTGCTGACAAAATCTGATGACTGCCTGTTCTTTCTTACAGACGTACTCTGATGGCTGTTCCTTTTTGCTGACACAATTTTACGGCTGCCTGTTCTTTACTGACACAGTCTGACGGCTCCCTGTTCCTTTTTGCTGACACGGTCTGATGACTGCCTGTTCCTTGCTGACACAATCTGACGGCCTGTTTTTTTTATACTGACACAGTCTGACGGCTGCCTGTTCCTTCTTGCTGACATAGTCTGATGACTGCCTGTTCCTTACTGGCACAATCTGATGGCCTGTTCTTTACTGACACAGTCTGACGGCTGCCTGTTCCTTGCTGACATAATCTGACATCTTCTTGGTCCTTGCTGACACAGTCTGATGACTGCCTGTTCCTTGCTCACAATCTTGACGGCTGCCTGTTGCTGACATAATCTGACATCTGCCTGTTCCTTGCTGATACAACCTGATGGCTGCCTGTTCTTCCTTGATGACACAATCTGACAGTTGCCTGTTCCTTGCTGACAATATGTGATGACTGCCTGTTCCTTCTCGCTGATAACCTGACATGCCTGTTCTTTCTTTCTGGCTGACACATCTTGATGGCTGCCTGTTTCTTTTTGGTGACAATCTGACAGCTATGTGTTCCCTCTCACTGCCACAACCTGACCACTGCTTGTTTCTCTGTATCCTTTCCAGGGCGGAGCTGAATTGATGTCGGCTGCACAGGCACTCTCTCTGCCGGCAGACGCCTATGGCAATGATGTGAGTATTGGATCTTTTTGGACCTTTTAGACTGATGACAGTTGTGTTAACTTTGAAGTTATTCTGTGCATGCCAACGTATGGTGGTTGTGGGGCTGAATCACAGTCGGGTTTAATGCCACTGACGTGTTGTGAAATTTGTTTTGTGCTAGCTGTAAGACATAAGAATTGCTGAGTGTTACAAAAATCAAATAGTGACCCAGTGCTCATGGGTTCATCGACTGTTCAGAAGTAAGACCAGAGGAGCAGAATTAGGTCACTCGGTCCTTCAAGTCTGTTCCATGGCTATTTATTCTCCCTCTCAACCGCATTCTCCTGCCTTCGCCCAATAACCTTTGACACCCTGGTTAATCAAAAACCTGTCAACCTCCCAGTTAAATACACCCAATGACTTTGGCCTCCACAACCATCTGTGGCAATGAATTCCACAGTTTCACCAGCCTCTGGCTGAAGACATTTTTCCTAATCTCAGTTCTGATCAGATGACCCTCTCTTCTGAGGCTGTGTCCTCTGATCCAATAGAAAACACTCTCTCCATGTCCACGCTATCCAGGCTTTCCAATATTTGATGGGCTTCAGTGAGATTCCCCCCGCCCCGCCACGTTCACCTAAATTCCAGCAAGTTCAGGCCCAGAGCCTTCAAATCCTCTTCATAATTTAACCCTTTCATTCCTGGGATCATTCTTCTGAACCTCCTTTGGACCCTCTCCAATGTCAGCACATCTTTTCTTTGATAAGGGGCCCATAACTGCACCCAATAATCCAAGTGTAGTCTGACCAATGCTTTTCACATCCTTGCTTTTGTATTCCAGTCCTTTTGAAACGAATGCCAACATTGCATTTGCCTTCCTTACTGCTGTCTCAACCTGCAAGTTTAGGGAACCCTACACAAGGACTCACAAGTCCCTTTGCACCCCTGGTTTTTAAAAAACTTACTCCTGGTTTAGAATACAGTCTGTGCCAGGGGTCGGCAACCTTTTTGCTTCTATGGGCCGGATTGCGTATTAGTGAGCAGATGGTGGGCCAGATAAATGCCATAAAAAACTTGGAATATGGGAATTATCCATTTAAATACATCTAGTTATGTTTTGCCTCAAATTAATGAATAACGCATGCTAGAAAATCATTTGTGCTTAAGGTTGCCTACCCCTGGTCTATGCTTTTATTACTTGTACCAAAGTGCGTGAACACACACTTCCCGACACTATTCCATCTGTCATTTCTTTGCCCATTCTCCTAGTCTGCAGACACCCTGCTTCCTCAGCACCACCTGACCCTCCACCTACTCCATATAGATTGCAACTTTTTGTGTCCTGTGAGACGATATGTACTGTGCTTTGCACCTTGGCCGAGGAACGGCATATAAAACTTACCTCAGACAACTGCAAAGTGATGCATCTTGGGAAGTAAAATCAAGTCAGGAGATACACAGAAAAGGTCAGAGTGTGTTGTAAGGTAGGGACGCCAAGGGGTTACAGGTACATGGTTCACAAACAGGAGAAAATCTGCAGATGCTGGAGATCCAAAGCAACACACACAAAATGCTGGAGGACCTCAGCAGGTCACGCAGGCGGCATCTATGGAAAAATGTAAACAGTTGATGTTTCAGGCCGAGACCCTTCAGGACACAGGTATATGGTTCCCTGCAAGTGGCGACAGGTAGACAGGGTTGGCAGGCATGCTGGTCTTCATATTGTCTGGTCCAGCAGCAAATACTCTCACTGACATCTTCAACATCTCCCTGAGCAGCGCCGTCGTTCCTACGTGCTTCAAGGCCGCCACCATCGTCCCCGTGCCGAAGAAGCCTTCAGTGTCCTGCCTCAACGACTACCATCCCGTCACACTCACATCCATCATCATGAAGTGTTTCGAGAGGCTCGTCATGAGGCACATCAAGACCCTGCTGCCCCCCTCACTGGACCCCCTGCAGTTCACGTACCGTCCCAACCGTTCAACAGACGACGCCATTGCCATCACCCCCAACCTGGCCGTAACCCACCTGGACAAAAAAGACACGTACGTTCGAATGCTGTTCATAGACTTCAGTTCAGCATTCAACACAATCATTCCTCAGAAACTGATTGGAAAGCTGAGCCTACTGGGCCTGAACACCTCCCTCTGCAACTGGATCCTAGACTTCCTGACTGGGAGACCTCAGTCAGTCCGGATTGGAAGCAGCATCTCCAACACCATCACATTGAGCACGGGGGCCCCCCAGGGCTGTGTGCTCAGTCCACTGCTGTTCACTCTGCTGACCCACGACCGTGCTGCAACACACAGCTGGAATCACATCATCAAGTTCACCGATGACACGACCGTGGTGGGTCTCATCAGCAAGAACGATGAGTCAGCATACAGAGAGGAGGTGCAGCGGCTAATGGACTGGTGCAGAGCCAACAACCTGTCTCTGAATATGAACAAAACAAAAGAGATGGTTGTTGACTTCAAGAGGACACGGAGGGACGACTCTCTGCTGAACATCGACGACTCCTCCGTAGAGATCGTTAAGAGCACCAAATTTCTTGGTGTTCACCTGGCGGAGAATCTCACCTGGTCCCTCAACACCAGCTCCATAGCAAAGAAAGCCCAGCAGCATCTCTACTTTCTGCGAAGGCTGAGAAAAGTCCATCTCCCACCCCCCATCCTCACCACATTCTACAGAGGTTGTATTGAGAGCATCCTGAGCAGCTGCATCACTGCCTGGTTCAGAAATTGCACCATCTCGGATCGCAAGACCCTGCAGCGGATAGTGAGGTCAGCTGAGAAGATCATCGGGGTCTCTCTTCCTGCCATTACAGACATTTACACCACACGCTGCATCCGTAAAGCAAACAGCATTATGAAGGATCCCACGCACCCCTCATACAAACTCTTCTCCCTCCAGCCATCTGGCAAAAGGTACAGAAGTATTCGGGCTCTCACGACCAGACTATGTAACAATTTCTTCCCCCAAGCCATCAGACTCCTCAATGCCCAGAGGCTGGACTGACACCAACCTACTGCCCTCTACTGTGTCTATTGTCTTGTTTATTATTTATTGTAATGCCTGCACTGTTTTGTGCACTTTATGCAGTCCTGGGTAGGTCTGTAGTCTAGTGTAGTTTTGTGTTGTTTTACGTAGTTCAGTCAGGTTTTTGTATTGTTTCATGTAGCACCATGGTCCTGAAAAATGTTGTCTCATTTTTACTATGTTCTATACCAGCAGTTATGGTTGAAATGACAATAAAAGTGACTTGACTTGACTTGACTTGATAAGAGCATAGTAATGGGAACAGGAGTCGGCCATCTGGCCCGTCGAGCTTGCTTCGCCATTCAATAAGATCATGGCTGATCTGGCCATGGACTCATCTCCACCTACCTGCCTTTTCCCCAGAACCCTTAGTTCCCCTACTCAGAAAGGGTACCGAGTACAAGAATTGACAGCTATTACAGACGTTGATGAAATGAACTCTGGAATGAGCTACGTTTCAGCTGGCACACTAGGAAGGATGTGGAGGGGGAGCAGAAATGATCCACAAATGGGTGCTGGGACTGGGACCTTGAGTTATGAGGAGAGACTGGACAGGCTGGGATCATTTTCCCTGGAGTGAAGGAGACTGAGGGTGTCTCTCTATCCTGAGGCTGTGCCCTCTTGTCCTGGACTCTCCCACCATGGGAGACATCCTTTCCACATCTACTCTGTCTAGGCCTTTCAACATTTGAAAGGTTTAAATGAGATCCGCCCCTCATCCTTCTGAATTCCAACAATTACAGACCCAGAGCCATCAAATGTTCTGCGTATAATAACCCTTTCATTCCTGGAATCATCCTTGTGAACCTCCTCTGGACCCTCTCCAATGCCAGCACATCTTTTCTAAGATGAGGGGCCCAAAACTGTTCACAATACTCAAGGTGAGACCTCACCAGTGCCTTATAAAGCCTCAGCATCACATCCTGCTCTTGAATTCTAGACCTCTTGAAATGAATGCTAACGTGGCATTTGCCTTCCTCACCACTGACTCAACCTGCAAGTTAACCTTCAGGGAGTTCTGCACAAGGACTCCCAAGTCCTTCTGCATCTCAGATTCCTGGATTTTCTCCCCATTTAGAGAACAATCCGCACATTTATTTCTACTACCAAAGTGCATGACTATGCATTTTCCAACATTATATTTCATTTGCCACTTTCTTGCCCATTGTCCTAATCTGTCTAAGTCCTTCTGCATCTTTCCTGAACACCTCTAGCCCCTCCACCAATCTTCATCTAATCTGCAAACTTGGCAACAGTATCATTAACTTTGCATCACACCTGATGTAGCTGCTCTTTCTCTCCATCCTTGTGTAATGGACTGTTGAGGAAAATATCTTCACCCCTTTGTCCATGATCCCATCTGATGTACCGTTTCAGTCTGTGACTTCAGTTCTCTTTTCAGCTGATTTTATCCTCCAGCCAGTGGGAGGTATGTGATAAGGGTCACCTATTGGTCTTCATTAGTTGGGAGATTGGGTTCAAGAGTTGCAAGATAATGTTGCAGTTCTGTAAAACTGGTTAGACTGCACTTGGAATATTGTGTTCCGATCTGGAAACCTCATTACAGGAAGGATATGGAAACTGTACAGAGGGTGCAGAGGAGATTTACCAGGATGCTGCCTGGATTTAGAGAGGGTGTAGAGGAGATTTACCAGCATTCTGCCTGGATTAGAGAGGGTGCAGAGGAGATTTACCAGGATGCTGCCTGGATTAGAGAGGGTGCAGAGGAGCTTTACCAGGATGCTGTCTGGATTAGAGAGCATGTAATGAGGACAGGTTGAGTAAGCTAGGGTTTCCTAGCGAAGGGGTATGAGAGATGACTTGGTAGAAGCGTACAAGATGATAAGAGACATTGTCAGAGACTTTTTCCCAGGGTGGAACTGGAATGAGGGAGTATAATTTTAAAGTGTTGGAATGGCAGTAGATGGGGAATATCAAAGGCAGGTTTTTTTTTACACAGAGTGTGGTGGGGGTGTGGAACGTGCTGGCAGAGGTGGTTGTCAAACAGATACGTTAGGTCATTTAAGAAACTCAGATAGGCACGTGGATGATAGAAAAATGGAGGGAGGGATTTGATTGATCTTGGAGAGGGTTAAAGGGTCAGTACAATAATGTGGGTTGAATAGCCAATACTGTGTTGAAATGTTCTATGTCTGTGGTGAAAAGACATTACTTGGAGCAAATGGTTGGATTGTCCCAACCTCATCAAAGCCATATCCAGATCCATAAATGCCAACTAACGTATAGTGTAGTTGCTTGGAGATATAATTAAGAGGCTAGTTTTTAATGAAATGCTACATACTGATGGTCAGATCTCTTCTGATTATCTACAGTAGCTGGTAGTATTTACATTATTTATAACAGTTTTATTCTAGAAGTTTCCTTTGGAAATGTGTTCAAACTTTGGAAATGGGTCACAAGGTCTTAGTACTGGGAAAGATCTGGAAATTATAACAATATTCTGCTTTCACGTTTCACAACTGCCGTTTACTATGACTGGAGTATTGCCTCTGTTCTGTGGAACTAAATTCACCTGTTGAATTTGTCTCCGTTTTGCAGGCCAATGTTGAAATGATGTGGGCGATGAAGGCCTATCAACACGCTGAGATCTACTTCAATGTAAGTATGGTGCTGTGAAGATCTTTATGTAAAGTCTGCTGGTTGTTATCTCATTGTTGACACACTTGTGTTACGAACCTGTACTTTTCTTATCACCAAACTTTTCTGATTGGTGATAAACTTCACCTAGAACCTTGATGTTGTTACCACACACCCACCAAGTACCACTTGCTCTTCACATTTGTTTGCTGCTCACTGTTGGCTGAATTCTTCTTCGACTCACTTTATATCTCACTTCTGAAAGTGTAGACGCATAGAGTACAACAGCGCAGAAACATACACTTCAGACCATCTAATCCATCTGGGGCGCAGGCCACTGACAGTGGTTCACCAGAACTCTCTACCTGGGCCGATGGAAGGTTGATCAACCCTGTGGCTCCACTTTCACCACATGATTTCATACAGCTTCTAGGTGAAGTTCCTCCTCTCCCAGGGATGAGGACCTTGGATCAGCTGTTGGTGTTTCTGTACCACTGGATGGAGTAACTCCTTTTGCACCTGGGCTTGGGACTGTCCATTGCAGAGTTCATCTAATCCGTGCCAAACTGTTATTCTGCCTAGTCCCATCAACCTGCACCTGGACCATCCTGTCCAAGTACTTCTCCAAACTTCTCTTAAATATTGAAATTGAACCTGCATCCATCACTTCCTCTGGCATCTCATTCCACACTCTCACCATCTTTTGAGTGAAGATGTTCCCCTTAAATATGTTGCCTTTCTCTCCCAGTTGTAGTCTCACCCAATCTCAGTAGAAAAAGCCTGCTTGCATTTGCCCTATCTCTACCCCTCATGATTTTATATACCCCTATCAAATTTCCCCTCACTCTCCTACACTCAGGGAATGAGCTCCAAACCTATTCAACCTTTCCTTGTAACTCAGGTCCTCAAGTCCTGGCAACATTCTGGTAAATTTCATTGCACTCTTTCAATCGTACTTGCATCTTTCCTGTAGGTAGGTGACCAGAACGAGACACAATACTCCACATTAGGCCTTGTCAATGTCTTATACACGCAAACACGAGGAAATCTGCAGATGCTGGAATTTCAAGCAACACACACACAAAATGCTGGTGAACGCAGCGGGCCAGGCAGCATCTATAGGAAGAGGTACAGTCGACGTTTCGGGCCGAGACCCTTCGTCAGATCGAAATGAAAGAAGAGATAATAAGAGATTTGAAAGTGGGAGAGGGAGGGGGAGATCTGAAATGATAGGAGAAGACAGGAGGGGGAGGGATGGAGCTAAGAGCTGGAAAGTTGATTGAGATACGAGGCTGGAGAAGGGAGAGGTTCATGGGACGGGAGGCCTAGGGAGAAAGAAAGGGGGGGAGCCCAGAGGACGGGCAAGGGGTATAGTGAGAGGGACAGAGAGAGAGAGAAAGAAAAATTAATAATGGATAGGGTACGAGGGGGAGGTGGGGCATTAGCGGAAGTTAGAGAAGTCGATGTTCATGCCATCAGGTTGGAGGCTGCCCAGACAGAATATAAAGTGTTGTTCCTCCAACCTGAGTGTGGCTTCATCTTTACAGTAGAGGAGGCCGTGGATAGACATATCAGAAATGGAATGGGATGTGGAATTAAAATGTGTGGCCACTGGGAGATCCTGCTTTCTCTGGCGGACAGAGCGTAGGTGTTCAGCGAAACGGTCTCCCAGCCTGTGTCGGGTCTTGCCAATATATAAGAAGGCCGCATTGGGAGTACCGGATGCAGTATATCACCCCAGCCGACTCACAGGTGAAGTGTCGCCTCACCTGGAAGGACTGTCTGGGGCCTTGAATAGTGGTGAGGGAGGAAGTGTAAGGGCATGTGTAGCACTTGTTCGGCTTACAAGGATAAATGCCGGGAGAGAGATCAGTGGGAAGGGATGAGGGGAACGAGTGGACAATGCAGTCACGTAGGGGAGGGAAAGATGTGCTTAGTGGTGGGATCCCGTTGGAGGTGGCGGAAGTTATGGAGAATAATATGTTGGACCCGGAGGCTGGTGGGGTGGTAGGTGAGGACCAGGGGAACCCTGTTCTTAGTGGGGTGGTGGTAGGATGGAGTGAGAGCAGATGTGCGTGAAATGGGGGGGATGCGTTTGAGAGCAGAGTTGATAGTGGAGGAAGGGAAGCCCCTTTCTTTAAAAAGGGTGGACATCTCCCTCGTCCTGGAATGAAAAGCCTCATCCTGAGAGCAGATGCGGCGGAGACGGAGGAATTCTGAGAAGGAGATGGCATTTTTGCAAGAGACAGGGTGAGAAGAGGAATAGTCCAGATAGCTGTGAGAGTCAGTAGGCTTATAGTAGACATCAGTGGATAAGCTGTCTCCAGAGACAGAAAGATCTAGAAAGGGGAAGGAGGTGTCGGAAATGGACCAGGTAAACTTGAGGGCAGGGTGAAAGTTGGAGGCAAAGTTAATGAAGTGAACGAGCTCAGCATGCGTGCAGGAAGCAGCGCCAATGCAGTCGTCGATGTAGCGAAGGAAAAGTGGGGGACAGATACCAATATAGGCTTGGAACATGGATTATTCCACAAAGCCAACAAAAAGGCAGGCATAGCTAGGACCCATATGGGTGCCCATAGCTACACCTTTAGTTTGGAGGAAGTGGGAGGAGCCAAAGGAGAAATTAGTAAGAGTAAGGACTAATTCCGCTAGGCGGAGGAGAGTGGTGGTAGAGGGGAACTGATTAGGTCTGGAATCCAAAAAGAAGCAGAGAGCTTTGAGACCTTCCTGGTGGAGGATGGAGGTATATAGGGACTGGACATCCATGGTGAAAATATAAAGCGGTGGGAGCCAGGGAACTTAAAAACATTGAAAAAATTCAGAGCGTGAGAAGTGTCACGAACATAGGTAGGAAGGGATTGAACAAGGGGGGATGAAAGTGTCGAAGTATGCAGAACTGAGTTCGGTGGGGCAGGAGCAAGCTGAGAGAATGGGTCTACCTGGACAGGCAGGTTTGTGGATTCTTGGGTGGGAGGTAGAAACGGGAAGTGCAGGATGTGGGAACTATAAGGTTGGTAGCAGTGGATGGGAGATCCCCTGAGCGGATAAGGTTGGTGATGGTGTGGGAGACAATGGCCTGGTGCTCCTTAGTGGGGTCACATCGAGGGGTAAATAAGAGGAGGTATCCGTGATTTGTCGCTGTGCCTCGGCAAGGTAGAGGTCAGTACACCAGACTACAACAGCACCCCCCTTATCGTCGGATTTAATAGTAGGGTTAGGATTAGTGCGGAGAGAGTGGAGAGCAGAGCATTCGGAAGGGGTGAGGTTGGAATGGGAACAAGATGCGGTGAAGTCGAGACGGTTGATGTCCCGTCGGCAGTTAGCAATAAAGAGATCCAGAGCAGGCAGAAGACCAGAGCGGGGTGTCCATGAAGAAGAGGAGGGTTGAAGACGGGAGAAGGGGTCATCGGTGGGAAGAGTCCTTGCCGAAGAAGTAGGCTCGAAGACGGAAGAAGAGTTCAACGTCATGGCAAATGCAGAACTCGCTGATGTGTGGGCGAATGGGTACAAAGGTGAGGCCCTTACTGAGGACAGAGCGCTCTGCCTCAGAGAGTTGAATGTTGGAGGGGATGGTGAAGATCCAGCACGGATGAGAAGTGGGATAAGAGGGGGGTGGGGGAGGGAGGCTGGTGGTGTCAGTGGAGTGGGGAGGGTCGGGGTGAGAGAAAGAAGGAGCCTCCGAGGGCCCAGGAGTAGATGATGGGTGATGAGGAAGACGGGGTTGCAGAGTGGTGGTGGGGGAAGGGGAGACGGGAGTCACAATAGCAGCATGTGAAGACCCGGCCTGGAGTTCAAGGCTGGAGTCGCAGTTGCGCAATCGCTGTGAAGGTATCCGTAGTCATTGGAACCCGCATTGATGGTGCTGGAGTCCGGGTTTTGTCTTTTCCTTTTTTTTTCTCTTTCTTTTTTCTCCCTCTGTCCCTCTCACTATAACTCCTTGCCCATCCTCTGGGCTCCCCCCCACCTTTCTTTCTCCCTAGGCCTCCCGTCCCATGATCTTCTCCCTTCTCCAGCCTCGTATCCCTTTGCCAATCAACTTTCCAGCTCTTAGCTCCATCCCTCCCCCTCCTGTCTTCTCGGATCTCCCCCTCCCCCTCCCACTTTCAAATCTCTTACTATTTTTTCTTTCATTTAGATCTGACGAAGGGTCTTGGCCCGAAACATTGATTATACCTCTTCTTATAGATGCTGCCTGGCCCGTTGCGTTCACCAGCGTTTTGTGTGTGTTGCTTGAAATTCCAGCATCTGCAGATTTCCTCATGTTTGCGTGTATAAGACATTGACAAGGCCTAATGTGGAGTATTGTGTCTAGTTCTGGTCACCTACCTACAGGAAAGATGCAAGTAAAACGCGAATAATAAAAAAAAGGTAACGAAGGTGTGATTCCAAGGCTGGGGTCTCTAGATGACCCTGGGTTGGGCTAGAAGAAAAGTCTAGCCGTGGGGGATAGCCCCTCCTACCTGTGGGTTGAGGGCCCCCGTTGCAGTATCTATAAAAGTAAGTTTAAAAAAAACTATGTCCATTACACAGAAATGATTTCCTTGTGTATTCCTTCCATGTATATATTCTCATTTAGGTGGGGAAAAAGGAATGAATAAATGAATTTAAAAAAAATTGAGTAATATAAAATCTACATTATAACAGCATTTCTCGAGATAGGTATATCACCGTCTATTTTTGCTTCCGTTTAGTTTATCAGCACTTTTAAAGTTAGCCAAACCTTATGGCTCTTCTGGAGGAGGTGAGGGCTGCCCTCGGAGAACTGACAGTCTCTTCCTAATATCCTTCTCTCGTCCTGTTCCTGTCCCCTGCTTTCCAGGTTCTCTTACTATTTCCCAAGCAGTTCGGGACAACTGCTCAGCCAGACTTTCCCTTGGTTTGACCACGCTAATGGACAGTCCTCTGTTGTTCATGTCTGTAGTCGCCTCCTCCACTGTCTGGTACAGTCGCATCCCTTCTTGGTAAAATACCCTCATTTTAGCAGGGTACGGGGTTTGCAATTTAATCTTTTCTTGCTTTAATATTCGTTTTGCTTCGGAATATTCTTTCTATTTCTGTAGGACCGCCGGGGGGTAATCATGATCGAAGTATATTAACTTCCTGTTCCAAAACACCCTCTTCTTACCCCAGGCCCTTCGTAGAATCTCCTCCTTGCTCTTGAATCAAAGGAATCTAAGTACTATTGAGCGCGGTTTACTTTCTCTGTCTCCGGGAGGCCACTGGACAAGCGAACGATGTGCCCTCTCAATTTCAATCTCCATAGTCTGGGGAATCTCCAGCGCTTCCTGCGGCAGCTTGTCTACAAAGTCCATCATCGACAATCCCCCCGCTCCTTCGGGAACATTATAAATCCTGATATTTTTCCATCGCGATCTTCCCTCCTGGTCAAGCAATTTACTTTCCTGTTGATTTAATATTTTTATCGTCTTATTTAGTATCTGTTCCACGTTTTGCACGTGATCTTCCACCTTCTCAATTAGAGTCTCTGCTACCGCTATTTTCTGATTGATGTTGGCGAGCTCTGACTTTATATCATTGAGTTGCTGCTTTATATCTTTTTGGACTTCCCTTATCTCCTCCAAAATCCTTATCATATTTACCGCTTCGCCAGCACAAGGCCCATTGTCAGCTTCGCCGCCACACGCACGAGGCCCATCGTCAGCTTTGCCACCACGTGCACGTGTAAGAGAGCCGCGCGCTGTACCTCTCCCTTCCATAGGCTCCGCAGTGGTGCTTTTTATCTCCATTCTTTCTCCCCATTCTTGCCCCCCTTATCAATTCAGATATTTTCGAAAAATCTTATACTTGATCGATTAAGAGGGGCAAAATAAGCGTTTTTCTGGAGGAGCTGTTGATTTAACCTGCCATTCTGAACGATGACGTCACCGGAACCTCCCACGACTTCTTAAATGCTCTCAATGGCGTGCATCTCAAATAACCTCTGACAACCAAGTCCAGCTCCTGGCCTTCAAGTGTAGCTGAGCTATTAAGCCTGGCAGAACCGATTCTATTGACAGAAGGGGCAAAGGCAGATTATTGACACCTTAAAACCAGTCTCTTTGGGTAGATAGGACTCCTCAGCTGTGGTTGGCAGCTCACCTAAGAGGAGGAAATCTCTAATCTTAAACTTCTACTGCCTTGTGACTATACCCGCTCATGGGGAAGACTTTGGGATAAATCCTGAGGGAAAAATCCACAGCCAGAGTCCCTAAGGCAGTTTTATGTTGAATTCAATGCTGACTGGAAGCTCCTGCAATATCAATGGTGGAGTTTGTGTATTGGTCTCTGCTGTTTCTTTGGATACTTCAGACATGTGGAGAGAGGGAGCTTGCTATATGGGCAATAATTTGCTCTCCATATTGTACTGCCCAGGCTTGCGTATCATGTAGATGCTGAAACGCACATCTATGGTTGACCCCGACCAATGGTAGGACTCATTTATACTTTGATAATAAATTTACTTTGAACTTTGATTTTATAGTTGCACAATCTCCTTCTGTACATTGATTGTCAGTCTATATTTATGTTTTCATAAATTCTATAGTATTTCTTTTTTCTTGTAAAAGCCTGCAAGAAAATGAATCTCAAGGTAGTGCATGATGACATATACATTCTTTGATAATAAATGTACTTTGATTTTAACTTTGAAATAGCCAGCAGGTCAGGCAGCATTTGTGAGAGAGAAATCCAATTTAAATTTACAGGTGGACGTTCTTGCAGAAAGGCTGGGTATTTGAAATTGTCGAATTCAGAACTGATGGGTTATTAAGACCATAAGACTCTGGAGCCTTTCCACTCATTGAGTCTGCTCCACTTTTCCATCATGGCTGATTTATTATCCCTCTTAACCCCATTCCCCCACCTTCTCCCCCGTAACCTTTGATGCCCTAGTAAAGAATCTATCAACCTCCACTTTAAATATGCCCAATGACACAGCCATCTGTGGCAATGAATTCCACAGAATTACCACCCACTGGCTAAAGAAATTCCTCCTTATTGCTGTTCTAAATGGACATCCCTCTAGTCTGAGGTTGTGCTGTCTGGTTTTAAGATTCCTCCACTGTAGGAAACGCCATCTCAATGGCCTTTCAATATTCATTAAGTTTTAATGAGATACCCCTCATTCTTCTAAACTCCATTGAGTAGAGACCCAGAGCTATCAAATGTTCCTAATAAATTAATCCTTTCAATTCCGGGACATTCCAGAGACCTACTGTCCAGTAGGTTAGTTGGTCACAAGGGTGTAATTAGGCAAAGCGGGCTCGTTGGGGCAGAAGGGCCTGTTACCTTGCTGTATCTCTGAATAAAATAAGGAACTCTAGACAGTACTCTAGCTGTAGTTTCACGAATGCCTTGTACACAATGTATGGAGACTTGCCCTTTATACCCTCTTCCAACCTTACAGTAAGTGATAGAATACTGCAGCACAGAAACAGGCCCCTTGGCCTATCTAGTCTGTGCCAGACTATTAATCTGCCTCATCCCAACTCTTCCACTTCTCAACTTTGAGGTTCCACTGTCAGGATATTTCTCCACTCTCTGCTACCCCTCTCCACTTGGTCTAATTTTCTGCTCTCAAAGTGAATGCTGTGGGTTGGTTTCCCATGGGAGTTCCCAGTCATGTGTTAGCAGGAAATGGCAGCATCTCTGGGAATGTGGTTGGATAGTGGTGTGGATCATGTGGCCTTGTTTCACCTCTGCTGTTCCCACAGCTCATTTCTTCAGTTGACCCACGATACCTTAGACTGACTAAAGAAGATGATCTGATCTACACAGAGTTCAGAAAGCGATTCAATGACATGAAGGTCGATGTCCTTGATCCAGAGGAACTGAAATCTGAGTCTGCCAAACTGGTAAGTTCTGGAATTCACCACCCACTCACAGAGGACACTATCTCACACACGGACAGAGCATGTATCCTGAAGTATCAGAGCCATGGCACCTGCACACACATTTTGCAGCTGGGCCACTGGGGGGTGTGAGTGGACCTTTCGAACAGGCGACTGTTGGGGAGGGGGTGAGTGGAGCTTTCGATCAGGCAGCTGTGAGAGATGAGTGAAGCTTTCGAGCAGGCGACTGACCGCGAAGGGGTGAATGGAGTTTTCGAGCAGGTGGTTGTGGGAGGTGAGAAATGAAGGGGAGCGCAGTAATGATATGAGATTCCTTAGTTAGGAGAGGAGACAGGGGATTCAGTGGACATGAAAGAGACACTCGGATGGTATGTTGCCTCCCAGGGGCCAGAGTCAAGGACGTCTCAGATCATGTCCACAGCATTCTAAAGGAGAGGGTGAGCAGCTAGAAGTCATGGTACATATTGGTACCAACGACATAGGTAGGAAAAGGGTTGAGATCCTAAATAGACAGTTTAGGTACAAAGCTGAAAAGCAGGACTTTAAGGGTAATAATCTCTGGATTGCTGCCTGTGCAACGTGTCAGTGAGGGTAAGATAGGTACATGGAGCTTAGAAAAATAGAAGGCTATGTGGTAGGGAAATTCTAGACATTTTCTAGAGTAGGTTACATGATTGGCACAAAATGGTCGGCCGAAGGGCCTGTAATATGCCGTAGATTTCGATGTTCATGAGTGATCCTAATATGCAGGTAGATAAGGAAAATTAGGTTGGTGCTGAATCCCATGAGAGGGAATTTGTAGAAATTTAGTGTAGCTTGCGATTTAGACCACTAAGGAGCAAGGCAATTCTGGATTGGATGATGTGCAATAAACCAAATTTGATTAGGGAGTTGAAGGTAAAGGAACCCTTGGAAGACAGTGATTATGATCTGATAGAATTCACCCTCGGTTTGAGAGTGAGAGATAAAGTCAGATGTATCAGTATTGTGTGTGTGCGCGCCTTTCTCCTGGTGGAGTCGTCAGGGCGCCGTCATGACAAGCTTTTTGCACCGATTTTTTTGGTGATTGCTCATCGTAGGGCGTGTCTTGGGCATTTGAAACTTGGCGGAGCCCATCCCTCTCCAAGTTTTTTTTTACGAGGTCAAGTTGCTAGCTTGACGCTCAACCCAGGCACGGATGGAGAGCGTGCAAGGGAGCCGGCCGGATTTGAACTTGGGACCTCTCGCTCCGAAGTCCAGCGCTGATGTCACTACGCCACCAGCCGGTGGTATCAGTATTACAGTGGAGTAAAGAGAATTAGGCATGAGAGAGGAGCTGGCCAAAGTTGATTAGAAGGGGACACTAGTAGAGATTACAGTAAAACAGCAACGGTTGGAGTTTCTGGGGGCAGTTTGGAAGGTGTAGAATTAATACAATCCAACGATGAAGAAGTATTCTAAAGGGAGGATGAGGCAACCGTGGCTGACAAAGAGTTAAAAGCAGAAGAGCGGGCACATAATAGAGCAAAAATTAGGAGGTTAGAGGCTTTTAAAAACCAACAAAGGCAACTAAAAAAAGCCATAAGTAGAGAAAAGATGATGAAATATGTAGCTAAACTGGCCAATAATATGAAAGGGTATACCACCAGTTTTCCAAATACATAAAGAATAAAAGAGGGGCAAAAGTGGACATCAGACCACTGGAAAATGATGCTGGAGAGGTAGTCATGGGGAACAAAGAAATGGCAGTTGAACTTAAGAAGGGAGGAAGGCAGAAGCAGTTATAGGCCGGTTTCAGTGGTTGGGATGACCAGTGTTGGATTCCATTATTAAGGATGAGGTTTCAGGGTATTTTGAGGTGCATGATGAAATTGGCCAGACAGCTTGTTTTCCTTGAAGGGAAATCTGTTGGAATTCTTGTGGAAATAACAGGCAGGGTGGACAAGGGAGTCAGTGGATGTTGTTTACTTGGATTTTCAGAAGGCCTTCATAAAGGTGCCGCATGTGAGGCTGTTAAACAAGAGTCCATAGTATTACAGCACAGATACAAGCATAGATAAAAGATTGTCTGACTAGCAGGAGGCAAAATGTGAGACAAAAGGGGGCCTTTCTGTTTGGAAGCGGGGAATCTGCAAAAGGATTTAGACAGATTGGGGAATGAGCAAAGGAGTAAAGGGAAGTGTATGGTAGAAGGAATTAAAACTACTCTCTTCTAAACCGGGAGAAAACTCAAAAATCAGAGGCGCCAAGGGACCTCGGAGTCCTTGTGCAGAATTCCATAAAGGTTAACTTGCAGGTTGAGTCGTTGGTAAGGAAGCCAATTGCAATGTTAGCACCCAGTTCGAGAGGATTGTCTGATTGAAACGAGGCAGCAAGTGGGAATAAAAGGATCTTTGTTTGGCTGGCTGCCAGTAACTAGTGGTGTTCCACAGGGGTTGGTGTTGCAACCGCTTCTTTTTATGTGGTATATCAATGATTTAGATGATGGAATAGATGGCTTTGTTGCCAAGTAAGTGGCAAATGAAATACAATGTTGGAAAATGCACAGTCATGCACTTTGGCAGTAGAAATAAATGTGCAGACCATTTTCTAAATGGGGAGAAAATCCAAAAGTCTGAGATGCAAAGGGACTTGGGAGTCCTTGTGCAGAACTTCCGAAAGGTTAACTTGCAGGTTGAGTCGGTGGCGAGGAAGGCAATTGCCATGTTGGCATTCGTTTCAAGAGGTCTTGAATACAAGAGAAGAGATATGATTCTGAGGCTTTATAAGGCACTGGTGAGGCCTCACCTTGAGTATTGTGAACAGTTTTGGGCTCCTCATCTAAGAAAAGATGTGCTGGCATTGGAGAGGGTTCAGAGGAGGTTCATAAGGATACACACACAACGTCGACTCAGACCTGAGAGGCCAGTGTCGGGCATTTTCATGCCTTACAAGGCGTAGTTCGAAAGGCTGTGTGGGGCACCACTCCTCGCACAGAGTTTTCACAGTATTATACGAGGCTGAGTTGCGAGCTCAACATCAACCCGGCGCGCACGGGAGCGGTCTGTCACTGGATCGAACTCAGGAACCTCCGTTCTCAAGCCCAGCACTGAGTCTGTACTCGCTGGAATTTAGAAGGATGAGGAGAGAAATTTCATTGCAACTTTTCGAACGGGTTGATAGGTTTCTGATTAGTAAGGGTGTCAAAGGTTACGGGGAGAAAGAAGGAGAATGGGGTTGAGGGATGACAATTCATCCGTGATGGAATAATGGAGCAGACTTGATGAGGTGAATGGCCTAATGTCTTACGGAACTACGGCACTCTGGCCATTACAGAGACTGGGCTGTCACAAGGGCAGGAATGGCTGCTGGGTGTTTGGGGTTTGGATGTTTCAAAAGGGACAGGGAGGGGGTAAAGAGGTGAGTGGCATTGCTAATCGGGGATAGTATCATAGCTGCAGAAAGAGGGGACATCGTGGAGGGATTGTCTACTGAGTCAGTATGGGTGGAAGGCAGACACAGGAAGGGAGCAATGTTAAGTCCCAGATGTCTAGGGGGGTCAAAAGGGAACAGATTGCTGCAAGGTTGGCAATGAACTTTGCATCCTCACTGGCCATAGGAATGGTACCAGATGATTGGAGGGTGGTAAATGTTATTCTTTTGTTTAGAAAATGAGCACGGATTATAAACCAGCGAGTCTTACAACAATGGCAGGCAAACTATTGGGGAGAATACTTAGAGACAGGATTTTCAGCATTTAGAGAAGAAAAGTCTGATTAGGGATGTTCAATGTGGCTTTGTAAGGGGCTGATTGTAGCATACAAACCAAATTGATGAAGTTTGCACAGTGGATGTGGATTTTAATAAGGCATTTAACAAGGTTCCCCACTGTAGGCTCATCAGAAAGTCAGGAGGCATGGGATTCAAGGAAAATCTGGCTATTTCGATACGGAATTGGCTTGCCCATAAGAGGCAGAGGGTGCTAGCAGATGGAGTGTATTCTGCCTGGAGGTTGGTGACCAGTGGTGTTCCACAGGAACCCGTTCTGAGGCCCCTGCTCTTTGTGATTTTAATAAGTGACTTGGATGAGGAAATGGAAAGATGGGTGATTAAGTTTGCAGATGACATGAAAGTTGGTGTTTAAGGTTGTATCAGGACATTGATTAGACGTAGAGCTGGCCTGAGCAATGGCAGATGGAGTTCAATCTATAAAAAGTGTAAAATAATACTCTGGTAGGTCAACCTTGGATACAGAATACAGGGTTAATGGCATGATTCTTAGTTTGGAGGAACAGAAGGATTTTGGGAGTACATGTCCTTAGGTCCCTCAAAGTTACTGCGCAAGTTGATAAGGTTGTTTATAAGGTGTATGCTATGTTGGCCTTCATTAGTCGGGGGTTTGAGTTCAAGAGCCGTAAGGTAATGTTGCAGCTCTATAAAACTCTGATTAAACCACACTTGGACTATTGTGTTCCGTTCTGGTTGGCTCCTCATTGGAAGGAGTTGAAGTTTTAGAGGGTGCAGAGGAGACTCACTAGGATGAGAGCATGTCTTATGAAGTTGGGTTGAATGAGCTCAGGCTTTTCTCTTTGGAACAAAAGAAGATATGAGGTGACTTCATAGAGGTGTATGAGAGATGAGGTATATAGACAGAGTGGACAGCCAGAGACTTCCCCCCCAGCTGGGGTCAGAATGGCTAATTCAAGGGAACATAATTTTAAGGGCATTGGAGGAAAGTCTGGGTGGGGTGGGGTGGGGGGGTATGTCAGAGGTAGGTTGTTAGTTTACAGAGGGGTAAGTACACAGTTCGATGTATCCATAGTGTGTTTGGACTCCAGATGTTTTCTGTGCAGATTCACTGGCTGTTTCTATGCACCCAAGAGCATACAGGGTGTGTGGATGTGGATTCTGCCCTCAGACTGTGCCATCACCTGAGGGGTTTCTGCTGTCTTGTTGCAGGCCTGGCGTCCATTCTGCATGCAGTTTGAGGGGCTGGTTGAAGACTACAACTTTGGGACACTCCTACGGTTGGACTGCTCCAAGGACTATGTGGAGGAAAACACCATATTTGGTAGGGTGGAGGGATGGGATGAAAGAGAGGAGAGGGAGAAGAAGCAGGGGGAGGGGGAGGTGGAGCGGGGAGATGATTGGCAGGACAAAACACAGGAGAGGGAAGGTGAGATGGGAAGAGAGTGAAGGGAGTAGCATAATGAGATACCAAATGAGGGAGGGCTATGGCACATAGTACACCGCAGAGATTTCTTTCTTGTCTCCATCATTCTCTCAGGGGCAGGAGGGTGGAGTGAAGGTGTGGGGGGGGGGGTGTGTGTGAAGGTAGGGCAATAGGACACTGTACATTGTCTCGTGTTCTCTCAGCTACCAGGATCCAGTTCTTTGCAATAGAAACTGCCCGGAACAGAGAAGGATACAACACACATCTGTTTGAAAGATCTGCAAAATCAAAAGGAATCAAAGGTGCTGAAGGAAAGAACTCAAACTGTACAAAGCTGATGGGAGACAGAGACCCAGTGGCTACATAACATGTTCGTTATACACGGAATTAAACCACAGAGGGACATGGGACTCTTCAGCAGCTGGGGCAGCACTGGTCACGGTAATGGCAGACTCAAGACAGAGCTGGGTGAAGAACAACGGTCTTTAAAAATTGAGAGAGCTCATCTATAATTGATGACTTCTATCTGCTTCTGACTGCTGGTGTTGGGAGAGGAAGGGAACATCATTGAGACCTCGGCACCGTGAAGCCCAGTGACCATTGACCGTCAGGATACAGACAGATCACACTCAGTACAAACCACTGAAGTTTTATTTGCAGCCACAATGCTTACACTAGATGCAGCAAACATTCGTACATACCAACCAGTTACCTGATCACGCAACAATTTGGAAATGTGTTTAGTCAGAACAATAAAAATATAGAATCCATTGGTTTTCTTTTGCTCTGTGGATACAAATGAGCTGTGCTCAATCCAACATTAGCAGCAACATCTGTGTCCCCTCTCCCGGAGCCTGAACAACTAGAACCTCAAACACAAATCCCAATTTACCTGGGGAATGACTACAATTTGATTAGTGTGCACTCTAGTTACTGGGTTGTGTTCTTCTCCGTTTGGAGTTAGGTTATAGAGCTTTATATCGAACTGAACACCCACCCCCACACACACACACACACACACACACACAGCCCAAGTACTTCACTCATCCAACTCACATCATCCTCCTCCCGATTCAAAAAAATTTCAATCACAACTCTTCAGCTTTCTCTATTTTTTAACTGATTGATTTCATATAAACAGTTCAAAATGTCTTAAGAAAAAATGTACAAGTTTATACAAGGCAGATGTGGGGCGGGGACACAATGACACTCCCTGCCAGGATATCATGGGCTGGGGGTAGGGGGTTTGGGGTTGTGACAAGTCCAATGGTCAGTGGGTGGATGAGAACTCTTGACCTTCCTCTAAACCCCCAACCCCTCCCTCCCCACCTTCTGCCCCTCAACTCCTGCATTGCATTGGAAATACACCCCAGTACTGGGTAGGGATCAGAATGGACGTCAGCTCATCATTTCATTGCTGTTGACACCATACGTTGAATTCTTCATTGAGTCGTTCACTTCCCTTCGAAACACCGAGAGATTCTGTGTGAACCTGAAAAGCAATAACAACATGTCATGTGTCTGTGGTATAAGACCATAAGATATAATCTGCTCGCAAACAACAGGAATTCTGCAGATGCTGGAAATTCAAGCAACACACATCAAAGTTGCTGGTGAACGCAGCAGGCCAAGCAGCATCTGTAGGAAGAGGTGCAGTCGACGTTTCAGGCCAAGACCCTTCGTCAGGACTAAGGGTCTCGGCCTGAAACGTCGACTGCACCTCTTCCTACAGATGCTGCTTGGCCTGCTGCGTTCACCAGCAACTTTGATGTGTGTTGATATAATCTGCTCTGTCATTTCATCATAGCTGATCCAATTTTCCTCTCGGTCCCAATCTCCTGACTTCTCACTGTACCCCTTCATGCCCATGACCAACCAAAAACTCTGCCTTAAATATACTTAAGACTTGGCCTCCACAGCCGCCTCTGGCAAAGAATTCCAGTCTATCAAAGCTTTTTACCATTCGATAGGTTTCAATGGGGTCACCCCTCATGCTTCTGAATTCCAGTGAATACAGTCCCAGAGCTATCAAACTTTCTTCATGTGACAAGCCATTCAATCCTGGAATCACTTTCGTGAACCTTCTTTGAACCCTTTCTAGTTTCAGCGCATCCCTTCTACGATAAGGGGTCCAAAACTACTCACAATACTCCAAATGAGGCCTCACCAGTGCTTTATGAAGTCTCAACATTGCATCCTTGCTCTGATATTCTAGAAATGAATGCTATCATTGCATTTCCCTTCCTCACCACAGACTCGACCTGCAAATTAACCTTTAGGGAATCCTCTACGATAGACAATAGGTGCAGGAGTAGGCCATTCGGCCCTTCGAGCCAGCACCGCCATTCACTGTGATCATGGCTGATCATCCACAATCAATATCCCGTTCCTGCCTTCTCCCCATATCCCTTGACTCCGCGATCATTAAGAGCTGTATCTAACTCTTTCTTGAAAGCATCCAGAGAATTAGCCTCCACTGCCTTCTGAGGCAGAGCATTCCACAGATCCACAACTCTCTGGGTGAAAAGGTTTTTCTTCAGCTCCGTTCTAAATGGCCTACCCCTTATTCTCAAATTGTGGCCTCTGGTTCTGGACTCCCCCAACATTGGAAACATGTTTCCTCCTCTAGCGTGTCCAATCCCTTAACAATCTTATATGTTTCAATCAGATCCCCTCTTATCCTTCTAAATTCCAATGTATACAAGCCCAGTCACTCCAATCTTTCAACATATGACAGTATCGCCATCTTGGGAATTAACCTCATGAACCTACGCTGCACTCCCTCAATAGCAAGAATGTCATTCCTCAAATTTGGAGACCAAAACTGTACACAATACTCCAGGTGTGGTCTCACCAGGGCCCTGTACAGCTGCAGAAGGACCTCTTTTCTCTTATACTCAACTCCCCTTGTTATGAAGGCCAGCATGCCATTAGCTTTCTTCACTGCCTGCTGTACCTGCATGCTTACTTTTAGTGACTGATGAACAAGGACACCTAGTTCTCATTGTAATCTGCCTTCCTATTCTTGCCACCAAAGTGGATAACCTCTCATTTATCTGCCCACTCATCCGACCTGTCCAAGTCATCCTGCATGATCTCAACATCCTCCGCACATTTCACACTGCCACCCAGATTTGTGTCATCTGCAAATTTGCTAATATTACTTTTAATCCCTTCATCTAAATCACTAATGTATATTGTAAATAGCTGCGGTCCCAGCACCGAGCCTTGCGGTACCCCACTAGTCACCGCCTGCCATTCTGAAAGGGACCCGTTAATCCCTACTCTTTGTTTCTTGTCTGCCAACCAATTTTCAATCCATGTCAGTACTCTGCCTCCAATACCATGTGCTCTAATTTTGCCCACTAATCTCCTATGTGGGACCTTATCAAAGGCTTTCTGAAAGTCCAGGTACACTACATCCACTGGCTCTCCCTCGTCCGTTTTCATACAAACTCCATTTCCAGAAAAGTTGGGATATTTTCCAAAATACAATAAAAACAAAAATCTGTGATATGTTAATTCACGTGAACCTTTATTTAACTGACAGAAGTACAAAGAAAAGATTTTCAATAGTTTTACTGACCTAATTGTATTTTGTAAACATACACAAATTTAGAATTTGATGGCTGTAACACACTCAACAAAAGTTGGGACAGAGGCATGTTTACCGTTGTGTTACATCACCTTTCCTTTTAATAACACTTTTTAATCATTTTGGAACTGAGAATACTAATTGTAGTAGATTTGCAATTGGAAATTTTGTCCATTCTTGCTTGACATAAGACTTCAGCTGCTCAACAGTCCGTGGTCTCCGTTGTCTGATTCTCCTCTTCATGATGTGCCATACATTTTCAATTAAGAGATAGATCTGGACTGGCAGCAGGCCAGTCAAGCACACACACTCTGTGTCTACAAAGCCATGCTGTTGTAACCCGTGCAGAATGTGGTCTGGCATTGTCCTGCTGAAATAAGCATGGACGTCCCGGGAAGAGACGTCGCCTTGATGGCAACATATGTCCCTCTAAAATCCTAATATACGCCTCAGAGTCAATGGTACCTTCACATACATGCAACTCACCCATGCCGTGGGCACTGATGCACCCCCATACCATCACAGATGCTGGCTTTTGCACCTTTCGCTGATAACAATCTGGATGGTCATTTTCATCTTTGGCACAGAGAACTCAACACCCGTTTTTTCCGAAAACTAGCTGAAATGTGGACTCATCTGACCACAGCACACGGTTCCACAGTCTTTCGGTCCATCTGAGATGAGCTCGGGCCCAGAGAACTTGCCGGCATTTCTGCATAGAGTTGATGTATGGCTTCCTCCTTGCGTAATACAGTTTCAAGTTGCATTTCTGGATGCAGCGACAGACTGTGTTGAGTGACAATGGTTTTCCGAAGTACTCCCGAGCCCAGGTGGCTATAATTGTCACAGTAGCATGACTTTTCTGTGCACTTTTCAATCTTATTTTAACTCTGTCCCAACTTTTGTTGAGTGTGTTGCAGCCATCAAATTCTAAATTTGTGTATATTTACAAAATGCAATTAAGTTGGTAATGGGGTTTGTAGTTACATCCTCAAAAAATTCCAGAAGATTAGTCAAGCATGATTTTCCCTTCGTAAATCCATGCTGACTCAGACCGATCCTGTTACTGCTATCCAAATGTGCCACTATTTCATCCTTTATAATGGACTCCATCATCTTCCCCACCACTGATGTCAGGCTAACTGGTCTATAATTCCCTGTTTTCTCTCTCCCTCCTTTCTTAAAAAGTGGGATAACATTAGCTACCCTCCAGTCCTCAGGAACTGATCCTGAATCTATAGAACATTGGAAAATAATTACCAATGCGTACACAATTTCTAGAGCCACCTCCTTAAGTACCCTGGGGTGCAGACCATCAGGCCCTGGGGATTTATCAGCCTTCAGTCCCATCAGTCTATCCAACACCATTTTTTGCCTAATGTGAATCTCCTTCAGCTCCTCCATTACCCCAGGTCCTCCGGCCACTATTACATCTGGGAGATTGTTTGTGTCTTCCCTAGTGAAGACAGATCCAAAGTACCTGTTCAACTCGTCTGCCATTTCCTTGTTCCCCATAATAAATTCACCCGTTTCTGTCTTCAAGGGCCCAACTTTGGTCTTAACTAATTTTTTCCTCTTCACATACCTAAAGAAGCTTTTACTATCCTCCTTTATATTCTTGGCTAGCTTGCCTTCGTATCTCATCTTTTCTCCCTCTATTGCCTTTTTAGTTATCCTCTGTTGCTCTTTTAAAAGTTTCCCAATCCTCTGGCTTCCCGCTCATTTTTTGTTATGTTATACTTCTTCTCTTTTATTTTTATACTGTCCTTGACTTCCCTTGTCAGCCACAGTCGCCCCTTACTCCCCTTAGAATCTTTCTTCCTTTTTGGAATCAACTGCACCTTCTGTATTATTCCCAGAAATACCTGCCATTGTAATACAAGGACACCCAAATCTCTTTGCACCCCAGGTTTTTGTAATTTCTCTCCATTTAAAAAATAGTCAACCCTTTCATTCTTCTACCAAAGCTCATGACCATATACTTCCCGACACTGTATTTCATTGACATTTCTTTCCCCTTTCTAATCTGTCCAACTCTCTACCTCCTCAAAACTACCTACCCCTCCACCTATCTTCATATTGTCTGCAAACTTGGCAACAAAACCATCAATTCTATCATCTACATCATCGACATATGGTGCAAAAAGAATCAGTCCCAACGCAGAATCCTGTGGAAAATCACTAGCCAACGGCTGCCAGCCAGAAAAGGCTCCATTTATTCCCACTCTTTGTCTCCTGCCAATCAGCCACTGCTTTATCCATGCTAGAATCTTTCCTGTAATACCATGGACTTTGTAGCTTGAGAAGCAGCAGCATGTGTAGTACCTTGTCAAAGGCCTTCTGAAAATCCCAGTAGAAAACATCAACTGATTCTCCTTTGTCTATCCTGTGTGTTATTTTTTCAAAGAATTCCAACAGATTTCATCAGATAAGATCTTCCATTGAGGAAACCATTTTGACTACAGCCCAATTTATCATGTGCCTCCAAGTACCCTGAGACCTCATCTTTAATAATCGACTCCAATATCTTCCCAACTATTGAGATCAGACTAACTGGCCTATAGTTTCCTTTCTTCTGCATCTCTCCCTTCTTGAAGAGTGGAGTGACATTTGCAATTTTCGAGTCTTCTGGAACCATTCCAGAATCTAGTGATTTTTGAAGGACCATTGCTAATGTCTCCACAATCTCTTCAGCCACCTCTTTCAGAACTCTGGGGTGTACACCATCTGGTCCAGGTGACTTAACTACCTTCAGACATTTCAGTTTCCCAAGAACCTTCTCTCTAGTTATGGTAACTTCGCACACTTTACGACCACTGACACCTGGAATCTCCTAGCGTCTTTCACCATGAAAACTGATGCAAAATACTTATTAAGTTTGTCCGACATTTCGTTGTCCCCCATTACTACCTCTCCAGCATAGTTTTCCAGCAGTCCAATATCAACTCTCGCCTTTATATACTTATTATTTAAAGAAACTTCTGGTATCCTCTTTAATATTATTGGCTAGCATACTTTTGTATTCCATCTTTACCTTTCTAATGACTTTTTTAGTTGCCTTCTGTTGGATTTTTAAAAGCTTCCCAATCCTCTAACTTCCCACTAATTTTTGCTCTATTATATGCCCTCTCTTTGGCTTTTATATTGGCGTGGACTTCTCTTGATTTCCAACGGTTGTGTCATCTCTCCTTTAGAATATTTCTTCCTCATTGAGATGTATATATATACTGCGCCTTCTGAATTTCTTCCAGAAATTCCAGCCATTGCTACTCTGCCATCATCCTTGCCAGTGTTCTTTTCCAATGAATTCTGGCCAACTCAATAGACAATAGGTGCAAGAGTGGGTCATTCGGCCCTTTGAACCAGCACCGCCATTCACTGTGATCATGGCTGGTTATCCACAGTCAGTATCCCGTTCCTGCCTTCTCCCCATACCCCTTGACTCCACTATCTTTAACAGCTCTATCTAACCCTTTCCTGAAAGCATCCAGAGAATTGGCCTCCACTGCCTTCTAAGGCAGAGCATTCCACAGATCGACAACTCTCTGGGTGAAAAAGTTTTTCCTCAACTCTGTTCTAAATGGCCTACCCCTTATTTTTAAACTGTGGCCTCTGGTTCTGGACTCCCCCAACATCAGGAACATGTTTCCTCCCTCTAGTGTGTCCAATCCCTTAATAATCTTATATGTTTCAATCAGATCCCCTTTCATCCTTCTAAATTCCAGTGTATACAAGCCCAGACGCTCCAATCTTTCAACATACGACAGTCCCGCCTTCCCGGGAATTAACCTCGTTGAACCTACGCTGCACTCCCTCAGTAACAAGAATGCCCTTCCTCAAATTTGGAGACCAAAACTGCACACAATACTCCAGGTGTGGTCTCACCAGGGCCCCGTACAACTGCAGAAGGACCTCTTTGCTCCTATACTCAACTCCCCTTGTTACTTAGGCCAACATGCCATTAGCTTTCTTCACTGCCTGCTGTACCTGCATGCTTACTTTCAGTGACTGATGAACAAGGACACCAGATCTCGTTGTACTTCCCCTTTTCCTAACTTGACTCCATTCAGATAGTAATCTTTCTCATGCCTCTGTAATTCCCTTTACTCCAGGAAAGGGTATTAACTTCTTCCCTGCCAGCCCCAATGTTACCAGTTGTTGGGGAATATAGACCCAAAATTCCTTGAAAGTGACATCACAGGTAGATAGGGCCATAAAGAGTGTTTTTGGCATATTAACCTTCATACGGAAGTTGTAATGTTATATTGAACTTGTACAAGATACTGGTGAAACCTAATTTGCGGTATTTGTGTGCAACTCTGGTCACCTACCTACAGAAAAAGATATCAATAATTTTGGGTGCGATTGTAGCATATAACACTATTACAGCTTAGGGCGTTGGGAGTTCAATTCTAGCACCAAAGACAAACTGGGTAAGTTAGTTTGGTCATTGTCCTGTGATTAAGTTAGCGTTAAATAAGGGTTGCTGGGACCATAAGATACAGGAGCAGAATTAAGCCATTCAGCCCATCAAGTCAGCTCTGCCGTTCCATCAGATCCCATTCAACCCCAACACCTGCCCTCTCTCCTTTTGATGCCCTGACTGATCAGGAAACTATCAACTTCCACTTAAAAAATACCCACATACATGGCCTCCATTGCAGTCTGGCAGAGCATTCCACAAATTCACTGAAGTCTGAATTTTCTCATGGGAGCCAAACTCAGCACCAATCTGATTTTCCTAAGATAAGTACATGAATGGGGGGGGGGGGGGGGGGGAGGGGTGAGGTATGGAGGGCTACGGTCCAGCTGCAGTGCAGGTGGATAGGACCAGGCAGAGTAACAGTTTGGAACAGACTAGATGGGCTAAAAGGCCTGTTTCTATAGTGCTGTAGTGATATCTCTATATTCCAGTCTTCTTGAAACGAATGCCAACATTGATCTGCTTTCTTCACTACCAACTCAACCTGCAAGTAAACTAGAACTCCCAAGTATCAACCCCGCCCCTGTCCCCTGCACCTGCCAGAAATTAAATTACTGAAGGCTGCTCCTGTTCTTGCATTTGTTATCATTTACAACTGGCAACCCATTCTCAGCAACCACCCCTCCTTCCCTAACACCAAGGCGGACCAGGAAAGCACTTACCTGTCCCTGTTCTTAGTCAATAAGTTGCGTTCAATACCCTCCATCAGGTTTTCAAAGCAAAGGTGCATGGCCTGCTGCTTCTCTGGGGGCTGGCTGTTTACTATGCTGTTCCTCAAGTCTGCAAAGTACTGCAGGGTGGGCAAAAACACAGAGAGATGAACACAGTGTACATTGACAAGCAGCTATAGGCTTGATCCTGCAGCTGTAGAAGGCAGCAGGAAGGTCACGATGGGAATCAGTCACCAGTGAAGGCTGACTGCATTCATCTCAGAATCCTTTCTGTTGTGTTGTGGCAGCAGACCCCTTACAGAGTTCAACTAGAACGTCCAGCAGTTACCCTAAGATCACCCTGTCTGATTCTGCCTTGGATCAGATCTGCCCCAACAGGGACTCTTTTTCAACAGAACACTGCTGAAGGACGGGTGAATTTCAGTAAAATTTTTTGTTCATTAATTTGAGTCACCATTTAGTGTTTTCTAATGCTTACCTCAATTATAGCTAATACAATGAGGCATAATTTGGAAGTGTTTGGAGGAATGTATGTGGGGGGGTGGGGTTTAACAGAAGTAAGTTTTTTTTAGATAGATACAGTGGCATGCAAAAGTTTGGGCACCCCGGTCAAAATTTCTGTTACTGTGAATAGCTAAGCAAGTAAAAGATGAACTGATTTCCAAAAGGCATAAAGTTAAAGATGACACATTTCTTTAATATTTTAAGCAAGAAATACTTCCTTATTTCCATCTTTACAGTTTCAAGATAACAAAAAAGGAAAAGGGCCCGAAGCAAAAGTTTGGGCACCCTGCATGGTCAGTACTTAGTAACACCCCCTTTGGCAAGTATCACAGCTTATAAATGCATTTTGTAGCCAGCTAAGAGTCTTTCAATTCTTGATTGAGGGATTTTCGCCCATTCTTCCTTGCAAAAGGCTTCTAGTTCTGTGAGATTCTTCAGCCGTCTTGATGCACTGCTCTTTTGAGGTCTATCCACAGATTCTCGATGATGTTTAGGTCGGGGGACTGTGAGGGCCATGGCAAAACCTTCAGCTTGTGCCTCTTGAGGTAGTCCATTGTGGATTCTGAGGTGTGTTTAGGATCATTATCCTGTTGCAGAAGACATCCTCTTTTCATCTTCGGCTTTTTTACAGATGGTGTGGTATTTGCTTCCAGAATTTCCTGGTATTTAATTTAATTCATTCTTCCCTCTACCAGTGAAATGTTCCCTGTGTCACTGGCTGCAACACAAGCCCAAAGCATGATCGATCCACCCCCGTGCTTTACAGTTGGAGAGAGGTTCTTTTCATGAAATTCTGTACCCTTTTTCTCCAAACATAGCTTTGCTCATTGCAGCCAAACAGTTCTATTTTAACTTCATCAGTCCACAGGACTTGTTTCCAAAATGCATCAGGCTTGTTTAGATTTTAACGGATGAAGTTAAGATAGAACTTTTTGGCCGCAATGAGCAAAGCTATGTTTGGAGAAAAAAGGGTGCAGAATTTCATGAAAAGAACATCTCTCCAACTGTTAAGCACGGGGATGGATCAATCATGCTTTGGGCTTGTGTTACAGCCAGTAGCACGGGAAACATTTCACTGGTAGAGGGAAGAATGAGTTCAATTAAATACCAGGAAATTCTGGAAGCAAATATCACACCGTCTGTAAAAAAGCCGAAGATGAAAAGAGGATGGCTTCTACAATGGGATAGTGAATCTAAACACACCTCAAAATCCACAATGGACTACCTCAAGAGGCACAAGCTGAAGGTTTTGCCATGGCCCTCACAGTCCCCCCGACCTAAACATCATCGAGAATCTGTGGATAGACCTCAAAAGAGCAGTGCATGCAAGACAGCTCAAGAATCTCACAGAACTAGAAGGCTTTTGCAAGGAAGAATGGGCGAAAATCCCTCAATCAAGAATTGGAAGACTCTTAGCTGGCTACAAAAAGCATTTACAAGCTGTGATACTTGCCAAAGGGGGTGTTACTAAGTACTGCCATGCAGGGTGCCCAAACTTTTGCTTTGGGCCCTTTTCCTTTTTTGTTATTTTGAAACAGTAAACATGGAAATAAAAAAGTTTTCTTGCTTAAAATATTAAAGAAATGTGACATCTTTAACTTTATGCCTTTTGGAAATCAGTTCATCTTTTACTCACTTAGCTATTCACAGTAACAGAAATTTTAACCAGAGGTGCCCAAACTTTTGCATGCCACTGTATGTGGTTTGACCAGCCAGCAGTGGTGATAGAGACAGATACATTAGCCGAAGGGTCTGTACTGTGTTATTTGTATGTAAGTTAACGCTTGATTTTTTAAAACTGTTTCAGTTTGTCCAAGTGTCCAACATTGACAGCTAGCTCAGCCTTAAATTCCAGCTCGCCAAAGATTTGTGAAGCACATCTAGGACTGGGCACACATCTTATCAGGAAGGCAGAACCAGTGCTTTAAAGGATTTCACTGGCCAAGCATGAGCTGCTACTATAGAGCAAAGTGAGCCCAAGCACAGGAGACACACACTCACCGAGTCTGCCTGGGGTCACTCTGTCCCGTGTAGAGAATAACCTAAATGATTTGTGACCGACTTCTCAAGTCAAGGAGGCATTTAATGTCAGCTCCAACAACACTGCTGTAAATAAATGGCTCCAGCATGCAGTTCAGTTAGAGCAGGCTTTTACCACTGAAATTGGGTGAGACTATATCTAGAGGTTGTGGGTTGAGGGTGAAAGGTGAAGTGTTTAAGGGGAACATGAGGGGGAACTTCTTCACTCAGAGGGTGGAATGAGCTGCCAGCAGAAGTGGAGGATGTGGGTTTGACTGCAACATTTAAAAGAAACTTGGATAGGTACATTGACTGGAGGGCTATGGTCCAGGTGCTGATTGATGGGACTCTGTTCGGCACAGACTAGATGGATCTAAGGGCTCTTTCTATGTTGTAATGTCCCATGACTCTAAGATTCACAAGGATATTGCCTAGTGTACAAGGAGAATTTCGGCCCAAAACGTTGACTGTTTATACCTTCTATAGATGCTGCCTCATCTGCTGAATTCCTCCAGAATTTTGTGTGTTGCTCTGGATTTCCAGCACCTGCAGAATCTCGTTTTTGTTTGGAAAGGTTATATCTATATTCCTTGGAGTGAATGAGGCTGAGGTGACATGATAGTGGCATATAACATTATGAGAGGCAGAGTTTGGAGGTAGGTTACTGTTTGCTTCCTATGGTAGGTATTTCTAACATTAGAGGGTATAGGTTTAAGGGGATGTGAGGGGTACATTTTCACAGAAAGAGTAGTTGGCATCTAGAATGAGCTGTCAGTAGCAATGTTTAGATGCATCTGAGTTAAGTCTTGAATGAGCAAGGCACAGGGGATACAGAATTTTGTGGGTAAATTGGGATTAGTATAGAGAGGCAGAATGGTCAGTATAGATATGATGGGCCGAACGGCCTATTTCTATGCTTTAGAGCTCCATGACCATCTTGTCTTGCTACTACACAGTGACTGGGTGTTGTGTTTGGCTGCAGAACACCAACTGCAGCATTTGACCAGGAGATTTGTCCTGAAGGCGTGAAAGGCTCTGCACTAATGCTATCCACAGTTCCTGTGGTCAGCAATGTCCCTCCAGAGCCTCTGAGCTCAGACCGCACAGACACTGGACCTCACCTTCTCGTTCAGGAGAATTAATCCAAGCAGAGGACGAGACATGGACCACTGATTCCTGCAGTCTTCAAAAATGATGATGTTGAGAACTGTGGACAACATCTGTTGAGAAAGGAAGAATTCAAAGCTCACTCCAAAATATGAAAACTGTAGTTTAAAAGAGATCAGTATCTACTGGGAATTTGAAGTTTATAGGTAGTGTTGCACACCCAAATCAAAGTCATTAATATACTTTAACAAGATTGGTCACCCTGATAGTCAACACTTCTATAAACCTCCCACATCACACCTCTAAGAGTAGTGCCCAGAACTGTGGCCTAACCAACATTTTGTTGAACTGCAGGATGATCTCACTACTCAGACTCTCTGCTATAGCCGTGTGCCTTACCTCATTCCCCCCTCTCCTGGCTTCATCCACAATATTTCAACTTGTACTCCTTCCCCTCCTCATACCTTCTTATTCTGGCTTCTACCCCCTTCCTTTCCAGTCCCAAGGAAGAGTCACGGCCCAAAATATCGACTGTTTATTCCTCTCCATTGATGCTGCCTGACCTGCCGAGTTCCTCTAGCATTTTGTATGCTCAGGAATCCCAGCTCTTGTACTCAGTGCCTCAGCTAATGGAGGTCAGCATGTCGTTCACTTTTTCACCATGCTGTCTACCCATGTTGCCACTTTCAGGGAACTAAGTACTTGTATCTCAGGGTCTCCATTCAGCGATACTCCCACAGCCCTGCCATTCACTGTAAACACTCTGGGTGTGGCTGTGGCAGAGGCAGATACGTTAGGGACATCTATGAAACTCTTAGACACATGGATGAAAGATAAATGGAAAGCTATGTAGGAGGAAAAGGTTAGGCCCATACTGCGCTGTAGTGTTCTATGCTTTGTCCTGTTTTAACTTTCCAACCTTTGACTTTGACAAAGTACTTCATATTTAGCACATAGTACAGCACTATATGAGTCCATTAGCCTATTATGTTGTTCTGACTCACATAAACCTACTCCACAATCAATCTAACCCAGCCCATAACCCTCCAATTTTCTTACGTCCAGAGAACATCTTAGAGATACAGCGCAGTAATAGGCCCTTATGGCCCAACGTGCCCGTAATGCCCAATTACACTTGAGATCAATTAACCTACTAACCCGTAAATCTTTGGAATGTGGGAAGAAACTGAGGAAACCACACAGTCATGGGGAGAACTTACAAACTCCTTACAGACAGCTGCAGGAATTGAACCTGGGTAACTAGTGCTATGCTACTGTACCTGGTCCAAGTTAAATTCCATTGCCATTTCCGGATCCACATTCCCAGTTGTTCCAGATCCTCTCTCACTCTCCGCTACACCTGCCAATTTTGGTATCATCTGCAAACTTACTAATCACTAACAAAAGGTGTATGAAATGAAAAGAGGCAGAGATCGAATGGACAGCCAGAGATTTTTGCTCCAGGGCGGAAATGGCTAACATGAGGGGGCATAGTTTAAGGTGTTTGGAAGAAAGTATAGGGGGAGATATCAGAGGGAGGTGTTTTTCAGAGAGTGGTGGGTGTGCATCATGCTGCTAGGATGGTAAAATTAGTACATTAACGACATTTAAGAAACTCTTAGATAAGCACATGGTTGAAAGCAAAATGGAGGGCTAAGTAGGAGGGAAGGGTTAGATCGAGTAGGTTAAAAGGTCAGCACAACATCATGAGCTGAAGGGCCTGAGACTTGGTGTTTATTAAAGATTTAGCACAATTATGAGGAATTTTTTTAGCCAGAGGGTGGCAAATCTGTGGAATTCATGCTCCTATGCCTTATGGTCTAACTTTATACGGTTGTAGAAACACAGAAAACCTACAGCACAATACAGGCCCTTCAGCCCACAAAGCTGTGCTGAACATGTCTTTACCTTAGAACTATCTAGGCTTTACCCATAGCCCTCTATTTTTCTAAGCTCCATATAGCCACCCAGGAGTCTCTTAAAAGACCCTATCATTTCTGACTCCACCACCGCCGCCGTCAGCCCATTCCACGCACTCACCACTCTCTACGTAAAAAACTTACCCCAACATCTCCTCTGTACCTACTTCCAAGCACCTTAAAACCATGCCCTCTCGTGCTAGCCATTTCAGCCCTGGGGAAAAGACTCTGACTATCCACACAATCAATGCCTCTCATTATCTTGTACACCTCTATCAGGTCACCTCTCATCCTCTGTCGCTCCAAGGAGAAAAGGCCAAGTTCACTCAGCCTATTCTCATAAGGCATACTCCACAATCCAGGCAACATTCTTCCAAATCTCCTCAGCACCCTTTCAATGGTTTCCATGTCCTTCCAGCAGAATTAAGCACAGTACTCCAAGTGGGATCTGACCAGAGTCCTATATAGCTGCAACATTACCTCTCGGCTCTTAAATTCAATCCCATGATTGATGAAAGCCAATGCACCGTATGCCTTCTTAACCACAGAATCAACCTGCGTAGCAGCTTTGAGTGTCCTATGGACTCAGACCCCAAGATCCCTCTGATCCTCCACACTGCCAAGAGTCTTTTAATGCTATATTCTGCCATCATATTTGACCTAACAAAATGAAACACCTCACACTTATCTGGGTTGAACTCCATCTGCCACTTCTCAGCCCAATTTTGCATCCTATCAATGTCCCATTGTAACATCTGACAGCCCTCCACACTATCCACAACACCCCCAAACTTTGTGTCATCAGCAAATTTACTAACCCATTCTCTCCACTTCCTCATCCAGGTCATTTATAAAAATCACAAAAAGTAGGGGTCCCAGAACAGATCCCTGAGGCACACCACTGGTCACTGGCCTCCATGCAGAATATGACCCGTCTACAACCACCCTTTGCCTTCTGTGGGCAAGCCAGTTCTGGATCCACAAAGCAGGGTCTCCTTGGATCCCATGCCTCCTTACTTTCTCAATAAGCCTTCTGTGGGGTACCTTGTCAAATGCCTTGCTGAAATCCATATACGCTACATCTATGGCTCTATCTTCATCAATGTGCTTAGTCACATTCTCAAAAAATTCCATCAGGCTTGTAAGGCACAACTTGCCTTTGACAAAGCCATGCTGATTATTCCCAATCATATTATGCATCTCCAAATGTTCATAAATCCTGCCTCTCAGGATCTTCTCCATCAACTTACCAACCACTGAAGTAAGACTCACTGGCCTATAATTTCCTGGGCTATCACTACTCCCTCTCTTGAATGAGCAAACAAGATCCGCAACCCTCCAATCCTCTGGAACGTCTCCCGTCCCATTGATGATGCAAAGATCATTGCCAGAGGCTCAGCAATCTCCTCCCTCGCTTCCCACAGTAGCCTGGGGTACATCCCGTCCGGTCCCGGTGACTTATCCAACTTGATGCTTTCCAAAAGCTCCAGCACATCCTCTTCCTTAATATTTACATGCTCAAGCTTTTCAATCCACTGCAAATCATCCCTACAATCGCCAAGATCCTTTTCCGTAGTGAATACTGAAGCAAAGTATTCATTAATACCTCCGTTATTTCCTCCGGTTCCAGGGATCCTTGGAGATAGCCTGATTGACAAAATCTTGAAAGATTGTCACACAATGTACAGTCCCAGACAACTCTATTCCTGTACCCTCTTGAGCCCCTTAGTTAACGTTGCTTCTCATTTTTCTGAATGAAATATAATTATTTTCCATTTCTTAGCAATAAGTTTTAGCTTCCATAAATCTTTGAATTTCATTTGTGTGTCTGCAGTGTCCTAGGTTCCATTGAGAATCAGCATTACTACATTTCCCTTGCCAATTTCACATTCATTCAACGTCTTTCACATCAATTCCACAGCTCCTAAAATTGTCAAAAAGCTTATTAAGTTAATTGTCCTTTGGAAGTCCAAACACACGTGAACGTCATTGCCCCTCAGTGCACATAACGCTTGCTCAAGTTAAACAAAAGAGAACGTGCCTTATGAGGACAGGTTGAGCAAGCTAGTTCCTTTGAAGTGAAGGAGGATGAGAGGAGACTTGATGGAGATGTACATGATGATAAGAGGCATAGATCGAGTGGAGAGCTAGAGATTTTATCCCTAGGGCAGAGGGAGGTGGCTAATACGTGACTGGAGCAAAGTATAGGGGAGGATGTCAAAGGTAATTTTTTCCCCCCACACAGACTGGTGCACTTCCAGGGGTGGTGGTAGAGGCAGATACATTAGGGGCATTTAAGAAGCTCTTAGTTAGGCACATAGATGAAAGAAAAATGGAGGGATACATGGGAGGGAAGGATTAGATTGATCTTAGAATAGGTTAGAGGGTTGACACTATATTGTGGGCCAAAAAGGCCTGTATTGTGCAGTTCAATGTTCTCTATACATTAGAAAAAGTTATACAGAAACACACACAAAATTCTTAGGTGCAGAGCAGATGGATGAAAGAAAAATGGAGGGCTATGTGGGAGGGCAGGGTGAGACCGATCTGAGAGAAGGCTAAAAGGACACAACATTGTGAAATAGAAAGTGGAATGCCTTAAACAAATCTGTGACGATTTTATCCTTAACCCACTCGAAATGCTTTCATATTGGTACAGATGAAAAGCAAACCACCCACCCCTGATCTACAGCCTGAGATTTACTAACATGACATTGGCCCCTTTTCATGCCAATCAGTTTGCAAACAGGTAAAAGCACTAGAATTTGAAGCTGCAGAGATTTTAAAGAAAGGAGGGTACTGTTCCTCAAAGGGTTGGCAAAACATTGTGGGCCGAAAGGACTGTATTACACCGTAATGTTCTATATTGCTATAAAGTGGAAAGCCATAGATTCATTCTTCTATGAAAGATGACAACTGCAGTGCCCACAGAGATTTGAGTTTCCCAGTGCCCGCTGTGCATACCTGTTGGATCATTTCAGGATGCTGCTGCATGATGTGCAGGAAACGGTCGCTCTCCTGTGATATCGGTGTGGTCCGCTTTTTCGTGCTACGGGACAACTGCTTGAAAAGGTACGTTACAATGTGGTCCAGACTTGAACAACAGCCCGTGCACACCATCGTGTCTGAAACACACCGGCAAAAAAATGTCACATGCTTGCTTCTTTCACAGGGCTTACAGTCAAATTAGATGTGCAGGGACTAGGTTTTTATTCTACAGAGAGTGGTGGATGCCCAGAATATATTGCTGGGGTGATGGAGGCAGATAACAATAGAGGCCTTAAAGAGTTAGAGAATGGAGGGATATTGTTACAGTTTAGGCAGAAAGGATCAGTTTAGTTAGGCATTTAATCGTTATATTAGTTAGTTGGGCCCAACACCATGGGCTGAAAAATATGCTCCTGTTCCATTCTCTACCTCTCTTATTACCTTACATCCAGTCCCAGTGGAATTATGAAGAGGGCACATCAGCTTCCATATTTCATTGGGAGCTTGAGGAGATTTGGTATTTCACCAAAAACTGGTAATTTTCTACAAATGTACTGTGGAGAGCATTCTGACTCAATCACCTTCTGGTACAGAGGGGTTGATGCACAGGGTCATAAGAAGCTGCAGAGGGTTGTGAACTCAGCTAGCTTCATCACGGCCACTAGCCTCCCCGTCACCGAGGACATGTTCAAACGGCAATGCCTGAAAAAAGTGGCTTCAGTCATTGAGGACTCCAATCACCCAGTATATGCTTTCTTCTCATTGCTACCACCAAGGTGGTGTACAGGAGTCCAAAGACACACACTGAACATTTTAGGAAAGCCTTTTCTCCAACGTCATTGGATTTCTGAACCCATGAACAATCAAAGTTCAAAGTACATCTACGTCACCATATATAAACCTGAGATGCACTCTCTTGCGGCCATGCGCAGTAAATCCAATAAACAGAATAGAATCAATGAAAGACTGCGTTTTGAAGGGATGATGGAATTGAAAGCTAAGCTACAGTCGCATCAAGAGCATCTTTGCTGTCCAGATATTCCACAGTTGAATGAAGACTGTTGCTGTGGACCAGTGTGCCAGTAGGCAAAATGGAGATGATCCAAATCACTTCACAGGCAGGAAAATATCACTTCACTACCTTCGCTCTCATTTTACAGTACTTATTTAATATACGTATATTATCTAATGCCCTGGGAAAGTTCTTACTGCTACTGTTGTAGGGCATTTCACATAATGGTTTTTCTGTAGAAGCACTGTGTTCTGCTGGTAGTATTTGGATTATCATTAAAGATAAGGGGCTGTGATGCTCACACTTAGGAAAGTTGTGTGATCCAATCTGGTTGGTGGAACCGGGAGAAGGTTCTAGAGAACGCTGGGGTGGGGTGGGGTAGGTTTTGTGATGGACACTGAGGTAGGTCGAGGTCTTTTGTTGCGGGAGATGGAGAGAGAAGAAACTTGAGAGAACCGGCCGTAGGATTTGATCCACGGGAATGCATGATTGAATGGATCAGAAGAGGGGGAGTTCTACCGGTGATTGGTGAATAGGGAGTTGCCGTTGTGAGTACATCGGGCACATTGGCTTTTGGAAGATTTGAGCTCCTACCTGTGCACATTTGATTGTTTTAATTATGATGGGTCCTTTCATTTTTTTCTTTTCTTTAATAACTTTTTGGTTAATTTAACACTCATACTTTCTCAATAACTGTATGCAGTGTACAGTCTGTTATTCCTTGCCGACGGGCGATTGCATGGGGGCCACAATTACACAGTATTCACACAAACTGGGGTTCAGGTGGGTGAGATATCCCCAACCTTCCGGGTTTGCTGGGACACAAGTCATATCTACCCTAGACATATGGAACCTGAGAAAAGGTAGTTTTCTCACTGCTGGGTCCAGCGCTTATTAGCGAGAGGCCAACAAGCCACATCTATTGAGAATCCCGGAAAAAGGGGGGGGGGTGGGTGTGTGTGTGTGTTTTATATATATAAATTGTATTTTATTGCATATTTTGTGTATAGCACTGCACTGCTGCATAACTAAATTTATGACATACAGTATGTCAGTGATAATAAATCTTTCGGGACTTATCTGTGGAGCAGGAGATTGCTTGGGTTAATAGTAACTAGAGTTAATTAGCAAGAACAATAAAAAGAAGTGAGGTTTGAGAAGAGCAGTAATTATGTGAACGGTCAGGCTTTGGCTCAACGGCTTGGGAGAGAACAGGTGCGGGCTAGAACTTTAGTTTGAGAAGCTGGAGGTATAACAAGTGTAGGCAGGATGGCTGTTCTGGCAGTGGAATGCTCCCCCTGTAAGATGTGGGATTTCAGGGTACCAAACAGCCTCCATTGGTTCCTTAAGCTTGTTATATACCAGGGGAGGTATTGAGGATAAGGTCCTACTACCTATTCAATACTGCCAACACCTTCATTCAAGGTCATTCAATTCCAGCTCCTGTTCTTCATTTGTGGCTTAGCTACTAAGCCCAGTGGAACTGTTCCTACTGCCAGAAGGGGCAAAAATGGGTTACTGGTTCCTTAAAACCAGTCGCTTTGGGCAGATGGGGCTCATCAGCCGTGGTTGGCAGCTCATCCAGGAGAAGGAAAACTCTGATCTCAAACCTCCGCTGCCTTGAGGTATACCCAGTCTTGGGGAAGGCTTCAGGAGTAAACCCCAAGAAAAAATCTACAGCTGAAGTTCCTAAGGCAATCCCACCTGAGATAAATGCACAATGGCAACTCCTGCAATGCTGTTGGTGCTAAATTATATTGTCTCTGCCATTCATTTGGATTCATCAGCTACGTAGAAAGGAGGTGCCTGCAGTATCGGCAACAGCTTGCTCTCCATATTGTACTGCCCTAGCTTGCGTATCTAGACAGTCAGGACTCAATATCCGTGGTCAATCCTGACCAACAGAGGGCTTCCTGATGATCTTCCTGATGACTTCATCAGTAGAAAGGGCACCGAATTGCGGAGTTAGGGAACAGGTTGAAGGACAGGACTGACAAGGTAGTAATCTCTGGATTGTGCTAGGATAGCGGTACAGGTGAATGTGTGGCTGAAGTAGCAGTGTACAGGCAGGGTTTCAAAGATTTCTAGATCATTGGGAACCCTTGTGGGGAAGGTATGGCCTGTACAAAAAGGGAGGGTTACACCTGAACCTGAGGGGGACCAATATCTTTGCTGGCAGCTTTGTTAGAGATGTTAGAAACATAGAAAACTTATTACAGCACATTTTCAGAAGACCTTTGACAAAGTGCCCCACCTGAGGCTGCTAAACCCAAGCTAAGAACCCATGGTATTACAAGAAAGATACTAGCATGGATAGAAAATTGGCTGATTGACAGGAGGCAAAGAGTGGGAATAAAGGGGACCTTTTCTGGCTGCCAGTGACGTGGTGTTTTGCAGGGGTCGGTGCTGAGACCACTTCTTTTTATGTTACAATGTCAACTATGTGGATGATGGAATTGATGGCTTTGTGGCCAGGTTTGCAGACAATATGAAGATAGGTGGACAGGCAGGTAGTGTAGAGGAAGCAGGGAGTCTGCAGGACTTGCTGATTGGGAGAATGGGCTAAGAAGTGTTGGGAAGTGTATGATCATGCACTTTGGTAGAAGGAATAACGGCATAGACTATTTTCAAAAAAAGAGAAATTCAAAACTCAGAGGTGCAAAGGGACTTGGGAATTATTGTGCAGCATTCCCTAAAGGTTAACTTGCAGGACTAGTCAGTGGTAAGGAAGCCAACTGCAATGTTAGTATTCAGTTCAAGAAGACTAGAGTAAGGATGTGATGGCTGAGGCTTTATAAGGCACTGGTTAGACTGCACCTGGAGTATGGTGAACAGTTTGGGAGCCCTATTGAAGAAAAGATGTACTGGCATTAGAGAGGGTCCAGAGAAGGTTCACGAACATTTTCTTCCAGGAGGAGCATTTGATGGTCCTTGGGCTCTACTCACTGGAGTTTAGAAAAATGCGGTGGGGGATTTCATTGAAGCCTACCGAATAGGCCAAGACAGAATGTATGTGGAAAAGATGTTTCCTATAGTGGGTGAGTCTAGGACCAGAGGACACAGCCTCAGAATAGAGGGGCATCCATTTAGAACAAAGGTGAGGAATTTCTTTAGGCAGAGTGTGGTGGATTTGTGAATTCATTGCCATAGAACAGCTGCCAAGTCATTGAGTATACTTAAAGCAGAGGTTGATAGGTTCTTGGTTAGACAGGGCGTCAAAGGTTACACAGAGAAGGTAGGAGAACAGGGTTGAGAAGGATAACGGATCAGCCATGGTGGAATGATGGAGCAGACTTGATTGGCCAAGTTGAAAATTCTGCTCCGATGATTTACAGTCATGATTCTGATTCAGTGTGGTTCAGTATACTGCACTCGTGCCTTTGGTCTGCTGGAGGCTGGAGTATTTGATTTGGACTGGCACTTCCACAGTACTACTGAGGGAGCTTGCATAGTCAGAGACATTAAACCAAAGTTCATTCAACCATCTCCAACTAACATTAAGATTAATTGGACACTAATGGAAGCATGTCATAACTAGTATTTACCTTCAAACACATTATTTGTATGGCGTATCCAGGGAGGGGTAGCATCTCTGGTGAAGGGGCTTGCTGTGCCCTTGTTGGAGCAGCGCAGTCACCTTTGGTCCCCACCGGACACCCAATTCTTTCCTGTGGCTCTAAGTAGCTATCTACATGCAACAGTGGCCACACCCCTATACACCACTTCGACAGCTGGGCTAAACATGGTGAGGGTAGCTGACGGACCTCCTACACACCCCAGTGAGATAGGGACACATCTGTCCTAGCATTAAAGTCAAACTGGGCTAATGAGATCTACAATGATATTTAACATGAACATGGTTCTGCAATACCTCGTGGAGAGCGAAGGGCACGACAAGGCACAGAAGTAGTCATGATCATCAACTGCAACCACACAATTTCTCAGTTATGAATACTACTCATAGTACTGGACCCAGAGCTCCAAGTTCAGAGAGTAGAACTACCCCAGTGCAGTGGGTTTTCCCCTTTAAAAACTCTCCAGGACAGGTTTCTCTATTATCGTCGGATATGATGGACAACCAAATCAATCACCTAGCTGTTTTCATTGTACTCATTTAACCATGTTTTCCTTAGCTTGCATTGAACAACCTTCTGCTATCTCCAGGTCTATAGCAGTAGAGCAGTACCTGATCAACGAGTTGAACTGGATGAGCCCAGCAGGTTGGTCCCAGCAAGAGACCACGAGTTGGAACTGGCCCTCTTGGCAGACGTCCCAAGCTTGATGAATGCAAAACCCCAGACAGAAGCAGATCAAGATGCTGTTGGCAGGGAGTTATGACAAGCTTGGCTTGGACATTGTTCCCATGTTGAGGGGCATACAAGAAAGAAAAACAAGGACTACAGCCATAGCAATAAAAAAGTGATTTACTCACCCAGTGCAGTGAGACCTTCTGAAATCGAGGACAGAATGTACATGATAACGTGGGGCTCCAAACTGGCTATAAAGTTCATGTGGTCTTGAGTGAGAACTTCTAACAAGGAATAGTAAGACTGACTGAGTTTGGGATAATCCTAGGGAAAAATAACGAAACAATGAGTCACAGTAATGTAGCATGGAAACAGGCCCTTTGGCCCAAATCATCCATGCTGACTACGATGCCCAGCATGTTAGTCCCATTTGCCCGTGTTTAGTCCGTATCTCTCTAAACTCCTCCTGCCCATGTATTTCACCAGAGGTCTTCTTAATGTTGTTATTGTATCTTCCTCTGCTAGCTCATTCCATATATACTTCATATACATATGCATTACCCACTGTGTGAAGGACTTACCCCTCAGATCCATTTAAAATCTTTCACCTCTTTACTCAAACCTATGCTCTCTAGCTTTTTTTCTAAGTTCCCCTTCCCTAGGAAAAAGACAATGTGTGCTCACCCTACCGATAAGTTTTTATTCACCTCTGGAAGGTCATCCCTCAGTATCCTACATATCAAGCCTGCCCAATTACTCCCAGAAACTCAGGCCTCTGAGATACAGTGCCTATTAAAAAGTATGCACCCCCTAGGAAATGTTCATCTTTTATTGTTTTACAACATTGAATCAAGGTGGACTTAATTTGTCTTTTTTGACATTGATCAACAGAAAAAAGACTCTTTCATGTCAAAGTGAAAACAGATCTCTACGAAGTGATCTAAATTAATTACAAATATAAAACAGAAACTAATTAATTGCATAAATATTTATTTGTGTATACAGCAACTATTGCCCGGGTGCTTCATCAATTGCAGCTTTATGGAAGAGTGGCAAAGAGAAAACCACTGTTGAAAAAAACTCACATAAAATCTTGGCTGAAGTCAGCTGGAAGATGATTCTTTGGTCTGATGAAACCAAAATTGAGCTTTTTGGCCACCAGACTAAATGACATGTTTGGCGTAAGCCAAATACTGCACATAATCAAAAACACACCATCCTTACCGTGAAGCATGATGGTGCTGCATCATGCTGTGGGGATGCTTCACTGCAGCTGGCTCTGGAAGGCTTGTTAAGGTAGAGGGTAAAATGAATGCAGCAAAATACAGGGAAATCCTGGAGGAAAATCTGATGCAGTCTGCAGGAGAACTGCGAGTTGGCGACTATTTGTTTTCCAGCAAGACACTGGCCCAAAGCATAACGCCAAAGCTTACATCCTTCATATACATGAGGAATAAAAATCTTTATATTACATCTCCATCTAAACGTGCAATTTATAGTAATTTATAATAAACAGTATGTACAATAGGATAGTCGATATAACAAACAAATACAGGGGTCAGCATGTTAAACAGTCTGATGGCCTGGTGGGAGAAGCTGTCCCGAGCCTGTTGGTCCTGGCTTTTAGTCACAGTCATACTTTATTGATTCCGAGGGAAATTGGGTTTTGTTACAGTTGCACCAACCAAGAATAGAGTATAAATATAGCAATATAAAACCACAAATAATTAAATAATATTGTGTAAATTATGCCAGGAAATAAGTCCAGGGCCAGCCTATTGGTTCAGGGTGTCTGACCCTCCAAGGGAGGAGTTGTAAAGTTTGATGGCCACAGGCAGGAATGACTTCCTATGATGCTCAGTGTTGCATCTCGGCGGAATGAGTCTCTGGCTGAATGTACTCCTGTGCCCATCCAGTACATTATGTAGTGGATGGGAGATATTGTCCAAGATGGCATGCAACTTGGACAGCATCCTCCTTTCAGACACCACCGTGAGAGAGTCCAGTTCCATCCCCACGACATCACCGGCCTTACGAATGAGTTTGTTGATTCTGTTGGTGTCTGCTACCCTCAGCCTGCTGCCCCAGCACATAACAGCAAACATAATAGCACTGGCCACCACAGACTCATAGAACATCCTCAGCATCATCCGACAGATGTTAAAGGATCTCAGTCTCCTCAGAAAATAGAGACCATTTCCTGGATGGTAGCAGCTGGAACAGTTTGTGGTTCTGGTGACTTGGGTCCCCAATGATCCTTCAGGCCCTTTTTACACACCTGTCTTTGTAAATGTCCTGAATAGTGGCAAGTTCACATCTACAGATGCGCTGGGCTATCCACATCACTCTCTGCAGAGTTCTGCACTGAGGGAAATACAGTTCCCATACCAAGCCGTGATGCAGGCAATCAAGATGATCTCAATTGTGCCTCTATAGCAAGTTCTTAGGATTTGGGGGCCCATACCAAACTATTATGCCTTTTTCACCACACAGACAGTATGTACAGACCATGTGAGAACATAACATGCTGTTATGTGCTGGGGCAGCAGGCTGAGGGTAGCAGACACCAACAGAATCAACAAACTCATTCGTAAGGCCGGTGAGCAGACAGGAAGCAAAGAGTGGGAATAAACGGGACCTTTTCAGAATGGCAGGCGGTGACTAGTGGGGTACCGCAAGGCTCAGTGCTGGGACCCCAGTTGTTTACAATATATATTAATGACTTGGACGAGGGAATTAAATGCAGCATCTCCAAGTTTGCGGATGACACGAAGCTGGGTGGCAGTGTTAGCAGTGAGGAGGATGCTAAGAGGATGCAGGGTGACTTGGATAGGTTGGGTGAGTGGGCAAACTCATGGCAGATGCAATTTAATGTGGATAAATGTGAAGTTATCCACTTTGGTGGCAAAAATAGGAAAACAGATTATTATCTGAATGGTGGCCGATTAGGAAAAGGGGAGGTGCAACGAGACCTGGGTGTCATTATACACCAGTCATTGAAAGTGGGCATGCAGGTACAGCAGGCGGTGAAAAAGGCGAACGGTATGCTGGCATTTATAGCGAGAGGATTCGAGTACAGGAGCAGGGAGGTACTACTGCAGTTGTACAAGGCCTTGGTGAGACCACACCTGGAGTACTGTGTGCAGTTTTGGTCTCCTAATCTGAGGAAAGACATCTTTGCCATAGAGGGAGTACAAAGAAGGTTCACCAGATTGATTCCTGGGATGGCAGGTCTTTCATATGAAGAAAGACTGGATGAACTGGGCTTGTACTCGTTGGAATTTAGAAGATTGAGGGGGGATCTGATTGAAACGTATAAGATCCTAAAGGGATTGGACAGGCTAGATGCGGGAAGATTGTTCCCGATGTTGGGGAGGTCCAGAACGAGGGGTCACAGTTTGAGGATAGAGGGGAAGCCTTTTAGGACCGAGATTAGGAAAAACTTCTTCACACAGAGAGTGGTGAATCTGTGGAATTCTCTGCCACAGCAAACTGTTGAGGCCAGTTCATTGGCTATGTTTAAGAGGGAGTTAGATATGGCCCTTGTGGCTACAGGGGTCAGGGGGTATGGAGGGAAGGCTGGGTTCTGAGTTGGATGATCAGCCATGATCATAATAAATGGCGGTGCAGGCTCGAAGGGCCGATGGCCTACTCCTGCACCTATTTTCTATGTTTCTATAAAGCTGTTCACCCTCAACCCCAGATCCATTATGTTAAATAGGGGCTAGCCTGTCTCCATTCCTCCTGTAGCTCCCTTGGTTTTCCGACGACCAGCTCCCTTGGTTTTCCGACGTTGAGGTAGAGCTTGTTTTCTTGACGCCACTGTGACAGGGTTGCAACTTCTTCTCTGTAGGGTGCCTCATTATTATTTGAGATTAGGCCAATCTGTGTAGTGTCATCAGCAAATTCAATTAGTAGGTTGGAGCTGTGGATGGCGACACGGTCATGGGTTTACAGAGAGTAAACGAGGAGGCTTAATACACAGCCCCGAGAGACACTTGCGATGAGGGTCAGAGGGGCAAAGGTGAGGGAGCCCACTCTTACCACCTGCCGGCGATCTGACAGGAAGTCCAGGATCCAGCTACACAAATCAGGGTGAAGGCAAAGGCCTCTGAGCTTCTTGTTGAGTCTAGAGTGACGCCATGATCATCACTAACAATCCCTATGCAATCTGACAGAGCTTCAGCAGTGTTGTAAAGAAGAATGGGGGAAACATGCAGTATCCAGATGTGCAAAGCTGATAGAGACCTATCCACAGAGACTCAAGGCTGTAATTGCTGCCAAAGGTACATCTACTAAATACTGACTAGAAGGGGGTGAATACTTGTGCAACCAATTATATTGTTTTATATTTGTAATTAATTTAGATTGCTTTGTAGATATCTATTTTCACTTTGATAGGAAAGAGTTTCTCTGTTGATCCATGTCAAAAAAAAAGCGCCAAATTAAATCCACTGTGATTCAATGTTGTAAAACATGAAAACTTCCAAGGGGGGTAAATACTTTTTATAGGCACCATATGTTGGCATCCTCGTAAATCTTGACTGCACTACTTCCAGTACAATGGTGTCTTTCCTATAATAAGGTAACCAAGCCGTACACAATATTCCAAAATTACAGTCTCATCAAATGTCCTATACAAATGCAGCACAACATCGTAACTCCTATATTTATATTCGATGCCATGACTGATGAAGGTCAGCATGGCAAACATCTTCTTCACCACCTTTTCTACCTGCGATGTTGCTTTCAACAAACTATGCACACGTACTCGTAGGTCGCTCTGTTTCACAACACTCCCCAGAGCTCGACAATTGATGGTACAAAACATACCCTGGTTTGACTTACAACCAGCATTAAATTGCAGAATGGTTTCAAAGACTTTTAAAGTTAGAAATTCAATGGAGTAGGGAAAGACTATAGCAAGCTTTGATGCCCATTGTGTGCTGTACTACTGGGAGCAGTTGAGGTAAGGACTATTATATCTTTTGAAGGAATAACAGATGCAGGAATGCGGTTACTATGGACTGGTCTGTCACAGTCACAGATACAGCATGGAAACAGACCCCTTGGCCACTGTGTGTTGCCATCAAACACCCAATACACCCAAAGGTCCTCTTCTGTGCTCCAAGATTCTATGGTTATAGAGGTAAAGTGAATTCATTTCACAGTTCTTTGTTGAAACACAGAATTTGGATACAATAGGGTGATTGGCTGGAAAAAGTTCCTTTGCAGTTTAACTTCCTTTCCTTGCTAAAGAATATGGTCAGCTCAGGACATGGACACATTTACTCTTCCCACAGGACACAGGAAGCTCTGTGTGATGCACTTCAATGAGGAACTGAAGGAAGCTGATACAAGACATTCCTCCAGTGCAGGAAGGGGTGCCCAACCAGAGGTCCACAGACCTCTCTGTTAATGGTAAGAGTCCATGGCATAAAAAAGGTTGGAGGCCACTGCTCCAGTGTGATTAATGACATCAGTGCCATTTCTACATGGATTTTTATCACATTGACATGGAATTTAATAAAGCATTTGACAAAGTCCCTCATGGGGGGCTCAATCAGAAGGTCAATATTCATGGGATCCATGGTGAATTGGAAGACTGGATTCAGAATGGGCTTACTTATAGAAAACAGAGAGTAGTAGTCGAAGGGACTTTTTCTAGCTGGAGGTCTGTGATTAGTGGTGTTCAGCAGAGATCAGTACTGGGACCTCTGGTGCTTGTGATGCATATAAATGATATGGATGAAAATGTAAATGGGTGGGTTAGTAAACTTGCAGATGATATGAAGATTGATTGTGTTGTGGGTAGTATAGAAGACTGGCAAAGAATAGAGCGGGATATAGATCAGTTGCAGAAATGGGTGGAGAAATGGCAGGTGGAGTATAAACTGGCCAAATGTGAAGGGTTGCATCTTGGTTGGTCAAGAGACAGTACACTGTTAGGGGCAATACCCACAACAATTTAGATGAGTAGAGGGATCTTAGGGCCCAAGTTCATAGCTCCCTGAAAATGCCTACATAGGGTGGTTAAGAAAGCATAGGGCATGCTTGACTTTACTAGTCGAGGCATTGAACTCAAAAGTTAGGAGGTTATGTTGCAGCTTTATAAAACTCTAGTTAGGCCACATCTGGAGTATTGCCCACCATTCTGGTATCCCACTCTAGAAAGGATGTCGTGACTTTGGAGAAGGTCCATTAACAGTGTTCAGCATACCCTCATAATTATTGTGTCCAAAACACCCGTGAACTAATGGATGAGGAGTAACCGTTACAATGTCTAATCTATTAGTTCACTAATGTTTTGGCCACATTCCTTTGGATTTAAAAAAAGGGCATTAATATTACATATAAGTGATAAGCCAAAATCCAAAAAAAAAATCCATCGAGCCAAATTGACATTTAGTCATTAACAGACACAAAACCATAAGACATACAAGCAGAATTAAGCCATCTGGCCCATCGAGTCTGCTCCGCCATTCAATCATGGCTGATCCTTTTTTTTCTTCTCCTCCTCAACCCCAGTTCCTGGCCTTCTTCCCGTAATGTTTGATGCCACTTCTTGTCCATTCTCCTAATCTAAGTCCTTCTGCATCCTACCTGCTTCCTCAACACTACCTGCCCCTCCACCAATCTTCATATCCTGTGCAAACTTGGCAACAAAGCCATCTATTCCATCATCTAAATCATTTATATACAGCATAAAAAGAAGTGGTCCCAACACTGACCCCTGCGGAACACCACTAGTCACTGGTAGCCGACCAGAAGAGGATCCTTTTATTCCCACTCGCTGCCTCCTACCAATCAGCCAATGATCTAACCATGTTAGTAACTTTCTTATAATACCATGGGCTCTTAACTTGGTAAACAGCCTCATGTGTGGCACCTTGTCAAAGGCCTTCTCAAAGTCCAAATATGCAACATGTTGCATCCCCTTTATCTATTCTACTTGTAATCTCCTCAAAGAATTCCAACAGGTTCATCAGGCAGGATTTTCCCTGAAGGAAACCACACTGACTTTGTACTATCTTGTCCTGTGTCACCAAGTACTCCATCACCTCATCCTTAACAATTGACTCTAACATCTTCCCAACTACTGAGGTCAGGCTACCTGGTTTATAATTTCCTTTCTGCTGCCTTCCTCCTTTCTTAAAGAGTGGAGTGACATATGCAATTTTCCAGTCCTCTGGCACCATGCCAGAGTCCAATAATATTTGAAAGATCATTTCTAATGCTACCACAGTCTCTACTGCTACCTCTTTAAGAACCGTAGGGTGCAGTTCCTCTGGTCTGGGTGACTTATGTACCTTTAGGTCTTTCAGCTTTTTGAGCACCTTCTCTCTTGTAACAGTAACTGCACCCACTTCTCTTCCTTCACACACTACAACATTAGGCATACTGCTAGTGTCTTCCACAGTGAAGACTGATGCAAAATTCCCATTTAGTTCATCAGCCATCTCCTTGCCCACCATTATTTCTCTTTTATTTTTAACATACTTGAAAAAACTTTTAGCATCCAGTTTGATATTATTTGCTAGCTTGCTTTCATAGATTATCTTTTCCCTTATGATTTTTTTTAGTTGCTCTCTGTAGGTTTTTAAAAACTTCCCAATCCTCTATTTTCCCACTAATTTTTGCTTTGTTGTATGCTCTTTCTGTTCCTCATGTTAATTGTGCATGACGAAGAAAGAATCTAGCTGCTAAACGTAAACATTCTACAGACATTAACAGTGTTTACACTGTACAGACACGGTGCAAACATTACCTACTAACAGCCATACAGACCCCACACGCTAAGAGTTCAGAAAGAATTAAATTGTCACTTCACCCTCCAGACATTAATCCAATGTTTTACAAATTTTAATATAATGGAGTGGCAGATGAAGTTTAACACCGACAAATTTGTAGTGTTGCACTTTGGCAAGTCAAATGTAAAGAGAATTTATACTGTTAAGGTATAGAGGGACAGGCATAGGATCTTCAGGTCCAAGTCCATAGCTCCCTGAAAGTGCTAATAGGGTGGTTAAGAAGGGATTATGGCGCGCTTGCCTTTCTATATCGAGGCATTTTCAAAAATGAGATGGTAATGAGAACTTTATATAACTCTAGTTAAGTCACATCTGGAGTATTACATAGGAAGGCTGTCGAGGCTTTGGAGAGGATGCAAAAGAGATTTACCAGAATGTTACCTGGATTAGAGGGCATGTGCTATAACAAGAGGTTGGAGAAACCTGAATTATTTTCTCCAGAGTGGCATATGCTGAGTGGAGACCTGATAAAGGTTTACAAGAATATGAAAGGCATAGACAGTGTAGGCAGATGGTGTACTTTTCCCCAGGATTGAACTGTCCAATGCCAGAGGGTACACATTTAAGGTGAGAGGGGGGTCTATTTAAAGATGTGAGGGGCAAGCTCTCTTTCTCCGAGAATGCTGGTTGCCTGGGGTGGTGGTGAAGGCAGATACATTAGGGACTGTTAAAACATTTAGATAGGCACATGAATGTGAGGGAAATGGAAGGATATAGTCATTGTGTAGACAGAAGAGATTAGCTTGGTTGGTCATTTGATTACTGATCTCTGAATCTGAATCAGGTTTTTCATGGTATATGTCATGAAATTAGTTGTTTTGTGGTAGCACTATGCTGCAAAACTTAATAAAACAAACTATAAATTACAAAAAAAAATACACACACACACTCCAAATAATAGTGCAAAAAGCAATCAAAATAAAAAAAAGAAAAACATACAGAGATAGTGTACATGGGTTCATTGTCAATTCAGAAATCTGATGGCGGAGGGGAAGAAATGTTGAGTGTGTGTCTTCAGACTCCTGTACCTCATCAAAGGCAGCAATGAGAACATGTCCTGGGTGATGGGGATTCATAATGATGGTTTCCTCCTTTTTGGGGCATTGTTCCTTGAAGACGTTCTGGATGCTGGGGAGGCTAGTGCCTATGATGGAGCTGTCTGAGTTTGCAGCTTTCTGCAGCTTTTTCCAGTCCTGTACAGTGGCCCCCTCCATGCCACACAGTGATGCAACCTATTAGAATGCTCTCCAACTGTAGAAATTTGAGAGTCTTTGGTGATATACCAAGTCTTCTCAAGCTCCTAATGAAATATAGCCACTGTCATGCCTTCTTCACAATGCATCAATATGTTTGGGCCCAAAACAGATCTTCAGAGATACTGACATCCAGAAATTTGAAACTTCCCATCCTTTCCACTTCTGATCCCTCAATGAGGACTGGTGTGTGTTCCCTCACCTAAAGTTCACAATCAATCCCTCGGTTTTACTTACGATGAGTCTAAGGTTTTTGTTGTTGTGACTCCACTCAACCAGCTGATCTATCTCACCCCTGTATGTCTTCTCGTCACCAAAGAGTAGTGTCATCGGCAATTTTATAGATGGAATTTGTGCCTAGCCACACAGTCATGGGTGTAGAGTAGAACAGTGGGCTAGGCACGCATCCTTGAGGTGCACTAGTGTTGATTGCCAGCGCGGAGATGTTATTTTCCATCCACACAGACAGCAGTCTCACAGTGAGGAAGTCTATAATTGCAATCGCTGGAGACCTGTTGTGGCAATAGACAAATTGCAGAGGGTCCAGGTCCTTGCTTAGGCGGGAGTTGATTCTGGCCATGACAAACCTCTCAAAGCATTTCATCATGGTAGATCTGTGTGCCACTGGGCAATAGTCGTTGAGTCAGTTCACCCTGCTCTTCTTGGGCACTGGTTTGATTGTTGCCCTTTTGAAGCAGGTGGGAACCTCCGAGTGCAGTACTGAGAGAAAGAAAATGTCCTTGAACGTGGTCTGTTGGTTGGCACATGTTTTCAGCGCTCTACCAGGTACACCATCAGGACCTGATGCATTGTGAGGGTTCACCCTCTTGAAAGATGTTCTGATGTTGGTCTCTGAGACAGAGATCACAGGGTAACCAGATGCTGCAGGGATTCACACAGGTGTAGTTTTATTCTCCCTTTCAAAGCATGCACATGAGGCTTTAAGCTCATCTGGGAGTGAAGCATCACAGCCATTCATGATGTTAGGAAGTAACAGCCTGCAAACACTGTCAGAGCTAACGTACATCTGACTCCGTCTGTAACTTCAATCTAAATTGTTTTCGCTTTTGAAATAGCCTTCCGTAGGTTGTCCACTGACCTTGTATAGGTCTGGATCACTGGACTTTACTGCCAGAAATCTAGCCCTCAGCCGACTATGAACCTCCTGGTTCATCCATGTCTTTTGGTTTGGGCATGTCCAGCATGTTCTCATAGACACACACTCAACCACACAGGTCTTGATGATCTAACTGGTTCAGCACAGCGTTATGGGCCGAAGGGTCTGTTCCTGTGCTGTACTGTTCTATGCTGAGTGGAATTCAGGCACCATGTTGTATGTCATACCTTGGCATTGGGAAATCAATAGCTTACAGAAGGAACAGAGGGATATTGGGGTCCATGTTCATAGACCCCTCAAAGTTGCTGTGCAAGTTGATAGGGTGGCTAAGAAGCTGTGCTGGTCTTCATCAGTCAGGGCAATTGTGTTCAACACCCACAAGGTAATGTTGTAGCTGGTTAGACCACACTTGGGGTATTCAGTTCTGGTCACCTCATTATAAAAAGGATGTGGAAGCTTTAGAGAGGGTGCAGAGGAGACTTACCAGGATGTTGCCTGGATTAGAGAGCATGTCTTATGAAGACAGGTTGAATGAACAGTTTTTTCTTCTCTTTGGAGCAAAGGAGGATGAGAGGTGACATGATAGAGGTATAAAAGATGATAAGAGGCATAGACAGAGTGGACAGAGACTTTTTCTCAGGGTGAAAATGTTAAATACAAGAGGACATAATTTTAGATGATTGGAGGAAAGTATGGGCGCGATTTTAGAGATAGCTTTTTTTAAAAATATACTGAGTGGTAGGTACATGGAACATGCTGCCATGGGTGGTGGTAAAGGCAGATATATTAGGGGCATTTAAACTCTCAGACAGGCAGATAGATCAAGAAAACATGGAGGGCTATACAGGAGGAAAGGGTTAGATTAATTTTGGAGTAGGTTAAAAGGTCGGCACAACATCGTGAGCTGAAGGGCTTGTACTCTTCTGTGTCCTGTTAAAGTACCTATGTCACTGGGAACAACAAAGAAATCACAATCAAAAAGGGTCCAGCAAGGACCAATCAAGTGTGACACTGGAAGTGTGAGGAACCGGAGGAAATAGTGGAGGTACTTACTTGCAGTGGACTGAAAAGCTTGAACATGTAGATATTAAGGAAGAGAATGTGCTAGAGCTTTTGGAAAGCATCAAGTTGGATAAGTCACCGGGACCGGACGGGATGTACCCAGGCTACTGTGGGAAGCGAGGGAGGAGATTGCTGAGCTTCTGGCGATGATCTTTGCATCATCAATGAGGATGGGAGAGGTTCCAGAGGATTGGAGGGTTGCAGATCTTGTTTGCTCATTCAAGAAAGGGAGTAGTGATAGCCCAGGAAATTATAGGCCAGTGAGTCTTACTTCAGTGGTTGGTAAGTTGATGGAGAAGATCCTGAGAGGCAGGATTTATGAACATTTGGAGAGGCATAATATGATTAGGAATAGTCAGCATGGCTTTGTCAAAGGCAGGTCATACCTTATCAACCTGATTGAATTTTTTGAGGATGTGACTAAACGCATTGATGAAGATAGAGCCATAGATGTAGTGTTTATGGATTTCAGCAAGGCACTTGATAAGGTACCCCATGCCAGGCTTATTGAGAAAGTAAGGAGGCATGGGATCCAAGGGGACTGTGCTTTGTGGATCCAGAACTGGCTTGCCCACAGAAGGCAAAGGGTGGTTGTAGACGGGTCATATTCTGCATAGAGGTCAGTAACCAGTGGTGTGCCTCAGTGATCTGTTCTGGGACCCCTACTCTTTGTGATTTTTATAAATGACCTGAATGAGGAAGTGGAGGGATAGGTTAGTAATTTTGCTGATGACACAAAGGTTGGGGGTGTTGTGGATAGTGTGAAGGGCTGTCAGAGGTTACAACAGGACATTGATAGGATGCAAAACTAGACTGAGAAGTGGCAGATGGAGTTCAACCCAGATAAGTGTGAGACGGTTCATTTTGGTAGGTCAAATATGATGGTAGAATATAGCATTAATGGTAAGACTCTTGGCAGTGTGGAGGATCAGAAGGATCTTGGGGTCCGAGTCCATAGGACACTCAAAGCTGCTACGCAGGTTGACTCTGTGGTTAAGAAGCCTATGGTGCATTGGCCTTCATCAACCGTGGGATTGAGTTTGAGAGCCGAGAGGTAATGTTGCAGCTGTATAGGACCCTGGTCAGTCCCCACTTGGAGTACTGTGCTCAGTTCTGTCTGCCTCACTACAGGAAGGATATGGAAACCATAGAAAGGGTGCAGAGGAGATTTACAAGGATGTTGCCTGGATTGGGGAGCATGCCTTATGAGAATAGGTTGAGTGAACTTGGCATTTTCTCCTTGGAGCGACAGAGGATGATAGAGGTGTATAAGATAATGAGAGGCATTGACCGTGTGGATAGTCAGAGGCTTTCTCCCAGGGCTGAAATGGCTAGCACGAGAGGGCATAGTTTTAAGGTGCTTGGTGTAGGTACAAAGGAGATGTCAGGGGTAAGTTGTTATTTTTTTTATGCAGAGAGTGGTGAGTGGAATGGGCTACCAGCGGCGGTGGAGGTGGGAGTAATAGGGTCTTTTAAGAGACTCCTGGATGGCTACATAGGGCTTAGAAAAATAGAGGGCTATGGGTAAAGCCTAGGTAGTTCTAAGGTAGGGACACGTTCAGCACAGCTTTGTGGGCCGAAGGGCCTGTATTGTGCTGCAGGTTTTCTATGTTTCTCAGGGCTGTCTTAAACAAGAGGTGCTCTGTGGCCTCAGCTATCTGGCCTGTGCCACTTGTTCTGCTCTCAAACACCATCTTGTGAAGAATACATCCCTACAAGACAATGTTGGAAGGAGAGGCCAGCAGAGTGAAATCACTCACCAGTAGATCACTGTGGGGGATCGACAACAGGAGCTTAATAAATGTTTGCAAAGCGTTGTCGAGGGCATCGTCACCATAGAGACGGAAGACACCAAAATTCACGTAGTTGCCACTAAGAGCTGCCTTCAACATGGAGAAGCATATAGAAATCCCTTTCAACTTCAGCCCATAAACTTGGTCCTTGGGTACCTCTCCCAGGGTCAGGATCCGGTTACCTGTTCAAATATAAATAAACCAGTAATGAGCCGTATGACAACTATAGCTGTTGCATTAGGATGGTTAAACCAGCCTCCCCCTTTCGTAGAACATGGTGACTCCTACACAGAGTTCACCATCAAGTCCCTAATCGGAGTTCAGATGAACAACCACAGTCTGAGGCTGAAGCACTGCCGTAGTTACACAAGTCCTTGGAGCCTTCAGTAACAATGCCACAAGAAAGCATGTGCTGATAGCTCATCGTAGCCCACCTGCCAGTGTAGATCATCATACACAACAGCGCTTGGTAAATGTGAGGCATTTTCCAAGGTGACAGCAGGAAGCTACTGAAGGAAGGCGCAAGAGACAGAAGAACTAATGCAGAACAAAACAAAAAGCTCAGTACTCAGGCAATTCTGAAATCTGATCTCTGCCTCTAAGGCAGGGGTTCTCAACCTTTTTTATGCCGTGGACCAGTGCTATTAAACAAAGGGTCTATGGACCTCAGGTGGGAACCCCTGCTTTAAGGAAACCTCTCCCATCCAGGCCATGCTCTCTTCTCACTACCACCATCAGGAACGAAGCACAGGAGCCTTAGGTCCCACACCACCATGTTCAGAAATTTAATATCCATCAACAATCAGGCTCTTGAACCAGCGTGAGTAACTCAACAATGACCTGACTCACTTTCAAGGACTATACAATTCATGTTCTCAGTATAATGTATTTACTAATTATTATTATTAATTTGTTCTCAGCTCAAGGTGGTAAAACTCTGAGATATGGGCAGAGCCAAGCACACTCATTTCTCAATTGCTAGGAACTTTCAGGCTATTCTAGTGGTGTTTAGTATTGTAGCTTTTTGATGATTTACATAGATATTACTGTGTAGCCCTAATTGTTTACTGCTATTGTGTAGTGCTTTTGGAATGATACCAGTTGTAGATATTACTATTGGGACAATGTATACCCTGTTCATGTTCCAAATGGAGTCATAACGCAACGATTTGTGGGATGGATATAAGATTTTAAATAAATTCTAAATTCCATGTCTTACAATTTCCTTTTTTAATTTAGCATATTTATGGTGTTTTTCATTAATTGATTTTTGTATGTCATGTGTGTTTGGAATGGCTATATCTATTAAATAAATTGTTCCTGCTTGTTTATCCTGTAATATTAATTATTATGGATGTAGTGTATATGGATTTCAATAAGGCACTTGATAAAGTTCCCCATGCAAGGTTCCTTCAGAAAGTAAAGAGGCATGGGATCCAAGGAGACCTTGCTTTGTGGATCCAGAGTTGGCTTGCCAACAGAAGGCAAAGGGTGGTTGTAGATGGTTTGTATTCTGCATGGAGGTCGGTGACTAGTGGTGTTCCGCAGGGATTTGTTCTGATTGTGATCTCGTGATTTTTAGAAATGACCTGGATGAAGAAGTAGAAGGGTGGGTTAGTAAGTTTGCTGATGACACAAAGGTTGGGGGCATTGTGGTTGGTCTGGAGGGTTGTGAGAGGTTACAGTGGGACATTGATGGGATGCAAAACGGGGTTGAGAAGTGGCAGATGGACTTCAACCCAGATAAGAATGAAGTGGTTCATTTTGCCTAACGCCGGCCCCCTAGGCCTGAGTCAACATAGTAGTAGTGGTTCATTTTGGTAGGTCCAATTTGAAGACAGAATATAATATAAATGGCAAGACTCTTGGCAGTGTGGAGGATCTAAGAGTTCTTGGGGTCCATGTCCATAGGACACTCAAAGTTGCTGCGTAGGTTGACAGTGTTGTTAAGGAGGCGTATGGTGTGTTGGCATTCACCAACCGTGGGATTGAGTTCAAGAGCCCTGAGGTAATGTTACAGCTATATAAGAACTTGGTCAGACCCCATTTGGAGTACCCTGTTCAGTTCTAGTCACCTCACCATAGGAAGGATGTGGATACTATAGAAAGAGTGTAGAGATTTACAAGGATGTTGCCTGGATTGAAGGGCATACCTTATGAGAATAAATTGAGGGTACTTGGCCTTTTCTCCTTGGAGCAATGGAAAATGAGAGCTGACCTGATAGAGGTGTAGAAGATGATGAGAGGCATTGATCATGTGGATAGCCAGAGGCTTTTTCCCAGGGCTGAAATGGCTAACATGAGGGGGAACAGTTTTAAGATGCTTGGAAGTAGGTACTGAGGGGATGGCAGGGGTAAGTTTTTCACACAGAGAGTGGTGGGTGCGTGGAATGCACTGGCGGTTGTGGAAGCGGATACAGCCTCTTAGGTAGGTACATGGAACTTAGAAAAATAGAGGGCTATGCACTAGGGAAATTCTAGGCATTCTCTGGAGTAGGTTACATAGTCGGCACAACAGTGTGGGCTGAATGGCCTGTAATGTGCCATAAATTTCTATGTTCTATCATTATTGTTCTTTTTTTTGCAGTTTGTCTTCTTTTGCAGTTTGGTTATTTGTCAGTCTGTGTGTGTAGTTTTTATTGAACCCCTGTTACATTTACTGGTTCCACTGTGAATGCCTGTAAGAAAATGAATCTCAGGATAATAGATGGCAACATATACAGTTGCAAGAAAAGCTGGTGAACCCTTTGTAATTACCTGGTTTTCAGCATTAATCACTCATAAGATGTGGTCTGATCTTCATCTAAATCACAATAACACAATCTGCCAACACTAATAACTCACAAACAATTGTACTTTTCATGTCTTTTTGAACACATTGTTTAATCATTCACAGTTCAGGCTGGAAAGAGTATGTGAAACTTTGTATGTAATAACTGGTAGAACCTCCTTTAGCAGCAATAACCTCCACTAAACGTTTCCTGTAGCATCTCAATTGGTTTAAGGTCCGGACTCTGATTTGACCATTCCAAAACACAAATTTTCTTTTTTTAAAAATCATTCTGTTGTTGATTTACTCTTGTGTTTCAGATCATTGTCTTGTTGTCTCATCCAACTCCTATTAAGCTTCAGGCGATGGACCACTACCCTGAGGCAGCAAAGCAGCCCCAGACCATGATGCTCCTTCCACCACGCTTCACAGTTGGAATGAGGTTTCAGTGTTGGTGTGCAGTGCCCTTTCCCCCCCAAACATAGCAGTGTGCTCTTTTCTGCCAAAAAGTTCAACTTTTGTCCCACTGTCCACAGAACAATGTCCCAAAAGCGTTGTGGAACATCCAGGTAGTCTTTCGCAAACGTGAGACATGCAGTATTTTTTGTTTGGAAGGCAGTTGTTTATTCTGTGGTATCCTTCCATAAACACCATTGTTGTTCAGTGTTATTTCTTATAGTGGACACATGAACAGAGACTTTAGCAAGTTCTAGAGATTTCTGCAGGTCTTTTGCTGTTACCCTTTTTCATCTCCTTCAGCATAGTACATTGAGCTCTTGGTGTGATCTTTGCAGGATGCCCTTTCCTAGGGAGGGTAGCAATAGTACTAAATTTCCTCTATTTATAGACAATTTCTCTTACTGTGGACTTATGGACACTCAGGTCTTTAGAAATGCTATTTTAAGCTTCATGCATCTCCGCAATTCTTCTAAGGTCCTCTGAAAGTTGTTTTGGTTGACGCATGATGGACATAAACAGATCTTCCTTGAGAAGAGCTAGCTCTGTCAGTAACTTGACTTTGTGTGTCTTTTTTGTAGAGCAGGGCACCTCTACATCTCATCTCATTGTCTGGAACACCTGACTCCAAAGAGATTTTGTAGAAGTCATTACTCCAGAGGTTCAGTAAGCGAGACTGATTGTTTAAATGGTATACTCGGTATTAATGAGAAGTACAATTCTTTCTGTGTTTTTAGTTCAGGCAGATTGTGTTTGTCTATTATTGTGAGGTAGATGAAGGTCAAACCACAGTTTATGAGTAATTAAGGGAGAAAGCCAGGTAATTTGCAAAGGGTTGACCAACTTTTTCTTGCAACTGTACATACTTTGATAATAAATTTACTTAGAACAATTGGTCCTGCCCTATTCCACTCCTCCAACCCAAACTTCCCTTGCAGGAATTAAAACAGGCGTAGAGGAAAAATGAAGTGCATTCAAAAAGAGATCACACTTCCTGTCATCCTGCCTTCCGCAGTAATCAGGCACTGAGAGCTGTTCCTCAGTTCAATGGGCAAGGGAGCTAGAAGGCAACATATGCTTGCAGCTCTGGATATATCCAAAGTGTTCCAAAGTAGACCCGTACCACCAACACCTTTCTTTGAGAATTTTCTGAAAACAAACAGTGGTAAAAGAATAATTGGAGAGGAATGAAGTGAACAACACTCACCATAGGTTGTAATCATTTTACTGGTCTCTCGAAAAAGCAGGATGCCGTTTGGGGAAGATACGTCAAACTGCAGCCGCTGAGACCTGCAAACAGGATACAGAGAGCTCAGATCGGAGATGCTGCAATGTGTGGTGGTAAATCACAGCAACAGCCGCGATGAACCACAACACAATTTCCACTGCACCGTTGCACTAAGAAGGAAGACCACAAGATATAGGAGAAGAATTAGGATACTTGGCTCATCGAGTCTGCTCTGCCATTTCATCATGACCCACTTTTTCTCTCAGCCCCAATCTCCTGCTTTCCCCATATCGCTTCATACCCTGACCAATCAAGAATCTATCAACTCCTGCCTTAAATATATATAAAGACTTGACCTCCACAGCTGCCTATGGCAAAGAATTCCACAGATTCACCACTCTCTGGCTAAAGAAATTCCTCCTCATCTCTGTTCTAAAAGGATGTCCCCCTATTCTGAGGCTCTGTCCTCTGGTCTTTAGACTCTCCTACCACAGGAAACATCCTCTCCCCATCCACTCTATCAAGGCCTTTCACCATTCGATAGGTTTCAATGTGGTCACCCCTCATTCTTCTGAATTCTTGTGAATACAGCCCAGAGCCATCAAGTGCTCTCCACATGAGAAGCCTTTCAATCCTGGAATTATTTCTGTGAGCCTCCCTTGAACCTTCTCCAGTTTCAGCACATTCTTTCAAAGATGAAGGGCCCAAAACTGCTCACAATACTCCAAGTGAAGCCTCACTAGTGCTTTATAAAGTCTCAACATTACATCCTTGCTTTTGTATTCTCGTCCTCTTGAAATGAATGCTAACATTGCACTTGGCTTCCTCACCACAGACTCAACCTGCAAACTAACCTTTAGGGAATACTGCAGAAGGATTCCCAAGTCCCTTTGTAGCTCAGTTTTTTTAAATATTTTTTCTCCATTTAGAAAGTAGTCAACCCTTCCATTCCTTCTACCAAAGGGCATGACCATACACTTCCTGACACTGTATTCCATTTGCCACTTCTTTGCCCATTCGTCTGTCTTAGTCCCTCTGTAGCCTCTCTACTTCCTCAAAACCACCTGCCCCCTACACCTACCTTCATATCTCTGCAAACTTTGCAACAATTCTATCATCCAAATCATTGATATCTGACATAAAAAGAATTGGTCCCAACACAGACCCCTGTGGAACACCACTAGTCACCAGCAGCCAGCCAGAAAAGGCTCCCTTGATTCCCCCTCTTTGCCCCCTGCCAATCAGCCACTGCTTTATCCATGCTAGAACCTTTCCTGTAATACCATGAACTTGTAGCTTGTTAAGCAGTTTTATTTGCAGCAAAGGCCTTCTGAAAATTCAACTACACTATGTCAACCAATTCTCCTTTGTCTATTGTGTGTTATTTCTTCAAAGAATTCCAACAGATTTGTCAGACAAGATTTTCCCTTGAGGAAACCACGCTGACTATGGCCTAGTTTATCATGTGCCTCCAAGTACCCCAGAACTCATTCTTAATAATAGACTCCAACATCTTCCCAACCACTGAAGCCAGACTAACTGGCCAATAGTTTCCATTTTTCTGCTTCTCTCCTTTCTTGAAGAGAGGAGAGACATTTGCAAATTTCTAGTCTTCCATAACCATTCCAGAATCTAGCGATTCTTGAAAGATCATTACTGATGCCTCCACAACTGTTACAGTCACCTCTTTCAGGACCCTGGGGTGTACATCATCCAGTCCAGGTAACTTCATGACCCCCAACACCTGGAAGTTCCACCATACTGCTAGTGCCTTCCACAGTGAACACAGATGCAAAATACATTCAGTTTGTCTGCTATTACATTGTCTATTACACCTGCATCATTTTCCAGGGTCTGATATTCACTCACGTCCCACTTCTACACTTCATATATCTGAAGAAACCTTTGGTATCTTCTTCAATATTATTGGCTATCTTACTTTTGTATTCCATCTTTACCTTCTTAATGACTTTTTAGTTGCCTTCTGTTAGTTTTTAAAAGCTTCCCAATCCTCTCACTTCCCACTATTTTTTACTCTATTACATGTCCTCGCTTTGGCATTTATGCTGGCTTTGACTTATCTTGTTAGCCACTGTTGTGTCATCTTTCCTTTAGAGTACTTCTTCCTCTTTGGGATGTATATATCCTGTGCCTTCTGAATTGCTTCCAGAAATTCCAGCCATTGTTGCACTGCCATCATCTCTGCCAGTGTTCTTTTCCAATCAATTTTGGCGAACTCCTCTCTCATGCCTCTGTAATTCCCTTTACTCCACTGTAGTACTTATACATCTGACTGTAGCTTATCCTTCTCAAATTTCAGGGTGAATTTGAATATATTATGATCACTTTCTCCAAAGAGTTCTTTTACCTTACGTTCTCTAATCAATTCTAGTTCACTGCAAAACACCTAATCCAGAATAGATGATCCTCTCGTGGGCTCAACCATGAGTCGCTCTAAAAAGCCATCTCGTAGGCACTCTGGAATACCCCTCTTATAATCCAATACCAACCTGATTTTCGCAATCTACCTGCATACTGAAGCCCTCCATGACTATTGTAACATTGCCCATTTGGCATGCATTTTCTATTTCCCATTGTAATTTAGAAGAATGAGGGGAGACCTCATAGAAACATTTCGAATGTTAAAAGGCATGGACAGAGTGGATGTGGCAAAGTTGTTTCCCATGATGGGGGAGTCTAGTACGAGAGGGCATGACTTCGGGATTGAAGGGCGCCCTTTCAGAACAGAAATGCGAAGAAAATTTTTTAGTCAGAGGGTGGTGAATCTATGGAATTTGTTGCCACGGGCAGCAGTGGAGGCCAAGTCATTGGGTGTATTTAAGGCAGAGATTGATAGGTATCTGAGTAGCCAGGGTGTCAAAGGTTATGGTGAGAAGGCAGGGAAGTGGGACTAAATAGGAGAAAATGGATCAGCTCATGATAAAATGGCGGAGCAGACTCGATGGGCCGAATGGCCTACTTCTGCTCCTATGTCTTATGGTCTTATGGTAATTTGAGGGCCACATCCTTAAAACTGTTTGGGGGGTGGGGTCTATATATAACTCCCATTAGGGTCTTTTTACCCCTGCAGTTCCTTAGCTCTATCCACAATGATTCAACACCTTCCAACCCTATGTCACCTCTAATGATTTTATTTCATTTTTTACCAACAGAGCAATGCCGCCCCTTCTGACTTCCTGCGTATCCTTTTGATACAATGTATATCCTTGGATGTTAAGCTCCCAGCTATAAACTTTTAGCCATGATTCAGTGATGCCTACATCATACCTAGCAATCTCCAACCATGCTGCAAGTTCATGTGCTTTATTCTGTATACTACACTCATTCAAACACAACCTCTTCAGTCCTGTATTCACCCTTTTCAACTTCATCTACCTTTTTACATTGCAACTCATCCTGTTGACTGCAATTATGCCCTTTCAACAGCCTCTCCTCACTGCACAGTGCTTTGGTTTGTCAACCAACTACCTCATCTCCAGCACTATTATCCGCCTTTCCTATGATACTTCTTGCATTGAAATACAGGCAGCTCAGGACAGTAGTCACACCATGCTGGAACTTTTGATTCCTAACTTTGTCTGAGGTCTTAACAATACCTGCCTCCACACCTCTCCACTAACTGTCTGGCACTCTGGTTCCCATCCTCCTGCAACTCTAGTTTAAACATCACTGTGCAGCACTGACAAATGTTCCTGCTAGGATATTAGTTCCCCTCCAGTTCAAGTTCATCTTCCCTGGAAGAGTGCCCAATGATCCAAAAATTTTACGTCCTCTCTCCTTCAAGAACACCTTAGCCACCTGTAATGCCCTGGTAAAGATGTTACTGCCAATGTTGGAGGGTATTTCATGTAATAGTATTTCTGTAGAAGCAGTGTGTTCTTCTGGTATTATTTGATTTACCGTGAAAGGGATGCTAAGGAATGTTGTGTCATCCAATCAGGATGGTGGAACTGGGAAAAGGTTCTAGAGAATGCAGGGGGAAAAGTTTTTGTGATGGACACTGAGGTGGGTCGAGGTCTTTTTCGATGGGAGCTGGAAGAGAAGAAGCTCAAGACAACCGACTATAGGATTCGATCCAGCAGGAATGCGGGATCCAATGGAGCCCAAAAGGGGGAATTCTATCAGGGATCGGTGAATAGTAGTTGGTGCTGCGAGTACATCAGACACACAGCTTTTGGAAGATTTGAACTCCAACCTGTCTGTTAAATTATGATGTGCTCTTTTTATTTTTCTTTCTTTTCTTTAATAACTGCTTGGTTAAGTTAACATTCATAAATATACTTTCTTTACAAATTGTATGCAGTGTACAATCTATTCTCTCTTGCCGACGGGTGATTGCATGGGGGCAGTAAATTACACAGTATCACACAAGTTATGGTTCAGGTGGGTGAGACATCCCAAACTCACGGGTTTGGTGGGACCCAAGTCATATCGACCCTACACATACGGAGTCTGAAAAAGGTGCTTTTCTCACCAATGAGCCTGGTGGCTGTTAGCAAGGGGCTAATGAGCCACATCTCTAGACGCCCAGTAAACAGGGGCTTCATTGTAGGGGCTATCGTCCTGGATTGAAATAATTGAATACTGTGTAATTGCTCTAATTAATTAAGTGGGTTTGTGTTTAAGCCTGTGTTAGACTATTATCCGGGGAAGTGATTAAGATACGTGGTTATGGACACTGCAGGGGTTAAGCATTTGTGTGATTCAAAGAGATTATCCATAACCAAGGCTTGTGTTCTACGCAGGGTAGATATTTGCAGCCCAGGTGAATTGTTGATTAGGGTTTTAAGTATCGTTAAAGTATTAGGGAAAGTTACAATCATGGAACAGCAGTTTGACCAAACGGCCAGCAAAGATGTCAATTTAGTTCAGACGTGACTGGAGTGCATCTGCTTGGTACCATTGGTGTTCTGGGAGAGGCAGGGTCATGGGCCGTTCGTACTTTCAGAGAAGGGGGGAGCGTAGGCCAGGGTGCCAAATTAGAAGCCGAGCTTCCTGTAGCTGAGGGCGGAGACTTTAAAGACAAGTTCAGAGTGAGGGGAAGTAGTTGTGTGATGTGAAAGGTGTAATGAGTCCTCCAGTAAGTGGTGAAAATTCTGAGTTGGCATTGGCAATTACGTCCCTGGTGGATAAGTGGCAAAGTGCACTGGCAGAGGGTCAAAGTTATTGTAGGCTGCGAATGTTCTCAGGAGTGAAGCTCACCCCTGAGGGGGAGGAGGAATATGAGACTTGGATGGAGCAGACCTCTCAGATGCTGGATGAGTGGCAGTGCTCCGATAACATGAAAAGACAGTTACCAGTAGAGAGTTTAAAGGGTCCGGCTGCTGAGGTGGCGAGGTCCTTGAAGGTACAGAACCCCTTTGCTACTGATGCAGGCTACAGGCAAGCGTTATTGACACGCTGGGAAGCCCAGTGGAGCTTATGACAGGGTTTAGGCACATGTTCCAGGAGAAAGGGGAGAAACTTTTTACCTATTTTTTTTTGGTGACAGCTGCTTTGCTTGCGGCATAAAGAAGCCACTCAGCTGGCTGATGTGAATCAATAATGGATGGACCAAGTGCCAAAGGTCGTACAGTGATGTGACACGATTGCTTCAAGCCTCCGGATGTCTTGTAAGATGTGTCCCTCTCCCTCATTTGTTAAGCTGATCAGAGAAGTAAGAGAGGAGAAAAACGCGATGGAGATGCGGGAGGTCTCCATCAGCAGGGCAGCCCTCAGTAGCAGCTGCGGTGGCTGAAGCAACCCCTGATGTTCCACAGGTGGGCGTTTTACAGGATTTCATTAAAGAATTGAGAGCCAGGGTATCTCGCTTGATAACGGCAGCTGCTTCACCAAGCACGACAAAGCCAAAAGGAAGCCAAACCCACTGATGGGACGTACTGAGCACAGGGCTGCGAATGAATGGGGTTCCTTGAAAATGGAAGTGACCAATATTGTCTGTTACAACTGTGGTGAGGCTAGTGGGAGCCTGCAAGGAGAAAATTGGAGAGAGATTTCTGAAAACCCTGCCCATTCACCCGGTGTTCAGAGCTGTTTTTGAGGATGTGCAAACCCATCCTAGGACCACTGGAAAATGATGCTGGTGAGATAGTAATGGGGGACAAAGAAATGGCAGATGAACTTAATGGGTACTTTGCATCTGTCTTCACTGTGGAAAACACAAGCAGTGTGCCAGAGGTCCGTGAGTGTCAAGGAGCAGGAGTGAGTGCCATTGCTATTACAAAAGAAAAAAGTGCTAGGCAAACTCAAAGCTCTTAAGGTGGATAAGTCACCTGCACCAGATGGACTACATCCCATGGTCCTGAGAGAGATTGCTGAAAAGATTTCAGATGCATCGGTCATGATCTTTCAAGAATCACTTGATTCTGGCATGTTCCTGGAGGACTGGAAGATTGCAAATGTCACTCCATGCTTTAAGAAGGGAAGAAGGCAAAAGAAAGGAAATTATAGGCCAATTCATTAGCCTAACCTCAATGGTTGGGAAAGTGTTGGAGTCTATTATTAAGGATAAAGGAGAGGCAATGAATGTTATTTACTTGGATTTTCAGAAGGCATTTGATAAGGTGCCACATGAAGCTGCTGAACAAGATAAAATCCTATGGCGTTTCAGGAAAGATACTGGCATGGATAGCGGAATGGCTGACAGGCAGGAGGTAGCAAGTGGGAATAAAGGGGTCCTTTTCTGGTTGGCTGCCAGTGGTGTTCCTCAAGGGTCAGTACTGGGACCACTACTTTTCACATTGTTTGTCATTGATTTAGATAATGGAATTGATGGCTTTGTGGCAAAGTTTAAAAAATGATACGATGACAGGGGGAGGGGTAGGTACTGCTGAGGAAGCAATGCGATTGCAGCAGGGCAATTGTATGGGGGCAATAAAGTACACAGTACTCACATAAATCAGGGTTCAGGTGGGTGAGACATTCCAACCTCATGGGTTTGGCAGGACCCAAGTCATATCGACCCTAGGCATACATACAGAGTCTGAGAAAGGTGGCTTTCTGACTGCTGAGTCTGGCGGCTGTTAGCGAGGGGCCAACAAGCCTCATCTCTAGAGATGCCCAGTATAAAGGAGGTTCATACTTAAATTGTGTAATTTTCTTAGTTCTGACCTCACTAGCACGTGGCACGGGTAGCAATCATGAGATCACAACCCTGGACGTCCTACCCTTTAACTTTGCACCTAACACCGTGAACTCCCTATGCAGAACCTCATCACTCATCCCACCCATGTCATTGGTACGGTACTTACATGGATCACGACTTCTGGCTGTTCACCCTCCCACTTAAGAATGCTGAAGACTCAATCCAAGATATCCCAGACCCTAGTACCCAGGAGGCAACATACCAACTGGGAATCTCTTTCTCACCCACAGAACCTGCTCTCTGTTCCCCTGAATGAACCCTCTATCACCACAGCATGCCTCTTCTCTCCCCTTCCTATCTGAGTCACAGAGCAGACTCAGTGCCGGAGACCTGATCACTGTGATCTTCCTGTGTTAGGTCTGCCCCTCCACCCAACAGTATCCAATATACCTGTTGTTGAGGGGGATGGCCACAGGAGTCTTTAATCCCTTTCCCTTCCTGACCGCCACCCAGTTTCCTGTGTCCTGCACCTTGGGTGTAACTACTTCTCAATATGTCCTATCTATCACCCCCTTAGCCTCCCAGATGAACTGGAGTTCATTCAGTTACAACTCCAGTTCCTTAATGCGGTTTGTTAGAAGCTGCAGTTGGATGCACTCCTCACAGTGCAGTCGTCAGGGACACTGACGGTCTCCCTGCCTTCCCACACCATGCAAGAGGAGCATTTCACTGCCTGGCATCTCTACTATCCTAGCTGAGCAGATATAAAGGAAAGGTAAAAAACTTGAGCTTTTCTTTCCTTTGCTTTCTCTGACTGAAACTTCGAAGACTTAAAGCCTCAAGATTACCACTGTGACTGTGTCTACTCCGACAACAGCCACTGCATTTGCCCCTGCCTTCCTTAACTCTGCTCTTGCTAATCAATCCCAAGTGCCGAAAGGTCGTTGGTCAAAGCTCTTTTTTGCTGCCATGACCCGCTGCTGCCTGTTTATCCTTGGGCAGTGAACCTGATAGAAGTCCCCTCCTCTTCAAACTTCCGATGTCTGGATTGGCTGCTGGCATGCGTGTATGCACACGTGTGCGTGTTCTGATTTAGGTTTATCCACTAGACTGGCCTTCATTATAGGACCTCAAGGTCCTAATCAACCATTAGTAACAATACCAGCCCTGTCCCCCAGACTTTCAGGGCCACAGAACTTCAACAGGATAAACCAAGGTCTGACCTTCGAGACAAAACTCAGGAAATACGATCTTTAACTCATAAAAAGAGCACACACAGGTTCAGTTCACTGTGCCTACACCAAGCTCTATAAATGAGCTATTTAGTTGTTCCATTCCCCTGATTTTTCTGACTAGTCCTTCAGATGTTTTCTATACATTTACTGAGGATTTATTTAATTCCATCTGTAAATCTGGCACCGAGTCCTATTCCACCTACTTTTCAGACTTGATTGTCCAGGTTATTATGCCTTTCCTCTCCCTGTTATTCACCCCCTCCCCCATTCTCTGTTAAATACAGTAGTTCTCTGGTTAAAGACGCTAAATGCCATTGAGGTGCATTTGATGCACATTCCACTCACTGTGTAAAAATCTTACATTTGACATCCTCCCCATATGCCCACTTATATCAGCCATTTCTATCCTGGAAAAAAAAATGCCTAGATGTCCACTTGATCTATTTCCCCGATCATCTTGTACACCTCTATCAAGTCACCTCTCATCTTCCTTCACTCCAAAGGGAAAAGCCCTCGCTCACTCCCTATCCAGTGATGAGATCTGAGTCTTTGTATGTTGTGCAGCTATACTGTAACAAATGAGGCAGAGGCCATCTTGGTGAGACCCTGATGAACAGGAGACTCAAGAGTTACATCACCTGTTGTGGACCAGCTCAGCCATCAGCTTGAGGATGGGCGTAGTGCAGGCCGGGTCATGGTACCAGAGTTCCACCGCACGCTGCAGTATCGGCATGTAGGCAGGATAACTGTGGCCAGTGAAAGCTAAGGAAATCACATGAATTATTTCTATGACTACCTATCAGTGGAAATTCACAATATCTTACTGGGGAAGGAGTTCAGATTCAAAGATCTCCAGGTCACAACTACATCAAAACACACAGTGAAATCTGTTGTTTGTATGAACAACCAACACAACCAAGGATGTGCTGGGGTTAGCCTGCAAGCGTTGACACACATTCCAGTGCCAAAATAGCACACACACAACATTCGTCAGAACAACACAGAACATACCAAGTGACAAAGCAACAACAGCGAAGTAAGTCCCGTTCCTCCAACTCACCCATTACACAAAGAGTGCATTAATTTTGTTTGCATTCAAATGACTGGAAGTCTGGTATTCTTAGGGATCCTACAACTCATGTTCCAGTGTTACTTATTTATTTGTTTGTTTATTGTGTTTTGCACTTTTTGTCTATTGTACATTGGTCGCTGTCAGTCTTTGTGCAGTTTTCATTGATTCTATTGTATTTCGTTGTTCTACTGTGAATGCCTGTAAGATGGATAGCATACATGCACGTGACAAATAAATTTACTTTGAACTTTAGAGAGTACTTGTGCAGCACTTCCTCTCTCTCTCAGCTACAGCACTGTTACTTTACATGAAGGCAAAATGGAAAACATTAGTGCATAGCAAGATCACACAAACAAATTTACAACCACTTGATCAGTCTTCAGCAATACTGCCCATGGAAGGAATGTTAAGACAACATTCTACTGAGGATGACTACTCCTCCCGGGACAGTTACAGATAATTCTCCACAGGGCAGTATCAGTGAAGATATTCACGCCTCCACCACTACAGCTCCCATAGTGCTATAACTCAAGAGTATAGAGTGAGGCATCGACGTCACACCACTTGGTAATGCTATTTGCTAGTTCCACACCACCAGGTTCAGGAACAGTTATTACCCCTCAACCATCAGGTCCCACACCACCAGGTTCAGGAACAGTTATTACCCCTCAACCATCAGGTCCCACATCACCAGGTTCAGGAACAGTTATTACCTCTCAACCATCAGGTCCCACACCACCAGGTTCAGGAACAGTTATTACCCCTCAACCATCAGGTCCCACACCACCAGGTTCAGGAACAGTTATTACCCCTCAACCATCAGGTCCCACACCACCAGGTTCAGGAACAGTTATTACCCCTCAACCATCAGGTCCCACACCACCAGGTTCAGGAACAGTTATTACCCCTCAACCATCAGGTCCCACATCACCAGGTTCAGGAACAGTTATTACCTCTCAACCATCAGGACCCACACCATCAGGTTCAGGAACGGTTATTACCTCTCAACCATCAGGCTCCTGAACCAGTGAGGATATTCAACTCTGAACTAATTCCACAACCTATTGACTCATTTTCAAGAGTTCTGCAACTCATTATTATTAATTCACTTTGATTACTTCCATGAATTTGTCATCTTTTGCACATAGGTCAAATATGATGGCAGAATATAGCATTAATAGTAAGACTCTTGGCAGTGTGGAGGATTAGTGGGATCTTGGGGTCCGAGTCCATAGGACACTCAAAGCTGCTACGCAGGTTAACTCTGTGGTTAAGAAGGCATACGGAGCATTGGCCTTCATCAATCGTGGGATTGAATTTAGGAGCTGAGAGGTAATGCTGCAGCTATATAGGACCCTGGTCAGACCCCACTTGGAGTACTGTGCTCAATTCTGTTTGCCTCACTACAGGAAGGACTTGGAAACCATAGAAAGGGTGCAGAGGAGATTTACAAGGATATTGCCTGGATTGGGGAGCATGCCTAATGAGAATAGGTTGAGTGAACTCAGCCTTTTCTCCTTGGAGCAACAGAGGATGAGAGGTGACCTGATAGAGGTATACAAGATAATGAGAGGCATTGGTCGTGTGGACCAATTTAAGGTGCTTGGAGGTAGGTACAGAGGAGATGTCAGGGGTAGGTTATTTTTTAAAACTCAGAGAGTGGTGAGTGTGTGGAATAGGCTGCCAGCAACAGTGGTGGAGGCGGAAATGATAGGGTCTTTTAAGAGACTCCTGGATGGCTACATGGAGCTTAGAAAATTAGAGGGCTATGGGTAAAGCCTAGGTAGTTCTAAGGTAAGGACATGTTCGGCACAGTTTTGTGGGCTGAAGTGCCTGTATTGTGTTGTAGGTTTTCTATGTTTCTATTTGTTGTTTGTCAGTGTTTATTTATAATTTTTCATAAATTCTATTGTATTTCTTTATTTCCCTGCAATTTCCTGCAAGAAAATGAATCTCAAGGTAATAAATGAAAACATACAGTACTGTGTGAAAGTTTTTAGGCATGTACATATATAGATAGAGCCAAGGTGCCTAAGACTTTTGCACAGTAGTGCATTTGTCAACATGGAGTGGAGAGCGAGTTGTAAATCTGGCAGGAGCAAAGGATGCTGGAAATGGCGAGCATGGAGCACCATGGGAGCACTGTGGGACATGTGGCAGAGAAGAAGTGTTGGGGGTGGGAGTGGTGTGGGTGTAGACATATCCAACCCTGACACACCAAGGTCATTTGTTTCTAAACAATTGGTTTATTGATCATCACTGAATGTCCCTCAGGTACTTCCTACTTCCTCCAGATCCCTGCGGCACCCCACTCACCACTGACTGCCAACCGGAGAAACACCCATTTATACCAACTGTCTGCCTTCTGTTGGTTAACCAATACACTTCCTCCAACTCCATTGCTAGAGGGACTGAATTCAAGAGCAGGGAGGTCATGCTGCAACTGTGCAGGGTACTGGTGAGGCCGCACCTGAACTACTGTGTGCAGTTCTGGTCTCCATACTTGAGGAAGGATATACTGGCTTTGGAGGCAGTGCAGAGGAGGTTTACCAGGTTGATTCCAGAGATGAAGGGGATAACCCATGAGGAGAGATTGAGTTGCCTGGGACTATACTCTCTGGAATTCAAAAGAATGACATGGAATCTCATAGAAACATACAAAATTTTGTAAGGGTTAGATAAGATAGTAGGAAAGTTGTTTCCATTGTTAGGTGAGACTAGAACTAGGGGACATTGCCGCAAGATTCAGGGGCACATCTACAGGGAGTGCTGCCATAAGAGAGCAGCATCCATCATTAAGTACCCCATATTCCAGTCCTTGCTCTCTTCTCGTTGCTGCCATTTTTCTTCCTGGAGCAATAGGATAATCTGATAGAGGTATATAAAATCATGAGGGCCACATAGATAAGGTGAATGGCCACAGACTTTTTCTCCCAAAGAAGTCTAGAACTAGATGGCTCAGACTTGAGGAGAGAAAGGAAAATTTAAAAGGAATTCGGGAGGCATCCATAAACAAGATGGTGGGTATTTGGAATGAGCTGCCAGACAAATTGGAAGAGGTGGAAACAATTACAACTTTTATTTTTTTTTAAAAGTTAGGAAAGGTTTAGAGGGATATTGATCAAACGTGGTAACTAGGACTAGCACAGCAGGGATGAGTAGGGCAGAATGGCCCATTTCTGTGCTGAAAATCTCCATGAGGTTTGTCTCGTTACAGGGAGATTCTGTGTTAAGTAGCTGATATTTATTCTACATGGACTCAAATCCTTGACAGAAGTGTTCAAAGTTCGAAGTAAATTTACTATCAAAGTACGTATATGGTGACATACATAATACCAAGATTTTCTTTCAGGCCTTCACAGCAGAACAGAGAAATATAACAGAATCAATGAAATCAATTGCAGATGAGATAGTCTGCTAAAAATAGTCTCAAGAAAACAGCAAATATAGTCAGACATACACAAGTTAAACCCTACCATTTTGATTCCTTCCACTTTGAGGACTTCACAGGGCAGTTTTACATTATGTTTGCTTTCAGAGCACAGTCTGAGTAAACAGCTGGAGTAGCACCGAACTGAGGTTCCTGAGGGGTGACTGCCTCAGTCCAGAACGGGACTTTGAATCACACAAATTTAGTATTGGAGTAAATCTGAAACTACTTTGCTCTGGTACTAAGAACAATGTGATGTCAATGAATTGATTAAAGTCGTCAGAACTGAATGAACTGTTTCTATGGTTGATGCGTCAGTCATTTTTATTGATGCAGACAAACCTGAAGTCCTCACTAAACCATTTGACTAATTACATATACAGAATTTTCACAATTTGTTTTGCAGTAAGGTATCTGCAATAGTCCATACCCCAAAGACTCAAATGAAATAATAGACAGAATATACCTGTTGTTTTTTTCATCTTAGCTTCATGCACAGAGCCCAGGGACACTGACATGGCCCGACAAAGAATCTGACCCCAAACCTGACTTGATCAAACCAACTAACAGATCTGCATAACCGCGAGTTTGAAAATTCACCCTTCATTTGCAATTCAATGATCAATTCCAATTCTGTTTCTGATCCCTGGCCAAATGTTAAAAAGGATACATCCAGTCGAAGAACATCATAAAGCTGGTCTTTGCATTGAAGGCAAAAGCAATTCCCCTTAGATCTCTCACCAGACCAACCAAAGTTCGCTATGAGCAAACAAACAGTACAATTAAAAAGTAGGTTTGTTATATAGTAGTACATCCTGCTGACTTAGGCAATTATTCTATTGGTTCCTTAAGATTGTCATAGTTGGGGGCAGGGGTGCAGTGGTGGGGATAAACTCCCACATTCTATTCAATGCTCCCAGTGGCATGCATCTCAAGCAGCCTCTAACAACCAAGTCTATTTCCTGGCCTTCACATGTGGCTTAGCTAATAAGCCCAGCAGAACTGTTTCCACTGATAGGGGAAGGGGCAAAGGCAGGTTACTGGCACCTTAAAAACCAGCTGCTTCAGGCAGATGGGGTTTGTCAGCTGTGGTTGGCAGCTCATTTAGGAGAAGGAAAACTCAAAGCCATCTGCTACATTGGGGCTACACCCATGCCACCCGTACCTAACTGTATTGGTCTCTGGCATTCCTTTGGATTAATCAGCTGCATGGAGAGGGGCAGCCTGCTACATGGGCAACAGCTTGCTCTCCATATCATATTGCTGTGGCTAGTGTACTGGCTGGCATATTACACAGACAGATAGGATGCAATATCCATGGTCGACCCTGACAAAAGGAAGGCATCAAATTATTCACTTAACGATGTATTTGAAATAAGAAGGTAGCAATAGTGACCATGAAATGAACAGGTTGGTGTAAAGACCCATTAAGTTCACAAATAGCTTTCAGGAAAATTACTCAATAGTTATGTGCAACTGCAGACCCACACAATGAGTAACATCCTCTGAAGTACCTGAGTAAATTACTGGTCGCTGCTGAGATTGAGAGGGACCAGGGACAGGCAAAGTATGAATTAGAAATAGAAAAGCTGGCAGAGGATAGAGAAGGGTATGTCAGTTCCTTTCACCCTGAAAAGATACCCTGCACAAATATCACCTAAGTGTGGACAAGGCGACAGAGCCCGGCTACTCTTTACGTACAATATTATGTCTGCAACAATGTTTTCTTCAAACACCAAGGGGCTAACGCAACAACTGGATAAAATGCCCCCAGTCTCCACTGTACCTTTGCATCTTGTTCATTAAATGTGGTGGAGTTAAACATTTGTGCCACTGTTTCGAATGCTGCAGTTAAAGGAAGCATGAACTGCTCAAACTGATCTTCGTCCTCGCCTATGGAACACAACACACAACGCAAGGGTTAGTTACAAGTCTGCATTTGAAACAAATGTTCTCTATGGTCACACAAAGCCGCTAACATCCTGCCAGGTGCTCAATGGTGAAGTTCTCAACTACCCATTCTATCAGCAGAGATCATGAACCAATCTTCAGACATCAGTCATCAGGCTCTGTGTTCAACCTGTACATGAGCTCATATTCATATTTGCAAGGGACTCTGGCAGACATTTCCTCCTCCGACCCAAAGATGCTGAGACCTACCGTAGATTTCTGTATCCCTCAAGATTGGACTACTCAGCAAAATCTAGAAACATTACAATAATCATCATGAAAGGCTCGACTGGGTTATTTTTATGCATGGAGCATTGTCATGATGGTACAATATTTTCTACAACCCATGTTCTCACATCAATGTTCTCCCCTCAGGAACTCTCAACTCACATCTACACCCTCCGCTCTTACTTACAGCAGATTGTAACCTCTGCAATGCTGCTCCCCTTCTCTAATGTTCCCCATTAATATGGCATTCACAGGATCAAACAACACACAAATGGACCCTTTGGCCCATCTTTTCTATGGCGGCTGAGATGAGTATCTGTGCTGATCCATATGTATGCTGGTATCCCTCTGCTATTCAGGGACCTCTCCAAATGCTTTTAAATATTGTAATTGTATCTGCCTCTACCAGTTCCTCTGGCAGCTCATTCTGGACATGACCATAAGACGTAAGGGCAGAATTAGGCCATTCAGCTCATCAAGTCTGCTCCGCCATTCCATCACGGCTAATTTATTTTCACTCTCAACCCCATTCACCTGCCTTTATACCATAACCTTTGATTCCCTACTGATCAAGAACATATCAACCCCATCTTAAATATACCCAATGACTTGGCCTCCATAGCCGCCTGTGGCAATGAATTCTACACATTCACCACCATCTGGCTAAAGAAATTCCTTTTCATTTCTGTTCAAAGGGATGTCCTTGTATTCTGAGGCTGTGCCTTCCAGTCATAGACTCACCTACTATAGGAAACATCCTTTCCACATTCACTCTATCTCAGACTTCAAATATTTGATAGGTTTTGATGAGATCTCCTCCACCTTATTCTTCTAAACTCCAGTGAGTACAGGCTAAGAGCCATCATATGGTCCTCATATGTTAACCCTTTCATTACTGGGATCATAAAACTCCTCTGGACACCAGGACATCCTTTTTTAGATATGGAGTTCAAAACTGCTCACAATAACCATCACCCTGTGGGCAACAGCTCACCCCTCAAAGCTTCTTCAAAATTCTTTGCTTTTAAACCCATGCCCTCTAGTTCTAGACTCCCCTGCCCTGGAAAAAGACTCTTTCTATTGTATCTTGGCCTCTCATAATTCTGTAAACTCCATAAAATCAGGTCCCCAACCTCCTACATTCCAGTGAGAATAAACCTAGCCTGTCCAATGTTCTCTTGTAACTACAGCTCTCCATCCCAGGCAACGTCCTGGTGAATCCCTTCTGCACTCTCTATTTCTAGCACATTCTTCCTGTAGTGTGGTGAGAGGAACTGTACACCACACAATCCAATTACAGAACAGCTGTAACAGAATGCTCCCACGTGTATATCCCTTCTCTCTTTCTCAACTCCCCATTTGGGCTCTCTTCTCAACCCTACTCTTCTCCTCACCTGCCCACCACCTTCCCTTTCTCCTATGGTCCACTCTCCTATCCTATCAGATTCCTTCTTCTTCAGCCCCTTATCTTTTCCACCTATCACCTCCCAGCTTCTCATTTCATCACCCCTCCCTCCCCAAGCCAACTTCCCCCTCACCTGGTCTCACCTACCACCAGCCGGCTTGTACTCCTCCCCTTCACCCCAAGCTACTTATTCTGGCTTCCCCATTCCCATGCCGATGACAGGTCTCAGCCCAAAACTTTCTGTTTATTCTCCTCCATTGATGTTGCCTGGCCTGCTGAGTTCTTCGAACATTTTGCGTGCATTGGCCAAGGTTGTTTGGGTTTTATCTATATGCCATTATGAATCTGACTTCAAAATCCGACATCCTCTGAGCCTCAAAAACCTGCTGGAACCTTGTTTGGCTCTGCCTCTCGATCCCCGAACAAATGGTAAAACTCTACAGCCTATGGAGGAAATCATATTTGAAGAATGCTGCAGGAATGCAAACAACAAAAGTGCAAATCAGACTGCTTCTCTAGACAGGTTATGGATCACCACCAAATGTTACGATGTTTGGAGAACACAATTTAAGATTACCCGTGAGAACACATTGTATTAACTGTAAAAATATTCATTAGCCTGGAAGTACAGTGTATACATTCGATTGTACACACTGACATTACAGCTGAATCACTGTTTTGCTGTTTGATGCCTTCTACATACCTAGATCAACCATCAACAATCGTCCAAGAGCGGTGTAGAAGGTAGTCCGACATCGCATGTCACTCAAGTTTGACTGATTATTGATGCCCAGGAAGGAGAAGTGCTCGCTCTATCAATTTGAGGTGCAACAGAAGATCATTATTCACACATTCTGGGAATCAATGACACACAATACAACACAAAGGAAGATAGCCTGACATGTTTGAAAACACTTGCCATAACACCAATGTCATTAACAATGAATATATTCAACTAAACATGTTTACAGGTGAATGAAGGCCAAGGAGAAATGGAGAGAACAAAATGAAATATATGAAGTACTTACTGTGTGATTGTTCAGCATGAATTGAACAGCGGTGAGCTTTACTAGCTTCCTCACGCTGCTATAAGTAAATACAGAGTCAAGGATATAAACTACTCACAGCATCATTCAAAACTTTGACTGGAATGGAAGGGGACCGAGCACAAGAGAAAATGGACAAAGTAACCACAGATCAAAGTTGCTGGTGAACGCAGCAGGCCAGGCAGCATCTCTAGGAAGAGGTACAGTCTGTACAGATTCAGCATTTTCCGTCTTTACTTCAGACTTCCACTGACTAGGTCTTTTTCCCTCTTGACTTCTGTAACAAGTTAATGCTTGATTTTGCTCAGTCTGTTAAAAAATAGCTTTCAACTGGCAGGAAAACAAGAAACTGGAAATGAGAAATAAACACAGAAAACAGTGACCAGACCGGGCAGCACCAGTGAAGGGGGAAACTGAGTTAGTGTTTGAAATCCACACTTCAGTCTGCTTCAGAATTAGAATCAGGGTTATCATCAATGACAAACAATATGTCATGAAATATGTTGTCTCATCCATTGGGGGGTGTTCTGAACTCCGAGCAGATACAGCAGTTTGACTTTTTAATTGGTTTCTAAATTCACAGGACACTGACAAGGTGGTTCTGAGCAACTTTACATTTGATCAGAAATAGGAACTCTGTCAATTCATCTATCGCCACTAATTAATGGCCAATACGAGAACCAGATTCAATTATCACTGACATATGACATGATGTTTGTTGTTTCATGGTAGTGGTATGGCATAAAAATCTATAAATTCCAATAATAAATATACAGTGCATATATATTTATGGGCCATTCAGAAATCCAAGCAGCTATTCCTAAATTTGAGCATGGGTCTTCTGGCTCCTCAAAGTACACTGCGGCAAATCAGAGATAAGTGATTTTTAAAATTGCAGGTACTCCATTGGTCTATTTTATTTGATGCTAATCACTTCCCTTGGAGTTACATTTGGTCATTAAGTCCCTTATTACCAGTGTTAAACACCAACTACTTGTCTTTCCTCTAACTAATCTTAGCTTCCAGTTGTCACTCTTCTGAAGAAAAGATTTATAAAGTACATTGTGGCCTGCCGTGGACTTCCATCCTTTCTGAACTTTGGACCAACTGAGGTTGCACCAAGATAACTTCCAGAATTATGCTACTGCTCTCCTCAAACAAGCCTCGTGGTTTCCTTTAGAAACATCTGTTCCTGTAGTTTGGAAGATTTTGATCAAAGGATATCCAATGGAGAGATCGTTCAGGAGCTGTAGTGTCTTTGAGGTGATTGGCTCACATCTTCCCCAGTATTTAAGGTTGGTGATTCTGTATGGCGATCAACAAATAGATAAGTAGTTAACAAACATTACACTCCAGCTGGCATTGAATTCCTAGTGAAAACTTTCCAGTTTAATTAACAGAAGTAAATTTTAGAATCATATTAAGTAAACGGAGAAAGAAACATACATTCAGCACCAAAGAAGTTAACACGTTTATTTCATATTCTGATGCAGATTTTAGATTTGGATTGCCACACAGCAACATGAGGTTGTTGCTTGGTGTGCTTAAGCAGAATATTTAACCGAAGTTCAATACTGGAGGTGCTGAGCTGAACCCTTCCCAAGCAGGTTGCCACAGTTCTTCTCACGTGAGCAATATATATTTTCAGTACAAATCATTTAGTCCTTTTCTGTGATGGAAGTGAAGTTCAGTGTTACTTTTCATTAGGCACTATTAACTTTCCCCAAACATTAGTGAAAAAGCACTTTGAAGTAAAACAAATAAGACCACCCTTAGCCCCAGCTCCTGGTTTAAAAGTGAAGACAGCTGCCTGCTAACATGCTCACCCACCTAAGCTGGAGATCGGTACTGTTAAGAAATACCCAATTACCATTTCATGGTATTTTATTTTTATTCTATAAAGTAACATTAAGGATGTAATATTATTCTAAGGAAGGTTAACCATACAATGCAAAGCTATAATGGAGCGCAAGTTCATCTGGTGTTCAAAAACAGACTAATTGCACTCAGATCCCTTTGATTCCAAACAAGCCCACCAGCTCAAAATCATCCCATAAATTCTGAATGCAGACTTGTACTTTAAATTGCAATGGCGCTGGATCCAAAATTTGGCTAAAGGATTTAGTCATTTACATAACAGAATTAAGAACAGCCACTGCCCAAATCTTTAGAAAATATTTTTGAAAATTAATCTTAATAATGAATGACAAATCAGATTGCAAACAGAAAAGCCTTTTCCTATTCATTAGAGCAATTCATCAAGTTTCACATAAAATGCTGGGGGATCTCAGCAAGTCAGGCAGCATCCAACAGTCAACATTTCAGGCTGAGACCCTTCATTGGGACTGGAAAGGAAGGCAACAGAAGCTGTAATAAGATGGGGGTAGGGGAAGGAGTACAAACTGGCAGGTGATAGGTGAGACCAGGTGAGGGGGAAAGTGGCTGGCTGGGGGAAGGGGAAGTGAGAAGCTGGGAAGAGATAAACGGAAGTGGTAAAGGGTTGAAGAACACGGAATCTGATAGGAAAGGACAGTGAACTATGGGAGAAAGGGAAGGAGGAGGGGTACTAGAGAAAGTGGTGGGCAGGTGAGGAGAAAGGGTAAAAAGGAACAAGAATGGGGAATGGAATAGAATAAGAGACTTGCTGAGTTCCTCTAGCATTTTCTGTGCGATGTTCCGGATTCTCCTGAATCTCTTGTGTTTATCATCAAGGTTTAATTGGCCTCTAGAACTCAGAATCACACAGCATCTTTAGCTGATGGGTCTATGAAAGGTCACAACCAACTCATGTTCTGTAAATATAGTACACACAGGCCAATTCAGAGAATGCCAACAAATCTGAGCTCAAAAAGGAAAAATAACATTTAGAATGGCAAAACCAAATATCTGAAGCAACACACACAAAATTCTGGAGGAACTCAGCAATCGACGTTTCGGGCCAAGACCCTTTTACAGGACTGGAAAGGAAAGGGGAAGATGTCAGAATAAGTACGTGGAGGGAGGGAAAGGAGTACAAGCTGCCACGTATCTGAATTCTGCTTTTGCTTAAGTGTAATGAAATGATCTCTATGGTGAAACCACTGTCCATCCCCTTATCCATGGCATGAACAACAGTTGTACAAATGTCATCAATTCCATTTTTCGCACAGACTCACATTTTTCCAATGAAAACACTCAAGACCATTGTCTCGTCGTTCAGTCCCAGGACCTCAGACAGCCTGCGATACAACTGCCATAGAAGAAAGGGAGAGTTATTAGATGCTAGAAATATGAACCAGCGGGATATTGGCCAACGTAGTACTGAGTGGGGAAACACTCGAGTCAAACTGAACACAGCAAAGTGCTGCAAATAGCAACGGGATGAATGATCAGTTAATTAGTTTTAGTGATATTAATTCCGGGGTAAATATTGGCTAGGATACTGTGAGAAACCTCGCTTTCCTTCTCAGAGTGCTTAAGAATTTATTGCATTTACTTGAGCAGTCAGGACCCTGGTTTTAGCATTTGTTATAAAATGTTTCATTATAAGAACTCCCATATTCCAATTTTCAGACCAGTTAAGACAACTTTCCCAGTCTTTGAAATGAGACCTAGCCCTGTTATCTGGTTCAGAGGTGAGATGTCTGTGCTTGATGCAAGTTGCTGGCTGAAGTGGAGTAACGTACTGAGGCTATGCTTCTGTGACAAGCCGCCTCAGTGGAAGGCTAAAACAAGCCACACTGGTCAGGAACATTCTACCTATTAAGCAAAATAACAGACAAAATCACCATCATAAGGCAAAATAGAACATAGAAACCTCAGCTCAGTTCAGGCCCATCGGACCACAATGCTGTGCCAAACTTTTAACCTGCTCTAAGATTAATCTAACCCTTCTCTTCTCCATAGCCCCATTTTTCTATCATCCATGTGCCAATCTGAAAATGGGGGCGCTGCCCACTTTGGCACCCCCCAGTGTGGTTGGTCAGCCCAAGTGGGCCACTTTTACACTCTCCTTCTGCCAGGGTTGCTTGGATTCAGAGCAGTTGGACTCCATGCTTCGATTTTACCTCCTACTCCCCCCCTCCCCCCAGTTCCTACACGGGACAGTTATTTGATGTACAACATTAGCTGTGCATTCAATAATGGACACTACGAATATACTTGTAACTGGGGTGTAGCTGATCCCCAGCAGCACAGCTGCACCACAAGGCTCTACTCACTTCAGAATGAGGCTAAGCATTGCTCCAATGCCATATTGCTGATGACACCACCGTTGTTGGCTGAATCAAAGGTGGTGATGAATCAGCATATAGGAGTGAGATTGAAATTCTGGCTGAGTGGTGCCAGAACAATAACCTCTTACTCAATGCCAGGAAGATCAAGGAACTGATTATTGACTTCAGTAGGAGGAAACCAGAGGTTCATGAGCCAGTCCTCATCAGAGGATCAAAGGAGGAAAGCGGTAGCAACTTTAAATTCTTTGGTGTTATTATTTCAGAGTACCTGTCCTGGGCCCAGCACCCAAATGCAATTACAATGAAAACATAGCAGTGTCCCTACTTCCGTAAGAGTTTGCGAATATTCACCATGACATCTAAAACTTTTATAGACGTGCGGTGGAAAGTATATTGGCCAGTTGCATTGCAGCCTGGTATGGAAACACCAATGCCCTTGAATGGAAAATCCTACAAAGTACTGAATACGGCCCAGTCCATCATGGGTAAAGTACTCCCACCACTGAGCACATCTACATGGGAGTGTTGTCACAGGAAAACAGCATCCATCAACAGGAAGCCCCACCATGCAGGTAATCCTTTCTTCTCACTGCTGCCACCAGGAAGGTGCTGCAGGAGCCTCCAGACTTACACCACCAGGTTCAGGATCTGTTATTACCCCTCAACTATGAGGCCCTTGAACCAGAGGGATAACTTTACTTGCCTCATCAGTGAACTGTTCCCACAACCTTATGGACTCACTTCCAAATACTCTCGATATTTATTGCATACTTATTTATTTATTATCTTTTCTTGTTTGTAGGGTTGTTCACCGAACCTAGAGGTTAGGTTCCAAATGTTTCGTCACTAGTCGAGGTGACATAATCATTGTGCAACTGAGTGCTGTTTTTGCCAAGTGCTCGCGTTTATATCCATCCGACTCATTGTTCAGATTGGCTGGCTGCTAGTCTCCACTGGCCCATATCTGATAAGCAGGGAGTAGCCAACCCGAGCTGCAAATCTTCTCTTTCAGTTTTTTCTTTTGTATTTGAACAGCCTGTTGTCTTTTGCACACTGGTTGTTTGTGCATTCTGTTGGGTGTGGTCTTTCATTGATCCTACGATGGTTCTTGGATTTACTGTATGCCCACAAGAAAATGAATCTCAGGGTCGTATATGGTGATGTATATGTACTTTGATATTAAATTTACTTTGTACTTTGTTAAGAATCTAAATCAAAGGTTTAGGGAAATAACCTTAAAGCAGTTGAGTCCAGATAATTCTAACCTGTAACACATAAGAGGGCTCTAGTCTCTGCCACATTTCTTACAGGCCAAGGATTCTCTTAAAAACATCAGAATTAAATTGCACTTCCTTCTTATTACTGTAATAAAGTAGCCATGGAGTGTAGGTTCTTGGTTTTCTGCTGCTGTAGCCCAACCACTTCAGGGTTCAACATGCTATGTATTCAGAGATGCTCTTCTGCACACCACTGCTGTAACCTGTAGTTATATGAATTACTATCACCTGCCTGTCAGTTGTCCGACTTCTCTCATTAACAAGGCACTTTTACACATACAACTGCCACTCACTGGATATTCATTGCTTTTTTGCACCATTCTCTGTAAGCTCTGAAGACTACTGTGGTTGAAAATCGCAAGGTATGTGCTGTTTCTGAGATAATCAAACCATCCCATCTAGCACCATGAATCATTCCACGGTCAAAGTCACTTAGAGTCACATTTCTTCCCCATTCTGATGTTTGGTCTGAAGAACAACTGAACCCCTTGACCACGTCTGCATGCTTTTATGCATTGAGCTGCTGTCACATGAGTTGATTAGGGTGTACAGGTATACCTAATACAGTGGCCACTGGGTACATATCATAATGGTATGCAGTGCTGAACTGCTGCTAGTGTTCACAGGTGGATGTTAAAAAAATTAGTAGTAATCTGCAGAGAACCAGGAAGCTTTCTTGGTGCCCCAGTCAACATTGACCCCACAACCAAAGTCACTAACAACAATGGTAAATGGTCGCAAGCTTCATGAGCTGTTTTGGAACCACACTAAGATCAAAGTGGCTGATGCATAAGTAACTGAACTCGAGAAGGTTTCATTGGTCAGGCAATTTCGAGAAGTAATTAATGCATGATCTGTATACAAGGTTTTCTGGAAAAGTATGAAATGATACACTTTGGAAGGTAAGTGGTAAGTTGAAGGCAGAGTACTAGGTTAATGGCAGGATTCTCAGCAGTGTGAAGGAAGACAGAGATTTTGAGGTCCATGTCGATAGATCCCTCAAAGTTGCTGCACACGTTGATAGGGTTGTTAAAAAAGTGTATGGTGTGTTGATCTGCAATTGAGTTCAAGAGCTGTGTGGTTATGTGGCAGCTCTATAAAGCTATAAGACTACACTTGCACCTCAGTTCTGGTCGTCTCATCATAGGAAGGATGTGGAGGCTTCAGAGTGGCTGCAGAGGAGACTTACCAGGATGCTGCCTGGATTAGAGAGCACGTCTTATCAGGATAGGTTAAATGACCAAAGGAGGATGAGAAGTGGCTTTATAAGTGGTGTACAAGATGATAAGAGGCATAGATAGAGTGGATAGCCAGTTCGTTTTTCTGAAGGGGGCATAATTTTAAGATAATTGGAGGTAAGTATAGGGAGAACTTCAGAGGTAGGTTTTTTTTAAAAGACAGAGAGTGGTAGGTGCATGGAACATGCTGCCAGGGGGTGATGGTACAGGCAGATACACTAGGAACATTGAAAAGTTTTAAATAGGCACATGGATAAAGTGGAGGGCTACATGCAGGGGAAGGGTTAGATTGACCTTGAAGGTCGGCAGAACATCATGGACCAAAGGACCAGTACTGAAAGGTACTGTTCTGTTCAACAAACACTAAATGCTGGAGGAACTCAGCAGGTCAGGTAGCATCTATGGAAAATTGTTTTGGGCTGAGATCTCAACTATATTCTTTTCCATAGATGCTGCCTGGCCTGCTGAGTTCCTCCAGCATTTTGTGTGTGTCACTTGGATTTCCAGCATCTGCAGATTTTTTTTTCTTTGTACTGTTCTGTTCCTTTCTCATACATATTGTTCAAAGGATGTAATATCATTGGCAAAGGGAGCAATTATTGTAGTTTCTCAAACAGAAAGGCTTGTTAATAATATCAAGGCTTTAACCACCCTTATACTATAGCTAGTGTCACTGCCTCCTGTAAAAGGTATCAGACGTAGTAAAGAGAGACAATGTAATTTCAGCCTTGTTTACCTTAGATGATTTTTGGACCTGATCTCCAATATAAATCTTCCGGAACTGTTCAAAGAAGCTGAGCATGGCCAATTCCAACTTCTCATTGCCAGCCTGGGCCAGGCGAGAATCAGTCAAGTTCATCAGCTGCAGAACTCTAAAAGAACCATAAAGATAACCATAAACAGAACTACATATCTCCAATGCACACTGCCTTCAGCACCTGTGAGCTAGTGCAAGTGTTCCCAACCTTTTGAATGCAATGGACTCCTACCATTAACCAAGGGGTCAGTTGACCTCACTTTGGGAACCCCTGTTCTGGAGAGGTGCACTGAAGAGCTCATTTATCAATCAATTAAGATGATTTTATTGCCTTAAGCACTTAAACAATATTAAATAACCCAGAAGGTTTAAGCAAGCCTCAGCCAAGATAGAATTTACAAATAAGCCATGAACTGTCAATATCTAATTCTCCAAGTGCTTCTTGGGGAAAAACTTGCCACTCTTCCTGACCTGGTCAGTAGGAGATACCTGACTGACAGCAATCTGAAATGGAGGAGCAAGCTGTTCAGCCACATCATAACCGTTACCATAATATAAAGAAACATTAAATTAGGCCAGTTTACCTGGCATTGATTGAGTCACCAAATTTGCATGGGACAAACTTGTTCCAAGTCCCTCTTGCAAAGTCTGGGAAATGCTTCCTACAGCACATAGGCTGTAAAACAGACTAATCAAGCAACAGGTTAGCTGTATTCACAAAACTAGACCCCAGACAGCTCCTCCGCCACAAATGCACCAGGACAGGTGACAAGGGACACCTGTGAATGCTGGGCCGTCCCAGGTCGATGGGACCCGGGATCAGATGTCCATGTGAGCAGGAGGCAGTCATGATAAAGGGTTTCAGCCCAAAATGTTGGTTGTTTATTCCCTTCCATAGATGCTAACTGATTTACTGACTTTCTCCAGCATTCTGAGTTTGTCACATAAATACTGTGTCCACAAGAAGCAGCAGGACATCGTACTGGGAGTTGTACACTTTCTACAAAGTGTATCAGGAAAATGAAATACTTTCCAGACTCTGGTAAGTGGAACTCCAACAGTCAAGTGTCCACTTCTGTGCCTACTACTTCTGTACTGGGTCTTGGAGCCACAGTTAGAATAGCCTCTGCAAGTAATTGCAATGCACTTGTGTCGATGATATATACTGTAACCATCCTGCAACGGTGATGCAGAAACTGAATATTTAAGGTGATGAGTATGATAACATTGAAAGAATCACTTCACTGGAAAATACCAAACAATTGAGTTAGTAACATAGCAAAGCAGCACAGTAATGTAGCGGTTAGCATAACAGTATTACAGCACGAGCAATCTAAGTTCTTTAAGGACTCCTTGCTGTCTGTATAGAGTGTGCACATTCTCCCCAAGATGATGTGGGTTTCCTCCAGGTGCTCCACTTTTCTCCCACGTACAGGTAGGAGGGTTAATTTGATCACATGGGTGTAGATGGGCGCCGCGGTGGCGTAGACATTATCACAGTTCAAGGTGTTAGAGTTCAGAGTTCCAATCTGACATCTTCTGTAAAGAGTCCGTACAACCTCCACTTGGAATGCATCAGTTTTCTCTAGGTCCTCTAGTTTCTTCTCACAGCCCAATATGTACCAGTTAATCAGTCATTGTAAATAGTCCTGTGATTAGGCTAGGGCTAAACTGGGGATTTCTGGGCAGCGCTATGGAATAGGCCCTTCTGGTCCTTCAAGCCACGCCGCCCAGCAACCCCCAACAGCCCCAATTTTAAACCTCATCCAATCACAAGACAATTTACAATGACCAATTAACCTACCTGGTACATCTTTGGACTCCACGGGGAAGTGATACAAACTCCTTTTCAAGGACGCCGTGATTGAAGTCTGAACTCTGATCCCAAGCTGTAATAGTGGCTCTACTCTACCGTGGCGCCCAAGCAGCCTTGCAAACAGGCAGCCTAGGTGGTAGACAAGATCGACAACAAAGAACTCACCTGCAGACCAGCTCCCCATCCATTGAATCCTGCTCATCTGTGCTAGCAAAGGAAACTCGCCCCCCAATCACTGCCCCAATGATGTACACCAGCCACGTCAATCGACCTGGAAAATGATCAAGGTAGTAAGATTACAGCTGCAGCTTGTTCAAAATGCAGCCGGAAGAATCTCAACCAAAAAAAAAGAAAATCTAAGCACATTTCACTGGCTTTGGCATCATTACACTGGCTATGTCCTTTAAGATCAATTTAAGAACATTCTTCATTGTATACAAGGTCTGAAAAATCTAGCTCCTCCATTTAGTTTGGAGTGTCCATCTACTTACATCCCTAATCATAATCTTAGATCCACAAATACTCGATCGCTTAGTGTTCCTATCGCCAAGCATATAAGAACTGGTGATGTGGTCTTTTGCTCTGGAATACTTCACTGACAGATTCGCCAGGTTAGTACTGTGGAATGTTTCAAAACACTTCTAAAAACCTATTTTTAAAAAAATTGGCCTACTTATAGGATTACTTAATGCCTGTTGATATTGCTTACATTTATATAATTTGGTATATTCAATTACATTTTGTTCTATGTCTTTACTTATGGATTTTACTTTGGTCTCGTATTTTTATTATATTGATTTATGTAAAGCACTTTGAGCTGCATTTAAATGTATGAAAGGTGCTATATAAAGTTATTATTATTTAGAATGGAGTGTATTCATATTTTGAAAGTTAAGAGAAAACATTATCCAAAAGCAAAGTGCATGCCGGCCAGCCTAAAGATGAATCTAGCAGCACACTATTACTTTCCACTTCTCCCTTACCTTCCTGTACAGCGACGTCCATAGCGCTAGCATTTGCACTCTGCAGTAATTCCTGGTAGGTTTGAGCTGACTGATCAAAGAGCTGGACCAACAGAGCACAGGTCTTCTCGTATTCACAGCGGCCAATAGTTGAGAGCTGGTCCAGCTGCTGCTGGACAAGTCCAGTGTCATCTAGTGGGTCTTCCAACCCGTCCCTATGGGCAAAACCACAGTCACACAACACTCACACCAGGCCCTCACTTCCACAGTTATGCTTTCCCCTCCAAACATTCAATTCCAAAACTACATCAAGTTTAAACACCATGTTGCCAATAAGTATTTTCATTACTTGTTGATTTGAGCTTTGCCTGGAATAGAGTAACTGGGTAAACACTGCGAACAATACCTTAGAATGATGTGAATGGATTCTAGCCTGGATGTGACGTAGGCTTTGGTGACCTCGGGTGTATACGTCTCCAACATGTGTGGCTCAGTGGCTTTGACGTATGGAACTGAGGCAGCCAGGCGTTGCCACAAGCTCAACAGGTAGTGTACACTGTTTGGGGCAAACTCCCAGTGCTACTCAAAAATAAAGAAATCACAATGACTTAGACTCAGATTTATTTATCACATGTGCATCAAAACAGAAAGTGAAATGCGCTGCTTGTGTTAACAACTAACGTGCCATGGTAGAATGGTGGTTAACTCGACGCTATTACAGCTCAGTGATGAAATAGCGTCAAGCCATTATGAGTTTGTACTTCTTCATTGTGGAATACATGGATTTTGTCCCACAGTCCAAGAATTTACTATTGTAGGTTAATCGGCCAATGTAAATTGTCCTGTGATTAGGTTGGGGTTATATTGGGGTTTGCCGGTGGCACACCTCGAAGGACTGGAAGGGCTTTGCCACACCGCACCGCTAAATAAATAAATAAATAAACACATCCTAAGTTTATGCTGGGGGCAGTCCACCAACACAGCATGGTCACAATGTTCACAGCAGAACAATAGACAGCAGCAGCAGCAACAACAATAAAACAAGCAGCACAAACCTCCTTTCCACCCACCCACTCACACACACAGACAGGTCTCCAACCCCAGGACAGGCTGCCTCCAGCCTTGGACTTTCAGACATTGGGACATCAGGCCTCCAACTTTGGACTTTGCCGATCAGTTGCCCGACCTTCAGGCCTTGACTTCAGTGCTTGCACAGACAATGAGACATGAACTTCATGAAGCTCAAGCTCCCTTTGTATCTTTCAGGTAGTTGCATCCTGCATTCAATTCTTAGTGACAACCTCATGGACGGCCAGATCTGACTCAGTCCTTGTTTAGAGAACAAGGTTGCCAAAGGCAATACAAGTGTATCCATACATTGCATCTAACCTAAACATAAGACAATAACTTTCATTTTAATTTAATGTTTTCACTAGCACTCCAATGCAATGTCTTTAGCTCAACTTTCAACCAATTTGATACCATATCTTTCATACATCATCTGCAGAATGGAACTCAAAAGTTTATCAAATAACGCAAGTACAAATAAATTCAAGCATCACACCATTAACAACTTGATCATACCGTCAACCTAAGTAATGCTGCTGCTAGCCCTAGATTTGGGAACAGCTTCATTCCAACTGTGATAAGACTGCTGAACGGATCCTGACCCGGATCTGGGCTGTACCCTCCAAATATCCGGACCTGCCTGTCGGTTTTTTTGCACTACCTTACTTCCCATTTTTCTATTTTCTATTTACGATTTATCATTTAAATTTTAAATATTTACTAATTTGAACTATTTTTAATATTTAATATTTGTAATCCAGGGAGTGTGAAGCACAGAATCAAATATTGCTGTGATGATTGTATGTTCTAGTACCAATTGTTTGGCGACAATAAAGTATAAAGTAGTTCACGTACAATACTGGCTTTTAGAACACAGAACACACTACAGCACAGTATAGCCTTTCAGCCAATGATGTTGTGCCAACCTTTTAACCTACTCTAAGACCAATCTAACCCTTCCCTTCTACATTGTCCTCCATCTTTTTATCATCCATGTGCCTAAGAATTTTGCTAATGCCCCTAACGCATCTGTCTCTATGATCACCCCAGCAGGGCATTCCACGCACTCACCACTCTCTGTGTAAAAACCATCCCTCTAAAATCCTCTCTACAACTTCCTCCAAATTATACCCATTTATATTAGCCAGTTCCGCCCTGGGAAAAGTCTCTGGCCATCCACTTGATCTATGACCTTAAATCTATTCAATATACGTAATTGATTTACTTGTTCATTTATTATGTTTTATTTTATTTTTTTTTCTCTCTCTGCTAGATTATGTATTACTGCTGCTAAATTAACAAATTTCACGTCACATGCCGGTGATAATAAAACCTGATTCTGATGCCTCTTATCATCTTCAAGTCACCTCTCATCTTCCTTCGCTCCAAAGGAAAAGGCTCTGGCTCTCTCAAACTACCCTTTCAAGACATGCTCACTAATCCAAAGCAATATCCTGGTAAATCTCTTCTACACCCTCTCTAAAGCTTCTACATACTTCTTATAATGAGGTGGCGAGAACCGAACACATTCTCCAAGTGTGATCGAACCAGTCCACTTTGTAGACTTGCATGTTGTGGATGTTCTCAGTTCAAAGGTCATGGAACTGGAACTGATCACGATTATGTCCTGGAAACGAACACAATATTCCAAATGTGATCTAACCAGTCTAACTTTGTAGACTTGCAGACTGTGGAATGTCATCAGTTGAAATGTCATGTAGTTACAGAGCACCAAAACATCAAAACACATGCCAAATACAGATGGATCTCTCCTAAGGTATTAACATCCACAGGAAGCTCATGCACCCAACCTATTTCCACTGTTAGTTCTCTATACTACACAGGAAATATATTTTGATAAATGTCTCCAGAGAAGTAGCTGTTACTGTACCTGAAGGCTAGTCACTGTGAAATTGGCCACTAGGCGGATGACCTCAGGGTAGTTTTCCACTTTCACCAGCTCTCCCAGTTGATAATTACTCTTTAGTCGAGCTAGTAACCTGCAGAACTCATGGTAATTGTTCGGGTCGGATAAGCTCTGCAAAAGGAGCAGCTGTTTCACGTATACATGACATTGCCAGTCACAGATACAGAACACTGTACACAAATCGATTAAGATGTAGGAACAGAATGAGGCCAGTCACAGATACAGAACACTGTACACAAATCGATTAAGATGTAGGAACAGAATGAGGCCAGTCACAGATACAGAACACTGTACACAAATCGATTAAGATGTAGGAACAGAATGAGGCCAGTCGTCCCATTGAGCCCATGCCACCATTCGATTGTGGCTGATTTATCTTCCCTCTCAACACCATACTCCTGCCTTCTCCCTGTAACCTTTGAAGCCCTTACTAATCAAGAACCTATCAACCTCCACTTTAAATATACCCAATGACTTGGCCTCCAGAAACCAACACAATGAAGATTATAAGACATAGCCATAAGACCGTAAGAGATAGACTGTTTTATATTCAGCAGTATCCATATATGTGGTAACTGCTATTACAATGACCTAAAGCCGAACAAGCCCACACTTATTTCAATAATAATTCTTAATTGAGGAAGCCAGTCACTCAATGTACGAGTCGCTTAGAGCTCTGTTCACTTGCATATATATTCTCCCAAATCTTGCTGGCACTGCTTTTTCAAACTAGTCTTCTGTTTCATAGCATTGTGAGGCTCTTTGTTGGTTGGAGTTGACCATGGATGTTACATCCCAGATGTCAACATGATATACAAGCCAGGACAGTGCAATATGAAGAGCAAGCTATTGCCCATCTAGCAGATTCCCCCTCTCTATGCAGCCGATGAATCCAAAGGAACGGCAGAGACTGATACAGTCTCACAGCATCAACAGGACAGCATTGCCCAAGATGTTGAATTATCTGGTGTAGAACAATGCAAGCTAATAGGTTACTTTTAGTGGAGTTAGGGTTAAGAGATGCATGCACGTCTATGATTTAGGCCTAGCGGTTAGATACTTGCTAGAATTTTGCAGTCCAGGGATAGTAAGTAATGTTGGGTCATGGCAGACACATTATTGTGAAAAAAAAGTAAAATTACCTACTTGCTAAATTTGAAATCAGCCAAATACTGAAAAGCCTAGATAAAGTGGAGAGGATGTTTCCTATGATGGGGGAGTCTAGGACCAGAGGGCACAGTCTCATAACAGAGGAATGTCCCTTTAGAACAGAGATGAAAAGGAAATTCTTTAGTCAGAGAGTAATGAATCTGTGGAATTCATTGCCACAGACGGCTGAGCAGGCCAAATCATTGAGTATATTAAAGCGGAGGGTGCTAGGTTCTAGATTAGTAAAGGCATCAAAGCTTACGGGAGAGGGCAAAAGAATGGGGCTGGGAGGAGAGGAGAAGATGGCGGCGCGACACAGCACACAGCGGCCACTCCGGTGATGACTATCTGTTATCTGTCAAGTAGGGTGGAGGCAGACGTGAGAGCACAGAAGAACATCTGGTGAAACTGCTGTAATGCCTATTTTGCTGCTGCTGCTACTGTGTGATCCAGAATCTCCAGAGGGGAAGGTCCCGAGTCCTTGGCTTTGCTTGTTGCTCGGTGGCTGGGGCAGGGTCGAAGCGCTCGGCAGAGATGGTGCTTGGTGTCGGCGGGCTGGTCGGAGGCTCAAAGTTTTCGGATGGACTCAGAGTCGGCTGTGGTCGGGTGCTTCCAGGGTGCTGCATCAGCAAGTTCGCGGCGCTGGAGGTTCATGGCAGGGAGAGTTTCTCCTTTCTACCGTCTGCGTGAGATGATGGGGCTATCAGGACTTGAGACTTTTTCTTACTGTGCCCATGGTCTGCTCTTTATCAAATTACAGTATTGCTTTGCACTGTTGTTAGTTTTAATCTTGGTCTGTTCTGTGTTTCTGTGATATCATACTGGAGGAACATTGTATCATTTCTTAATGCATGCATTTCCAAATGACAATAAACGAGGACTGAGTGTCCTCATAATCCAATCTAATCTAAAAATTCTATTACTGACTTCTTCCTCTTATTTTGGTTGTATTTTTTTTGTTTTTATTTCAGGGTTTCAACATCTGTGATATCTTTTCCCCCAGTATCAGACACTATTAGGAGAGAAATGTGACACCAAAGTAATTAATCTGAACTAAACAGGTATGTCCCACTCGGCCCTCTTTTATTTTTGAGGGCTTCCGTCTCCCAGATGTAAAAACCCAGAATTGTTTCTTCCCTTCCATTTCAGTGAAAGTAGAGATTGTGCTAAGAGCTTTGCCCATACCGGCAGCCAACCACAGCTCTTTCAATTATATTTTCTTTCTTCTTAATGTACCCCACTATTCATGCTCTCAAGTGGCCAAAATGCAACTCACAATGTATCCTGAACATAGTATACATCATAAATAGGCTCTTGGGATTCCAGACTTAATAAGAAAATTCACTGTGCTGTTTCTACTCCCGCACCTGTACTGTAAAGAAATTATCAATCAACTGTTTATCACCTGTGGGTTTTCCAGCACCCTCTTCACACCATCCACTAAGTGAGACAGGAACTTTGCCCGCTCTGCATTGTTAAACAGTGATCTCCGGACTGAAGCGATCTGTACTAAACAAGATAAGACCTGCAAGAAAGAAAAGCAATCGTCAGAAATCAAAGCTTCAATGTGTACTTTTACTCAGTCACCTGGATGCTTTTAGACTCCTCATACCTCAGGCAGCATTCAATCTGCAGGGGGAGAGGAGAATAACAGAAATAGTTGGAAACATTCACTGTTTGATAAAATGATTTTGAAATGGAGTGGTTGTAAAATGAAGAAAATTTGTTATCATTGGTAGATGGATAATACAGATTTAAAAATCTGGTAAACACAAAGCAGCTCCACCTGTAATTCTCAACACAAAAAACTTGTATTTAAAAAGGAGAGCAACACACATCAAAGTTGCCGGTGAATGCAGCAGGCCAGGCAGCATCTGTAGGAAGAGGTACAGTCGACGTTTCAGGCCGAGACCCTTTGTCAGGACTAACTGAAGGAAAAGTGAGGGATTGTGTTTAAAAAGGAGATTTTTTTTTTAAAGAAGTGTTGGGGAAGTGCTGAACCATTAAGAGTTCAACGACAGCACAGACATAACGACCTGTGGCATGAGTCCACGTGCAGGGTTCAGAGGTGGGATTTCCAGTGCTGCACTGGAGGTTCATTTTCCAAGCCCTGCACTGCAACGTTCCCAGATGGTACAAGTACCAGCACGGACTCCTGAGGCTCGCCAACACACAAGGTCACCTTGGCACTGAATTGTGTTCCTTCAGGTGAATTAACTGCTTCACAACAATGTAATGCTAACAACATCTTTCACTTTTGACCAGAGTGAAAATGATGGCATGTGCGGGGTCCGCTGGGAAGGAACTCATTCAAATTTAGATGAGCACTATTTTAATAAATAAAATATATATCCTTACAGAAGATTATTAACACATAATCTTTTACAGGGATATTGATCAATTAGGAAAGAATTTAACACGAGGATCTGCAGATGCTGGAAATTCTGAGCATCATACACAAAATGCCAGAGGAACTCAGCAGGTCAGGCGGCATCTATGGAAATAAATAAACAGTTGACATGTCAGGCCAAGACCCTTCATCAGGACTGGAAAGGAAGCGGGCGGGGGGGCATGAAGCCAGAATAAGAAAGTGGGGGGAAAGAGGAGGAGTACAAGCTGGCAGATGATAGGTGAGATCAGGTGATGGGTGAAAGTGGGTGGGGATGTGCTGGATATGGAGGCTTGTGGGGTGGTTGTTAAAGGATTGATTTAATTCCGTGTGTAGATTCTCACCAGCACCTTACATTTAGTAAGTAACACAGTACTTGTTTTAGTGTGTTATCATCCCAGTGTGATAGTGAACTTATAAGGAAGATTCTTTATTGAGAACGTTATAACTTGATGTTTTATACTAGCAGAGATATCAATTTCACGATGGGGAACTAGCCAACAGAAGTCAATGTGCCAGATTTCACTATTATTAGCAAATTAAAATGCAATCAGAACAAACTATTTCAATAAATGGGATCAGGAAGAAGGACCAGTGAATTAAAAATAAAAGTAAGCACATTCCCACTTGACAAGCACCTTTACGATAGCTTCTATGTATAAACAACTAAAGTTTTCACAGAGGGGTAATCGGACAAAACAGAACACTGAGAAAAAGGAGAAGATGAAACCCAGTCTAATGTAATAGGAGTCAGAGTGCAGTACGAAGTTTCAGAGACACGAGAAGGCACGAGAGCAGGAGAGGTGGCAAGGCAGGGCCAACAGCAGCACAAAGGAGATTTGCGGGTACTGCAGGAGATAAGAGAAAAGTGTTGGCAAGATCATGAAGCAATTTCAATATACAAACTCTCGGCTTTGGGGCACAACATCTCTGAATAGAACAGTGTTTCTGGCAATGGGATGCTATTAAATGTTGAGACATAGGTGGCTTGCCAGAACATCCTGGAATATCTGAGCACAGATCTGGTGGAGATTTTAACTGAAAGTTAAGTGACACAAGGGGGAAGGTATCATTTTCTAGCTGGGCAAGATGTGGCTGCTGGGTACTCAGAGAGAAGTGCATTTGGATGGCAGGGATATGAATTTTGTGATTAAGCTATGAACAATTATTAAAGATAGGATCACATTTAAGTGGTACAGAGTTTACAATATCAAGAGATGCCTAGGTAACAGCATAATAACAGGGCTCTACCTGAACTGTGCTGGGACCTAGAAAATCACAAAACTAGGGCAGTGGATTGGGCTTTAAACTAAATAGTAGGGTAGGTTCAACAGCCTGGAAAAGTATGGATAAAGGAAGAGGGAAATACTGGAGAGGTTACTGAAGTCGCCAGAATGAAAAATAAGACAAAGTTTAGAAAGGGATAAGAGTTTGGCTTCAAGCAATATGAACAAAAAATGAAAAGACCACATTTGGAACATAGTGAGCAGCTTTAGATCCCAAACCTAAGAAAGGATGTGCTGGCATTGAAGAGGATCCAGAGAATTTCACAAGAATGATCGGAGGAATGAAAGAGTTAATGTACATGGAGCATTTAATAGATCTAGGCCTGTACTCGTTGGAACTTAAAATGAGGAGGGATCTCACTGAAACTTATCGAATACTAAAAGGCCAAGATAGAGTGGATGTGGAGAGATGTTTCCTATAGTGGGGCAGTCCAGCACCAGAGGGCACAGCCTCAGAGTAGAAGGACTTCTCTTTAGAACAGAGATAAGAAGAAATTTCTTTAACCAATGGATGGCGAATCTGGAATTTATTGCCATGGATAGCTGTGGAGTCCAAATCATTTGGTATATTTAAAGCGGAGGTTGATAGGTTCTTGATTACTTGGAATGGTAAAGAGCCTCGATAGGCCAAATGGCCTAATTGTATTAGGGTTTTATATTTAAAGTGGAAGTTGATATGTTCTTGTTCAATAAGGGGGTGAAAGGTTACAGGGAGAAGGCAGGACAGTGGGATTGAGAGGGAGAATATTTCAGCCATGATCAGTAACAGAGCAGACTCGATGGGCCAAATGGCCTAATTGTACTCCGAAGTCTTTTGGTCATGGCCTGTGAAAGGAAAATCAAAAACTAGAGGCATGGATTTAAAGTAACTGACAGAAGGATCAGAAGTGAGGTGAGATAAGGTGACACTTTCATTCCAGAGTAACAAATACAAAATGATAGAGGAACTCAGCACATCAGGCAGCATCTGTGGAAAGGAATAAACAATTGATGCTTTGGACTGAGACACTTCTTTCCCAATCCTGATGAAGGGTCTTAGTCCGAAATGTCGACTGTTTATTCATCGTCATAGATGCTGCATTTCTGCTGAGTTCCACCAGCATTTTGTATGTGTTGCTCTGGATTTTCAGCTCCTGCAGAATACCTTGTCTTTATGATACTCTCCATACCTTTCTTTTCAGCTGCTGGAAGCATTGTGGGCTGATTAGCATTGTAAATTTTAAGTCAGTCAGTTACAGAAACAAAAACTATTAGCTTTTGGCCTTTCCAATCTTCAACTGTATAAATTGAAACTTAACAACAAAGACATCTAAAAGTAAACACAAAATACTCTGCAGATGCTGGGGTCAAAGCAACACTCACAACACGCTGGAGGAACTCAGCAGGTCGGGCAGCATCCGTGGAAACAATCAGTCGACGTTTCTGGCCAGAACCCTTCGTCAGGGCTGAAGAGGGAAGGGGCAGAGGCCCTATAAAGAAGGTGGGGGAGGGTGGGAAGGAGAAGGCTGGTAGGTTCCAGGTGAAAAACCAGTAAGGGAAAAGATAAAGGGGTGGGGGAGGGGAAGCAGGGAGGTGATAGGCAGGAAAGGTGAAGAAGGAATAGGGGAAAACACAATGGGTAGTAGAAGGAGGCGGAACCATGAGGGAGGTGAATGGCAGCTGGGGAAGGGAGCAGAGTGAAATAGGGATAGGAGAAGATAGGGGAAGGGAATTACTGGAAGTTGGAGAATTCAATGTTCATACCAAGGGGCTGGAGACTACCTAGACGGTATATGAGGTGTTGCTCCTCCAACCTGAGTTTAGCCTCATCATGGCAGTAGAGGAGGCCATGTATGGACATATCCGAATGGGAATGAGAAGCAGAGTTGAAGTGGATGGCAACCGGGACATCCTGTCTGTTGTGGCGGACGGAACGGAGGTGCTCGACGAAGTGGTCCCCCAATCTGCGTCGGGTTTCACCGATGTAGAGGAGGCCGCACCTGGAGCACCGGGTGCAATAGATGACCCCAACAAACTCACAAGTGAAATGTTGCCTCACCTGGAAGGACTGTTTGGGGCCATGAATGGTGGCAAGAGAGGGAGGGACTTGTGGATCAGGGAATCACGGAGGGACTGACCCCTGCGGAAAGCGGAGAGAGATGGAGAGGGAAAGATGTGCTTAGTAGTGGGGTTCTGTTGAAGGTAGTGGAAGTTGCGGAGGATAATGTGCTGGATCCGGAGGCTGGTGGGGTGGTAGGTGAGGACAAGGGGAACTCTGTCCCTGTTGTGGTGGCAGGAGGATGGGGTGAGGGACGAAGCGCGGGAAATGGAGAAGATGCGGGTGAGGGCATCAATGATGACGGCAGAAGGGAAACCACGATCCTTAAAGAAAGAGGACATTTGAGATGTCCTGGAACAGAAAGCCTCATCCTGGGAGCAGATGCGGCGGAGACGGAGGAACTGGGAATAGGGAATGGCATTTTTGCATGTGGCGGGGTGGGAAGAGGTATAGTCGAGGTAGTTATGAGAGTCAGTGGGCTTGTAGAAGATGTCAGTGGACAGTCTGTCTCCAGAGATGGAGACCAAGAGATCGAGAAAGGGGAGAGAAGTGTCCGAGATAGACCAAGTGAATTTGATGGCGTGGCACTACATCTAACAGTAATCGTCTGGCTACAAAAGAAAGATGATATTAAGAAGGTAGTGGAACTCAAGGTTCGTCCATGAAGCTGAGCCGCCCCCCCGCCCCCCAACAACATGTTGAGGTGGAAGATGATAGTTCTTTAGGTAAATCCAAAGGTGATGCTGTCACGCCAAGAAGTGGTGCCACTGCTGGATGCAAAACCTTAATATGTGAGTGAGTGAGTGAGTGAGTGTGAGACAGACAGAGAGAGAGAGAGACAGACAGACAGTGAGACAGACGAGAGAGAGAGAGAGAGAAAGAGAAAGAGAAAGAAGAAACTGACGGTGACTTCGAGTTCATTAGGAAAGGCAATACATCACATTCAATCTCAGAGCAATTCACTGTTGCCCTGTGCTCAAATTGCTTTGAACTTGTGGCAGGGATGGCAACTGGATTTGGGAAATTTAAATACATTTTATGGCTTTGGAGAGGAAAGAGAAAATGGAGATGGGATATTAGACCATAAAACTATAAGACATAGGACCAGAATTAAGCTACTTGACCCATCGAGTCTGCTCCGTCATTCAATCTTGGCTGATTCTTTTATGCCAACTAGTGGAATGGTGCTGCAGCAACAACTTGGCACTCAACGTCAGTAAGACAAAAGAGCTGATTGTGGACTTCAGGAAGGGTAAGACGAAAGAACACATACCAATCCTCATAGAGAGATCAGAAGTGGAGAGCGTGAGTAGCTTCCAGTTCCTGGGTGTCAAGATTCTCTGAGGATCTAACCTGGTTCCAACACATTGATGTAGTCATAAAGAAGGCAAGGAAGCGGCTATACTTTATTAGGAGTTTGAAGGGATTTGGCATGTCAACAAATACACTCAAAAACTTCTATAGTTGTACTGCGGAGAGCATTCTGACAGGCTGCATCACTGTCTGGTATGGAGGGGCTACTGCACAGGACCAAAAGAAGCTGCAGAAGGTTGTAAATCTAGTCAGCTCTATCTTGGGCACTAGCCTACAAAGTACCCAGGACATCTTTAGGGAGCAGTGTCTCAGAAAGGCATCATCCATTATTAAGGACCTCCAGCACCCAGGACATGCCCTTTTCTCACTGTTACCATCAGGTAGGAGGTACAGAAGCCTGAAGACACACACTCAACGATTCAGGAACAGCTTCTTCCCCTCTGCCATCTGATTCCTGAATGGGCTTTGAAGCTTTGGACACTACCTCACTTTTTTAATATACAGTATTTCTGTTTTTGCACATTTTTTAAAAAACCTATTCAATATATGTAATTGACTTGTTTATTTATTATGTTTTATTTTATTTATTATTACTATTTTTTTTCTGTCTCTGCTAGATTATGTATTGCATTGAACTGCTGCTGCTAAGTTAACAAATTTCACGTCACATGCTGGTGATAATAAACCCGATTCTGATTATCTCCTCCTCAACCCCATTTCCTGGCCTTCTCCCCGTAACCTTTGATGCCATGTCCAATCAAGAACCTATCAATCTCTGCCTTAAATACACCTAATGACCTGGTCTCCACAGCTGCATGTGGCAAAATTCACCACCCTCTGACTGAAGAAATTTCTCCACATCTGTTTTGTTTTGAATGAATGCCCCTCTATCCTCAGGCCGTGCCCTCTTGTCCTAGACTCTCCCACCATGGGAAACATCCTTTCCACATCTACTCCAGGCCTTTCAACATTCAAAATGTTTCAAAGAGATTTCATCCTTCTAAATTCCAGCGAGTACAGACCCAGAGCCATCAAACGTTCCTTGTATGATAACCCTTTCATTCCTGGAATCATCCTTGTGAACCTCCTCTGGACACTCCAATGCCAGCAAATCTTTTCTAAGATGAGGAGCAAAAAACTGTTCACAATATTCAAGGTGAGACCTCACCAGTGCCTTATAAAGCCTCAGCATCACATCCCTGATATTGTATTCTAGACCTCTTGAAATGATTGCTAACATGGCATGTGCCTTCCTCACCACCGACTCAACCTGCAAGTTAACTTCCAGGGTGTTCTGCACAAGGACTCCCAAATCTCTCTGCATCTCAGATTCCTGGATTTTCTCCCTGTTTAGAAAATAGCCTGCACATTTATTTCTACTACCAAAGTGCATAACCATGCATCTTCCAATATTATATTTCATTTGCCACTTTCTTCCCCATTCTCCTAGTCTGTCTAAGTCCTTCTGCATTCTACCTGTTTCCTCAACACTACCTGCCCCTCCACCAATGGGCTGAATGGCTTAATTCTGCTCCTATATTTTATGGTCTTATGGTAAGGAAAGTGGTCAGAGAGTTGGACAGCAGAAGTGAAAGAGAAGGCCAGTGCTGAGGGAACATCAACTGGGCTAGGCACAAAAGATGAACAGAACCACTGTTCTACATTTACTGCAGAAAGAAAGGATGTGAAACAGAAATCTTCCCTTCAGATAAATCACACTCATTGAGGAGGAAATTGGACACTGAATGCTGGCCCAGGAATTTAAGCTATACAATTTCTTTACTGCAACAATTTAACGCTGCAAGTTTACAAACAGAAGATTAGACCATAAGACATAGGAGCAGAATTAGGCCATTCAGTCCATCGAGTCTGCTCCATCATTCCATCATGGCTGATTTATTATCCCCCTCAACCTCACTGCCTTTTCCCCAATGGCTGACCACTGATTTATAAAGCTTCAGCTTCACATCTTTCCCTTTGTATTCTAGTCCTCTCGAAATGAATGCTGACATTGCATTTGCCTTTCTTACCACCAACTCATCATGCAAGTTAACCTTTAGAGAATCCGGCATGAGGAGCCCCAAGTCCCTCTGAACCTCTGATTTTTGAATTTCTCCCCCTTTATTCCTTCTACCAAAGTGCATGACCATACACTTCCCTACACTGTATTCCATCTGCCACTTCTTTACCCAATCTCCCAATCTGTCCAAGTCCTCTTGCAGACGCCCTGCTTCCTCCACCTATTTTCACATTGTCAGGGGGTATATCTGTGAGGGTTAGGTGATGCTAGATATTAGGTGGGGCTGTACAGTAACAAAATGGTTAGCACCAACGATCAGAAGGTCGCAGTTCAATTCTTATCGCTGTTTGCAAGATGTTTGTATGTCCTTCCCACGGCCACATGGGTTTCCTCTGAGCATTCTGGTTTCCTCTCATTTTCCAAACACACATAGGCTAGGGTTAGTAAGGTACGGACATGCTGTGTTGGTGCTAGTATGGCATTTGTAGTCTGCCCCACCCCACACATCCTCAGATTGTGCTGGTTGCTGATGCAAACAACACTTCACGTTTTGTTTCGATGTACGTATGACAAATAAATACAATTTCTAATCTAGAGGTGATTAGCAGGAGTTAGTCCTGACGAAGGGTCTCGGCCTGAAACGTCGACTGCACCTCTTCCTAGAGATGCTGCCTGGCCTGCTGCATTCACCAGCAACTTTGATGTGTGTTGGTGATTAGCAGGAGGTGCTTCTATGCATGGAAATATAAAAAATCTGTACCCTTAAAAGTTGTTAAATATTTCAAAACTGGGATTAATAGACTTTTGTTAGGAAAGGGTGTTAAGGTTTACAGAATCAAAGAATTGATGGGTTTGTGACCAAGTTGAAGATATGAAGGTAGGTGGAGGGGCAGGTAGCTTTGAGGAAGCAGGGAAGCTACAGAAGGACTTAGATAGAGCAGGTAAGTGGCAGATGAAATACCATGTCAGGAAATATATGGTCATCCACTTTGGTAGAAAAAATAAAAGCGTGGGCTTTTCTAAATGGAGAGAAAATTCAAAACCCTGAGGCACAAAGGGACTTGTACAGGATTCCCTAAAGGTTGAGTCAGTGGTGAGGAAGATAAATATGATGTTAACGTGCACTTTAAGAGGACTAGAATATAAAAGCAAGGATGTAATGTTGAGGCTTTAAAAGCACTGATGAGGCCTCACTTGGAGTATTGTGAGCAGTTGGGAGCCCATTATCTTAGAAAGGATGTGCTGACATTGGAGGGGGTTCAATGGAGGTTCACAAAAGTGATTCTGGCATTGAAAGGCTTGTCATATGAGGAGTGTTTGATGACTCTGGGCCTCTACTCACTGGAATTCAGAAGAATGAGGGAGGACCTCATCGAAGCCTACTGAATGTTGAAAGGCCTTGATGGAGTGAACGTGCTGAAGATGCTTCCTATGGTGGAGGCGTCTAAGACCAGAAAACACAGCCTCAGAATAGAGGGACGTCATTTAGAATGGAGATGAGGAGGAATTTCTTTAAGCAGAGAGTGGTGAATCTGTGGAATTCATTGCCACAGGTGGCTGTGGAGGCAAAATCATTGGGTATGTTTAAGACAGAGGTTGATAGAATCTTGATTAGTCAGGGCACGAAGGGATTCACGAAGAAGGCAGAAAGATGTAAACAAGGTTGAAAGATTACAAGGATGTTGCCAGATCTGGAGGACTTGAGTTATAAGGAAAGATTGAATCGGTTAGGGATGTATTCCTTAGAACATAGAAGATTGAGAGGAGATTTAATAGAGATATTCAAATATAAAAGGGGGATAGATAGGGTAAATGTACGAACGCATTTTCTATTGAGTTGGGTGGGACTACAACCAGAGATCATGGGTTAAGGGTGAAAGGTGAAAAGTTTAAGGAGAACACGAGGGGAAATTTCTTCACTCAGAGGTTGTGAGAGTGTGGAGTGAGCTGCCAGCACAGGTGGTGCATGCAAGCTCGATTTCAACGTTGAAGAGAAGCTTGGACAGGTGCATAGATGGCAGGGGTACAGAGGCCTATGGTCCCAGTGCAAGTAGATGGGAGTAGGAAGATTAAATGGCTTTGGCATGGACTGGATGGGCCAAAGGGCCTGTTTCTGAGCTACCCCTTTCTATGACTATGTGGCTGAAAGGGAAAATAAATGATCCATGAAGGAATGGCGGAGCAGACTTGATGGGCCAAATGGCCTAAATCTGCTCTGATATCCCATGCTCTTAAGTAGGATGAAGTTGACATAGGTCACTCATTTTACAAGGACGGAATGGCTGCTACTGCTTACCTTTGCCCTGCAAATTGTTCAATCCCTATTCAGAGGACTGCTCTGACCAGGATTCCCTCCCTACCTCCTCCTCAATGAATGGCCTTGATCCTGGGCATTTTGATCCTCCTACATTAAGCCACGGTGCTCTGCTTTACTGATACTTATTCGTTGACTAGTTTGGTTTCAGTGAAGACCACAGACTATAAGATATAGGAGCAGAGTATGATACGGCTGCATCACTATCCCTCTCAACCTGATTCCCCTACACCTTTGACGCCCTTACTAATCAATAATCTATAACCCTTCTCTTTAAGTATACCCATTGACTTGGTCTCCATAGCCGTCCATAGCAATGAATTCCACAGATTCATTGCCCTCTGGCTAATGCAATTCCTCCTTATCTCTGTTCTAAAGGAACGTCCTTCTATTGGGAGATTGTGCCCTCTGGTCCTAGACTCCCTTACTATAGGAAACACCCTCTCTACGTCCACTCTATCTTGGCCTTTCAATATTTGATAGGTTTCCATGAGATCCTTACCCCCACCCCACCCCCCTCATTCTTCTAAACCCCAGCGAGCATCAGCCCAGAGTCATCAAACACTCCTCATATATTAATCCTTTCATTCCTGGGATCATTCTTATGAGCTAACTCTGGATGCTCTCCTCACAACACGTTGGAGGAACTCAGCAGGTCGGGTAGCATCCGTGGAAACGATCAGTCAGCGTTTCGGGTCGGAACCCTTCATCAGGACTGAAGAGGGAGGGGGCAGGGGCCCTATAAAGAAGGTCGGGGGGGGAGGGTGGGAAGGAGAAGGCTGGTAGGTTCAGTTGAAAAACCAGTAGGGGGAAAGATAAAGGGGTGGGGGAGGGAAAGCAGGGAGATGATAGGCAGGAAAGGTGAAGAAGGAATAGGGGAAAACACAATGGGTAGTAGAAGGAGGCGGAATCATGAGGGAGGTGATAGGCAGCTGGGGGAGGGAGCAGAGTTAAATAGGGATAGAGGAAGAGAGGGGGAGGGAATTACTGGAAGTTGGAGAATTCTATGTTCATACCAAGGGCCTGGAGACTACCTAGATGGTACATGAGGTGTTGTTCCTCCAACCCGAGTTTAGCCTCATCATAGACTACCTAGACTACATAGACTACCCTTCTCCTTCCCACCCTCCCCCCACCTTCTTTATAGGGCCTCTGCCCCTTCCCTCTACAGTCCTGACGAAGGGTTCCGGCCTGAAACGTCAACTAATCGTTTCCACGGATGCTGCCCGACCTGCTGAGTTCCTCCAGCGTGTTGTGAGTGTTGCTTTGACCCCAGCATCTGCAGATTATTTTGTGTTCTGGATGCTCTCCAATGTCAGCACAGGTAGTCTTCCTTTGGTACATAAACCAGAATCCCAATATCTCCTACTCACTATAAATTAATTGAAAGTAGACCTAAGCATGGTTCTGCTTTGCATCCAAGAGATGCTCAGAAGAAAAGGTGTACGGAATCAGTGTCCCTCAATGCGTGACACGAAATAGGAGAAGACGGCGTTGCGACACAGCACGCAGCGGCCGCTCTGGTGATGAATATCTGTTATCTGTCAAGTAGGGTGCCGTGCACAATCCTGATTTGATGGAGGCAGATGTGAGAGCGCGGAGAAACAGAAGTTTCACCAGATGAAATGCCTGTTTCGCTGCCGCTGCTACTGTGTGATCCAGAATCTCCAGAGGGGAAGACCCCAAGTCCTCGGCTTTGCTTGTTGCTCGTCGGCCGGGGTAGGGCCGAAACCCTCGGCAGAGATGGTGCTTGGTGCTCGGAGGTCTGGTCGGAGGCTCGAAGTTTTCGGACGGATTCGGAGTCGGCTGTGGTCGGGTGCTTCCAGGGTGCTGCATCGGCAAGTTTGTGGCGCTGGAGGTTCATGGCAGGGAGAGTTTCTCCCTTCTACCGTCTGCGTGAGATGATGGGCTATCGGGACTTGAGACTTTTTTTTACCCTGCCCATGGTCTGCTCTTTATCAAATTACAGTATTGCTTTGCACTGTTGTAATTATATTTTATCATGATGTAGTTTTTGTCAGTTTTAGTCTTGGTCTGTCTGGTGTTTCTGTGATATCATACTGGAGGAACATTGTATCATTTCTTAATGCATGCGTTTTTAAATGACAATAAACGAGGACAGAGTGTCCTCATAATCTAATCTAATAAAGGGTGGTAATTCTTCACCAAAACCCAAAATTCCATCACCTTGCTGTTGCCTATCACACGTAGGTCAAAATCTTCACACCTCTAACAGAGAGAAGCACAACTCACCAGAGGAGACAGTGATGGAGGGATGGAATGGTACAAGTCGAAAAACAGCTGCAGGGTTGATGAGTCCAAGAAAGCTGTTGAAAGAAAGTGGAGGTTTTAACTCAGCAGCCTTAAAGCAAAGATGATAAAAATAAATTACTAAAACATTGTAAAGTGCAGTTAAGCCCCTGCCTATTGCTGAATATGTAAGACATACACTACCAGTTTGTAAAGATTCAGTTACATAGATAGATGCTTACCTATCTCAGCTTCTCATTATACAGTTCTTGCCAAATATCTAATCATAAGGATCGATTATACTACAAAAGGTCTACTCTGTCACTAGGAAAGTCCACCATTTCAGCAACAGCAGACAAGCTCATCTCCTCTGCTACAAATATTAAACCTGGGACAAACCCCCTTGCTTTGCAATTGATACATAACAATTTGTTCAATCATTTGCAAAAATGCAGACCGGATCAAAAAGTAAAACAGAAATGTATTTGTGCAGTATCTTATCACATCTGTAAAACCTTCCACTTGACTCACAGCCAGTAAACCATGTGGTTTCCACTGGCTTGTACTGAAACACAGCTTTCACTTTACATAAAGATCTCACAAACAGCAAACATGATCAAAAGTGATTAAAGGATTAGTGCTGTCTAGCCATTACAGGAGAATTTTCCTAATGTTTCTGATGCTGCCTTGGGATGTTTACTTTATGTTTGCCTAAAAGGAGGCTAGCCCTGAGTTTAACAAAGATGTGATCTTGGGCAGTGCAATAATTCCTCAGTACTGCACCGGAATTGTCTACTTGGAATTTGAGCTCTAAACCCAGATAAGCAAGTAATCGGAGGAAGGATGACAGCATGAAGTAATAAAATACAGACTGATAAAGGTATATGATGCGCATTCACAAGACTCTGATAATGTGGGATAGAAACTATTTGTCACTACTAAAAGGCAAGCCCCCATTATTTTTTTTGAAAGAAAATAAGCTATGAGCAAATGTAGTAGTTCTGTATCAGCTGGAGAACTGCACTCCCCTTTACTTCTTCCTTTCCTACCTCATGCCTTCCTAATTCCTCTAAGCCCTTCTACTTTAAATCATCCTGTCAGAAGATTTTCATCTGAAGGTATGTCTTCATTGCAGGCACATGTGCTAAAGGTCTAGCCCCAGCACCTCACTCAGCAGGTGCAAACGTTTCCAGCAGTTTGGTGGCATCATCAGGTATATGACAACACTGAAAAATCTCTTCTGCTAGTCTTGTAGGCATCAATATTACTAAGTGGCAACAATCAAGATTCAATCCCGATGAAGAGACTTGGCCCAAATCGTTGACTGTTTATTCCTCTCCATAGATGCGCGCACACACGCACACACACACACACACACACACACACCACCCACACGAACAAATGTGAACCTTTAGGTTAAAGAGATGCAACTGACTGGGTTTCTCTGGTGATTCATCTTGAACAAGGGGATTTATTTATAAGGAACCGGTCATTTAAAAAAGAGATACATAGAAATTTCTTCTGAGTATAGTGATTGGACCCCTCAGCACCAGGGCCGTGGTAGCAAAGATCATTAGAAATATTTACAGTATATTTACAAAATGTGACAGAACATTGAGGTACATTCACAAACCACCCCACTCTCAACACTCAGCCCCAATGACCCTGTGATCTCAGTCTCTGAGGCCAAGATGACAGCATCTTTCAGGAGGTGAATCCGCAGAAAGCATCTGACCCAGACAGCACACCTGACCAAATACTGAAAACCTGTGCTGGTCAAATGGCCGTAGTATTTACAGATATTGCCAACCTTTCATTTTGGCAGTCTGAGGTACCAACCTGCTTCAAACTTACTGGTGCCCACGAAAAATGAGGTAACCTGCCTCAGTGACTACCATCCAGTAGCACTTGCAGTATTATGCAGAAGTCTGAGGCACGTTAAAAAATTTGTAAAGTGAAGATGCTTTCAAAATAACAAAATTAAGTTTCTAAATATGAACAAAATTACTACGAAGAGAAGCAAGCAATAAAAAAACTAAACCAAATCAATATTTGGTATGATCACCCCTTGTCTTTAAAACTGCATAATTCTTAGGTACACCGTCGTGCAGTTTTATAAGAAAATCATCTGGTAGGTTGTTCTACGCAGCTTGGAGAACTTGCCACGGTTCTTCTGCAGATATGGCTGTTTCGCTTGCTTCTGTTCTCTCCAGGTAATTCCCACGTTGATGATGTTGATATCAGGGCTCTGTGGAAGCCAAACCATCTGAAACCATATTACAAAACATCTAGGATGCCTAAGACTTTTGCACAATACTGTGAAGTGCTTCGAGAGGTCCTGCTTGAGGAGTGACCTGAAGCACAAGCATCATCATGAAAAGACATTACCAGGTGAATAAAGGAAAAGATCAAGTGTCTTTAAGACAAAAGTGTAACATCCTCACTGATTTCTAGGAATCCTGGCTGGTGACTGTTTATTAAGGAGACAGCACAGAAACATAGAAAACCTACAGCACAATACAGGCCCCTCAGCCCACATGTCCCTACCCTAGAAATTACTAGGCTTACCCATAGCCCTCTATTTTTCTAAGCTTCATGTACCTATCCAAAAGTCTCTTAAAAGACCCTATCATATCTGCCTTCACCACTGTTGCCAGCAGCCCATTCCACGCATTCACCACTCTCTGTGCAAAAAACTTACCCTTGACATCTCCTCTGTACCTACTCCCCAGCACCTTAAACCTGTGTCCTCTTGTGGCAACCATTTCAGCCCTGGGAAAAAGCCTCTGACAATCCACACTATCAATGCCTCTCATCACCTTATACACCTCTATCAGGTCACCTCTCATCCTCCGTCGCTCCAAGGAGAAAAGGCCCAGTTCACTCAACCTGTTTTCGTAAGGCATGCTCCCCAATCCAGGCAACATCCTTGTAAATCTCCTCTGCACCCTTTCTATGGCTTCCACATCCTTCCTGTAGTGAGGCGACCAGAACTGAGCACAGTACTCCAAGTGGGGTCTGACCAGGGTACTATATAGCTGCAACATTACCTCTCGGCTCCTAAATTCAACTCCACGATTCATGAAAGCCAATACACGATATGCCTGCTTAACCACAGAGTCAACCTGTGCAGCTGCTTTGAGCTATAGACTTGGACCCCAAGATCCCTCTGATCCTCCTCACTGCCATGAGTCTTACCAGTAATACTATATTCTGCGATCATATTTGACCTACCGAAATGAACCACTTCACACTTATCTGAGTTGAACTCCATCTGTCACTTCTCAGCCCAGTTTTGCATCCTATCAATGTCCCACTGTAACCTCTGACAGCCCTCCACACTGTCTACAACACCTCCAACCTTTGTGTCATCAGCGAACTTACTAACCCATCCCTCCACTTCCTCATACAGGTCATTTATAAAAATCACGAAGAGTAAGGGTCCCAGAACAGATCCCTGAGGCACACCACTGGTCACCGACCTCCATGCAGAATATGACTCATCTGCAACCACTCTTTGCCTTCTGTGGGCAAGCCAGTTCTGGATCCACAAAGCCATGTCCCCTTGGATCCCATGCCTCCTTACTTTCTCAACAAGCCTTGCATGGGGTACCTTATCAAATGCCTTGTTGAAATCCATATACACTACACCTACTGCTCTTCCTTCATCAATGTGTTTAGTCACATCCTCAAAAAATTCAATCAGGCTCGTAAGGTATGACCTGCCCTTGACAAAGCCATGCTGACTATTCCTAATCATATTATACCTCTCCAAATTTTTGTAAATCCTGCCTTGCAGGATCTTCTCCATCAACTTACCAACCACAAGACTCACTGGTATATAATTTCCTGGGCTATCTCTACTCCCTTTCTTGAATAAAGGAACAACATCTGCATCCCTCCAATCCTCTGGAACCTCTCCCGTCCCCATTGATGATACAAAGATCATCGCCAGAGGCTCAGCAATCTCTTCCCTCACCTACCACAGTAGCCTGGGGTACATCTCATCCCGTCCCGGTGACTTATCCAACTTGATGCTTTCCAAAAGCTCCAGCACATCCTCTTTCTTAATATCTACATACTGAAGCTTTTCAGTCTGCTGCAAGTCATCACTACAATCACCAAAATCCTTTTCCATAGTGAATAGTGAAGTAAAGTATTCATTAAGTACCTCTGCTATTTCCTCCAGTGCCATACACACTTTCCCACTGTCACATTTGATAGGTCCTATTCTTTCACATCTTATCCTCTTGCTCTTCACATACTTGTAGAATGCCTTGGGGTTTTCCTTAATCCTGCCCGCCAAGGCCTTCTCATCACCCCTTCTGGCTCTCCTAATTTCCTTTTTAAGCTCCTTCCTGTTAGTCTTATAATCTTCTAGATCTCTAACATCACCTAGTTCTCTGAACCTTTTGTAAGCTTTTCTTTTCTTCTTGACTAGATTTATTACAGCCTTTGTACACCACGGTTCCTGTACCCTACCATAACTTCCCTGTCTCATTGGAACGTACCTATGCAGAACTCCATACAAATATCCCCTGAACATTTGCCACATTTCTTCCATACTTTTCCTTGAGAACATCTGTTCCCAATTTAAGCTTCCACTTTCCTGCCTGATAGCCTTATAATCACCCTTAATCCATTTAAAAGCTTTTCTAACTTGTCTGTTCCTATCTCTCTCCAATGCTGTTGTAAAGGAGATAGAATTATGATCATTATCTCCAAAATGCTCTCCCACTGAGAGAATCTAACACCTGACCAGGTTCATTTCCCAATACCAAATCAAGTACAGTCTCTCCTCTTGTAGGCTTATCTACATATTGTGTCAAGAAACCTTCCTGAACACACCTAACAAACTCCACCCCATCTGAACCCCTTGCTCCAGGGAGATGCCAATCGATATTCCCATCATGACAACTCTTATTATTACACCTTTCCAGGATCTGTTTCCCTATCTGCTCCTCGATATCCCCGTTACTATTGGGCGGCCTATAAAAAATTAGGATGGCATGAAGAACTTCCGAGTCAATGTGACGTGATCATAGAGGCCCAGCATAAACAATGTGTACCACCACCACCTACAAGCCTGCCATGGTCAAGAACCTCCTGCCCCCTTGTGCAAGAGTTTTGAGTTTCCCACATATTAAGTACTCAGAATTCACAGCAGAAGCAAATCACGGATCCTGAGGTATTGCCAGAAAAGTAAGTGATTAGGTGCAATGTAATTTGGAGTTAATATTGCATCTTGTAACTGTGTTTCAAACCCACTAGACCAGCGGTCCCCAACCACCGGGCCGCAAAGCATGTGCTACGGGGTCGTGGGAAATGATATAAGTCAGCTGCACCTTTCCTCATTCCCTGTCACGCACTGTTGAACTTGAACACAGAGTTGCCAACTGTCCTGTATTTGCCGGGACATCCCATATATTGGGCTAAATTGTTTTGTCCCATACGGGACTGCCCTTGTCCCGTATTTCCCCCGCTAAGGTAGAGCATTCCTATGAAGCCTTTCGTGCCGAAATGGCATAAAGCGAAAAAGCAATTACCATTAATTTATATGGGAAACATTTTTGAGCGTTCCCAGACCCAGAAAATAACCTACCAAATCATACCAAATAACATATAAAACCTAAAATAACTCTAACATATAGTAAAAGCAGGAATGATATGATAAATACACTGCCTATATAAAGTAGAAATAATGTATGTACAGTGTAGTCAGGAAGATTAAGCCAAAACCGATTTGTGGGGAAAAAAAATCAGCACCTACGCGCATGCGCACACAGGTGTCCGCGCAAGGCTTATGATTATGATTATAATTAGTAATGCATGCATTAAGAAATGATAAAAATCTTTTTCCAGAATGATGTCATGAAAACATATGACAAACCGACTTAAAACCACATAATTATAACATATGGTTACAACAGTGCAAAGCAATACCGTAATTTGATAAGAACAGGCCATGGCACAGTAAAAGTCTCAGAGTCTCTGAAAGTCCCATCATCTCACGCAGACGGTAAACCCCCAGCGCTGCCAACTTGCCGATGCAGCATCCCGGAAGCATCCAACCGCAGTCCGACTCCGAGTCCGTCCGAAAAACTCTGAGCCTCCGACCACCTATTTGACACCGAGCACCATCTCTGCCGAGCATTTCGACCCCAGCCCCAGCAACAGGCGATACGCAAAGCCGAGGATTTGGGGCCTTCGTCTCCGGAGATTCTCCATCGCACAGTAGCAGCGGCAGCAAAGCAGGCATTTCAGAAGTTGCTCCAGATGTTCCTCTGCGCTTTCGTGGCTGTCCCCATCAAATCCAGATTGATGCATGGCCCCCTAGTTACACATATTGATATTCATTCCGAACAGGCACACGCGCTGCATCGCACCGCCATCTTCTCCTCCCTCCTTTCATGGTCATGGTAATCTTTCCCGGGGTAAACACAAGTGTCCCGTCAAACAAACAAAATCCAGCTTTTAAAATCCAACAAAAGGCAACTAAAGCAACACACATAAAAGTTGCTGGTGAACACAGCAGGCCAGGCAGCATCTATAGGAAGAGGTACAGTCGACGTTTCGGGCCGGGACCCTTCGTCAGGATTTGACTGCTACTTTTGTCCCTTATTTGGGAGTGAGAAAGTTGGCAACCCTAACTGTAAAAGACATGTTGAGGTGAGTTTAACCCTACTTGAACACCGCGCCCCCCCCCCCACCCCCGGTTGGCCAGTCTGCAAGAATATTGTCAATATTAAACCAGTCCGTGGTGCAAAAAAGGTTGGGGATCCCTGCACTGGACAGGCAAGGGTATTAGACATTTAATATCTCCAATATCCTATTGCATACTAAGATACAAGTGAAGCCAATCCTACAATCAAAATGTGAGAATTACATTGCAGAATGGTGAGAGTATTCTGTCATTAAAATAGGATACAGCTTACTTGGCCATAATGAGATTGCAGCCAGCTAGCTCTTTAATCAACAGCTTTACAATGTGAACTGTGGCTCCATGCGATAACTTTGCCACAAAATGTCAAGGGCTCTAACATAAGGCCTCAGTTTTGTACCAAATACAGCCCCAAATGATGTCATTTGGTGACTTTATTGATGTGAAATTCCTGTTTGCTCCAATAAAGGGACATAAAAGAGCAGGCAAAACGTCCAAACAACAAGAATTCTGCAGATGCTGGAAATTCAAGCAACATACATCAAAGTTGCTGGTGAACGCAGCAGGCCAAGCAGCATCTATAGGAAGAGGAGCAGTCGACGTTTCAGGCCGAGACCCTTTGTCAGGACTAACTGAAGGAAGAGTGAGTAAGGGATTTGAAAGCTGGAGGGGGAGGGGGAGATGCAAAATGATAGGAGAAGACAGGAGGGGGAGGGTTGGAGCCGAGAACTGGACAGGTGATTGGCAAAAGGGGATACGAGAGGATCATGGGACAGGAGGTCCAGGAAGAAAGACAAGGGGGGGGTGACCCAGAGGATGGGCAAGAGGTATATTCAGAGGGACAGAGGGAGAAAAAGGAGAGTGAGAGAAAGTATGTGTGCATAAAAATGAGTAACAGATGGGGTACGAGGGGGAGGTGGGGCCTTAGCGGAAGTTAGAGAAGTCGATGTTCATGCCATCAGGTTGGAGGCTACCCAGACGGAATATAAGGTGTTGTTCCTCCAACCTGAGTGTGGCTTCATCTTTACAGTAAAGGAGGCCGTGGATAGACATGTCAGAATGGGAATGGGATGTGGAATTAAAATGTGTGGCCACTGGGAGATCCTGCTTTCTCTGGCGGACAGAGCGTAGATGTTCAGCAAAGCGGTCTCCCAGTCTGCGTCGGGTCTCACCAATATATAAAAGGCCACATCGGGAGCACCGGACGCAGTATATCACCCCAGTCGACTCACAGGTGAAGTGATGCCTCACCTGGAAGGACTGTTTGGGGCCCTGAATGGTGGTAAGGGAGGAAGTGTAAGGGCATGTGTGAGTTCCGTGTTCGCCATGATGCGGAACTTTTCTTCCGCCGTCTCCGAGCCTACTTCTTCGGCAAGGACTCTTCCACCCCCACCGATGACCCCTTCTCCCATCTTCAACCCTCCTCTTCTTCATGGACACCCCGCTCTGGTCTTCTGCCTGCTCTGGATCTCTTTATTGCTAACTGCCGACGGGACATCAACCGTCTCAACTTCACCGCAACTTGTCCCCATTCCAACCTCACTCCTTCGGAACGCTCTGCTCTCCACTCCCTCCGCACTAATCCTAACCTTATTATTAAACCCGCTGATAAGGGGGGTGCTGTTGTAGTCTGGCGTACTGACCTCTACCTTGCCGAGGCGCAGCGACAACTCGCGGATACCTCCTCTTATTTACCCCTCGATCGTGACCCCACTAAGGAGCACCAGGCCATTGTCTCCCACACTATCACCAACTTTATCCGCTCAGGGGATCTCCCACCCACTGCTACCAACCTTATAGTTCCCACACCCCGCACTTCCCGTTTCTACCTACTACCCAAGATCCACAAACCTGCCTGTCCTGGCCGACCTATTGTCTCAGCTTGCTCTTGCCCCACCGAACTCGTTTCTGCATACCTCGACACTGTTTCATCCCCCCTTGTTCAATCCCTTCCGACCTGTGTTCGTGACACTTCTCACGCTCTTAAACTTTTTGATGATTTTAAGTTCCCTGGCCCCCACCGCTTTATTTTCACCATGGATGTCCAGTCCTTATATACTTCCATCCCCCATCAGGAAGGTCTCAAAGCTCTACGCTTCTTTTTGGATTCCAGACCTAATCAGTTCCCCACTACCACCACTCTGCTCCGTCTAGCGGAATTAGTCCTTACTCTTAATAATTTCTCCTTTTGCTCCTCCCATTTCCTCCAGTCTAAAGGTGTAGCTATGGGCACCCGTATGGGTCCTAGCTATGCCTGCCTTTTTGTTGGGTTTGTGGAACAATCTATGTTCCGTGCCTATTCTGGTATCTGTCCCCCACTTTTCCTTCGCTACATCGACGACTGCATTGGCGCTGCTTCCTGCACGCATGCAGAACTCGTTGATTTTATTAACTTTGCCTCCAACTTTCACCCTGCCCTCAAGTTTACCTGGTCCATTTCCGACACCTCCCTCCCCTTTCTAGATCTTTCTGTCTCTGTCTCTGGAGACAGCTTATCCACTGATGTCTACTATAAGCCTACTGACTCTCACAGCTATCTGGACTATTCCTCTTCTCACCCTGTCTCTTGCAAAAACGCCATCCCCTTCTCGCAATTCCTCCGTCTCCGCCGCATCTGCTCTCAGGATGAGGCTTTTCATTCTAGGACAAGGGAGATGTCTTCATTATTTAAAGAAAGGGGCTTCCCTTCCTCCACTATCAACTCTGCTCTTAAACGCATCTCCCCCATTTCACGTACATCTGCTCTCACTCCATCCTCCCACCACCCCACTAGGAATAGGGTTCCCCTGGTCCTCACCTACCACCCCACCAGCCTCCGGGTCCAACATATTATTCTCGGTAACTTCCGCCACCTCCAACGGGATCCCACCACTAAGCACATCTTTCCCTCCCCCCCTCTCTCTGCATTCCGCAGGGATCGCTCCCTACACAACTCCCTTGTCCATTCGTCCCCCCCATCCCTCCCCATTGATCTCCCTCCTGGCACTTATCCGTGTAAGCGGAACAAGTGCTACACATGCCCTTACACTTCCTCCCTTACCACCATTCAGGGCCCCAAACAGTCCTTCCAGGTGAGGCATCACTTCACCTGTGAGTCGACTGGGGTGATATACTGCGTCTGGTGCTCCCGATGTGGCCTTTTATATATTGGTGAGACTCGACGCAGACTGGGAGACCGCTTTGCTGAACATCTACGCTCTGTCCGCCAGAGAAAGCAGGATCTCCCAGTGGCCACACATTTTAATTCCACATCCCATTCCCATTCTGACATGTCTATCCACGGCCTCCTCTACTGTAAAGATGAAGCCACACTCAGGTTGGAGGAACAACACCTTATATTCCGTCTGGGTAGCCTCCAACCTGATGGCATGAACATCGACTTCTCTAACTTCCGCTAAGGCCCCACCTCCCCCTCGTACCCCATCTGTTACTCATTTTTATGCACACATACTTTCTCTCACTCTCCTTTTTCTCCCTCTGTCCCTCTGAATATACCTCTTGCCCATCCTCTGGGTCACCCCCCCCTTGTCTTTCTTCCTGGACCTCCTGTCCCATGATCCTCTCGTATCCCCTTTTGCCAATCACCTGTCCAGTTCTCGGCTCCAACCCTCCCCCTCCTGTCTTCTCCTATCATTTTGCATCTCCCCCTCCCCCTCCAGCTTTCAAATCCCTTACTCACTCTTCCTTCAGTTAGTCCTGACAAAGGGTCTCGGCCTGAAACATCGACTGCGGCTCTTCCTATAGATGCTGCTTGGCCTGCTGCGTTCACCAGCAACTTTGATGTATGAGGCAAAATGTCCAGTACTGTGACTGATCTTTACACCAGCAATACACCAAGTGCCTGGTCACTTATTGCATGGCTTGTGTAATCTTGTAATGAAACAATTGCTTTTTTCTGTTATTTACATAATGTCAAGATTCTAAAATTTATCAGCTACAAATATTTTGGGATACCATGGTCATGAAATACCTGAATAAATCTAAATTCATCCACCATCTCAAATTCAGTATTCAGCTCACCGAAAGATACAGCCGAAATCTAGCAACATGGAGCATTTATACAGCCAAGTACAGTATTAGAGGTTGTACAGTAACTACTGGTACCCCCCCCCCCGCCCCCGCAACCAGTGGCGGCTGTGTACACAGCACTCCAGGGACTCCAAGGGAATGTCAATATTTGCAAAGGTGACTGGGAGGGTGACAGTATTTACAGTTGTTAGATTAAAAAGGGATGTTGCAGTTTGTACTCCTGCACCTCTCTTAGCTCAAGTTCGTAATACAAGCAGCAGAAATAAATAGTTGTCATTTTTTTTTCTGCTTTAAACATGAAATATTTCAGAATTCTATAACTGCTTAGGAACAAAAGCAGCAAGTGCTACAATGCTTCATGTGCAAATGACTGAACGACTTCAAAAATACCAAGTCCCAATAAGCTTTGCAATGGGTGAACTGCAGCAGTTAACATAACTGCTTTACAGCACCAGTGAACACCAGTTGGACTTTGATTCCCACTGCTGTCTTTAAGGAGTTTCTACGTTCTCCTTAGGACTATGCCCCAACATAATCCTTACTGATTTGATTTCATGTAATGGTTGATGTTCGTTCATTTGTTATGTGCCTATTCATATGAAGCAGACGATCACGGTCTCTCCATGACCATGATTGTTCTTGGCAAATTTTTCTACAGAAGTGGTTTGCCATTGCCTTCGACTGGACAGTGTCTTTACAAGACGGGTGATCCAAACCATTATCAATGCACTTCAGAGATTGTCTTCCTGGCTTCAGTGGTTCCAGAACCAGGATATGTGATATGCACTAACTGCTCATATGACCCTCCACCACCTGCTCCCTTGGCTTCATGTGACCCTGATCGGGAGAGGGGGCTAAGCAGGTGCTACACCTTGTCTAAGGGTGACCTGCAGGCTAGCAGAGGGAAGGAGCGTGTTACATCTCCTTCGGTCGTCCTGTACATCAAAAATGGGGTGTGGATACGTATGCAAATAAAGCCAATCTTTAATCTTTTAAGTAAAGCTGGATGAACTGACATAATTGTTCCCTTCTTTTGTATGTTTATTGATTCCTAATAATTCAACATGACAAAGCCCAGGGAAGTCAAACATCATTTTTCAGTTTCAGAGGAAGTAATTGTTCAAAACTTCATACATTAGTGCTCACACATGAATCCAGCTCATCTCCCCTTGTTTTACAACCTGTTAAGGTTGAGAGACATTTTAAAGAATGGCTTTTCCAGTACCACTGAAAAGTACAACCTGCAATAGGTATGCGTTTATTTAAAAAGCGCAAAAGGACAGCATGTTTCCCGGATTGATCAGAATGTGGCGTTGAAAGTGACAAAAACCTTATACACTTAGACAGCACTTCAGGTTTTTAATTTCAAAATGGAGATAGTCATCAAATCCCCTTAACATTTGAGTACTGAGCAACGTTTCAAGTTATGTGGAGGACATGCATATGTGGGCAGGGAAATGACAAGTGGAGTTTAATCCAGACAAGCGTAAGGTGTTGGCAGCTTGAAAGGTTAAATCTAAAAGGAAAGTATACAGTAAATGGCAGGAGCACTAATACACAGAGGGATATTGGAATGTAAGTCTCCAGCTCCCTGAAAATGGGAACACAAATCAACAGGATAGTAAAGGCATATGGAATTCTTGCCTTCATTAGTCAGGGTGTTGAGAAGTCATGTTACAGCTACATAAAACTCTGATTAAGCCACGTGGAGTCTTGTATGCAGCCCTGATCACTACACTACAGTACATGGAGGCTTTGAAGACAGTGCAGAAGAGACTCACTAGTATGTTGTCTGGATCAGAGAGTATGTGCTATAAGGAGAGTTTGGAAGAATTTAGATCGCTTTCTCTGGAGCTTCAGAGGCTGAGGGATGACTTGAGAAGTATATACAGTGGCATGCAAAAGTTTGGGCACCCCTGGCCACTGGCTGCAACACAAGCCCAAAGCATGATCGATCCACCCCCGTGCTTAATAGTTGGAGAGGGGTTCTTTTCATGAAATTCTACACCCTTTTTTATCCAAACATACCTTTGCTCATTGCAGCCAAAAAGTTCTATTCAAAGGGTTCGAAGGAACATCTAAACAAGCCTAATGCATTTTGGAAACAAGTCCTGTAGACTAATGATGTTAAAATAGAACTGTCTGGCCGCAATGAGCAAAGGTATGTTTGGAGAAAAAAGGGTGCAGAATTTCATGAAAAGAACCCTTCTCCAACTGTTAAGCACGGGGGTGGATCGATCATGCTTTGGGCTTGTGTTGCAGCCAGTGGTACGGTGAACATTTCACTGGTGGAGGGAAGAAAGAATTCAATTAAATACCAGCAAATTCTGGAAGCAAACATCACACTGTCTGTAAAAAAGCTGAAGATAAAAAGAGGATGGCTTTTACAACAGGATAATGAACCTAAACACACCTCAAAATCCACAATGGACTACCTCAAGAGGCGCAAGCTGAAGGTTTTGCCATGGCCCTCACAGTCCCCCGACCTAAACATCCTCGAGAATCTGTGGATAGACCTCAAAAGAGCTGTGCATGCAAGACAGCCCAAGAATCTCACAGAACCGGAAGCCTTTTGCAAGGAAGAATGGGCGAAAATCCCCCAAACAAGAATTGAAAGACTCTTAGCTGGCTACAAAAAGCATTTATAAGCTGTGATACTTGCCAAAGGGGGTGTTACTAAGTACTGCCATGCAGGGTGCCCAAACTTTTGCTTCAGGCCCTTTTCCTTTTTTGTTATTTTGAAACTGTAAAAGATGGAAATAAAAAAGTTTTCTTGCTTAAAATATTAAAGAAATGTGTCATCTTTAACTTTATGCCTTTTGGAAATCAGTTTATCTTTTACTCGCTTAGCTATTCACAGTAATAGAAATTTTGACCGGGGTGCCCAAACTTTTGCATGCTACTGTATAATTATGAGAGGCATAGACACAACTCACATGGTTAGAATGTGTCAGGCAAATGAGCTCTGGTTGAGACCCAAAAGATCTGCTGTATGGACAGCTGGCAGAGGGTGCACGCCCAGTTGGTTGCCCACAGCTTCGCTTTAAGGGTATCTATAAAAAGAATCTGAAGGTGGCCAATGTCAAACAACTGGGAGGACATAGCAGATGACCGGGCTGCCTGGAGTCTGGCAACTCGAAAAAGCATGCGAAGAGCAGAAAAGTACCCACATCAATAAGCTAGCTGCTAAAAGAGCTCGATCAAAGGAGAGGGCCGCTCCAACCAGATGCCCATCTTCCTTCACCTGCAGCCAGTGTGGAAGAGATTGTCTTCCGGAGAGGGACTCCTCAGTCACTCTAGGAAGTACACCACCACGATCTGAATTTTCCCGTGTGCTACTACCATCTTATGAGACAGAAGACAGGGTAAATAGTCATTTTCCCAGGGTCCAGTACAAGACAGCATAAGATGAGAGGGGAAAATTTAAAGTAGACTTATATAGCACATTTCTTGGTTCTTTTACAGAGTGGTAGATGTCTTGAATGTGCTGCCAAAGGAAATGTTCGAAGCAGATACATGGATATTAAGTAAATGGAGGGGTGTGTAGGAGGCAAGGGTGACACTGATCTTAGAGAATGTTCAAAGGTCAACAAAACTCTTTGGCCATGAGCCAAAAGGCCTGTTACTGTGTGTACTGTTCTATGTTCTTTGTTTAGATATGTTAAGCAATGAAAGCATTTAGACAGACACATGAATTGGCAGGGAATTGAGCAATATAGGCCACATGCAGGCAGATGAGCAGTTTGGTGCTGCACTGTTCTATGTTGTATGATTAGAACAGGGTGTTCACAGTTTTTGAGTACAACATGCTTAAAGGTCACTGCAGCAATACATCAGAATCAGGTCTAATGTCACCGTGAAATTTAACTTTGCAGCAGCTGTACAATGCAATACATGATAAATATAGAAAAAATAAATGAATTATATGACATATAATTATATGAAGTACATGAAACCTCTTTTTATCAGGCGTCAATAGAAACATAGCTCGTTAGCCCCTCGCAAACAGGTACTGAGTTCAGTGCTGAGAAAACCACCTTTCTCATACCCCGTGCATCTACGGTTGGTGTGACTTGGGTCCCATCAAAACCGGGAAGTTGGGATGTTTTGACTACCCACACCCGAATCTGAGCAAATACTGTGTAAATACTGCCCACTTGCAATGATCCGTCACCAAGAAATAACAGGTTGTACACTACATACAATTATAAACATAGAAAATAGGTGCAGGAGTAGGCCATTTGGCCCTTAAAGCCTGCACCGCCATTCAGTATGATCATGGCTAATCATGCAACTCAGAACCCTGTACCTGCCTTCTCTCCATACCCCCCATCCCTTTAGCCACAAGGGCCATATCTAACTCCCTCTTAAATATAGCCAATGAACGGGCCTCAACTGTTTCCTGTGGCGGAGAATTCCACAAATTCACCACTCTCTGTGTGAAGAAGTTTTTCCTCATCTCGATCCTAAAAGGCTTCCCCTTATCCTTAAACTGTGACTCCTCGTTCTGGAGGTGTATTTATGAATGTCAATTTACTCAAACCGTTATTAAAGAAGGAAAAAAAAAGAAACAAACAAAACAGCCCATTATAATTAAAACAGTCAAATATGAATAAGGTTGGAGCTCAGATCTTTCAAAAGCTGGATGTGTTCATTTTACTCACAGTGTAAACACCTATTCACTGATCACCTGTAGAATTTCCCATCTTTAGACTCCATCCGGCCGTGCATTCCAGTTGGATCGAATCCTACGGCCGGTTCTCTTGAGCCTCTCTCTCCACCTCCTGCCAAAAAGACCTCAACACACCCTAGTGTCTGTCACAAACCCCCCCCACCCAGCTTTCTCTAGAACCTTTTCCCAATTCCACCATCCTAATTGGATGACTTGACAATCCTAAATTGAACACCCCAACCTTTATCCTTAACGGTAACATAAACACTACCAGCAGAACACACTGAAAGCCATTAAATGAACTACCCTAACCTATTATATATAAAACATGCCCTGGTTAAGATTTTACTGCTGATGTGTAGGATAGTTCATTTAATGGCTTTCCGTACAAGCAGTGTATTTTACATGCCAATGAGAAGAGGGCATGTCCTGGGTGGTGGTGGTGGGGGGGTCCTTAATGATGGACGCACCCTTCCTGAGGCATCACTCCTCGAAGATATCTTGGATACAACTGTTTGCAACTTACTTCGATCCTGTGCAGTAGCCCACCTGCCATCCCTTCCCCCATACCAGATGGTGATGCAGACAGTCAGAATGCTCTCCATGGTACAGCTGTAGAAGTTTGAGGGTTGTAACTGACAAACCAAATCTCCTCAAACTCCTAATGCAATACAGCCACTATCTTACCGTCATAGCTACATCAATATGTTGCGACCAGGTTAGGTCCTCAGAGATATTGACACCCAGGAACTTGACCATGTCTCTGTGTCACTTCAGACACTGTCCACTAGTTTAGAACAATCTATCAAGTCCTTTAAATATGAGGTTTTTGCTGCTTAATATATCTAATTAGTGCGAGCTAAAATAAAAATTGAAAATTGTCAAAAATACAAGGGCTCAGAAAAACTTCAAGGAATCACAAAACACTCTTTCACAAGATTCTTCATGAGAATAACTTGATGTTCTGAAGTTAATAGCACACCAAATAAAAATATCAGGAGAACTCAGAAGACAATTAATATTAAGAACAGAGCTGCAAGTTTCACTAACTGTGAATTCTCTGAGGCACCTATACTTCTGGCTACAGGACTCTTCCAACACGATTCCCTCCATCAACTGATGGAGACAACAAAACACTGAATTTTGCCATCTGATAAGGGAGGTGATGGTTGAAATCAGAGGTGTGCTGCTCAGATAGGAAGAAGGTGGGACAGGGAAAGGATAGTGGATTGAGTGGGTGAAGTGCACAGGTTATAGGTGGATGGAACCGGGCAGAGAAGAGGCAAGAGGCTGGGTTATAGAGGGTAGGGGTGGCGACAGATTGGAAAGAAGGGAATGTGTGAGAGATTCAGGAGAGAAAGGAACAAAGGGGATGTTTTACACTACCCAGGTGGAACAAGTGGTGCTGTTCCTTTGGTTTGTGTTTGGCCTCATTCTGCCAGTGGAGGAGGATGAGAATAATTAGGTCTGTAAAGGTGTAGGGAGGAGAAAAGAAATGGCTGGGAACTGAGAGCACAGGATGGCTGCAGGTTACTCGGCAAAGAGGTCGCCCAGTCTGGGCTTGGTCTTGCTGATGTGGGGGAGGCCACATTGAGATTACTGGGTGCAATAGACGAAGTTGGAGGAGGTCCATGTGTACCTCTGCCTCACATGGAAGGTCCCTGGAAAAGACAATAGACATAGAGCAGAATTACGCCATTTGACCCATTGTATCTGCTCCGCCATTTGATCATGGCTGATTTATTATCCCTCCCAGACCCATTCTCCTGCCTTCTCTCTGTAACCTTTGACACCCTTACTGGTCAAGAACTTATCAACTTCCGTTTTAATATATCCAATGACTTGGCATCCACTGCTATCTGTGGCAATGAATTCCAGACTCACCATTTTCCTCCTCCTCTCTGTACTAAAGGGGCATCCGTCTATTCTGAGACAGTACCTTCTGGTCCTCGACTCTCCACTATTGGAAACATCCTCTATATACCCACTCTACGTAGGCCTTTCAGTACTTGCAGATTTCTACAGATTTACCTTTGACAGCATTCTAATGGGCTGCATCACCGTCTGGTATGGGTTGGGAAGGGGCGGGTGGGCAGAACTACCGCACAGGATCAAAGTAAGCTGCAGAGTTGTAACATTAGCCAGCTCCATCATGGGCACCAGCCTCCATAGTATCCAGAACAGAAGTGGATAGGTACGGAGGGCTGTGGTCATAGTGCAGGTCGATGTGAGCAGGCAGTTTAAATGATTTCGGTATGGACAAGATGGGCCAAATGGCCTGTTTCTGTGCTGTACTTCTCTTGACTCTATCTTCAGGGAGCAGTGCCTCAGAAAGGCAGCATCCACCTTTAAAGACCACCACCACCCAGGACATGCTCTCTACTCACTGCTACCTGAAGAAGGTACAGAAGCCCGAAGGCACACACTCAGCAATTCAGGATCAGTTTCTTCCCCTCTGCTATTGGATTCCTGAATGGACAAAGAACCCATGAAACACTACCTCACTACTTTTTATATTTCCATTTTTTTTGCACTCAATTAATTTAACTACTTAATATATATAAATATATATACTTATTGTTATTCAGTTTCCTTTTTCAGTCTATTATCAAGTATTGCATTGTAGTGCTGCCGCAAAGTGCCAGGTTTCTGATTTTAATTTGGTAGGTTTCAATGATACCCCCCCTTCATTTTTCTAAAGTCCAGCAAATACAGAAAGGGTGGGTAATGTAGCAGGATCTTCTTTTGAGTCAATATAGTTGGAAGTCAGGAACAGGAAGGGAGCAGTTACTCTATTGGGGGTATTCTATAGGCCCCCTGGTAGCAGCAGAGATACAGAGGAGCAGACTGGGAGGCAGATTTTGGAAAGGTGCAAAAATAACAGGGTTGTTATCATGGGTGACTTTAACTTCCCTAATATTGATTGGCACCTGATTAGTTCCAAGGGTTTGATGGGGCAGAGTTTGTTAAGTGTGTCCAGGACGGATTCCTGTCACAGCATGTGGACAGGCCGACCAGGGAGAATGCCATAGTAGGTCTAGTACTAGGTAATGAACCAGGTCAGGTCACAGATCTCTCAGTGGGTGAGCATCTGGGGGACAGTGACCACCGCTCCCTGGCCTTTAGCATTATCATGGAAAAGGATAGAATCAGAGAGGACAGGAAAATTTTTAATTGGGGAAAGGCAAATTATGAGGCTATAAGGCTAGAACTTGCGGGTGTGAATTGGGATGATGTTTTTGTACTATGGACATGTGGTTGATGTTTAGAGATCTCTTGCGGGATGTTAGGGATAAATTTGTCCCGGTGAGGAAGATAAAGAATGGTAGGGTGAAGGAACCATGGGTGACAAGTGAGGTGGAAAATCTAGTCAGGTGGACAAAGGCGGTATACATGAGGTTTAAGGAAGCAAGGATCAGATGGGTCTATTGAGAAATATAGGGAAGCAAGAAAGGAGCTTAAGAAGGGGCTGAGAAAAGCAAGAAGAGGGCATGAGAAGGCCTTGGCGAGTAGGGTAAAGGAAAACCCCAAGGCATTCTTCAATTATGTGAAGAAAAAAAGGATGACAGGAGTGAAGGTAGGACCGATTAGAGATAAAGGTGGGAAGATGTGCCTGGAGGCTGTGGAACTGAGCGAGGTCCTCAATGAATACTTCTCTTCAGTATTCACCAATGAGAGGGAACGATGATGGTGAGGACAATACGAGTGAGGTTGATGTTCTGGAGCATGTTGATATTAAGGGAGAGGAGGTGTTGGAGTTGTTAAAATACATTAGGACAGATAAGTCCCTGGGGCCTCACAGAATATTCCCCAGGCTGCTCCACGAGGTGAGAGAAGAGATTGCTGAGCCTCTGGCTAGGATCTTTATGTCCTCGTTGTCCACGGGAATGGTACCGGAGGATTGGAGGGAGGCGAATGTTGTCCCCTTGTTCAAAAAAGGTAGTAGGGATAGTCCGGGTAATTATAGACCAGTGAGTCTTACGTCTGTGGTGGGAAAGCTGTTGGAAAAGATTCTTAGAGATAGGATCTATAGGCATTTAGAGAATCATGGTCTGATCAGGGACAGTCAGCATGGCTTTGTGAAGGGCAGATCGTGTCTAACAAGCCTGATAGAGTTCTTTGAGGAGATGACCAGGCACATAGATGAGGCTAGTGCAGTGGATGTGATCTATATGGATTTTAGTAAGGCATTTGACAAGGTTCCACCCGGTAGGCTTATTCAGAAAGTCAGAAGGCATGGGATCCAGGGAAGTTTGGCCAGGTGGATTCAGAATTGGCTTGCCTGCAGAAGGCAGAGGGTCGTGACGGAGGGAGTACATTCAGATTGGAGGATTGCGACTAGTGGTGTCCCACAAGGATCTGCTCTGGGACCTCTACTTTTTGTGATTTTTATTAACGACCTGGATGTGGGGGTAGAAGGGTGGGTTGGCAAGTTTACAGACGCCACAAAGGTTGGTGGTGTTGTAGATAGTGTAGAGGATTGTCAAAGATTGCAGAGAGACATTGATAGGATGCAGAAGTGGGCTGAGAAGTGGCAAATGGAGTTCAACCCAGAGAAGTGTGAGGTGGTACACTTTGGAAGGACAAACTCCAAGGCAGAGTACAAAGTAAATGGCAGGATACTTGGTAGTGTGAAGGAGCAGAGGGATCTCGGGGTACATGTCCACAGATCCCTGAAAGTTGCCTCACAGGTGGATAGGGTAGTTAAGAAAGCTTATGGGGTGTTAGTTTTCATAAGTCAAGGGATAGAGTTTAAGAGTCGCGATGTAATGATGCAGCTCTATAAAACTCTGGTTAGGCCACACTTGGAGTACTGTGTCCAGTTCTGGTCATCTCACTATAGGAAGGATGTGGAAGCATTGCAAAGGGCACAGAGGAGATTTACCAGGATGCTGCCTTGTTTAGGGAGTATGCATTATGATCAGAGATTAAGGGAGCTAGGGCTTTACTCTTTGGAGAGAAGGAGGATGAGAGAAGACATGATAGAGGTGTACAAGATAATAAGAGGAATAGATAGAGTGGATAGCCAGCGCCTCTTCCCCAGGGCACCACTGCTCAATACAAGAGGACATGGCTTTAAGGTAAGGGGTGGGAAGTTCAAGGGGGATATTAGAGGAAGGTTTTTTACTCAGAGAGTGGTTCGTGCGTGGAATGCACTGCCCGAGTCAGTGGTGGAGGCAGATACACTAGTGAAGTTTAAGAGACTACTAGACAGGTATATGGAGGAATTTAAGGTGGGGGCTTATATGGGAGGCAGGGTTTGAGGGTCGGCACAACATTGTGGGCCGAAGGGCCTGTACTGTGCTGTACTATTCTATGTTCAGGCCCAGAGACAAGCATTCCTCAAATGTTAACCCTTTCATTCCTGGGTTCATTCCCATAAACTTCCTCTGGACCGTCTCCAATGCCAGCACATTCCTTCTTAGATATGGGGCCCCAAACTATTCAGAATAATCTATTCTTGGTCTGACCAATGCCTATAAAGCCACTTCATTATATCCTCGATTTTGTATTGTAGTCCTCTTGAAATGGTGAGGAGGTGGTGTAGGGATAGCTGTTGCACCAAATTGATATCTTATCATGCTACCCAACGCTACTCAGACAACATGGCAGAGCAGGAAATCAAACAGGTTATATCTGGACAACATATTTCTATTTCACTGGTTTTTTATCATCTACCTCATTTGCATTAGTCTACAGTGCAGAACAATTTTCTTAGTCAGAAGTCCGTATTTCATTTGATGGGAATCCTCAAAAGACTCAGCAGGGCAATATTAAAGTTAGAAGTGCTGTCCTTGGGATGAAACCTTAAAACTGGGGTCCTGCTCACCCAGGTTGGCCCAAGTCATCCAACACCACGAATACAAGGAACAGTAAAATCCCACAATCTTGGCTAGTACTTACCTCTCAAAAACCTTCATCAAGATACAAATCATGATTATCACTGTTGGATTAGAGTGCAGATTTGTTATTTTTCTTTACAGTTTAACTTTACTATTCACTCATTCATTCATTATGTGCCATGTCATATGATGTGGGCAATCATGGCTTTGACCATGATTGTTCTTGGCAAACTTTTCTAAAAAAGTGATTTGCCATTGCCTTCTTCTAGGCAGTATCTTTAACAGACAGGTGAACCCAGCCATTATCAATATCCTTCAGAGTATGTCTGCCTGCTATTAGCGGTTGCATAACCAGGACTTGTGACATGCATCTTTCCTGTGCTTTTTCGTATTTTTATTTTCTAGAATCATCTATCTACATGTGATTGTTCTGTGAATTATGTTTGTTTAGTAATAGTGGTACAGTTGTCTCCATATCTTTCTAGTAGCTTCTTAGCTCTCTGTAGCAGGTGTCACACCACTTGCAACTTGAAACCGGCAATTATATAGGTTAATTTGGAATGTTCTGGAATGCTGTTGTCTCTAGTCTGAGTACGAGATGGCCATGACTTATTTTTCCTCTGTCTTTCTTTGCTCGCTCTTCATTGTTGTAACCGTTATTAAACAATCGTAAACACCACAGTTATGCCTCATTCCTCTTCTGAAGAACATTTGGATCACAAACCACCAGCATCCAATGTTGTCCTTCGTGGAGCCCACTGTTTTAAAAATTCTTTCTTCTTGGTTTTCTACATAATAGCGACAATTAAATGTAAATGTACTGAGCTTGCAAAAGGAGAAAAGCAAGTTTTTACCTTTAACTATGATTCTGTGCTTTCAGCTCAAGAAGAACATCAAAGATGAATGGCACGAGGAGCTAATCCTCGCTCACAAGTCATAGTTTTGTGTGAACGATTTTCAACATAGCCATGTGACAATCTGTTAAACAATTACCTTGTCCATTACAACAGAAAATAATCAACAGAATTCATGTTAAAAAGTGTTCATGGTTTGAATGACAAGAACCGCAGTGTTTCTAAGTGTAGCTGAGATAGATGTAGCTGATGATCAGTCAGTTGCATAAGCAAGTAACTTGCATATTAGAAAATGCAACCATTATTCTATGAGACATCCAGGAAAAACTGTAATGGAAAGACATTATAGCTGTAAGTGTGACAAGATTGGAATAGTTTCAAACAGCATACCTACTGAGAAAGTTGTATGCTTGGTGACTTTAGCTCCAATGTCTGGGGTTAGTCATAGAGCACTACAGCACAGGAACAAGCACTTTGGCCCATCTGGTCCATGCCAAACTGTTATTTTGCCTGGTCTCATCGACCATAACCCTCATACCCCTCCCTTCCATGTCCTTACCTAAATTTCTCTCACCTCCCTCTGAGTGAAGTGTCTCCTCAGGTTCACTTTAAATACTTAACTTTTCACCCTTAACCCAAGACCTCTCGATCTTGTCTCTCTTACCTCATTGGAAAATGCCTGCATCTATATTTCTCATCATTTTGTACACCTCTATCAAATCTCCCCTCATTCTCTTATGCTCAAGGAATAGATAGATACTTTATTGATCCCAAAGGAAATAAGTGTCACAGTAGCATTACAAAAGCAGAGATATACAAATATTAGAAGAGAAGTAAGAAAGAATAAAAAATAAGTTACCTCAAACAGTCAGTCTAACAAGAGGGGGTCATCACTTCTCCGGCTATAGGCTGACTCATTATAGAGCCTAATGGCCGAGGGTAAGAATGACCTCATACAGTGCTCTTTGGAGCAGCACAGTTGTCTTGGTCTATTACTAAAAGCGCTCCTCTGTTCACCCAAGGTGGCACCCAGAGGGTGAGAAACATTGTCCAGGATTTTTTGTAGAGTCCTTTGTTCTACCACAGCCTCCAGTGTCCAGTCTGACCCCTGTAACAGAACCAGCCTTTCCAATCAGTTTACTGAGCCTGTTGGCATCACCCATGTTGATGCCATTGCCCCAGCACACCACCACATAAAATATTGTACTGGTGACAATAGACTGGTAGAACATGTGAAGGAGAGGCCTGCACATTCCAAAGGACCTCAGTTTCCTCAAAGTAGAAGCGAATCTGGCTTTTCTGGTACACAGACCCTGTGTTGGTGCTCTACTCAAATCTGTTATCCAGGTGCACCCCCAGGTACCTGTAGGTCCTCATCATACCCACATCTTCACCATCGATAGTAACAGGGCACAGTGCAGGCTTAGTCTTCCTAAAACCACCATCTCCTTTGTCTTTTTGATGTTGAGCTGCAGATGATTCAGCTTGCACCTTTTGACAAAGTCCTCCACTAGGGCTCTATATTCATCCTCCTTTCCTCCCTTTATGCAGTCATAGAGTCCATTCTCACATACGGATGCGAGACATAGACACTCACCACAACAATGCAGAAGTCTCTACATGGTTGCTATACACGAATGCTCCGGATGGCTTTTGATATGAGTCGGCAACAGCACATGACGTACGTCGAGCTCTATAACAACCTATCGATGCTCTCCACTAAAATCGAGGCGAGAAGACTGCAACTAGCGGGGCACTGTCTACACCACCCCGAGCTACCTGCCAGCCTAGTCATCATATGGGAGCCCAAGCACGGGAGAATGAACCCTGGGCGCCCTCCCAAGACTATGGTCAACACGCTCCTAGAAGACAGCGGCGCGGCTAACGTAGATGAATTGAACACACTGATGGTGCAACTGTAACGAAAACCAATTTCTCCCGGGATCAATAAAGTATGAGTATGACTATGAGGGAGAGGGAGAACTGGAGAGTCCATTATCGTGCCCGACGCCGGTCCCCTAGGCCTGAGTCAACGTTGTAGTAGTTCCTCCCTTTATACACCCAACTATTGCTGAGTCATCAGAGAATTTCTGCGGATGACATGACTCAGTGCGTATCTAAAGTCCAAGGTACACAGGGTAAACAGGAAGGGAGCCAATATAGTCCCCTGTGGGGCACCCGTGCTATTTATAGACATTATCTGACACACAGCTCTAAAGCCATACAAACTGTGGTCTGCCAGACAGGTAGTCCCTTTTCCAGGATACAATGGAAATGTCAACTTGTACTGAATGGAGCTTTTACCCCAGCAGTTAGGGCTGTATATCATTGAAGGCACTTGGGGTTGCCCTCCCCACTGTAAAAGTTTGTTGAAGATCAACTAATAAAGAATTATTAAAACACTCCATTTTCAATGTGTCAGAGGATTACATGAACTATGAGCTCTTGGATATTCATGAGCTGGAAGTCTATGCATATCTGTAGTTTAAGAAATTCTCATTAATTCTATAGCTGGCATGTTCCAACAATGTATAAACTTAACCTTCCTGACAAATAAGTAACATAGAAGAGGGAGGAAATATGATCTAAGTGAATTTGACTGTTGGTGCCAGACAGGGTGCTTTGCTGATCTCCTGGGATTTCTACATAACAGTTTCTAGCGGTTACAGAAAGGCAAAAAATATCTAGAGAGTGGAAGTTCTGAGGACGAAAATGCCGTTAGTCAGAGAGGTCAGAGGATAATGCCAGACTGTTTTAAGCTGACAGGAAGGTGAAAGTAACTCAAGTAACCATATTACAACAGTGGTGTGCAGAAGAGCATCTCTTAACACATAATATGTCCACATAACCTTAAAGTGGACAGATACAGCAGCAAAAGACCATGAACATGCACTGAGTGGCCACTTTACTAGCTATAGGAGGTACCTAATAAAATGGCATCAAATTTGTTTCAGGAATGAACAAATTTGGGTTAGATGAATTCCTTGTCAGGTGTGGTCAAAATAAAGCTCCTCAAATGAGAAAACATGTTTTTAAAAATCTGTTTCTATGTTAGAACATCTAGAGAAAACATTAAAAGGTACTATTGAAATAAAAGTAATCTGTCAAATTTCACATGACCATTTGCAAAAAGTATTAGAAAAAGAAGAGTTGATCAAAATCAGAACCTGGACAGAAGGTTCTCAGTGACAGAATGAGCCTCCAGGCTTAACAAAAAGATGGACTATTAAGGCAATTTCACTGTCCTTTGTGCAGACTTTCATAAAGCAAGTAAGATTAAAGTTAAAGCATTTGAAGGAATTGAAATGGTAATATTACAGGGGATAGCTTTAATGGACTACCTACAGTAGGGCACCTGAAAGCCCTGGAACAATACCACCAAAGAGCCTTATAAAGTTTTTGAGCATCTGCTGGAAGGACAAATGTACTGATACCAGCATTCTGGAGGAAGCCAACATGATAAAGCAATACCAAATCGGATGGACGGTCATGTCAGCCAGATGCTTAACTCACGTCTCCCCAAATAGATGCTTTTCTCCCAGTTGAAGGAAGGTCAGTGAGCCTTAGGGGCAAAGGAAACACTTCAAAGATAACATGAAAATCAGCCTGAAGGAATTCAATTTAACATCTAAACACTGGGAAGACATTGCACTCAATAGATACACCTAAAGGAAATCTGTTCAAGAAGCTGTGCTACATGAGAACGACCTCCACTGTGCTGCAGAGAACAAGCAGCAGATGCAAAAGGAGACTGAGCAACCAAGAGACCCAGCAACTAACCACAGCTACCACTTCTTAGTGTCAACACTGCACCAGAATATGTGGATCCTGGATTAGCCTCCAGCCATACTCGACGAGTGATCGCACTACTACTAGTATAATGAGAAAAAACTTTGATTCTGAAAGAACCTGACATACGCAACACAGCAAAGACGAACAGTGTATTAAACACAAGCACTGAAGCAGCGGAGGGAGGGAGAGGAAGGAATTGTATTAACTTATATTTGTTTACCTTCAATACATCAATGATATTTTTGCTCATACTTATTTATTGACATACAGCGTGGAACAGGAGCTTCTGGTCCTCCGAGCCGTGCCGCCCAGCAACCTCGACTTAACCCTATCCTAACCATGGGACAATTTACAATGACCAATTACTCTACTAACCAGTATGCCTTTTGGACTGTGGGAGGAAACCAGAGCACCTGGAGAAAATCCACACATTCCATGTGGTGGACGTACAAAGTCCTTATAGGTGATATCACATTTGAACTCCAAACTCCAATATTCTGAGTTGTAATAGCATTGCACTAACCACTACGCTACCAAGGTGCTACAAAGGACAATAAAGTTGATAATAACCAGGTGTACACTGGATAGCCACGCGGATCCCTGAAGTCTTAATAAAGTTAAAACATTATAAAGTTATTGTTGAACTCAAAGACTATACAAAACAGAGGCTTACTGATGTGGAAAGATGATTCAGTGACTTGAGAGTGGGTTCATGCAACTCTTGGGGTGGGGAGGGTTTACATTCGGAAAATGTGGGCATAATTTTGGTGGCAAGGGCAAGATTCAGGCTGGCTAAGACAAAAGAGCAGAGGGAAGTCAGGAAGTGAGGGAGGGAAGTCAGGAAGTGAGGGAGGGAATTCATGGGTGGGACAACTTCAAGTCAGTGTTGGGGAATGAAGGAAACAAGAAAAGTGCAGGAATACAAGCTCAGAACCAGAATCAGCTGATTATCATTGACAGACATCAGGAAATTTTCTGGCAGAAGTACAGTGCAATACATAAAAGATACTATGAATTACAGTCAGAAATATACAACCAGTGACCACTTTACCAGGTACCTCCTGTAGTCACTGAGTGTATGCTCGTGGCCTCCTGCTGCTGTAGCTCAGCAGCTTCAAGGTTCGACATGTTGTGTGCTCAGAAATGCTAATCTGTACTTCATTGCTGTAACACGTGGTTATCTGAGTTACTGTCACCTTCCTGTCAGCTTGAACCAGTCTGGCAATTCTCCCGTCACCTCTCCCATCAACAAGGCATTTTTGCCCATAAAACTGCTGCTCACTGGATGTTTTCTGTTTCTCGCACCATTCTCTGAGAACTCTAGGGACTGCTGTGCATGAACATCTCAGGAGATCAGCAATTTTTGAGATACTCAAACCACCTCACCTGGCAGCAATAATTATACCATGGTCAAAGTCACTTCAATCACATTTCTACCCCATTCTGATATTTGGTCTGTACAACAACTGAACCTCTTGATTATGTCTGCATGCTTTTATGTATTGAGTTGCTGCCACATAATTGGCTGAGTAAACATTTGCATTAACGAGGTGTACAGGTATATCTACTAAAGTGGCCGCTGAGTGTAATAAGTGTGTGCTTGCGAGTGCATGCAAAAAGAGAGCAAAATATAGTGATGTTCATGGACCGTTCAGAAATCTGATGGTGGAGGGGGAAGAAGCTGTTTGGAAAACGTTGCCTGTGTGTCTTTAGGCTCTTGTAGCTCCTGTACAGATGGTAGAAATAAGAAAAGGGGATGTTTTGGATGGTGGGCCGTCCTTCATGATGGATGCCGCTTTTCTGAAGCTTTGCCTTTGAAGATGTCCTTGACGGTGGGAAGGTGACTGCTAATGCTTTGAAGCAAGGAGAGGAGAAACAACAAGAGCATGGGACAGAGAAAACACAATATAGGATAAAGAGAAACAGCAAGGAAACTAGAAAGTGAGATGCAGAGTGATCGAACATGATTATGGGGAGGGAGCAAAGGTGTATAGAGAATGGGAGCCAAGGGCATGTGGTGGAGTCAACATGAGGTAATGCATATTGAGGTGTGAGGGAATGGGGGGGGGAACGGGGAAGAGGGATTGAGTTCTTCCATGTTAATGTGTTAAGAAGCATTATAACTGTTTGCATCATTTTTTGGTACAGAGGAGCCACTGCACAGGAACAGTAAAAGCTGCAGAGTGTTGTAAACTTCGCCAGCTCCGTCAGTTGTACCAGCCTCCTCAGCATCAAGGACATCTTTGAGAGGCAGTGTCTCACGAAGGTAGCATCCATGACTAAGGACCCTAACCATCCAGAACATGCCCTCTTCTCATTACTACCATCAGAGAGGAGCTACAGGAGCTAGAATACACACATTGGGACAGCTTCTTCAGAACTGCCACCAGATTTCCGAACAGAAATTAAAACCAACCCTCCAACACTACCTTACTATAACTGCTCTCTTTCTTTGCATCATTTATGTAATTTATTTATATGCAGTGTTTTCCAGTCAATTGATCCATCGGTTAATTGTGACAGTCTCTTATTTGAGACTTCTTAAAGAACACAATAACCGGGATTCCTTTCGTTTATTTGGGACACTATGCTGCTTAACTGGGATAGGACACTGCTGCCGAACAATTTCTCACTAGTGCCAGCTGTGTGAACTTGTGTAACCGCTAGACACTACACCATGCTTAGGACCAAGTTAGGAACGACAAAGAATTTAAAGGTATCGACAATCATTGAAAACACCTCTGTGCCAATTTTGTTCATTTACAGTCAATTTAAAGAACACAGCACCATATTGACTGTCCGTTGTACCTGACGATGACAGTAAAACCTGCGTAGGAGAGTTTTTAAAGTGGAAAAATTATTACAGTGGCTCAACCGTGAAGTCTGGGTCCAGTGATACAAATAGTCGTTACAAATTGGGGTTTTTCTTGGTTGCAGTGGATAACCATGACTTAGTGTTGTCGCAAGACCACCTTTCCAGCTGTTGGATCTCACTGTAGATCTCATCCATGTTGTCCAGTCTCGTCCATTTATGGTTTGTTCCAGTAGCCAATTTCTCGCCAGATGGTCCCAGTTCCCCAACCATTAGCAACCTTGCTAATCCAGGCAATGTCCGAACCAGCATGACTCTTCTTGTTCTTGCCAATCTCATCTAAATGTTTTTGAGGGCAGATGTAACACAAGGGTGAGGGGTTCAGCCCAAGACCTTTTTCGGGCCACCACCGTCAGGACCTGAACCCCAGACCAATGCATCACGGAACCCGGATAGTTCCGGGTGTTGGCTTACGAAGTTTTATTTAAACATATTTATTTGTTATTGCAATTTATACTATTTATGTCGAGCACTGTACTGCTGCAACACGACAACAAATTTCACATCAGTGATAATAAACCTGATTCTGATTCTAATACGACAAATAATCACATGGCTTGAACTACGACCATACCTGACCTCCAGCTGGTTGGAATCTGGACAGTACAGAGGTCGTCTGATGACTCATCTGTTGATGTGCCAATGAAGTCAAAGTTGAGGCAGTTGTGAGCCAGTTTAAGAAGCTGCATTAGAAGACCATGCTGGCTTTCATCATTCAGATTTAAGCTTTTGCCTGATGCCTGTAAGAAAGCACATAAAATTTTCAACGGTCCAAAAGAGCAGACATCAATCTCTTCAATCACAAGGCACAGGGTATTTCAGAAAAATACAAGCACATTCCAAGCTACATCTTCTTGCTGAAACACTAAACTAATATAATCCTGAGGCACTGAGCAAGTTGACAGGGTTGCTAAGAAAGCATATGGTGCACTGGTTTTCACTAGTCAGGAAATTGAGCTCAAGAGCCATGAGGTAATGTTGCAGCTCTATAAAACCCTGGTTAGACTATACTTGGAGTATTGTGTTCAGTTCTGGTCACCTCAATATACAAAGGATGTGGAAGGTTTGGGGGGGGGCAGAGGAGATTTACCAGGATACTGCCTGGATTGGAGAGCACGTCTTACAGGTTCAATGAACTAGGGCTTTTCTCTTTGGAACAAAGGAGGATGAGAGACGACTTTATAAAGGTGTACAAAATGATAAGAGGCATATATCAAGTGGATAGACAGAAACCTTTCCCCCCAGGACATAATTTTAAGGTGATTGGAGGAAAATATAGGGAGATGTCAGAAGTAGGTTTTTACTTACACTGAGAATTAGGCCTTCCACACACCCAAGTTAGGGGTGGTGGTAGAAGCAAATACATCATGAACATTTAAGAGACTCAGAGATAAGCACAATGGAGGTCTACGGGGCTATATAGGAAAGAAGGGTTTGATTGATCTCAGGGTAGGTTAAAAGGTCAGCACAACATCATAAGCTAAAGGGTTTTACAGTAATGTTCTATATATATTCTTAGAAGAAGAAGAAAGCCCTTAACTCCGAGTAATCAGGACGCTGTCATGACGGCACTTTTTCAGCAGGCTTTCTTATTTTTACGAGGCCAAGTTGCTAGCTCGACACTCAACCCAGCATGGATGGAAAGCGTGCAAGGGAGCCGGCTGGATTCGAACTCGGGAGCCTTCGCTCTGAAGTCCGGCGCTGATGCCACTGCGCCACCAGCCGGCCATATATATTCTTATGTACAATATATTTCAGATTGTAAGGGCTCTAGTCAACAAGGAATGATCACCTGTGGCTGGTATAGCATTGCAGATTGTACACTACCTTTGACTGGGTCAATGCAATTGTGCTATTTTCTTCCATAGATTCTGGGTAAGGACACTTTGAACTGCACGTTGAGCAATTTAAGACAATATCTCTGGATGGCAAACATTCCAGATACTGGGGATGTAAAGGTGGTACACAAGCTAAATGACGGCACAATCTGAGAGCCAGTTTGCCTTGTCATTCAAAGGTACTATCGGATTAGGGTACTGAATGGTTATTTTTCTTGTAGTCTTAACTTTCCTAAACTTGCTTGAATTTACATATAATCATCTATATACATGTAATTGTTCAGTGAATTTTCCCAGTAACTATGGTACAGTTTCTAGAAGCTTCTCAGTTTTTCTGCAGCAGCTGTCATGTCAATTGAATCTGGCTTATTTTATAGGTTAATTGTTATCATTGGAATGTTGTTTAGCTTTAGTCACATGACTACAATTTGTTCTTCCTTTGTCTTAAACATAGAAACATAGAAAACAGGTGCAGGAGTAGGCCATTTGGCCCTTCGAGCCTGCACCGCCATTCAGTATGATCATGGCTGATCATCCAACTCAGAACCCTGTACCTGCCTTCTCTCCATACCCCCTGATCCCTTTAGCCACAAGGGCCATATCTAACTCCCTCTTAAATATAGCCAATGAACTGGCCTCAACTGTTTCCTGTGGCAGAGAATTCCACAGATTCACCACTCTCTTCTCTTTGTTCTTGTAACATTAATAAAATAGCCATTAGCAACAAGTGTCTTGCCTCATTTCTGACTGCCAAAGAATTTTTGGATCTCAAAAGCATCAGGATCCAACAGCACATTTTATTAAGCAACACACACAAAATGCTGGAGGAACTCAGCAGGCCAAGCAGCATCTATGGAAAAGAGTACAGTCGACGTTTCTGGCTGAGATCTTTCAGGACTGCAGGAAAAAAATGAGTAGATTTAAAAGGTGGGTGGAGGGATGTGAGAAACACCAGGTGATAGGGGAAACTGGGAGGGGGAGGGGTGAAGTAAAGAGCTGGGAAGTTGATTGGCGAAAGAGATAGAGGGCTGGAAAAGGGTTAATCTAATAGGAGAGGACAGAAGACTATGGAAGAAAGAAAAGGGGAGAGAAGCACCAGAGGGAGGCGATGGGCAGACAAGGAGATAAGGTGATAGAAGGAAAAGGGAATGGGGAATGGTAAAGGGGGTGGGAAGGGGGCATTACCAGAAGTTTGAGAAATCGAAGTTCATGCCATCAGGTTGGAGGACACCTAGATAGAATATAAGGCATTGTTCCTCCAACCCCAGTGTGGCCTCACCACAAGCCTTGTACCAACTTCCCAGCTCTTTACTTCACCCCTCACCTCCTGTTTCACCTATTACCTTTTATTTCTCACATCCTTCCCCCCATCTTTTAAATCTACTCATCCTTTTTTTCCCCTCCAGTCTGGCCAAAGGGTCTCGGCGTGAAACGTCGACTGCTCTCTTTTCCATAGATGCTGCCCAGCCTGCTGAGTTCCTCCAGCATTTTGTGTATGCTTGGATTTCCCGTATCTGCAGATTGTCTCTTATTTGTGATTGTTTTACTAAACAGTTCACCTTGTGATACCAGCAGATATGCAGTGCATCTTTTTGGACGATACTCAATTATAAACAAGGTTTGAGTTATCTCAGAGTCTGACCGGCAATCTAACAATTGTTGATAAAACATAAAATCCTTACCTGTTTTAGTAAGTTGCACGAAAGTGTGAAAATATCAAAGAGTGACGCATCTCTAAATGATGAAGCTATTTTCCTATGTTTTGTCAGTGGATGCGTTGTGTCAGCCTGGATGGAAAGAATCATCCATAGACATCAGTGAAAAGATGCTGAAATAATTCATAAATAATGAAAAGAAGCAATACAGGTTAATGAAGTCATTTCAAGTGTAAACAAGCCATGGAGTTAATTCCAGAGGAGTGGAATTGTAATACAGACGTTACAGAACCAATTTCGGATTCAATTGCAGAGGAATGGAACTATAGTGCAAACTTACGGAAGCTGGGCTGGACACGGTGAGCAGCACAAAGTGCAAGTAACAGAAGTAGTGGTGAGTGATGAGGGCAACAGTGGTTGTTGAAGGGTATACAGAGTGAGCAAGAAAGAAGGAAGGGTGAGATCAGGTGGATCATGTGCAGAAGGTATGAATGTGTACTCGGTGCACTGAACTATTTCTTTCTTCACATTAATATTCTACTATTACTCTGAGGAGCTCACCACCCTTCTCTGGTAAACCACTGCACTCTTACTGTGCTGTCCAAACCACTGACCTACTGTGCTGCTTAATTTGAGCCTTGTGTAATGGCTGATTTCCCGTACTCCAATGGTACCTGTAATTTGTGATGCCAGTAAAGCTCTGGAATTCCCACCCTTAAACACTATTTCTCCTGCAATAAGCCTTACAAATGGATCCTTGATTTCCTCATCAGGAGGCTATAGTCAGTCCAGATGGGTAATAACATCTCTTCCTCAGTGTCAGTCAACACTGGTGGACCTCAGGGATCTGTGTTTAGCCCACTGCTCTACTTGCTACATTCATGATTGTGTAGCTAGGAACAGCTCAAACGCTGTCTATAAATTCACAGACAACACAGCTAAAGGCGGGCCTTTTCTGGTTGGCTGTCAGTGACTAGTGGTGTTCCTCAGGGATCAGTATTGGGACCACCACTTTTCACATTGTTTGTCAATGATTTAGATAATGGAATTGATGGCTTTGTGGCAAAGTTTGCAGATAATACAGAGATAGGTGGAGGGGTAGGTAGTGCTGAAGAAGCAATGCAATTGCAGCAGGACTTGGACAAATGGGAAGAATGGGCAAAAACATGGCAGATGGAATACCATTGGGAAATGTATGATAATACATGTTGATAAAAGGAACAATAGTCCAGATTATTATCTAAATGGGGAGACATTTCAAACATCAGAGGTACAGAGGGATTTAGGAATCCTTGTGCCAGACTTCCAGAAGGTTAACTTACAGGTTGAGTTGGTGGTAAAGAAGCAATGTTGGCATATATTGCAAGGGGAATAAAATATAAAAGCAAGGAGATAACGCTGACCCTTTATAAGACACTGATCAGACTGCATTTACAGTATTGTCAACAGTTTTGGGTCCCTTATCTCAGAAAGGATGTGTTGCCATTGGATAGGGTCCAGAAGAGGTTCACAAGGATTATTCTGGGAATGAAGGGGTTAACATATGAGAAGCATTTGGTACCTTTGGGTCTGTACTCACTGGAATTTAGAAGAATGTGTGAGATCTCATTGAAACCTACTGAATATTGAAAGGACTAGATCAGATGGACATGGAAAGTATGGTTCCTATGGTGTGGGAATCCAGATCTAGAGGGCATAGCCTCAAAATTGAGGGGCAACCTTTAAAAACAGAGAGAATTGAATCTGTGGAATGCTCTGCCACAAACTGCAGTGGAGGCCAAGTCTATGGGTAACAGTATATTTAAAGCAAAGGTTAATAATTTCCTGATTGGTCAGGACATCAAAGGATATATTGAGAAGGCAGATGTATGGGGTTGAGTGAGATCTGGATCAGCCATGATCCAATTGATTCTATAACCTACAGACCCTTACAACTCAACCCCTCAGTATTATTCTTTATTTGCCGAGTTTGTGTTCTATTTCACATTGCTGTTGGTCAGGGTTTGTCTATTTATGCACAGCTTTCTTGGAAACTTTATTGTATTTCTTTTTCACCCCCCCCCCATAAAAGCCTGCAAGAAGATGAATCTCAAGGTACTATATGGTGACATAATGTTCTTTGAGACTAAATTTAGTTTAATGTTTGAAATTTTAGATTCAAAACAGAATATAACACATTATAGAGAAGGCTCTAGTGCTAACCATGATGCCAGTCCAAAGAAATCCAACCTGCCCTGCAATTCATCCATATCCCACTCTTCTCTGCCTGTTCACACACATACCCATCAAACGGGTGGCAAGGCAGCATAGCGGTTAGCATAACACCAATACAGTGCCAGCAAACTGGGCTCAATTCCACTGCTGTATGTAAGAAGTTTGTATGTTTTCCCTATGACAGTATGGGTAACCTCTCACATTGCAAAGACATATGTATTAGGGTTACCAAATTGTGGGCATGCTATGTTGGCACTGCAAGGATGGCAACACTTGTGGGCTGCCCCCAGCAAATTCTCAAACTGCGCTGGTCATTGATACAATTGACATATTTCACTGTATGTTCTGATGTACATGTGATAAACAAAGCTAATCTTTATCTTTAATCACTGCTACTTTATCTGCTTCCACCATTCTGGCAGCCCATTCCGGGAGATCATCACTGTGTTAAAAAAAAGTTTTCCTCCTAAATCTCTTTTAAAGTTTCTGCCTCTCAACTAAAGCTATGCCCTATAGTAACCCCTAAGTACAAATATGCCAAATAACAGTCAAATCGATACAAATATGTGCCTGTGATTCTAGTAGATGAAGACGAAAATCTAGACACGTCTCATGGCAGGCCTAAGGAATGTCCAGGTTGTCAAGGAGATCCTGTCCACATTGCAATTCAAAGCATGTAGGCCAAGCAAATGCAAAGGCATCGATCTCTGGAGCTTAAAGAACAGAATTAGGTCAACTGGCACATTGAGTGGGCAGTGACAATTCTGTCAAGTAATCCAGTTAGTTAGTTTTTCTGCTAGTTAGCATTCACTAAAGATTAGTCAAATGAGAAGGAATTTTGCTGAAATGCATAAATTCTGACAGAATGAATGTTAAGATGCTTCCCTTAGAACAAGGGTCACTCTCAAGACAAGGATCGGACCTGGGTGTAGTGAACTGGTGGAATTTGCTATTAAAGTTCAATTGCTGAATACATTTAGGGATATAGAAACACTTCTAGACCCTAACAGGCATCAGCTGGTATGGAGAGAGAACTGGAAAATATTATTGAGACAGATATTCACTCCCCTCACCTTCTTATTCTGGTGTCTTCCCCTTTCCCTTCCAGTCCTGATAAAGAGTCTCAGTCAAAAACGTCAACTGTTTATTCCCCTCCATAGATGCTGCCTCAGCAGTTTAGTTCCTCCACTACTTTGTCCTGCTCTGCATTTCCAGCATCTGCGGAATTTCTTGTTTTTAAGATATTCACCATAATGTGTTGAATGATGGGGCAGGTTTTGATTTTTTATTTCTGGTCCAAACAAACCCCAGCTGCTCAATTACACCCATGTGACCTACGGACCCACATGCCTTTGGATTGTGAGAGGAAACTGGAGCACCCAGAGGAAACCCACATGCTCATGTCTGACCTTACAGACAGTAGTGGGAATTGAACCTGGGTCACTGGTGCTGTAATAGTGTTACAAAAACTGCTACACTACTGTACTATCCCAAAGTTCATTCGAAGCTCCCTCCCCAATGTTCAGCCAGAAGGTGACTTCTCAAGTTGTGGTTCTCTTTCAGTACTCTCACATGACAGCCAGGTTTTTTTTTTGTGTTTAGGTGTCTACTGTGGGGTTTCAAACTTCTGATTTAGAAGTGAGAGGGCAATCAAATAAGTACAGTCATAAATACATTAATTTCGGTGTTCGGTATCAGCTATGTCACTTCCAAACTTTGAGGTTTTAAGGGCCAAACAGCTGGCACCTTCTCCAACTTTCCTATGTTTCATGTCCAGATCTTTCTCCACAGGCCCTGAAATACTAATGCAATTCCCGCCAGAAAAGCACAACGGAACCTGTTTCTGCCAACAATGCATTCCAAACCTGACCAGTCACTTCATTAAAAAATAATTTCCCTCACATTGCCCATTTTTTCTCTTACAACTGTGACACTCCACAACATTTCAAAAGCAATTATTTGTTGCCCACCCAGGCAACACAGAAAGCATCACCATTCAGATCCTCAAAAATAGATGGAACCAAAAAAAACCAAAACATTACAAGTATAAACACAAAGCCAGTACACAGGAAAACACTGCACTGGGCAGGTATTCAGAGCCTGTAATCCTGTCAGTACAATCTTAGCGCTGTCACTTTTAACAGTTTACAAACATGAATTTGTTATACATTAGAACACTTCAAGCGCTTTTCCAGTGACCTTCCATGGAGCTCCAGGAGTTTCATTCACAATAGTACTGCTTGTTACAGGGGAACCATTCATTTTCTTTAGATTCAGATTCATTTGATTTATCACATGTACATGGAAACATACAGTGAAATGTGTCGTTTGCATTAACAACAGTGTAAAGATGTATAATGATTTTAAGTATTAGCACCCTCAGTAACTCAACCTGAAGGCCAATCAAGAACGATTTTTGTTAGATGTAGTGTGGATGCACTAACCTCCATGAAACCACAACATAACCCATGAAACCAGAATGAGAGGATTTATTTTATTTAATTTAAAGATAAAGCAAGGAAAGAGCTCTTCCGGCCCTTTGAGCCGCTCCGCCCATCAAGCCCTGGTAATCCTGATTTAACCCTAACCTAATCATGGGACAATTTACAATGACCAATTAACCTACCCGTTACTTCTTTGGACTGTGGGAGAAAACCAAAGGACCCGGGAAAAACCCACACATTCCACGAGGAGACAAAACCGAGTTCTTACAGCAGACGCCGGAATTGAACTTCAAACTCTGACACCCTGAGCAGTTAGCATAACACTATTACAGCTACGCTGCTGTGGTGGCCAAATGAACCAAGCACCCAGTATGAACTGATAAAATATTCATTGACATCGTCTGTTGTTGAAATTACAGAAGTACCAAATATAAGTGTGGAACTAATAAGGCACTCACTGACAATACTCAGATAAGCTTGGTGCAATACAGTGAAGGTGTAAACTGATCTGCCTCAAGCCTGATTGACTCCAGCAGGAAAAGACAGCAAAATCCTGTTCACACAATCTCGGACTAGAAAACATCTTAACCAACTTGTCTTCCTCACTCAAGCTCAATGAGTAACTAGCATTGAACAAATGAGCAGAAACCTCAGTTGGCAAGTAAAACTAAGAAACCAAGAAAATTAACGCAAGAGAGCCCACATCATAGCACGGGGTGAATGTATATGGGATGCCCCCTATTATCAGGCAGGAGGTCCTAATGCTACAGCCTGTTAGCTTCTCCCAGGCGGTGAAACTAGTCAGCTCCCTGCCACCACCCAGGTCTCATCATGCATGAAACGCCAGTAGAGTTATATTATTTCCATTTTAACTGGTGTCCTAAATGCATCTTATGCTAAATGTCAATCTTCTGGAATATATTTTACTATTTGTGGTAACATTACTATATTAGGATGGCAGGGTGGAGATAAGTCTCTACCAAAAGTGTAACGTGCTCCTTCCCTCCACTAGCTTGTCGGTCACCCCTGGGCAAGGTGCAGCACCTGCTTAACTCCACACCCCCCCATCAGGGTCACATGAAGCCATGACAGCAGGTGCTGGATGGTCGTATGAGCAGTTGGTGCCAATCACAATCACAAGTCCTGGCTATGCAACCACTAACGCCAGGCAGACAGTTTCTGAAGAGTATTGATAATAGTTGGGGGGGGGGAGGGGGGCCGTTTTTTAAGTTTTTTTTTACAATTGAGATTTAGTGCAAATACGCCCTTCTGGTCCTTCGAGCTGCACAGCCCTACAACCCCCGACTTAACCCTAGCCAAATCACATCACAATTTACAATGACCAATTAACCTACCAATCAGTACTTCTTTGCACAGTGGGAGGAAACCAGAGCACCCAGAGGAAACACAAGCGGTCACGGGGAGAATGTATATACTTCTTACAGGCAGCAGTGGATCTGAACCCAGGTCCCTGGGACTATAAAGCATTGAGCTAACTGCTAATCCACCACACCACCCCTTGTAAAGACACTGCTCAGGTAAAGGCAACTGCAACCACTTCTGTAGAAAAATTTGCCAAGTACAGTCATGGTCAAGGCCATGATTGCCCACAGCACATATGATGATGATGATGATTACTTTATGTGTTGTGTGCGATCTAATATGTATTGTGTCGTGCACCTTGGTCCAGTTGATTGAATTTGAACTTACTACACTGACCACAGGGATTATGCCAGACCCGATGGCCCAACAGGAAAGAAAAGGCAGAGTGTCAAGTCAAGGATCAGAGGAGCTGCCGACAGTATATTTGGAAATATTACTGATTTTTAAATAAAACGATCGGTTGCCAGCAAAAAGAGAGGGAGGGAATAGACATGCATGAAGAAACAGGACATTGAAGGTCACTGCACCACTTACCTGATTTACTTCATTGGTTAACTGGGACAAAATCATTACTCCTATAATACAGTGCTCAACACTGTCCTGCAGAGAAAGACAGAAACAATGTTGTTTACTTTCCCTGTAGTCATAGTCATACTTTATTGATCCCGGGGGAAATTGGTTTTCGTTACAGTTGCACCATAAATAATAAATAGTAATAGAACCATAAATAGTTAAATAGTAATATGTAAATTATGCCAGTAAATTATGAAATAAGTCCAGGACCAGCCTATCGGCTCAGGGTGTCTGACCCTCCAAGGGAGGAGTTGTAAAGTTTGATGGCCACAGGCAGGAATGACTTCCTATGACGCTCCGTGCTGCATCTCGGTGGAATGAGTCTCTGGCTGAATGTACTCCTGTGCCCACCCAGTACATTATGTAGTGGATGGGAGGCACTGACCAAGATGGCATGCAACTTAGACAGCATCCTCTTTTCAGACACCACCGTGAGAGAGTCCAGTTCCATCCCCACAACATCACTGGCCTTACGTATGAGTTTGTTGATTCTGTTGGTGTCTGCTACCCTCAGCCTGCTGCCCCAGCACATGACAGCAAACATGATAGCACTGGCCACCACAGACTCGTAGAACATCCTCAGCATCGTCCGGCAGATGTTAAAGGATTTCAGTCTCCTCAGGAAATAGAGACGGCTCTGACCCTTCTTGTAGATAGCCTCAGTGTTCTTAGACCAGTCCAGTTTATTGTCAATTCGTATCCCCAGGTATTTGTAATCCTCCACCATGTCCACACTGACCCCCTGGATGGAAACAGGCGTCACCGGTACCTTAGCTCTCCTCAGGTCTACTACCAGCTCCTTAGTTTTTTTCACATTAAGCTGCAGATAATTCTGCTCGCACCATGTGACAAAGTTTCCTACCGTATAGGCAGAGTCATCTGAAAACTTCTGAAGATGACAAGACTCTGTGTAGTAGTTGAAGTCCGAGGTGTAAATGGTGAAGAGAAAAGGAGACAAGACAGTCCCCTGTGGAGCCCCAGTGCTGCTGATCACTCTGTCAGACACACAGTGTTACAAGCACACGTACTGTGGTCTGCCAGTCAGCTAATCAAGAATCCATGACACCAGGGAAGCATCCACCTGCATCGCTGTCAGCTTCTCCCCCAGCAGGGCAGGACAGATGGTGTTGAACGCACTGGAGAAGTCAAAAAACGTGACCCTCACAGTGCTCGCTGGCTTGTCCAGGTGGGCATAGACACGGTTCAGCAGGTAGACAATGGCATCCTCAACTCCTAGTCGGGGCTGGTAGGCAAACTGGAGGGGATCTAAGTGTGGCCTGACCATAGGCCGGAGCAGCTCCAGAACAAGTCTCTCCAGGGTCTTCATGATGTGGGAGGTCAATGCCACTGGTCTGTAGTTATTAAGGCTGCTGGGGCGCGGCGTCTTCGGCACAGGGACGAGGCAGGACGTCTTCCACAGTACAGGGACCCTCCGGAGCCTCAGGCAAATCACTCAAAATTAGGAACACCTCATCCATGACATTTAAGTCTATTTAATCCAAAAAGTCTGCATCCTAGATACAGGAAGCAGCCAATCGAGGTAACATGGGTTGAACTTGACTGCAGGACGTCCATAAGATGAGAATAGGTTTCCTACTCTATCAAACTCACAAATGGAATCATTCTACAAGCAGAGGGCAATAAGTGCTGTTGTCCCCAGCTCCAGCTATCCAGCTTCGATCACAACCTCACTGCTGTGTTCCTGTAATGACTGTTGTTCCTGTGGCCCCATGAGTTTCCTGCTTCCCACCCCAAAGACACGAGTAGGTTTGGAAATTAGATGGGTTCTATAGGGCAAACAGCAGGAAATCAAGGGGAGGTTAAGGAGACAGAATAAATTACAGGACAATAAAGGGGTGGGGGAGGAATAGGGTTGATGGGATCATTCAGAAAATCAAATAAATTTAAAGGCTGCATGGCATCCTGTGCTACAAAGAAATATGAATTACAAATTATTTTGTGGACTTGCTGCAAGTGTTCTTATAAAATATGAACACCCCGTCATATTTTCCTGGCTGGATGTAGTTGACCTGCTACCTCAAAACCACCTTGCCCTCAATGTTACAAAAACAAAGGAGCTGGTTGTGGACTACAGAAGGAATGGAGAGAGGCTAACCCCTATTGACATCAATGGATCTGGGGTTGAGAGGGTGAACAGCTTTAAGTACCTTGGCATAAACATCACCGAGGATCTCATGTGGTCTGTATCACCAGATGTGTGGTGACAAAGGCACAACAGTGCCTCTTTCACTTCAGACGGTTGAAGAAGTTTGGTATGGGCCCCCAAATCCCAAGAACTTTTGACAGGGGCACAATTGAGAGCATCCTGACTGGCTGCATCACTGCCTGGTATGGGAACTGTACCTCCCTCAATCGCAGGACTCTGCAGAGAGTGGTGCGGACAGCCCACCGCATCTGTAGTTGTGAACTTCCCACGGTTCAGGACATTTACAAGGACAGGTGTGAAAAAAGGATCATTGGGCACCAAGTCATCCCAACTACAATTTATTCCAGCTGCTACCATCTGGGAAAAGGTACCGCAGCATAAAAGCCAGGACCAACAGACTCCGGGACAGCTTCTTCCACCAGGCCATCAGACTGATTAACTCATGCTGACACAACTGATTTCTATGCTGTATTATTGTACATACTATTATAAATTACTATAAGTTGCACATTGCACATTTAGACAGAGATGTGACATAAAGATTTTTATTCCTCATGCATATGGTGTTGGGCACGTGGCCAAGTGGTTAAGGCATTCGTTTAGTGATCGGAAGGTCGCTAGTTCGAGCCTCAGTTGTGTCCGAGAACCTTCTTCAGGAGTGAGAAGAAAGGGGGAAGACACTAGAATTAAAAGGTGCAGGGAGGGGAAGGAGACTAGCTGGAAGGTGATAGGTGAAGCCAGATGGGTAGGAGAAGTCAAAGGCTGGAGAAGAAAGAATTTGATAGGAGAGTGGACCACAGGAGATGGGAGGGGTGAGGGGGAGGACCCAGGGGAAGTGATAGGCAGGTGCAATTTGAGGAACAGAATGGGGAATAGAAGAAGAGGGAGGTAGGGCATTTTTTTTAAAACCAGGAGAAATCAATATTCATGCCATGAAGATGGAGGCTACCCAGATGGAATACAAAGTGTTGCTCATCTGCCCTGAGGGGGGCCTCATCTTGGCACAAAAGGAGGCCATGAAAGGAAACTTCTTCACTCAGAGTGGTAAGAGCGAAGAGATGTATGGCCAGATGTAGCACTTAGGCCACTTACAGGGTTAAGTGCCTGGAGGGAGATTAGTGAGGAGGGACAAATGGACAAGAGAATCATGAAGGGAGCTATCCATGTGGAAAACACTGGGGGGAGGGGGGAGGAGGTAAAGATAGTGGTGGGATATCTTTAGAGATAGTGAAAGTTACAGAGAATGATGTATTGAATGCAGAGGCTGATGGGGTTGTAGGTAAGGACAAGAGTGTTTGGAAAAATAGATGTCCTCAGAATGAAAAAACATTGTTAAAACAAACTTGATTATTCTTAGTTCATGAACTCAAGAAGTGCCCACCAATTTAAAAAAATGTTTACCCACAGCAATGCCTACCTGCAAAAACCTTGTCACATCAGCAATGACATTCCTAAATACATACTCCTCCTTCTGGCAGTCAAACCAGCCCAGTTTGGTGATTCGGGCAAAGAGCTGAATGAGAGCTTGTGTTACAAAGTTTGCCAGTTTCGGTCTGGTCGCCAGGTAATTCAAGACATAGTTTCCTAATGCCAAAACAGAAAGGGAGAATTAATTAAGCTCCATAACAAATCACTGTGGTCTTATAAGACCATAAGACACCAGAGAAGAATCAGTCCATTTGGTCCATCACAATTTCCCTGCTATTCCATCATGCCTGATTTGTTTTGTAATTTATATTAATTCTTATTCTAATTTATAATAATTCAATGATACAAAGGTTGGGGGTGTTGTAGATAGTCTGGAGGGTTGTCAGAGGTTACAGCGGAACATCAATAGGATACAGAACTGGGCTGAGAAGTGGCAGATGGACTTCAACCCAGGTAAGTGTGAAGTGGTTCATTTTGATAGGTCCAATTTGAAGACAGAATATAATATAAATGGTAAGACTCTTGGCAGTGTGGAGGATCTGGGAGATCTTGGGGTCTGTGTTGATAGGACACTCAGAGCTGCGTCGCAGGTTGACCCTGTGGTTAAGAAGGCATACGGCACATTAGCCTTCATCAATCGTGGGATTAAGTTCAGGAGCCGTGAGGTAATGTTACTGCTATACAAGACCTTGTTCAGACCTCACTTGGAGTAATGTTCAGTCCTGGTCATCTTACTACAGGAAAGATGGAGAAACTAGAGACAGAGTGCACAGGAGATTTACAAGAATGTTGCCTGGATTGGAGGGTGTACCTTTTGAGAATACATTGAGTGTACCTGGCCTTTTCTCCTTGGAGCAACGGAGGATGAGAGGTGACCAGATAGAGGTGTATAAGATGATGAGGGGCATTGATCGTGTGGATAGCTGGAGACTTTTTCCCAGGGCTGAAACGGCTAACACACGGGAGCATAGTCTTAAGGTGCTTGGAAATAGGTACCGAGGGAGTGTCAGGGGTAGGTTTTTCACACAGAGTGGTGGGTGCGTGGAATGCACTACTGGCGGTAGTGATGGAAGCGGATACAATAGGGTCTTTTAAGAGCCTCTTAGATAGGTACATAGAGCTTAGAAAGATAGAGGGCTATGCACTAGTGAAATTCTAGGCAGTCTCTAGAATAGGTTACATGGTCGGCACAATATTGTGGGTCGAAGGGCCTGTAATATGTTGTAAATTTCTATGTCCTATGTTCTTAATTTTTTTGCGCTATACTTCTGCCACAAAACAACAAATTCACACCAGATAAGAGTTCTGAAGCTATTTGCTTACTTTGTTTGCAAGATTGTTTTTTTTCTCTCTCTTTGCACATTATGTGTTTGATGGTGTTATTTTTTATATAAGGGGTTTTAGGTTTTTTGTTTTTCTGGCTGCCTGTAAGGAGGCAAATCTCAAGGCTGTATAAGTATACATACTTTGATAATAAATGTACTTTGAATTTTGAACAGTAATTCTGAATGTGATTCAGATTGTACTCCTCTAGGCGAGCATTGCCAATTAGGTTTATCCTGCCAGCCAGCGCTCACAAGGAATCCCCAAATCTTATTTACGACTCAACAAAGGAAACACGGGCAAAACTGGGCCACTGGAGACCACCTCATCAGCCAGTGCTTTCCTCCTCCACAGTCAATGGTTTGCAAGGATTTTCCAGAAAGCCTTTCTTCATTGGTGTTTCCATACCAATGGCACAACCTCAGAATAGAGGAAGTCCATTTAGAACAGACAGAAGGAGGAATTTCGTTAGCCACACAGTGGTGAAGCTGTGGAATTAATTGCCACAGGGGGCTGTGGAGGCCAAGTCATTGGATATACTTAAAGTGGAGGTTGATAGGTTCTTGATTCGTCAGGGCATCTAAGGTTACAGAAAGGTGGCAATAGTGTGGGACTGAGAGGGTTAAATCAGCTATGATGGAATGGTATAGCAGACTCAATGGGCTGAATGGCCTATTTCTGCTCCTATGTTTTATGGTCTTATGATTCATGCACCGTGAGCAATTTAACTCTGTGAATAGAAACGTCTACAGGTAGGAAACAGTCAACATTTCAGGTCAAAGACCCTTCAACAGAACTGAAACAAGGAGCAAGTCAGAGAGCAGAGTGTTAGGCTACACATCAAAGTTGTCAAGGTAACCCTATATAAAAGAGCAACAATTAGAAACAGAGGAGGTAAAATAAAGAAACAGGGAGGTACAGCCACAACAGTCCAGCAAACAGTTATTTGAAATCATTAAATATAGTGTTATATCCTGAACCTGGGGGAAAATGTAGATGGATCAGTTAGCAGGTTTGCAGATGATACAAAGATTAGAGATGGAGATAGTGTAGAAGACTGTCGGAAAGCACAGCAGGATATAGATCAGTTGCAGATAAGAGTGGATGGCAGGAGGAGTTTAATCTGGCCAAATAATACATAAAATATTGGGCCAAATGGTCTATTTCTGCTCCATCAAGCCTGTTCCATCATTCCATCATGACCGATTTACCACTTTTCTCAACCCCTTCTCCCCATAATTCAAGATTGTTTAATGTCAGTTTCTGTACACAAGTGTAAAGAGGAACAAAATAATTGTTTGACACCCTCACTAATCGAGAACTTAGGAAACTCCAATTTACATATACCCAATGACTTGGCCTCCACAGCCATCTGTGATAATGAATTCCACAGATTAGCCAGAGGGTGGCGAAAGAAATTCCTCAACTTAGTAACTAATTACTAAGTAAATTAGTCCAGCACAACATAGTGGGCCAAACGGTATATTCCAGTGCCACCCTTGTATTCTAAGGCAATTCTTGTTTTCTGAGGTGTTGCACTTTGGGGGATGAAATGTAAAGGGACTAAAACTGTTACTGGCAGGACCTTAACAGTGTTGATGTACAGAGTATGCTTGGGTCCAAGTCCATATCTCCCCAAAAGTAGTTGCACAGATTGATAGGATGGCAAAGCCATTGGTTGTCTTTATTAGTTGAGGCACTGAGTTCAGGCACCAGAAAGTTATAGTGCAGCTTTATAAAACTCTGGTTTATACGCATTTGAAGTAATGCATTCAATTCTAGTCACCCAACTCAGCAGAATCAGAATCAGATTTATTATCACCAGCATGTGTCGTGAAATTTGTTAACTTAGCAGCAGCAGTTCAAAACAATACCTAATATAAGAGAAAAAAAATAAAGTAAATCAATAGAATAGATTAAAAATCATGTAAAAAACAGAAATAACATAAGATTAAAAAAGTGAGGTAGACTTCCGGGTCATCAAGGGAATGGCGGCGTAAGGAAAAGGTCTCTCGACAAAAAAGAAGGTAAACTGCCCCAAAATCGAATTTAGACAAATACTTAATATTGCATAACTATATTAATAAAAGGGGCAAGGATGATGTCTAAGAACAAGAATAAAAAGTCCGCTCTGAAGGCTGATAAACACACAGAGATGCAGCAAGGCGAAGGGCCTAGCTCCCCCACGGCAAGCCAGGACGGAGATAATGAGGGGGAATCGGTGACTTTGTCTTTGATTCTCGGAGAGATTCGCGAGTTCCGACAAGATAACAGCAAACAGCTGGAAGATATTAAAGGAGAAATAGTAAAAACTAACTCGCGGATAGATGAAGCCGAAGCGAGGATTGTTGGAATTGAAGAGAAGCTACAAAATGCAGAGGAGGTGATAGCAGAAATGCTGAAGCTACAAGACCAACTCCAGTGGAAACTAATAGATCAAGAAGGCCGCTCGAGAAGGGAAAATGTGAGGATCTACGGAGTTCCCGAAGGAACCGAAGGTAAACCCGGATTGATGATTCCCTTCGTGGAGAAGCTGCTTAGAGAGAACCTAGATATACCAGCCGCAAAAGACCTACAGATAGAAAGGGCTCACCGTGCGTTGGCACCACAGCCTCCGGCAGGCGCCCAGCCCAGATCGATTCTGATCAGATTTCTCAGTTACAGAACGAAGGAAGAGGTGCTTAAAAGAGCATGGCAAAAGAAAGGTTTCATGTGGAACAACTGTAAAATCAGTTTAGACCACGACTACGCACCGGGGATTCTGCCAGACGGAAGGAATATACGGAAACACGGAGAGTCCTGAAGGAAAACAACATCAGATTCCAGACCCTGTATCCAGCTCGGCTGAGAGTCTTTTACGACGAAGGGACAAAAACTTACGCTACGGTGGAGGAGGCAACGTTGGACCTGGCGGACCGGGGACTACCTATTAAAGTTATCACCCAACCGGAGTCGCTACTGGAGAGGATTCGGCAGAAGTCGTGGCAGTTAGTGGGGCGAGGACGCTCCACTTGAACCAGAGTGTCAAACTACAAGGAAAAGCTGCAAATATTCAGACGCGAATGTACAGAGAATACAGATTAATTAAGAGAAATGACTGAAAAGAGTAAATCGGACTTAAAAGTAAAATGAAAACTGGTAACTGAAAATAATCTAGGCGGAATAACTTGAATGATAGCAATATGGTCGAGACATAAATAGGAGAAAATTCTCTATGATTATTCAAACTGCTGAGGGCCCTCTAACACAGGGTGAAGATAGAGGTTATCCCTCTGAACTGAGGCGGGTCGGTGCTCAGGCCTCACTGTGGGAAGTCGGGGAAAATTTTCAAATGTTATACGTTCAGAAATGTCTAGGGTGTGGTTATATGTCTTGGTTTACTGTTGAGAAGGGATTGCTTACTGTTTGGTTAGAAAAGGAGAGTGCTTTTTTTCTACTAGAGAAAAATGCAAACTGAATTGGTAAAATTAATTTCCTATAATGTTAATGGGGTTTTGAATCCAATTAAAAGAAATAAGATTATGTCTAAATTGAAAAAAGAGAGGGCACAAATAGCTTTCCTCCAGGAAACACATATGAGCCAATCTGAACATGGAAAATTAAAAAGAATGGGCTTTAAGCATGTATTTTATTCATCATATAAATTGAGTCACAAAAGAGGGGTAGCTACTTTAATATCAAGTACTTTTAATTATGAACATATTTCAGAGACTAGAGACAAAGAAGGACGGTTTGTAAAAATCACAGGAAGAATAGAAGGTACAGAAATAACATTGCTGAATGTTTATGCTCCTCCAGGTAGTGAATGGTCATTTTATAGACACATTTTTGACCTAATGGTCAGTTCTCGAGGGGTAGTAATTTGTGGAGGGGATTTTAATATTAGATTAAATCCTATATTAGATTCTTCAAGAATAGTTACTCAGAATAAACCTCTGACTCGGAAAGTGAATTCATTGATGGAGGAGTTGGGAATTATAGATGTCTGGAGGGAATTACACCCTGCTAGTAAAGATTATACATATTACTCTTTCCCTCATTCAGCCTATTCAAGGATAGACTATTTCTTTATCTTTAATACAGATAGACTCAGGATAAAAAACTGTAATATTGCAACAATTGATCTGTCGGATCATAGTCTCTGTCTCTAATCCTGGAAAGGAAAATGAGGAAAACACTATGGAGGCTAAACTCACATATACTTAATAACCCAAAAGTAATGGAGAGATTAAGGGGAGAAATCAAAGAATATCTAGACCTTAATGACACGGGAGAAACATCACCAGTGATTTTATGGGATACATTGAAAGCTGTACTGAGAGGGAAAATTATTTCCATTACTACTCACATGAAAAAAATCAATGCACAAAAATTAGCAGACCTTCAAGGAAAATTAAAACAACTTCAAGTTGGAGATAGCAACAAAAGTAATTCAAATCGAAAACAGGAAATTAGGAAATTGCAAAGTGAAATTGATGATATTTATACGTTGGAAACTCAAAGAAATTTTCTTTACCTGAGACAAAAGAACTATGAAGTAGGAGGTAAATCAGCTAGATTATTAGCATATAAATTACGAAAACAACAAGCAGACAATACAATTCATAAAATAAAGAATCCAAAGACAAAGCTTGTGGAGAGTACAATAGGGAAAATTCAAGAGAGTTTTGAAACGTATTATCGAGAGCTGTACTCCCAACCCCGGGCCCCCAATGAGCCCTATATAGACAGTGTATTGAATTTTTTAGATCTACCTAAACTTACAGATTTACAAAATGAAAGTTTATTAGAAACAGTAACTGTCAAAGAACTGAACGTGGCCATCTCTAGGTTAAAGGCTGGAAAGTCCCCGGGTTCTGATGGGTTTACCTCAGAATGGTACAAGTCCCTGAAGACACAGTTAGCCCCATTACTACTTAACACCTTTAATTGGATCTTGCAGAGAGGAGAAACTCCACCTTCCTGGAGAGAAGCGATTATTTCAGTTATTCCTAAAGAGGGTAAAGATAAACTAGAATGTGGCAATTATCGGCCAATTAGTGTTCTTAATTTAGATTACAAACTATTTACATCTATATTAGCGCGCAGATTGGAAAAGCTTTTACCTGGCCTAATCCATTTAGACCAGACTGGATTTATTCAACAAAGACAAACACAGGACAACATAAGGAGAACTCTGCACATATTAGAACAGGTTAATAAGAACGAGACAGAGACAATGGTAGTAGGATTGAACGCTGAGAAAGCTTTTGATTCGGTTAGTTGGGCATTCCTATACAGAGTGTTAGGAAGATTCGGCTTTCAAGAAAGGTTTATTAAAGTAATTCAGACTCTGTATGACAGCCCAACAGCCTGAATTAAGATAAATGGGGACCTCTCTGACTCCTTCATTTTAGAGAGAGGCACTAGACAGGGATGCCCAATTTCTCCTCTCCTTTTTGCGCTATATATTGAACCACTTGCCCAACTAATAAGACAGAGCGAAATCGTAAAAGGTATCAAGGTGGCAGGGATTGAACAGAAAGTGGCGTTATTTGCAGATGATGTTTTGGTCTATCTGAGTGAACCAGAAAAATCATTTATAGGATTGTTTACACTGTTGGATGACTTTGGGAAAATATCAGGTTATAAAATAAATGTAAAGAAAACGCAGGTTATGTCCCTAAATTATACACCATCCAAAAAATTGCAGGATACATACGATCTTAAGTGGGAAGCTAAATCTTTAAAATATTTAGGAATAACCCTGCCGAAGGATCTTTCAACACTGTCACAGGTAAATTATGGGCCATTAATCTCAGAGATAAAAGCAGATATGCATAGATGGAATCTTATCCCCTTTTTAAGTTTAAATTCAAGGATAAATACTATAAAAAATGAATATTCTTCCTCGGTTATTATATCTTTTCCGTACTTTACCAGTGGAGGTGGATGATAATCAATTCAGGGAATGGGACAAATGGATTTCCCGCTTCATTTGGCAAGGAAGGAAACCTAGAATTCAATATAACACCTTACAGTTAGGGAAGGAAAGAGGAGGTATGGTTCTTCCTTGCCTGAGAAATTATTTTTATGCCTCACAGATAACCCCTCTGTTATATTGGTGTAATAGGGAATATAAGGCTAGATGGAAGGAAATAGAATTTGGATTAGTTGACAGTTTTCCTCTTCAGGCCTCAATAGCTGACAAAGGATTGATGGCCCAGTTGGAAAAATTTAATAATGCTTGGATAAATCTTACATTAAAAGTATGGCAGAAGGTGGTTAATTCATGTGGAATTAATAACATGCTAAAACTCTTTAGATGGTGTGCATATGATACCGAATTCCTTCCCAACAGAGGAGATAAAAGATTTGAGCTATGGATAAAGAAAGGTCTTACAACCTACCTCTCATTTATAGATAAAAGGGTATTACAAAGTTTCCAAATCCTGCAGGACAAACATGGCCTAGAACATAATGACTTTTTTAGGTACCTTCAAATACGAAACTATGTTAACCAGAGTTGTAGATATACAGACCTATCAACAGTAGAATTAGAATTTTTCAAGATTCTGAATTCGGCTTGCAGTTCAATACCTAGTAAATCAGTTTCTCGCCTATATAATGCACTATCCCATGCTAAAAATGTAAATACACTGTATATTAAAGAGAAGTGGGAGAAAGAAGCTGGGTTGGTACTTTCAGAGGAGGCTTGGGGGAAAATCTGCAGCTTTCAATGGTCCTCGACTAATTCTTTGACTTGGAGAGAACATTGTTGGAAAAACATTATAAGATACTTCAAGACCCCATATTAGGAAAAATATAAAGATACAAATGTGATGTGTTGGAGAAGGTGCGGCTCCAAGGAGGCAAATCATTTTCATATTTTCTGGGATTGCCCTAAATTAAGTCTATTTTGGGAAGGTATTCATAGAATATTAGTTAAGGTACTTAGGTCCCAGATACCTCTGAACTTTGAGATGCTCTATTTGGGGCATGTATTGTTCCTTGAACAGAAGGAAGATATAAAGTTGCTGCAGGCCCTCTTAGCGGCAAGTAAGAAATCAATCACTAGAAAATGGCTAAATCCAATTCCACCTACATTAGAAGATTGGTACGAAATTATCTTGGAAATATTTAAAATGGAAAAGTTGACCTACTCCCTGAGAACTCAAAAAGAAACATTTTATCAAATCTGGAATAAATGGATTGAATATATAACCCCAATGCGAGCAGACTTTAGATGACTCTCCTAATGATTTATATTGCTCTTCTCATCAACACAGTAATATTGCTAACGTAAGCACCCCTAGTCTAAATGTTTGTTGTTTTTTTTTGGAAAATAGAGAATTAACACAAGTAAAGGGAAAGATTTGGGAAAGGGATAAAAAAAAAATAAAAAAATTAAGTAAATAAGTACATAGGGATTGGATAATTATGTCTGCGGGCAGGAACAAGCACGAACAAATTGGGATATAAACACCTACAATGGTTGGTATATAGGCTTGTATGCAACATTTTGGACCAGTGGAAATGGTCCAGAAGGGTTGTATGGAAACTATTATTACCATTTTTCTTAACAACTAATTTCATTACTTAGCCTAATAGGTTAGATTTACCACAGTACATAATTATCTATTTAAATGTTTATTTTGCTTTTATATCATCTCAATGTGTACTTAAGAATGTATAAATAATTGTAGTTTTATACATATAAGAAAATGGAAAAGGTTATATGTGTGAAAAAAGTACATGATAATTGTGAACTCCTTATCCAAATAAAAATAAAATTAAAAAAAAAAATTAAAAAGTGAGGTAGTGTTCAAGGGTTCAATGTCCATTTAGGAATCGGATGGCAGAGGGGAAGAAGCTGTTCCTGAATCTCTGAGTGAGTGCCTTCAGGCTTCTGTACCTCCTACCTGATGGTAACAGTGAGAAAAGGACATGCCCTTGGTGCTGAAGGTCCTTAATAATGGACGCTGCCTTTCTGAGACACCTATCATGAATCCACACAGATTGTGAACTTCCGGTTAGGAAGTTGAGGATCCAATTGCAGAGGGAGGTACGGAGGCCCAGGCTCTGCAACTTCTCAATGAGGATTATGGGAATGATGGTGTTAACTGCTGAGCTATAGTAGATGGACAGCATCCTGACGCAGGTGTTTGTGTTGCCCAGATGGTCTAAGGCCATGTGAAGAGCCATTGAGATTGCATCTGCCGTTGACCTATTGTGGTAATAGGCAAATTGCAATGGGTCCAGTTCCTTGCTAAGGCGGGAGTATAGTCTTGTCATGACCAACCTCTCAAAGCATTTCATCACTGTAGATCTGAATGCTACCGGGCAATAGCCATTAAGGCATCCCATATTATTCTTCTTAGGCACTGGTATAATTGTTGCCTTTTTGAAACAACTGGGAACTTCCGCCCGTAGCAGTGAGAGGTAGAAAATGTCCTTGAATACACCCGGCAGTTGGTTGGCACAGGTTTTCAGAGCTTTACCAGGTACTTCATCAGGACCTTCCACCTTGCGAGGGTTCACTCTCTTTAAAGACAGCCTAACATCGGCCTCTGCAAACCCTGCCAGAGTTGTCGTACATCCAATGTAGTCTCCAACATCTTTGAAATTGTCTCTTCGCCCTTGAAATAGCCTTCCGCAAATCATACCTGGTTTTCTCATACAGGTCTGGGTTGTTAGACTTGAATGCCACAGACCTAGCAACTGCAGCATACTCATCCAGGTTCGAAGATGAATCCCTGAATACAGTCTATTCCACCGATTCAAAGCAGTCCTGTAGGTGCTCCTGTGCTTCCCTTGTCCATATCTTCTTGATCCTCACTACTGGTGCTGCAGTCTTCAGTCTCTGCCTGTACTCAGGGAGTAGAAGTACAGCCAGGTGATCAGACTTCCCAAAGTGAGGGCAAGACATAACACGGTAGGCATTCTTGATGGTGGTGTAACAATGGTCCAGTATGTTATTTCCTCTAGCACTGCAAGCAATCTGTTGAGGGTAATTGCTTAGTGATTTTTACAGACTGGCCTGGTAAAATCTCCCAAAATGATGGTGAAGGAGTTAGGGTGTGTTGTTTTGTGCATGTTTGATCCCATTGCTCAGATAGTCTGAAGCACAGGAAGGATGTGGAGGCTTTGCAAAGAGTGCAGAAGAGGTTTACCAGGATGCTCTCTGGATTAGAGGGCATGTGCTATTGGGAGAGGTTAACAAACTTACAGATTGTTTTCTCAGAAGCTCAAGGAGATCTAATAGAAGTTTATAAGATTATGAGGAGGTATTTAAGGTGAGAGGAGCTAAGATGAAATGAGATGCGTAGGGTGAATTATCCTTTTAAAAAAAAGAGAGAATGAAGTGTGCCTGGAATGCCAGGGGTAGTGATGGAGGCAAGTGTGATAGAAACATCAAGAACCTCTTAGATCAGCACATGAATGTGCAAAGAATGAAGGGGCACAGACATTGCACATGCAGAAGGGATTAGTTTAGTAAGACATTTAATTTTTAAGTTAATTATTTCAGCACAACATTACGAGACAGATGGCATTTTCCTGTAGGGCAAATTGCAAATCTGGGATTCTGAACTGGTTTGCCCATATAAAATAGAGTAAAGTTGGTTGGCTGGATCCTTAAGATTGTTATAGCCGGGCTGGTAATGGGGACAAGCTCCCACTACCTATTAAGCGCTCCCAATAGCGTGCACCTCAAATAGTCTCCGATAAAAGTCCAGTTCCTGACTTTCATGTGTGGCTTACCTACTAAGCCCGACAGAACTGTTTCTGCTGACAGGAGAAGGGGCAAAGGTGGGTTACTGGTGCCTTAAAACCAATCGCTTTGGGTAGATGGGCCTCTCCAATGCTGTATTGTTCAGAATTCTCACGTTACGGCAGGTTCAGATGGTTAATGAGAGGTTAGCACTGAACTCCCGGTTGTGAGACTCTCTCCTTGTAAGAAAGGGTCCCACCAAGTGAGTTCACTAAGACTCTCTCTCACTGCTCCCCCTCTGTGAGCTTGCACTCTGCAATCTACAAACCCCATTTCCAGAAAAGTTGGGATATTTTCCAAAATGCAATAAAAACAAAAATCTGTGATATGTTAATTCACATGAACCTTTATTTAACTGACAAAATTACAAAGAAAAGATTTTCAATAGTTTTACTGACCAACTTAATTGTATTTTGTAAACATACACAAATTTAGAATTTGATGGCTGCAACACACTCAACAAAAGTTGGGACAGAGTTAAAATAAGATTGAGAAGTGCACAGAATATTCAAGTAACACCGGTTTGGAAGACTCCACATTAAGCAGGCTAATTGGTAGCAGGTGAGGTATCATGACTGGGTATAAAAGTAGCGTCCATCAAAGGCTCAGCCTTTGCAAGCAAGGATGGGTCGTAGCTCACCCCTTTGTGCCAAAATTCGTGAGAGAATTGTTAGTCAGTTCAAAAGGAACATTTCTCAACACAAGATTGCAGAGAATTTAGGTCTTTCAACATCTACAGTACATAATATTGAGAAAAGATTCAGAAAATTCAGAGACATCTCAGTGCGTAAAGGGCAAGGTCGGAAACCACTGTTGAATGCGCGTGATCTTCGAGCCCTCAGGCGGCACTGCCTAAGAAACCGTCATGCTTCTGTGACAATTATAGCCACCTGGGCACGGGAGTACTTCAGAAAACCATTGTCACTCAACACAGTCCGTCGCTGCATCCAGAAATGCAACTTGAAACTGTATTACGCAAGGAGGAAGCCATACATCAACTCTACGCAGAAACGCCGGCGAGTTCTCTGGGCCCGAGCTCATCTCAGATGGACCGAAAGACTGTGGAACTGTGTGCTGTGGTCAGATGAGACCATATTTCAACTAGTTTTTGGAAAAAACAGGCGTTGAGTTTTCCGTGCCAAAGATGAAAACAACCATCCAGATTGATTATCAGCGAAAGGTGCAAAAGCCAGCATCTGTGATGGTATGGGGGTGCATCAGTGCCCACGGCATGGGTGAGCTGCATGTATGTGAAGGTACCATTGGCTCTGAGGCGTATATTAGGATTTTAGAGGGACATATGTTGCCATCAAGGCGACGTCTCTTCCCGGGACGTCCATGCTTATTTCAGCAGGACAATGCCAGACCACATTCTGCACGGGTTACAACAGCGTGGCTTTGTAGACACAGAGTGCATGTGCTTGACTGGCCTGCTGCCAGTCCAGATCTATCTCCTATTGAAAATGTATGGCGCATCATGAAGAGGAGAATCAGACAACAGAGGCCACGGACTGTTGAGCAGCTGAAGTCTTATATCAAGCAAGAATGGACAAAATTTCCAATTGCAAATCTACTACAAAATTAGTCTCCTCAGTTCCAAAACGATTAAAAAGTGTTATTAAAAGGAAAGGTGATGTAACACAATGGTAAACATGCCTCTGTCCCAACTTTTGTTGAGTGTTACAGCCATCAAATTCTAAATTTGTGTGTTTACAAAATACAATTAAGTTGGTAACTAAAACTACTGAAAATCTTTTCTTTGTACTTTTGTCAGTTAAATAAAGGTTCACGTGAATTAACATGTCACAGATTTTTGCTTTTATTGCATTTTGGAAAATATCCCAACTTTTCTGGAAATGGGGTTCGTATATTTTGTTTCTCCGAAGTAGAAAAGACAGCGAACACTAAAAATAACGCACTAAATTGGAAATGCAAGTGAATTACTGCCTTATCTACAACCTACTACAGACACTGCATCTGCCCTCCCCACCCCTCCCTCTCACTTTTCTGATAAAGGATCCCTGGTCTGAAATATTGACTGTTTTGCTCCCTACTATGCTGCTAAGTGCTTCCAGCATTTAGTATTAATTTACAAGTACAAACTTAATTGATTAAAGTCGTCATTATCATTATGTCCCATGTCTTATGACCATGATTATTCTTGGAAAATTTTTCTACAGGAGTGGTTTGCCATTGCCTTCTTCTGGGAAGTGTCTTTACAAGACGAGTGACCCCAACCGTTACTCTTCAGAGGTTGTCTGCCTGGTGTCAGTGGTCACATAATCAGGACTTGTAATATGCACCAGCTGCTCGTATGACCATCCACCACCTGCTCCCATGGCTTCACATGATCCTGATCGGGGGAGAAGGCTAAGCAGATGCTATACCTTGCTCAAGGGTGACCTGCATGCTAGCAGAGGGATGAAGCACCTTACACCTCCTTTAGCAGAGATCTATCTCCATCTCGCCACCCAACTCACACAAAATGCTGGAGGAACTCAGCAAGTCACGAAGCATCTATGGAAATGAATAAACAGTTGATGCTTTGGGCTGAGAGCCTCCATCAGGATTAAATTATTTGGGGAGCCTGCCCCATCCCGAGGATGCCCGAAAGCACTTTATATTCCCCACTGTGGGTATGATTGCTATTGAAATGTGGGAAATAATATGGACAGAATTAAATGCCAACAATATAAACAAATTATAAGGGTTGGGTTGGTACTAGAAAAAACAAAAGAAAGCATGTGGAGCTTAAATTTAATGCCTCATCTGAACAGTGAGTTAGAAGTCGTTCCTGAGCTTTGCATTGGAAACCCAATCTGGATTATTGCATTGTCTCTGGAGAGAGAAAGCAAAAATAGTACCCAAACTATGAGGGAAGTGGCCACTGTTAAGAAGGCAAATGGTCTGCTGGCCTTCATTAGTCAGGGGATTCAGTTCAAGAGCTGTCAGGTAGCGTTGCAACTCTTAAGATTCAGGTTAGATCACACTTGAAATATTGTGCTTAGTTTTGTGTTGAGACAATACAGAGGGGATTTACCAGAATGCTGCCTGGATTAAGAGCATGTCTTATGAGGTTAGGATGAGTGAGCTAGGGCTTATCACTTTAGAGTGAAGGGAGCTGAAAGGTGACTTGGTAGAGGTGTACTAAATGACAAGTGGTATAAATCAAGTGGACAGTCACAGACTTTTTCCCAGGGCGGAAAGAGCTGATATGAGGGAGCATATTTTAAGGTGCTTGAAGAGGTTATCAGAGGCAAGTTTTTTTTTAAATACGCAGGAGGTGACGGGCGTGTGGAACACCCTATGTGTCGTGGTGGAGGCAGAGATATTAGGAACATCTAAGAAACTCTTAGATAAGCACATAGATGAAAGAAAGGTAGAGGGCTATATAGGATGGAAATGTTCGATTGACCTTAGAGTAGGTTAAAAGGTCAGTATAACATCATGGGCTGATGGGCCTTTACTGTACTGTAATATTCTATGTTATTACACTGCAGGAGAATGTACTCAGAACACTGATCAACACATGATTATGTAAAAGGAGGAGGTTGTACTGCAAAATTGATTAATGTACCCACTATGTGGTACCCATTGCAGTATATCCTGTAAGGCTCTATGGGGTGGGGCAGGAGTGGTATAGTACTCCTCGCAGTCAACAGGAAAGATATGTAGACTAGGATTATGATAGTAGGGATTTCAACTTCCACAATATTAAAGGGAGTACTTTAATGTGAACAATGTGGAGGGTGAAATTTTACACGTGAAATGATGAGTTCAGGTGCAATGTAAGGGTTATGTGCCATGTCTTTCCATGAGTATGATTGTTCTTGGCAAATTTTTCTTCAGAAGCGGTTTGCTATTGGCTTCTTCTGAGCAGTGTCTTTACAAGACAGGTTACCCCAGCCATTATCAATACACTTCAGAGATTGTCTGCTGGGTGTCAGTGGTCACAAAACTAGGTCTTGTGAGATGCACCAGCTGTTCATGCGACCATCCACCACTTGTTCCCATAGCTTCACGTGCCCTGAGGCCAAACTGTTGCTACACCTTGCCCAAGGGTGACTTGCAGGCTAGTAAAGGGAAGGCGTGCCTTACACCTCCTTTGGTAGAGATGTACCATTATCATCTCAACCCCATTTCATGTGGAAAAGATTGATTAGATTTCAGAGTTTGTGCCTCTTAAGAAGAGCATAGAAAAAAAAATATGTTCTATACTTACGTATGTCAGTACGTTGTTCTAAAGGCAAAGGGTTGTTTGTTCGTGAGACGAGCTTTGTAAGGCAGGTTGCCGCCAGCAACTGTGAATATGATGACTGGAGAACAATAAGAGGAAGATTTTAGAAAACAAGCTATTTCTTAGACTTACATTACTGTCAAATGAACTGGTAATGTAGGAATATTGCTATTTTTTATAAAATACTTAACTTAAATTTGAAGAAACTGCAATTTTGGTGAGGTCCAGGTTATAGTTCCTAACAGCGCAAGATGAATTAAAGGCACATTTCTGTTCAAGGAGAAAAGGGAGACACTGCCTGGCGGAGCGGTCGGAGTAGCGTGAATCAAAGTAGAAGGGCTTTGGCTCATTGGGGCTTCGACAAGGTAAAGAGGCAAGTTACTTTCATATCTCTTTTTTCTTCTAACTTAAGAATAGTGGGTATGACTGCATGGCCAGTTTTCTGCTCTGGGTGTCAGATATGGGATATCTGGGAGACTTCCAGCCTCCCGGATGGCCACATGTGCACCAGGTGCATCGAGCTACAGCTCTTTAGAGACTGAGTTAGGAAACTGGAACTGCAGCTTGATGACCTTCAGCTTGTTCAGGAAAGTGAGGAGGTGATCAACAGGAGCTACAGGCAAGTAGTCACACGAGGGCCACAGAAGACAGAGAGGAGAGCGTCATGTAGTGGAGAGCACCCCTACAGCCATCCCCCCATAACAATAACTACTCCATTTTGAGAACTGTTGGGGGTGGGGGGGAGAAATGACCTACCTAGGGGAAGCAACAGTGGCCGTGCCTCTGGCACTGTCTAGCCCTGTGGCTCAGAAGGGTAGGGAACAGAAAAGGATGGCAGCAGTAATAGGAGACTCTATAGTTAGGGGGACAGATAGGCGATACTGTGGGCGTGAAAAAGAAACAAGGGTGATAGTTTGCCTCCCAGGTGCCAGGGTTCGTGATGTTTCTGAATGGGATCCACAATATCCTGAAATGGGAGGGTGAGCAGCCAGAGGTCAAGCACATTTTGGTTCCAACGACATAGGTAGAACTTGAAAGCAGAATACAGGGAGTTAGAAAGGAAGCTGAGAAGCAGGACCTCAAGGGTAGTAATCTCGGGATTGCTGCCTGTGCCACCCGACAGTGAGTAAAGGAATAAAATGAGGTGGCAGATAAATGCGTGGCTGAAGGATTGGAGCAGGGGGCAGAGATTCAGATTTCTGGATCATTGGGACCTCTTCAGGTGCAGGTGTGACAAAAAAGACAGGTTGCACTTGAAGTGCAGGGGAACTAATATCAGAGGAAGGTTTGCTAATGGTGTTGGGGAGGGTTTAAACTAGATTTGCAGGGGGGTGGGAACCAAATTGAAGAGGCAGTAGACAGGGTGGTTGGCGCAAAAATAGAGATAGCTTGTAGGGAGTTTGTGAGGAAGGATAGGTAGAGGATAGGGCAAAGATGCACTCTGCCTGATGGCTTGAGATGTGTTTATCTGAGTACAAGGAGTATCATAAACAATGTGGATGAACTTAGAACATGGATCAATATGTGGAACGATGATGCTGTGGTCATTTCAGAGACTTGGATGTCTCAGTGGCAGGAATGGCTGCTGAGTGTGTCAGGCTTCAGATGTTTCAAAAAGGACAGGGAGGGCAGCAAAAGAGGTAGGGGTATGGCATGGCTATCAAGGATAGTGTCGTGGCTGCAGAAAAGGAGGAAGTCATAGAGGGATTGTCTACCGAGTCAGTATGAAAATAGAAATCTACAGTACATTACAGGCCCTTCGGCCCACAATGTTGTGCCAACCATGTAAACTCTCTAGAAACTGCCTAGAAGTTCCCTACCGCATAGCCCTGTATTTTTATAAACTCCATGTACCTATTTAAGAGCCTCTTAAAAGACCCTATTCCATCTGCCTCTACCACTGTCGCTGGCAGTGCATTCCACGCACTCACTACTGAGTCAAAAAAGTCAGAAACAGGAAAGGGGCAATAACTCTACTGGCTTTTTTTTTATATACAAACCTCCTAATAGTAACAGAGACATTGAGCAGCAGATAGGGAGGCATATTCTGGAATGGTGCAATAATAACAGGGTTGTTGTAATGGGAGATTTTAACTTTCCTAATACTGAATGGCATCTCCTTAGGTCAAGCTGTACTTGATCTGGTATTGGGAAATGAATCTGATCAGGTGTCAGATCTCTCGGTGGGAGAGCATTTTGGAGCTAGTGATCACAACTCCATCTCTTTTACCATAGTGCTGGAGAGGGATAGGAGCAGAACATTTGGGAAAACATTAGTTGAAGTAGGGGGGAAATATGATGCTATTAAACAGGAACTTGGGAGCATAAATTGAGAGCAGATGTTCTCAAGGAAATGCATGGCAGAAATGTGACAAATGTTCAGGGAACATTTGCATGGAGTTCTGCATAGGTATGTTCTATTGAGGCAGGGAAATGTTGATAGGGTAAAAGAACCATGGTGTACAAAGGATGTAGAAAATCAAGTTAAGAAGAAAAGAAAAGCTTACAAAAGGTTCAAGTAACTAAGCACAGTAGGAGCTCAAGAAAATTACAAGAGTGCCAGGAAGGAGCTCAAGAATGAAATTAGAAGAGCTAGAAGGGGCCAGGAGAAGACTTGGCGAGCAGGATTAAGGAAAACACCAAGGCATTCTACAGGTATGTGAAGAGCAAGAGGATGAGCCTCATGAGAATAGGACCAATCAGGTGCGATAATGGAAGCATGTACAAGGAGTCGGAGGAGGTAGCGGAGGTACTTGATGAATACCTTGCTTTAGTATTCACCAGGGAAGACAATTGTGAGGATGACTTACAGCACACTAAAGCGCTTGAGCATATAGACATTAAGAAAGAGGATGTACTGGAGCTTTTGAAAAACATTAAGTTAGATAAGTCGCCAGCACCAGATGAGATATATCCCAGGCTACTGTGGGAAGTGAGGGAGGAGATTGCTGAGCCTCTGGTGATGATCTTCACATCATCAATAGGGACAGGATTGGAGGATTGCAAATGTTTTACCCTTGTTCAAGAAAGGGAATAGAGATAACCCTGGAAATTATAGACCAGTGAGTCTGACTTCAGTGTGGGCAAGTTGTTGAAGAAGACCCTGAGAGGTAGGATTTATGAGCATTTGGAGACATAATCTGATTAGGGATAGTCAGCAAGGCTTTGTCAAGGGCAGGTCATGCCTTACGAGCCTGATTGAATTCTTTGAGGATGTAACAAAACACACTGATGAAGGTGCAGCAGTGGACATAGGGTATATAGATTTCAGTGAGGCATTTGATAAGGTTCCCCATGCAAGGCTCATTCAGAAAATAAGGAGGCATGGGATCCAAGGAGACCTTGCTTTGTGGATCCAGAATTGGCTTGCCCACAGAAGTAGCTGAAGATGGTTCATATTCTGCATGGAGGCACACACACACACACACACACACACACAACAAATAAGTTCACAAAGTAGTATTTAAACTGAATGGAGTGCACAGCAAAGGAAAAACAGTTCACTGTTCTACTGACGAGACCACAGTGGTGGAAAGGTATTCATTAGACTCAAAGCCTGAGCGAAGAAGCTGCTATCCAGTCTGATAGTCTAATTCCTGATACTCATGTAGCTCCTCCCTGACAGTAGTGGGTCTAAGAGATTGTGGGATAGGTGGTAGGGATCTTCAACAATGCTTTGGATGGTTCTCATACAACACTCGCGGTAAATGTCACAAACAGTGGAGAGGGAGACCCCGCCGATCCTCTTGGCATTTTTTAATATTCTCTGTAGGGTCTTGTGGTACAATGCCTTGCAGCTTCTGTACCATATAATGATGCAGCCAGAAAGGACTATTTCGATGGTGCTCCTGTAGAAAGTTGTTAGAATGGGGACCAGGGAGCCTTGCACACTTCAATATCGTCAGAAAGTGTAGACACTGCTGTACCTTCTTGATTAATGAGATGTTGTAGGTCCAGGTTAGATACTGTTACGTGAACACCAAGGAACTTGGTGCTCTTCACTGTCTCTCCATGGTAGAGCTGTTAATGTGCAATGGAGTGCGGTCAACCTGTGTCTTCCTGAAGTCCACAATCACCTCTTTTGTCTTGTCCACATTGAGACTCAGGTTGTTGTTCTCACACCATATGGAAAGCCTCTCTACTTACTCTCTGTACACCAACCCATCATTGGTGCCAGTGGGGCCAAACACTGTTGTATCATTAGCAAATTTGATGCGGTTTGAGTTGGATCTGGCAGTGCAGGTGAGTCAGTAGCAGGCTGAGCATACAGCCCTGGGGAGCACCACTACTGGAGTTTGATGCAGCTTGAGATAGTGCTGCCAACTCCGACTGACTGGGGTCTTTCATCAAGAAGTCCCAGTTACAGAGAGGGGTGTTGAGTCAAAACCCTGAAAATGCTGAGAATCTACAACAAATACAGAAAATGATGGAGAACCACAGCAGGGCAGGCTGCATCTGTGGAGAGTTAGTTAATGCTCAGGCGAATGATGTTTCCTCAGAAGTTTATTTGACATCTTTACTAAAGTAACAAAAAGTACTCCCGTATTGAATGAGTAGTATTAATCAAAAGAAAGATTCTTTTATGACTTGAGAAGAAGCACCAGAGAAAATTAATGTGCATACAGCTCTTAGATAGGGAGATTTACTTCAGTGAGATAGACATAGCTATTTTCGGGACCGCTGAACAGATATGGCAGTAACCAACATCATTTAAGAAAATGGAAAACAAGCTGGAACCTCACAAATGTTAACCATCATGCCAGGTGAATTCTGTGATTCACAGAGGAAGTTAAACTGAATCAAACCATAGACAAAGCAAAAATGCACTGAATTATATTTTAAATCCAAATGATCAACAAGCAAATGGGTAGTAATTTGCAATTACCTACAATTTAGCAAATCAAAACACTGTTACAATCTTTCATCAATACACAATGAAAAAATACACAATGAACTCTAATGCTATCCTAACATTAATGTCTAATTTTCTTTTACATTTATATTCACACATACGAAGTCTGTAGGAACCTACATGTTGTATAAAAATTCTCGAGAGCCATTGATGAATTTGTTCCCGTCAATTGCATTATTAGGACCCTAACTGGAATGCAAGGTGACAGGGCAAGTGTGTTACTTGGAAAGCACCCAAATCAAGCAAGAAGGGTGATTAAAGAATGAAGATTTTATTTCCCATCAGTAAGGTGTGTGCATGTGTCTGTCTGGAGGGAGAGGTGGAGGTGGAGCTGAAGAGGAGGGACGGGAGGGAAGAGGGTAGGAAGGAGGAAGGTGCCCATGATTAAGATAGTCACAAATAAACAAAGGTGATTTCATGATCCAAGCTTAAGTAATTTTATGCATACCTTTTAAACTGTCCACAAACTACTCGAATAAGTACTCAGCAGTTGATGATACTTACACTTCCTCTCTCCAGGAGCAGTTGGCATTTGCTCAGGCAGTCTGGGCTATTGGTGAATTCAACCAGGGCCTTTTCTGCCTGTAATCGGGTGGACGTGTCAGTGGTTTCATAGAGTTGTTTACACAGTATCTCTAGCTGGGCTAAGCTCTGAAACAAAAAACATGTTGGTTATTAAAGAACAATGTAAACTGCAAGCAAGAGCACATTAATATCAAGTCAGTGAGGGGTCCATAGCAGAGGTTCACAAACTTTTTTATACCATTAAACAAGGGGTCCTATGTTGGGAACCCCTTGCTCTATAGAATTGCTGGACATAAAGCAAACAGATCTGGTATTTTCTGTGCCAGCACCAAGTGTCTCTGCTGATACAAACCAAATTATGAAAAAAAAAAGGAGAATCTGTTAGTGCCACGATGATTCTATCTCTAGTAATAATGAATTATGGGCACACTTCAACATCTGAGCTATATCATCACTGGGACTGTGTCCAAATACTCGTCACCTTTATCATCCTTCTTCCTTGGATCCATCTGTAAAAAACCAGCCCCAAGCTTAGTCAATGCTAACTTTCTGCCCCAGGAACTTGAGGCCAAGAAACAGATTTCAATTCAGATTCATTTATTTATAACATCAAAACATGCAGTGAAATATGTTGCGCTGTATGAAACAAGGCTGAGAAAATACCCTTGACACTGTATGCCAGGATATCTGCAAGATTCAAATTTAAGTGTTGTAGCGGTGTGCTACACACAGCGCTAGAATAACCACACGGAGTCGGTGAGTTAGAGTTGCGATGAAAGAGATCTATTCAAACTTCGCGGCCTGCTTTAAAGCCTTCCCGTTCCCGCCCTCCCTGGGGCGGGATTGCTGTGGGCAATGCATATTCCCAAACCCCTTCCGTGTGCGGGATTTTCCCCCTGCTGGTGAAGATGGCCTGGCGCCCTTTTTGGGGCCGGCCCTCTGCCTGCACGCACTGTTGTGAGCCGGTTCGTGTGTGCCAGAAAGTGGGTCGCCACATAACCCCACCCCCCCCGAACCGGCGATACCTCCCCCAATGTCCACAGTCTGGATCGGCCTCTGTTTGGGAGGTCTGCCCCTGCGCCGCGGTGCCTGAGCCTGGACCGGCTGCGCCAAGTCCACATGGGCCGGTTTGAGTCGGTCCACCGTGAAAACCTCCTCCCTCTCCCCAATGTCCAGCACGAACGTGGACCTGTTGTTCCTGATCACCTTTAATGGCCCCTCGTAGGGCCGCTGTAGCGGTGTCCGGTGTCCGCCCCGTCGTACAAAAAGAAACTTACAGTTCTGCAGGTCTTTGGGTACGCAGGTCGGGCTCTGTCCGTGCTGTGAAGTGGGGATGGGGGCCAGGTTACCGAGCCTCTCCCGTAGTCTATCCAGGACTGCTGTGGGTTCTTCCCCTTGCCCCCTTGGGGCTGGTATGAACTCTCCTGGGACTACCAGGGGTGCGCCGTACACCAACTCGGCCGATGAGGTGTGCAGATCCTCTTTGGGCGCCGTGCGGATTCCGAGCAGGACCCAGGGAAGCTCGTCCACCCAGTTAGGCCCCCTCCAGGCGGGCCATGAGAGCCGATTTCAGGTGACGGTGGAAGCGCTCCACTAGTCCGTTCAACTGTGGGTGGTAGGCAGTTGTGTGGTGTAGCTGCGATCCTAAAAGGTTGGCCATAGCCGACCACAGGCTGGAGGTGAACTGGGCGCCCCTGTCGGAGGTAATGTGGGCCGGTATCCCAAAGCGGGCTACCCAGGTTGCGATCAGTGCTCGGGCGCAGGATTCGGAGGTGGTGTCGGTGAGTGGGACTGCCTTTGGCCATCTGGTGAACCGGTCTATCATAGTTAGGAGGTACCGCACTCCTTGTGACACTGGCAGGGGCCCCACGATATCCACATGGATGTGGTTGAACCTCCGGCGGGTGGGTTCGAACTACTGTGGCGGAGCCTTGGTATGCCGCTGCACCTTGGCCGTTTGGCACTGCATGCACGTTTTGGCCCATTCACTGACCTGTTTACGCAGTCCATGCCACACGAACCTGTTGGCGACCAGCCGGACGGTTGTCCTGATGGAGGGGTGCGCTAAGTTGTGAATGGACTCGAAAACTTGCCGCCGCCAGGCTGCTGGGACGACGGGGCAGGGTTGGCTGGTAGCTACATCACATAGTAGGGTCCTCTCACCTGGGCCTACGGGGAGGTCTTGGAGCTGCAAACCGGAGACTGCAGTCCTGTAACTGGGGATCTCAGCGTCTGCCTGCTGTGCCTCTGCCAGCGCTGCATAGTCCACCCCCTGGGACAGAGCCTGTATGGTAGGTCTGGATAGTGCGTCCGCCACGACGTTGTTCTTTCCAGAGACATGCCGGATGTCTGTTGTGTACTCGGAGATGTAGGACAGATGTCACTGCTGGCGGGACGACCAGGGGTCGGACACCTTCATGAACGCAAAGGTAAGCGGTTTGTGGTCGGTGAACGCGGTGAAGCGCCTACCTTCTAAGTAGTACCTGAAATGTCGGATTGCCAGGTATAGTGCCAATAGCTCCCGGTCGAAAGCACTGTATTTGAGTTCGGGTGGTCGTAGGTGTTTGCTGAAGAACGCCAGGGGTTGCCAGCGACCCTCGATGAGTTGTTCCAGCACTCCACCGACTGCTGTGTTGGATGCGTCCACCGTGACGGCAGTAGGAACGTTGTTCTGGGGTGCACTAGCATCGCGGCGTTTGCCAAGGCTTCTTTGGTTTTAACGAAAGCGGTTGCAGCCTCTTCGTCCCAGGTAATGTCCTTGCCCTTACCCGACATTAGAGTGAACAGGGGGCGCATGGTTCGGGCTGCTGAGGGGAGGAAACGGTGGTAGAAATTCACCATACCCACGAATTCCTGCAGGCCTTTGATTGTGTTGGGTCGGGGGAAGTTGCGGACCGCGTCTACCTTGGCGGGCAGCGGGGTTGCCCCGTCTTTAGTAATCCTGTGGCCCATGAAGTCGATGGTGTCGAGTCTGAACTGGCATTTGGCTGGGTTGATTGTAAGGCCGAACTCGCTCAGGCGGGAGTAGAGCTGGCGGAGGTGGGACAGATGCTCCTGCCGACTACTGCTTGCTATGAGGATGTCATCCAAATAGATGAATACAAAGTCCATGTCACGTCCCACCGCGTCCATTAGCCGCTGGAAAGTCTGTGCAGCATTCTTTAGACCAAACGGCATTCAGAGGAATTCAAAAAGTCCGAACGGGGTGATGAGTGCTGTTTTGGGGATGTCGTCCAGATGTACTGGGATTTGATGGTATCCTCGGACGAGGTCTACCTTGGAAAAGATCCTTGCGCCGTGTAGGTTTGCTGCGAAGTCTTGAATGTGCGGCACAGGGTAGCGGTCTGGCGTTGTAGCCTCGTTAAGTCTGCGGTAGTCACCGCATGGTCTCCAGCCCCCCCATTGCCTTGGGCACCATGTGAAGGGGGGAGGCCCATGGGCTGTCGGACCGTCGTATGATCCCCAATTCCTCCATCTTCTTGAACTCCTCCTTCGCCAGTCGGAGCTTGTCCAGAGGAAGCCTTCGAGCACAGGCGTGGAGGGGTGGTCCCTGGGTAGGGATGTGGTGCTGTACTCCGTGTCTGGGCATGGCTGCCGTGAACTGCGGTGTCAGTACTGATGGGAAATCCACCAGGACCCTGGTGAATTCGTCGTCGGACAGCGTGATGGAGTCCAGGTGTGGGGCTGGCAACTGTGCTTCACCCAGGGAGAACATTTGAAAAGTCTTGGCGTGGACTAATCGCTTCCCTTGCAGGTCGACCAGCAGGCTGTGGGCTCGTAGAAAATCCGCCCCCAGGAGTGGTTGGGCCATGGCGGCCAGTGTGAAGTCCCACGTGAACCGGCTGGAGCTGAACTGTAGTCGCACCGTGCGGGTGCCGTAGGTTCGTATTGTGCTGCCATTTGCGGCCCTCAGGGTGGGTCCCGGTTCTCTGTTGCGGGTATCATAACTCGTTGGAGGTAAGACGCTGATCTCCGCTCCGGTGTCAACCAAAAAACGGCGTCCCGACTGCTTGTCCCAGACATACAGGAGGCTGTCCTGATGGCCAGTCGATGTAGCCATCAGCAGCGGCTGGCCCTGGCGTTTCCCGGGAATTTGCAGGGTGGTCTGCAGCGGTGGGCCTCCGTGCCCCACCGCTGGTGGTAGAAACACCATTGTTCGTTGGGCTCCTCACTCCCGTCGCCGGGTTTTGTAGGCTCTGCTGCCAGGCCTGGTCTGGTCTGTCGTTGGGCACGCGGTTTGGTGATCTGTGCGACGGACGCCCCTCTCTCTTTCCTGGCATTCCACAGCACATCTGCTCCGGCCGCCACCTCCCGGGGGTTGCTGAAATCTGCGTCAGACAGCAGCAGGCATATGTCCTCGGGCAGTTGCTCTAGGAACGCCTGCTCAAACATGAGGCAGGGTTTGTGTCCTTCAGTCAGGGCCAGCATCTCGTTCATTAATGCTGATGGCAGCCTGTCTCCCAAACCATCCAGGTGCATTAAGCAGCGTGCTCGTTCGCGCCGTGAGAGTCCGAAAGTCCTTATGAGCAGGGCTTTGAATGCTGTGTATTTGCCGTTCTCCGGGGGCGACTGTATAAACTCCTCAACTTGTGCAGCTGTCTCCTGGTCGAGGGAGCTCAGCACGTAGTAGTAGCGAGTGGACTCCGAGGTTATCTGCCGAATGTGGAATTGAGCTTCTGCTTGTTCGAACCATAAATGGGGTCGCAGTGTCCAGAAGCTTGGCAGTTTTAACGAAACTGCGTGAACAGATGCGGCGTCGGTCATCTCTGATCCAAATATCGTTTGGGCCGTCGGGGTCACCAACTGTAGCGGTGTGCTACACACAGCGCTAGAATAACCACACGGAGTCGGTGAGTTAGAGTTGCGATGAAAGAGATTTATTCAAACTTCGCGGCCTGCTTTAAAGCCTTCCCTGTGGGGAATGCATATTCCCAGACCCTTTCCGCGCGCGGGATTTTCCCCCTGCTGGTGAAGATGGCCTGGCGCCCTTTTTGGGGCCAACCCTCTGCCTGCACGCACTGTTGTGAGCCGGTTCGTGTCTGCCAGAAAGTGGGTCGCCACAGTGTCATTCAATCATACAAGCATACAGCCAACTAAAATAGCGTTCCTCTAGGGCCACGCTGCAAAACACATTACCAACGGCACACAGCACATACCACATAGCACAAGTAGCACATATGGTTACAATTTCAGAAAAACATACAGTCACAAAAAACAAAAATAAATAACTCAAGGCCCTGAGTGGCATGACTGTACAATTGACGGTAAGTTGTCCTGGTCCAGTTTATTCTTCCACCAAGTGAGCACTGGAGAGAAGCACCAACAGGAGGAGCCAGCCCCCAGATTCCAGCTCTCCCACACTGCCTCGACATCTCCCCTCCTGGTCAGCTGAACAGGTTTTGGCCTAGTCCTTGGCACTACAGCTTCCCATTGTCTGTCTCACCAATGTAACAGGGAACTGGATTTGCAATATTCTACATCACCAATATCCAGGACAATCACTCCATAAAATCATCCAAGACAATCACTCACACTGTGCACCATCCAACGGTACAGGACAAGTCCAGGCAACAACACAACGGTACACAGTAAGTCCAAATCCCTCGCTATCAAGCAACTCAACAATGGGATAGTCCTGCCATACTTATATGTTCCTAGCACCCAGCAGTGACTTGTGATCATAAAAAAGTTATACAAGACGAACAAATGCATCTTTGATTGGATCCAGAGTGACTGCAGCGGCCAGGCAAGCCACCATCTTATGGATGTAAGATCCAAACCTGAGCATATATTCACTCTGAAGCAACGGTGTGATACTGATTTTTTCCCCCTGGAGGATGCTCAGGGAGTGTTGCACTTGGGAGTTCAGGTGATACAATAAAGAAAAATCCCAAATATTTTATCAAATGGACACACACAATCTCCCACAATCATTCCCTTAGGCACCACCACTACTTTATCATTTGCTGTAGTCACCTTACATACAGACACTGCTGTACTACCTAGTGCCACTTTATAGACATAATGTGTGTGTGCATCTGTTAACCTCTTGAGACCATGGATTTGCACCTTGGAAGGTTTCCAGGGCGCAGGCCTGGGCAAGGTTGTATGGAAGACCTGCAGTTGCCCATGCTGCAAGTCTCCCCTCTCCACGCCACCGATGTTGTCCAAGGGAAGGGCATTAGGACCCATACAGCTTGGCACCAATGTCGTCGCAGAGAAATGTGTGGTTAAGTGCCTTGCTCAAGGACACAACAAACTGCCTCAGCTGAGGCTCAAACTAGCAACCTTCAGATCACTAGACCAACACCTTAACCAACTGGCCACGCGCCAACACTAATCTATGTACATACTCTATCTTAAGCTATGTATATTTATTGTGTTGTCCATTTTATGCTGCTATGATCTGGAGTAACCATTATTTTATTCTAATTTACACTTGTGTACTGTAAATGGGAGTGATGTATTAGCTTGGATTGATGATTGGTTAACTAATAGAGAGCAGAGAGTTGGGACACATGGGTGTTACTCTGGTTGGCAATTAGTGGTGAATGGTTTGCCACAGGGGTCGGTGCTGGGCCCGCAGCTGTTCACGATATACATTAACGATCTGGAAGAGGGGACCAAGTGTAATGTATCTAAGTTTGCTGAAGATACTAAATTGTGTGGAAAAGCAAATTTTGCAGAAGATACAGAGAGTCTGAAGAGAGATATAGATAGGATAAGTGAGTGGGCAAGGGTCTGACAGATGGAATACAATGTTGGTAAATGCAAAGTCATCCACAACTATTACTTAAATGGTAAAAAAAATTGCAGCATGCTGCTGTGCAGAGGGAATACTTGTGCATGAATCACAAAAGGTTGGTTTGCAGGTGCAGCAAGCTATCAAGAAGGCAAATGGGATGTTGGCCTTCATTGCTGGAGGGACTGAATTTAAGAGCAGGAAGATTATGCTGCAACTGTGCAGGGTACTGGTGAGGCCGCACCTGGAGTACAGAGCGCGCCCTGTGTGGTGGGGTCCCTGACAATGAATGCTGCTTTCCTGTGACAGTGTTCCACTTTACCCACCATATCTACTACTTGTTGTAGGATTTTCTATTCAAGGACACTGTTTTCCATACCGGGCTGTAATGCAGGATGCAGCCAGTCAGTACGCTCTCCACCACATATCTACTGAAGTTTTTCATTTTTAGATGTCATGCCGTATCTCTGAAAACCCTTAAGGAAGTAGAGGCACACAGGTGCTTTCTTCATAATTACACTTACGTGCTGAGCCCAGGACAGGTTGTCCAAAATAATAAGACTGAAAATTTTAAAGTTGCTGACCCTCTCCACCTCAAATCCTCCAATGAGGACTGGCTCATGACCTCTGGTTTCCTTCTTCTGAAGGCAATAAAGCTCCTCGGTCTTGCTGACGTTGAGAAAGAGGTTGTTGTTGTGGCATCACTCAGCTAGATCTCCCTTTCAATCTCCCTCCTACATGCTGATTCATTACCGCTTTTGATATGGCTTATGGCATTGGGGTCGTCAGCAAACGTGAAAATGGCATTAGAGCTGTGCTTAGCCGCACAGTCATAAACGTAAAGTGAGTAGAGAAGGGGGCAAGCACACTGACTTGTGGTGCACCTGAGCTTATGGAGATGGTGGATGAGATGTTGTTGCCAATCCAGACTTACTAATGTGGAAATCAAGGATCCAGAATCAGAATCAGGTTTATTATCATCTGCATGTGTTGTGAAATCTGTTAACTTAGCAGCAGCAGTTCAATGCAGAGCATAATATAGAGAAAAACAAAACAAAATAAAAATAATAATAGTAAATAATAAATCAATTACAGTGTATGGATATTGAATAGATTAAAAATTGTGCAAAAACAGAAATAATATGAATATAAATATATCTATAATAATATAATTAAGTGAGGTAGTGTTCAAAGGTTCAATGTCCATTTAGGAATCAAAAGGCAGAGGGGAAGAAGCTGTTCCCGAATCAATGAGTGTGTGCCTCCAGGCTTCTGTACCTCCTACCTGATGGTAACAGTGAGAAAAAGGCATGCCCTGGGTACTTTGGAGGTTAGTACCCAAGATGGAGAGAATAAATTTATGACCCTCTGCAGCTTCTTCTGGTCCTGTGCAGTAGCCCCTCCATACCAGACAGTGATGCAGTCTGATAGAATGCTCTCCACCGTACAACTATAGAAGTTTTTGAGTGTATTTGTTGACACGCTAGATCTTTTCAAACTCCTAATGAAGTATAGCCACTGTCTTGCCTTCTTTATAACTGCATCGATATGTTGGGACCAGGTTAGATCCTCCGATCTTGACACCCAGGAACTTGAAACTGCTCACTCTCTCCACTTCTGATACCTCTCAGAGGATTGGTCTGTGTTCCTTCGACTTACCCTTCCTGAAATCCACAATCAGCTATTTCGTCTTACTGATGTTGAGTGCCAGGTTGTTGCTGTGACACCATTCCACAAGTTGGCATATCTCACTCCTATACACCCTCTCGTCACCATCTGTGATTTTACCAACAATGGTTGCATCATCAGCAATAATTTATAGACGGTATTTGAGCGATGCCTAGCCACACAGTCATGTGTATATAGAGAGTAGAGCAGTGGGCTAAGCACACACCCCCGAGGTGCACCAGTGTTGATTGTCAGCGAGGAGGAGATGTTACCACGAATCCACACATATTGTGGTCTTCCGGTTAGGAAGTCGAGGATCTAATTGCAGAGGGAGGTACAGAGGCCCAGGTTCTGCAACTTCTCAATCAGGATTGTGGGAATGATGGTGTTAAATGCTGAGCTACAGTTGATGAACAACATCCTGACATAGGTGGTTGTGTTGTCCAGGTAGTCTAAAGCTGAGTGAAGAGCCATTGAGATTGCATCTGCCGTTGACCTCTAGTCATGACCAAACTCTCAAAACATTTCATCACTATAGATGTGAATGCTATCAGATGATAGTCATTAAGACAGCCCACATTATTCTTCTTAGGCACTGGTATAATTGTTGCCTTTTTGAAGCAACTGGGAACTTCCACCCATAGCAGTGAGAGGTTGAAAATGTCCTTGAATACACCTGTCAGTTGGTTGGCACAGATTTTCAGAACCCTACCAGGTACTCCATCGGGACCTTCCGCCTTATGAGGGTTCACTCTCTTTAAAGACGGCCTAAAAGCGGCCTCTGAAACAGAGATCACAGGGTCATCAGGTGCAGTAGGGATCTTCACAGCTGTCGTTGTGTTCTCCCTTTCAAAGCAGGCATAGAAGGCGTTGAGTTCATCTGGTATTGAAGCATCATTGCCATTCATGTTTCTGGGTTTCGTTTTGTGGGAAGTAATGTCTTGCAAACCCTGCCAAAGTTGTCGTACATTCGATGTTGCCTCCAACCTGTTCAAAATTGTCTCTTCACCCTTGAAATAGCCTTCTGTAAATCATACCTGGTCTTCTCGTACAGGCCTGGGTCACCAGACTTGAATGCCACAGACCTAGTCTTCAGTAGACGACGTACCTCCTGGTTCACCCATGGCTTTTGGTTTGGGAATGTAGAGTAAGTCTTTGTAGGCACACACTCGTCCACACAGGTTTTAATGAAGTCGGTAACAAATGCAGCATACTTATCCAGGTTCGAAGATGAATCCCAGTATACAGTCCAATCCTCCAATTCAAAGCAGTCCTGTAGGTGCTCCTGTGCTTCCCTTGTCCATACCTTCTTGGTCCTCACTACTGGTGCTGCAGTCTTCAGTCTCTGCCTGTACTCAAGGAGTAAAAGTACAGCCAGGTGATCAGACTTCCCGAAGCAAGGGCATGGAATAGCACGGTAGGCATTCTTGATGGTGGTGTAACAATGGTCCAGTGTGTCATTTCCTCTGGTATTGCAAGTGATCTGTTGATGGTGGTTACTTAGTCATTTTTTTCACACTGGCCTGGTTAAAATCTCCCAAAACAATGGTGAAGACGTTAGGGTGTGCTGTTTCGTGTATGTTCATCCCATTGCTCAGATCATCTAAAGCCTGACTGACATTGGCCTGAGGTGGAATGTATACCTGAGAACTCCCGTGGTAGGTAAAAAGGATGGTACTTAACTGCTACATATCCCAGGTCTGGTGAGCAGAATTGGGATAGCACCGATATATTTGTGCACCCAGAGGAGCTGATCATGAGGCATACTCCTCCACATCTGCTTTTGAGAGACTCGATACATCTATCCTGGCGGTGTATAGTAAGTCCATCGATCTGAATCACTGCATCAAGCACGGAAGGGGTTAACCAGGATTCCACGAAACAAAGGACACACATGGTCCTTATGTCCTTCTGATTCAGCACTCTAGCTCTGAGATCATCAATTTTATTCACCAGAGACTGCATGTTTGCCAGCAAGATAAGTCGGTATTGGGAGCTTAAAACCCCGCTTCCTTAAACGCACTTGTATTCCTGATCTGCAACCACGCTTCCTCCATGGAATTCTACGTGGACACTTCTGTCCACAATCAGTATTGTTTCCGTCAGTTTTAAGCAGCAATTGTTCGTTTAAACGCATTAAGACATCTTTGTTGACTGTACTGACCTTGGAAGTAGTTGTGCTTTTTAGCTATATCAGGCTGAAACGAGAACATTTAATCATATCCATTGAGAGTTCTACTGCTACTCGACTCGCCCCCTAGGCGCCCCGGAAGTTACATAATTTCATGGGGCGGCATTGAGGCCAAGGTCTAGGAGCTTATTGATTAGTTTTGAAGGGATCCTGGTATTGAATGCTGAGAGAAGAGCCAGTGAGATAGATCTACTGTGGATTTGTTGCTCGGTAGGCAAATTAGAGTGGATCTAAGTTGTTTCTAAGGCTAGAGTTGATATGTTTCATCACCAAGCTCCCAAAAGACCTCATTACTGTGAATGCGAGTGCTCTGAACAACAGTCATTGAGACCTGCTCACAACTTAGTAACCCTAATGTCTTGGAAATGTGAGAGGAAACTGGAATACCTGGAGGAAACAAAGGGAATAGACTCAGGTGGCAAGGTTACATTACCCCTCCCCCCAACTCCCCCATATAGTTCAATCTATGTGAGCCTGTGAGATTCAAGGTACTGCATGCACAAAATGGTGAGATGTCAGTGAATAGCAAGCCTTTACTGAGAGTTCAGTGTCTGCAGCATAAGGCAATGAGATTTCTGTGCTCTCTGTATGCCTGTAATAAAATTTCTGTATGCTCTGTAGGAGTTAATGAATTTTCAGTTTGAGAATGTACTCCTGTGCTGACACAGGATCAATCTCCAGCGGTGATCTGCAGATTCACGATGCCACTGTTACACTACATTAGCTGCCAATAACAGAAAGAGCTAATGTTTACACACTGGACAAACAACCTAGGGCACAATCAATATGAGACCAATCAAGGAAAAGTTTGCCTGGTCTCAGCTAAGCACAACAGTTGTCAGTCTATTTTACTTTAAACCCCATTTTTAAAACTTAACACATTTTAGAAATTATAGTACATTCAGTTTGAGCAATAGAATGAAAGCTCCCAAAGAATGCAACCTTTGGGAACTTAAAACCAGTTTAGAAACACAGTTATATCCCACAACAGTTTAAATGGAAGTCTTGACTTTTGTTTTAAGATTGAATTTGCCACTTAACTTTCTCTAAACTGAGAAACAAAGGAGCATGGTGGTCTGTGATCAGATAATACACCAGATCACTGTCACATTAAATCATACTGACCTAACACTTCTGTGAACAACAATTACAGGAAAATACTGAATTTTCTTATTTATTTTTAAGATAATTTCCACAGTGTCATCAATTTAGTAGTTGCTTACTTTATTATAATAAATCTGGTAAATCTGGCATTGATCAGAATTTATTGAAAAGAAACAAGTACACAGGATTAGAGACAGAAAATACAACTTATTTCTCCATTTTTGCCAGTTACGTCCCTTCAACACCTTTGATATAATGGTCTGGAACCTTTGCAGAGCTGAGCACATGCAAACAGCTCTTCCTCAGGCCCCTTCAACAACTTTCACTGTACACTTTCAAGACACTTAACTGAAGAATCTTCATGTAAAAGACTGCCAAATTTTAACACTGTGCCTTACAAAGGTAATTAAATGTTTTGTTCAATGGTAAGATTTTCCATAAAGCTAAATAACAAAGTTTCCATCTTAAGGAAATAAGTCAAGGGGTTGAAAGTTTAGATTATTCCAGAGCTTGAATAATACAGGGGACCCTTATGTTATTACCAATCAGTTAACTTAAATTCACCCTTGCAGACTTTACAAATATGAGGTGTAGCTCCTCCAACCTGCATGTGGCCTCATCGTGACAGTAGAGGCCGGCCATGGATTGACAGGTCAGAAGAGCAATGGGAGAGGAACTGAAATGGGTGCTCACTGGGAAATGCTACGTTTTGTGGTGTACAAAGGGAAAGTGATTAACAATCTATGTTGGGTGTCAGCTAAGTAAAGGAAACCACACTGGGAGCACTCAAACAGACTCGGATGTGAAGTGTCACCTCACTTGGAAGGACTGTTTGGGGCCCTGAGTGATGGTGAGGGAGAAGGTAAATGGCGGATGTAGCACCTGTCCCGCTTGCAGAGTTAAGTGCCAGAAAGGAGATCAGTGGGCATCTGCAGAATCGCTTGTATTTATGATCAGCAATCTAAAATGTCCAGTAATCTCTCAAGGAACAAAGGTTGTATTTTAATTCTTATTCTAAATTACCTTTCACAATACAGTGCTTATTGTGCGCAGCTCATAAACTTCATTCCTAAAAACACTCATTGGCCACTTTATTAGGTACTTCCTGTATGATTGTATGTCGGTGGTCTGCTGCAACTGTAGCCTATCACTTCAAGGTTTGACATATTGTGTGTTCAAAGATGTTCTTCTTCACACCACTGTTGTAACATGTGGTTATTTGTTATTCTTGCCTTCCTGTCAGCTTGAACCAGCCTGACCATTTTCCTCTGTCCTCCTCTCATTAATAAGGCATTTTCATCCGCAGAATTGCTGCTCACTGGATGTTTTTAGTTTTTTTTATACCATTCCCTGTAAACTCTAGAGAGTGTTGTGTGTGAAAATCCCAGAAGATACTCGAATCTTCCTGTCTGGCAACAACAATCATTCCACAGTCAAAGTCACTTAGATCACAATTCTTCTCCATTCTGATGTTTGGTCTGAATCTCTTGACCATGTCTACATGCTTTTATGCATTGAGTTGCTGTCACATGATTGGCTGATTAGATATTTACATTATTCATTAGAAAGAGGTGCCAGGATTTGAAGTTGTTGAATCATTGTGGATGGAGCTAAGGATCAGCAAAGGTAAAAGAACGCTGATGGGAGTTGTATACTAATCCCCAAAACAGTAGTAAGGATGTGATCTACAAATTCCAATGGAAGATAGAAAATGCATGGTAAAAGGCCTATGTTTCAATCGCCATCGGGGATTTCAATATGCAATTTGGGGCTGGATTCCAGGAGGGGGAATTTCTTGAGTGCCAAGGAGATGACTTTTTAGAGCAGCTCATGGTTGGGCCTACTAGGGGTTCAGCTATTCTAGATTGGGTGTTGCGTAATGAACCAGAATTGATTAGAGAGCTTTAGGTAGAAGAGGTAGAGCAGTGGACATAGTGTATATGGATTTCAGTAAGGCATTTGATACGGTTCCCTGTGCAAGGCTCATTCAGAAAGTAAGGAGACATGGGTTTGTGGATCCAGAATTGGCCTGCCCACAAAAGGCAAAGGTTGTAGATGGTTCACGTTCTGCATGGAGGACGATGACCAGCGGTGTTCCACAGGGATCTATTTCTGGGACCCCTTCTCTTTCTGATTTTTATAAATGACCTGGATGAAGAAGTAGAAGGGTGGGTTAGTAAGTTTGCTGATGACACAAAAGTTGGGGGTGTTGTGGATAGTCTGGAGGGTTGTCAGAGGTTACAGCGGGGCATCGATAGGATGCAGAACTGGGTTGAGAAGTAGCAGATGGAGTTCAACCCCGATAAGTGTGAAGTGGTTCATTTCAGTAGGTCAAATTTGAAGACAGAATATCGTATTAATAGTAAGACTCTTGGCAGTGTGGAGAATCAGAGAAATCTTGGAGTCCGTGTCCACAGGACACTCAAAGCTGCTATGCAGGTTGACAGTGTTCTTAAGGCAGCATATGGTATGTTAGCACTCACCAACCATGGGATTGAGTTCAAGAGCTGTGAGGTAATGTTACAGCTATATAGGAAATAGGTTGAGTGAACTTGGCCTTTCCTCCTTGAAGCGACAGAGGATGAGAGGTGACCTGATAGAGGTATATAAGATGATGAGGGGCACTGATCGTGTGGATAGCCAGAGGCTTTTCCCCAGAGCTGAAGTGACTAACACGAGGGGGCATAGTGTTAAGGTGCTTGGAAGTAGGTAGAGAGGTAAGTTTTTCCACACAAAGAGTGGTAGGTGCATGGAATGCACTGCGGGCAACGGTGGTGGAGGCAGATACAATAGGATCGTCTAAGAGACTCTTAGATTGATACATGGATCTTTGCAAAATAGAGGGTTATGTGGTAGAGTAATTCTAGGCAGTTTCTGGAGTAGGTTACAGTGTTGGCACAACATTGTGGGCTGAAGGCCCTGTAATGTGCTGTAGATTTCTATGTTCTATACTTTTAGGGGCAAGTGATCATAATATGATCGAATTCATCCTGAAATTGAAGGAGAAGCTAAAGTCAGATGTATCGGTATTACAGTGGAGTAAAGGGAATTACAAAGGCATGAGAAAGGAGTTCGCCAAAACTGATTGGAAAGAACACTGGCAGGAATGACAGCACAGCACCAATGGCTGGAATTTCTGGAAGCAATTTCAGAAGATGCAAGGAAGTATTCTAAAGGAAAGATGACACAACCGTGGCTAATGAGGAGTCAAAGCTAACATAAAAGCAAAAAGAGGGCATATAATAGAGCAAAAAGTAGTGAGAAGTTAGAGGATTGGGAAGCTTTTAAAAACCACCAGAAGGTAACTAAAAACTCATTAAAAAGGTAAAGATGGAATGGGAAAGTAAGCTAGGCAATAATATTATAGAAGATACCAAAAGTTTCTTCCGATAAAGTGTAAAAGAGAGGCAAAAGTGGATTTCAGACAACTGGAAAACAATGCCGGCAAGGTAGTAATGGGGGACAATGAAATGGTGGACAAACTGAATAATTATTTGGCATCAGTCTTCACTGTGGAGGACACTAGCAGCATGGTGATAATTCCAGGTGTTAGTGGTCATAAAGTGTGTGAAGAAGGTTCTTGGGAAACTGAAAGGTCTGAAGGTAGATAAGTCACCTGGACCAAATAGTGTACACCCTGGAGTTCTGAAAGAGATGGCTGAAGAGATTGTGGAGGCATCAGTAATGATCCTTCAAGAATCACTAGATTCTGGAATGGTTCTAGAAAACTGGAAAATTGCAAACATTACTCCACTTTTCAAGGGAGTGAGGCAGAAGAAAGAAAATTACAGGCCAGCTAGTCTGACCTCAGTGGCTGGGAAGACGTTGGGAGTCGATCATTAAGAATGAGTTCTCAGGGTGCTTGGTGGCATACGATAAAATAGGCTATAGTCACCATGGTTTCCTCAAGGGAAAATCTTAACTGACAAATGTGTTGGAATTCTTTGAAGAAATAACGTGCAGGATAGACAAAGGAGAATCGGTTGATGTTGTGTTCTTGAATTTTCACAAGGTGCCACAAATGAGGATGCTTAACAAGCTACGAGCCCATGGTATCACAGGAAAGATTCTAGCATGAATAAAGCAGTGTCCGATTGGCGGGAGGCAAAGAGTGGGAATAAAGGGAGCTGGCTGTCGGTGACTAGTGATGTTCCACAGGGGTCCATGTTGAGACCGATTCATTTTACCTTATATATCAATGATTTGGATAATGGAATTGATGGCTTTGTTGCAAAGTTTGTAGACACTATGAAGATAGGCGGAGGGGCAGGTAGTTCTGAGGAAGTAAAGAGGCACAGAAGGACTCAGGCAGATTAGAAGAATGGGCAAAGAAGTGGCAGATGGAATATAGTGTCAGGAAGTGTATGCTCACACACTTTGATGGAAGAAATGAAAGGATTGACTGTTTTCTAATTGGAGAGAAAATACAAAAAGCTGAGGTGCAAAGGGACTTGGGGGTCCTTGTGCAGGATTCCCTAAGGGTTAACTTGCAGGTTGAGTCTGTAGTAAGGAAGGCAAATGCAATGTTAGGATTCATTTCAAGAGGATGAGAATATAAAAGCAAGGATGTAATGTTGAGACTTTATCTAGCACTGATGAGGCCTAAGTTGGAGTACACGCAGACCCCACTTAACGCTGATGATGCCTTCCTCAGAGGTGAAGCACTATGTAAATCAGCTCTATTCAGGGTCATTATATCATTATGTAAACTGACATGTGTGCCTGATAAAAATAAAATGAAACCTGAGATGTATTATTTTATGTATACACAGTAATTTGTGGAGTAACAAACTTGCAAATAGGCCTAATCTGTACATCATCACAGCAGCCGAGAGAAGCGGGTGGTGATTACAGTTTAGAGGAGGGACCAGGCTCTGGGTCCTCCTCTAACTTTGGCTTCTCCTTCAAGTAGGCGTCGAGATTTGACTGCCTTTTCTTAATTTTCCTCTCAAGAAGCAGTTCTCAGTAGCAGAAAATCATGTTGAGCACACCTTTCTTTGCCTTATTGCTTCCCTCCCATTCAGGACCATTATTGACGAACTGGTCCATGACGTGTGTGATCATGGTGATGCTACTGCTGAGGAATTTTGTAGTGAGGTTTCTTGCTGGTGTTCCCTCTTCTCCATCTGTATCCTCAGATTCACCCATGGTGTGTTGCTCTGCCAGTTCTCGAAGCTCTTTTGTATTAAGGCTCTCTCTACCCTCACAGGAAGTTGCAGGACGTTTTCCAGACATTATGGGTGAAAAAAAATTGAACACATAGGCAAGGGAGCAAGAACACTTACAGATGCAGGGGAGGCAGACTGTGAACTATTAAGTATTGGCTGTGAGTGGCTCAGAGAGTTTGTAAAGTGCTCTCATTGATTGAATGTTTACTGTAATGGCAACTACTCTTGAGAAGTTTTAAGTGCTGTTTAGAATGAATATTTTTTATAACAGTGTTGTAACAAATCAGCGCTATGTGGGGTAACGTTATACGGGGTCTGAGTGTATTGTGAGCAGGTTTGGGCCTCTATTTGGAAAGAATGCTGAAGCTGGAGAAGGTTCAAAGGAGGTTCATGAAAATGTTTCCAGGCTTGTCATATGAAGAGTGTTTGATGGCTCTGGGCCTGTATTCACTAGAATTCAGAAGAAATAGGGATGATCTCATTGAAACCTATCAAATGAGGAAAGGCCTCGATAGAGTGGATGTTTTCTATGGTGGGGGAGTCAAAGACCAGAGAACACAACCTCAGAATGGCAATGAGGAGAAATTTGTTTAGCCACAGAGTGGTGAGTCTGTGGAATTCTTGGTCACAGCACAGGCAGCTGTGGAGGTAAAGTCTTTATGTAGATTAACGGCAGAAGACTGGGGCTGAGGGGAAAATTTAATCACCCATGAGGAAATGGTGGAGCAGACTCGATTGGCCAGATGGCCTAATCTGCTCCTATATCTTATGGTCCTATTAATGACGTGTACCTAATACAGTGGCTACTGAGTGCATATGCCATTAATGACTATGAAACATTTGTAGGTCAATCACACCTTGCTTAAACAATTTTAATCTGCAGCAACATAAGGTGCTCACCAATAGCACAACTACATGTTTGCAGGCATATATGCAGAAGAGGATGCTCAGTAGATAGTACGCTCATCTCTGCTCAGCAGGACACATACCACAAAGCCACCCAGAGACAATGCAATAGTGTTTGGAGATGCCATCCTCTAGATTTAGCTGGTAGTGTGGAGAAATGTTTCTACCAAAGGAAGTGTAAGGTGCTTTTTCTCTTTGCAAACCTACAGGTCACCATTGGGCGCCTGCTTAGTACCCCACCCGCCCACACCAACCACATGACCCTGGTCGGACAGGTGAAGCCATTGGAGCAGGAGGTGGTTGGCCATATGAGGAACTGGTGTATATCATAAGTCCTGGTTATGCAACCACTGACGCCAGACAGACAGTCTCTGAAGAGTATTGATAATGGCTGGGGTCACCCATCTTGTAAAGACACTGCCCAGAAGGAGGCATGGCAAACTACTTCTGTAGAAAACTTTGCCAAGAGCAGTCATGATCATGGATTGACCATGATCACCCATGTCATACACACATAATGATGTAATGAGCCTCTGGATAGAACATGGAAGTAAGAAACCATCTGCCTTCTCTGTGGATTTAAGAGGTCCACTGCACAAATCAAGAAATGAAGGGAGATCTCCATAATGTTTTACTCAATGCTCCTCTGATAACCAACAAAGAGAACAAATTACATTGCCATTCATCCCACGGCTGCTAGTGGGATTGCAGTGATGCACTCACTTTCAAAGCTTGAAGTAATGACACAGACATAGCTGTTTTCAATAGGAAGCTGATGTCTTGTTGCAACAAGACTAGAATCAATCATGTGCAACAGTTACTTAGCAAGCTGTTAATTTGGGATCATCTAGCACCTTAAAAGATTGAGAATATTGGTTTACTGGCCTTATCTGATTTGAGATCTCAGCTGAGTAATGGATGCCACATGATTGCTGAGGTATTGTTGGGACCTCTCAAACACTGATAAGCAACTTTCATATTGACTTCTTACCTGTAGAATCTTGCTAAATATAAAATGACTGTGCTTTGTTTTAAAACTAGTTAGTAGCTTTATATATAAAAGACACACAGCTTCAAGGATCAATGTGCAGCCTTATAATTGGCAGTGAAGGATGAGCGCCCATCACTCACACTTGCTGAATTACTCAGAAGCTACAACATTTGTGGACCACAGAAAGGGGTTAAAGTTGCTGCCACTGAGTCATTTAATAAACTTTGTAGAGTGAAACTCTGTTAACCCAGTACACTTGGGGATACAGGTGGTATTGAACGGGAGAACTACTGGATGATATTCCAATCTTTTGGATGTTACTCCATTCAATACTTCACGTATTCTTCATCCAGTGGATTGTCACCTTGTCACGGTGGAGAAGCCTGTGTGGTCCTGAGATCCCGAGAGCGATGCCATCTGGAGCTATGCTCCTAGGGTCACCCATGGCGGTAAGGTCGGGGGTGAGGTCTCTGACCAAGAACAATCCAACCAAGACCTCAACGGTGGAACAGGCGGACGAAGTTACTTCGAACTCAACGGCTGTGAAGGCGGATGAAGGCACAACAAATCCATCAGCTCCAATCGTCATCGGAATCAGTTTGTGAAGTATCGTGTGCTTCTTGGAGTGCAACATCAAGTACACGTTAAACAAATACACGCACAGGCATCTTCACTCTGTACGGAATGAAGGCCATCATCCTCAACCTCGAGGGATAGACACAACGACGACGACTTCACGTATCTACTTTTATTTTTTTAAATGTTACACAATTGATTTACACATATTCCAGCAGAGATCATAAGCCACTGAATTCTGTACTGGGTTCGAAGCTGGCCCCTCCCATCAGTACTATCCTGCAGTATTTGCTCCTGGGAAGACGAGCTGGATTGTGTTCATCTACGGTTACACTAGTGCGAAATGAGAAACAAGGAATGATTCTGCTGAGCAATATAGATAGGTTAAGTGAGTGGGCAAGGGTCTGGCAGATAGAGTACAATGTTGGTAAATCTGAGGTCATCCACCTTGGTAAGAAAAATGGAAGAGCAGATTATTGTATAAATGGTAAAAGACTGCAGCACGCTGCTGTGCAGAGGGACTTGGGAGTACTTGCGCATGAATCACAAAAGTTTGGTTTGCAGCTGCAGCAGGCGATCAAAAAGGCAAATGGAATGTTGGCCTTCATGCTAGAGGGATTGAATTTAAGAGCAGGGAGGTTGTGCTGCAACTGTACAAGGTACTGGTGATGCCACATCTGGAGTACTGGGTGCAATTCTGGTCTTCTTACTTGAGGAAGGTTGTACTGGCTTTGGAGGCTGAGCAGAGGAGGTTGATTCCAGAGATGAGGGGGTTAGACTATGAAGAGAGATTGAGTCACCTGGGACTGTATTCCCTCGAATTCAGAAGGATGAGAGATCTTATAAAAACATATAAAATGTAATTATAAAAGGGATAGATAAGATAGAGGCAGGAAAGTTGTTTCCACTGGTTGGTGAGACTTGAACTAGGGAACATAGCCCCGAGATTCGGGGGAGTAAATTTAGGACAGAGATGAGGAGGAACTGCTTTTCCCAAAGAGTGGTGAATCTGTGGAATTCTCTGCCCAATGAAGCAGTGGAGGCTACTTCAGTAAATATATTTAAGACAAGGTCGGATAGATCCTGCATAGTAGAGGAATTAAGGGTTAAGGGGAAAAGACAGATAGGTGGAGATGAGTCCATGGTCAGATAAGCATGATCTTATTGAACGGTGGAGTAGGCTCGACAGGCCAGATGGCCAACTCTTTCTCCTATTTCTTGTGTTCTTATGAGAGAAAGATACAGGTTAAATGAAGCTTAAGTCGCTGGTTCCACGTGAAAAAATTACAGTCCCTTTCTTCAATATATATCTGAAGTTCAAAGTGTGGAAACTCAAGTTTTGCGGCATCCAAAAAGAATATTATTGTTGGATGAAATTTATTAATTTGAGCCACGAATTTCTTTTGGACACTCCACAACACCTAATACCTGACCAGAAATATGGTGACCTTCCCCAATGACCGTTCTTTCAGTTTGGCAACAATATTTTTCTGATTTGGGTCCCAGTCAATGGAATGACGTTGCAGGAGAGCAGCATCCATCATTAAGGACCCCAATATGTAGGCCACGCTCTCTTCTTGTTGCCATCAGGAAGAAGGTACAGCACCCCAACACCAAACTTATTTCACAACCTACGGACTTAGTCAATTCATGTTCTCAATATTTATTATTATTATTATTATTATGCTCTTCCCCCCTCTTGGTACATGCAGTTTATTGTCTTTTGCACAATGCTTGTTTGTCCATCGATGTTGTGTGTATTTTTTCATAGATTCTATTATATTTCTTTGTATTCAAAGTTCAAAGTAAATTTTATTATCAAAGTACATATATGTCACCATACACAACCCAGTGATTCATTTTCCTGCAGGCATACTCTGTAAATCTATAGAATAGTTACTGTAACAGGATCAATGAAGGATCAACTAGAGTGCAGAAGACAACAAAATGTACAAATGCAACAATAAATAAATAGCAAAAAATAATGAGAACATGAGATAATGAGATAAAGAGGCCTTACAGTGAGATCAGTAGTTGTGGGAAGATCTCAATGGGTGGGCAAGTGAGTGTAGTTAACCCCTTTTGTTTAAGAACCTGATGGTTATGGCAGTAACTGCTCTTGAACATGGTGGTGCGAGTTCTCAGGCTCCTATACCTTCTACCTGATGAAAGCAGCAAGAAAACAATGTGGCCTGGGTGGTGGGGATCCCTGATGATGGATGCCGTGTTTCATGTAGGTGTGCGCAATGGTTGGCAGGATTTTCCGTTCAAAGGCATTGATGTTTCCATAGCAGGCCGTGATGCCACCAGACAATACACTCTCCAACACAAATCTACAGAACTTTGGCAAAGTTTTAGATGTCATATCGAATTTCCAGACTCCCAAGGAAGCAGAGGCACTGCCATGCTTTTGTCACAATTGTACTTACATGCTGGGTCTAGGACAAATGTGAATACCCTCAAATAAGTGAATTTCAGGGTAGCATATGGTGATATAGTGAGATATGGATACTTTGATAATAAATTTACTTTGTACAGGTTTCTGCATGAAGGGTACATCTAGAAACCCAGGATAGTGCAAAAGGATTTATCTTAGCCCAAGTGTGGGGTACTGTTCTATAACAGAAAAATCAGAAGTCTGGAGTTGGTGGCCAACATAATTTGGAACATCAGCTTCCGTAATTCTTGCTTTGGCAAATAACATCTTCAGTATGTAAATGAGAGAGTATGTTTTAAGATTTTCACCATTACACTGAAACAGCAAGGCCAAATTTTTGAGAATTTAGATTTTCAAATGATGGTGAGGACAATATGAGTGAGGTTGATGTTCCGCAGCATGTTGATATTAAGGGAGAGGAGGTGTTGGAGCTGTTAAAATACATTAGGACAGGTAAGTCCCCGGGGCCTAACGGAATATTCCCCAGGCTGCTCCACGAGGCGAGAGAGGAGATTGCTACGACTCTGGCTAGGATCTTTATGTCCTCGTTGTCCACGGGAATGGTATCGGAAGGAGGAGAATGTTGTCCTCTTGTTCAAAAAAGATAGTAGGGATAGTCCGGGTAATTATAGACCAGTGAGCCTTACGTCTGTGGTGGGAAAGCTGTTGGAAAAGATTCTTAGGGATAAGATCTATGAACATTTAGAGAATCATGGTCTGATCAGGGACAGTCAGCATGGCTTTATGAAGGGCAGATCGTGTCTAACAAGCCTGATAAGAGTTCTTTGAGGAGGTGACCAGGAATATAGATGAGGGTAGTGTAGTGGATGTGATCTATATGGATTTTAGTAAGGCATTTGACAAGGTTCCACACGGTAGGCTTATTCAGAAAGTCAAAAGGCATGGGATCCAGGGAAGTTTGGCCAGGTGGATTCAGAATTGGCTTGCCTGCAGAAGGCAGAGAGTGGTGGAGGGAGTACATTCAGATTGGAGGATTGTGACTAGTGGTGTCCCACAAGGATCTGTTCTGGGACCTCTACTTTTCGTGATTTTTATTAACGACCTGGATGTGGGGGTAGAAGGGTGGGTTGGCAAGTTTGCAGACGACACAAAGGTTGGTGGTGTTGTAGATAGTGTAGAGGATTGTCAAAGATTGTAGAGAGACATTGATAGGATGCAGAAGTGGGCTGAGAAGTGGCAGATGGAGTTCAACCCGGAGAAGAGTGAGGTGGTACACTTTGGAAGGACAAACTCCAAGGCAGAGTACAAAGTAAATGGCAGGATACTTGGTAGTGTGGAGGAGCAGAAGGATCTGGGGGTACATGTCCACAGATCCCTGAAAGTTGACTCACAGGTGGAAAGGGTAGTTAAGAAAGCTTATGGGGTGTTAGCTTTCATAAGTCGAGGGATAGAGTTTAACAGTCGCGATGTAATGATGCAGCTCTATAAAACTCTGGTTAGGCCACACTTGGAGTACTGTGTCCAGTTCTAGTCGCCTCACTATAGGAAGGATGTGGAAGCATTGGAAAGGGTACAGAGAAGATTTACCAGGATGCTGCCTGGTTTAGAGAGTATGCATTATGATCAGAGTTTAAGGGAGCTAGGGCTTTACTCTTTGGAGAGAAGGAGGATGAGAAGAGACAATGATAGAGGTGTACAAGATAATAAGAGGAATAAGTAAGAGTGGATAGCCAGCGCCTCTTCCCCAGGGCACCACTGCTCAATACAAGAGGACATGGCTTTAAGGTAAGGGGTGGGAAGTTCAAGAGGGATATTAGAGGAAGGTTTTTTACTCACAGAGTGGTTGGTGCATGGAATGCACTGCCTGAGTCAGTGGTGGAGGCAGATACACTAGTGAAATTTAAGAGACTACTAGACAGGTATATGGAGGAATTTAAGGTGGGGGGTTATATGGGAGGCAGGGTTTGAGGGTTGGCACAACATTGTGGGCCAAAGGGCCTGTACTGTGCTGTACTATTCTATGTGCTATGTTCAACTAGATTTGGGCTAAAGCAGGGGTTCCCAACCTGAGGTCCATGGACCCCTCACATAAAAAAGGTTGGAAACCCCTGAGCTAAGGTTTGAGATGCGAGCAAGTTGTGGCTACTTCTGCTATAAACTCTATCAGGCTTGTCCCAGTAATGCAAATACAGGCAGATACTTGCAGTGAGCTCCAACCCCAAGCACTGAAGGAATAAACTGCACCTGTAAATCTTTAGGCAAAATACAGAAAGTTGGTTTGGATTGCAATCTAATTTGAAAATTTTAAGATGAAAAATAATCCACTGAAAGCTGCAAAGCACAGACTTTCATAAATTTATGGATGAGTAATCTGGAGGCCTGACTTTAAAAAAAAAATCAGAAACACAAGTTTAAATCCTATTCTGATAGCTGAGGAATTTAAAATAGTTTAATTAAATAATCAGTAATTAAAAATTTTTAAAAACTATCATAGAAATTATAAAACAGTCTGAAGGTTGTAAATCCAGATTATTCACCAATCTCCTTCAAGGGAAGTTTCCAAACCGTACCTACTTGGGCCAAACTGTCAATGCAGACCTACAGCAGCATGGCTGGCTTTGAACTCCTACTGTAATGGGTCAGCAAGTCATTCAGTTCTGCCAATATTCTATGACAAAACGGAGTATAACCTAAAAACACCACGTTATATCAGTTTCAGAAATGGCAGAGTAACTGTGAGCTTAAAATCTTACAAAGTCCTCCTAGTGAACACCTTCAGGCTATCACAAACAGAAAATTTGCAGATGCTGGAAGGGTCTTGACCCAAAATGTTGACTGTACTCTTTTCCATTGATGCTGCCTGGCCTGCTGAGTTCCTCCAGCATTTTGTGTGTGTTACAAAATGCTACCATGTAGCTCTTCCTAAAATGGCGCCGCATACGGCTGCCATGTTGCAAGCTCCATTCCAAATCTACAGTATACTACTAATTTCTACAATTTTCTTAGCATTTTCTGTTCAAGTAGCTGATAGTCACATCAGATACCATAGACTGACCCTTCTGTACATCAGAAAGATGGCATTTACCCACTATGTGCCACCTGTCCTACACTAGGAACCCCCGCTTACACAATCCATGGGAGACTCATCTCTTACACCGCCACCACCTCAGAAGAAGCACCGGAGGCGAGGGACAAGGGCTAGCATCCTGGTGAGGCTTAGACGGAGTGCAAATCGGCCACCACTCCCTGGCATACTCCTGGCTAATGCTCAGTCCCTGGATAACAAGCTTTGTGAACTGAGAGCCAGAATCTCCTGTCAGTGGGAAACAAAGGACTACAACGTTTCGTATTTCGTGGAGATCTGGCTGACGGAGGAGATAACGGATCATGCCATCGAGCCCTCTGGGTTCTCCCTGTTCCGGGCAGACAGGTCGAGAAACCTCATTGGGAAGAGTGAAGGAGGAGGGGTATGCTTCATGGTCAACAATGCTTGGTGTGACCCCCAGAATGTGCATGCACTCAAATCCTTTTGTTCCCCAGATCTGGAATACCTGGTGCTGCTGTGCAGACCTTACTGGCTGCCTAGGGAGTTCATGGCTGTTATCATCACAGCAGTAAAGGCTGATACTGACCTGGCTCTCAAGGAACTGTACGAGACCATCAACATGATGGAGACTTCACACCCAGAGGCTGCCTTCATCATCGCCGGTGACTTTAATCGAGAGTCGCTGATGAAAGTCTCTCCGAAGTTTTCTCAACACATCCAGGTGAGCGCTCATGAAGACAAGATACTCGGCCAATGTTACACTCCCTTCCGCAACACTTACAAAGTTCTCCTTCACTCAGCTTTTAGAAAATCAGATCACTTTTCGATCCTGCTTTTGCTGACGTACAGGCAGAAGCTGAAACAAGAGGCGGTCATAGTTAAAACCGTCCACTGTTGGTTTGACCAATCCACCACCACGCTGCAGGACTGCTTCGATGACGTCGACTGGAATGTCTTTCCTGATGAGCTTGTCTCCAAGTTCACTGATGGGAGTCATGTGCTTCATCCAGAAGTGCATCGACCACGTTGACCCCCCAGAAGTCGGTCAGGATCTTCCCGAACCAGAAATCTTGGATCAATAGTTCTGTGCGAGCAGCACTTACCACGTGCCATAGAGTTTACACTGCTAGCGATCAGCAGGAGCTCAAGAAAAGCAGCTATGAACTGCGCAAAGCTATCAAGGATATGAAACAACAATATAGGGACAAGATTGAGACAAGATTCACAACGAATAGCACAAGTGACTTGTGGCAAGGGCTGCATACCATCGCAAACTTCAAAGGCAAACGTTGTGGTGCCACCAACTTCGCGGCCTCTCTCCCAGATGAGTTCAATTGCTTTTATGCTCGGTTCGATGTCGCTAACTCTGAGCCTCCGAGGAGGAAAGCCACCGCTACAACCAGCAACCTGGTCATCTCTGAGGCACGCAGATGTTTCCAACAAGTGGGCAGTCACAAGGCTGCAGGACCAGATGGCATCCCAGGGCGAGTACTCAGGATGTGTGCAACACAACTGGCAGGTGTGTTTACTGACATTCTTAATCTCTCCCTCTCCCAGTGTAGAGTGCCCTCCTGCTTCAAATTATCCAGCATTGTCCCTGTACCAAAAAAGACCAAGGTAATACGCCTGAACAACTGGCGTCCTGTCACACTCACCTCAATAACAAGCAAATGCTTTGAAAGGCTGGTCAAGGATTACACCTGCAGCATGCTACCACCCAAACTGGACCCCCTACAATTCACCTACTGACACAACCGATCGACAGGTGACACAATAGCTACTGCTCCACATACCGTCCTTACACATCTGGAGAAGAAGGATGCTTATGTGAGAGCACTGTTCCTGGACTACAGTTCAGCATTCAACACCATAGTTCCATCCAGGCTCGACAAGAAGCTCAGAGACCTCGGCTTTGACCCTGCTTTGTGCAGCTGGATCCTGGACTTCCTGTAAGAGTGGGCTCCCTCATCTCCACCCCTCTGACTCTGCTAATTAAATTTACCGTCCACACTACATTCATTGGCCTTATCTCAAACAATAACGAGGTGGCTTACAGGGAAGAGGTCATTTCTCTGACACAGTGGAGTCAAGAAAACAACCTCTCCTTCAATGTCGCAAAAACAAAGGAGTTAGTTGTGGATTACAGGAGGCTAACCCCTATTGGCATCAATGGATCTGGGGTTGAGAGGGTAAACAGCTTTAAGTTCCTCAGCATTCACATCACCAAGGATCTCACGTGGTCTGTACACACCAGCTGTGTGATGAAAAAGGCACAACAGCGCCTCTTTCATTTCAGACAGTTGAGGAAGTTTGGTATGGACCCAAAATCCTAAGAACTTTCTACAGGGACATATTTGAGAGCATCCTGACTGGCTGCATCATTGCCTGGTATGGGAACTGTACCTCCCTTAATCGCATGACTCTGCAGAGAGTGATGCGGACAGCCCAGCGCATCTGTAGTTGTGAACTTCAATGATTCAGGACATTTACAAGGACAGGTGTGTAAAAAGGGCCTGTAGGATCATTGGGGGCCCAAGTCACCCCAACCACAATCTATTCCAGCTGCTACCATCCAGGAAACAGTACCATAGCATGAAAGCCAGGACCAACAGGCTCTGGGACACCTTCTTCCACCAGGCCATCAGACTTGATTAACTCACACTGTACTCTATATTACATTGACTGTTCTATTTATTATAAATTACTATGATTGCACATTTAGACGGAGACGTAATGTAAAGATTTTTAATCGTGTATGTGAAGGATGTAAGAAATAAAGTCAATTCAAATCAGTTTGCAAATACTGTCACACACCCTCAAAGTCCTAGAATATTTCCCAGTAAATTCAGTAAGAATTTCAGCAGAGGCTTCTTTATGTGTACAGCACTGATGTTATACAACCTGGACATGCAGGTGATCCCTATAAGTAAAGGTTATTCAGGTGCGAGAAAGAACATAACGGCTATGGCATGGAAACAGGCCCTTTGACCCAACTCACACAGGGTTATGTTCAAGTACACTGAGGGCTACACTATAACAGATTGATCAGTTCATTCCTAAGCTGAAAATTCAACGCACTTACTTCACTTTCGGGCCTTGTGCCTTTTTCACCTTGTTTGTATCATTAATTTTGGTTGGCTTCCGTCTGATGGCTTTGCAATTGCATCTCATATATAATATGCAGCTTACCAAAGGATCTACCACTAAGAAAACAGATGAGAAAGGCAGAGCATCTTGGCATCATTCACATTACCATTCCATGTTAACCACTTCTCTCAACTACCCCAAGATCTGGGTACTAATCGTCTATTAAGCTAAAAGATAATACTTAGGATCACTATTAATAATTACTCACTCTACACTGGTAACGTTACAAAACTTTACCAACTTTTAAATGTGTTCTCTCCAGAACAGCGAAAGATTAAAGTTAACAGAAACCTCTGACAATACAAGTACAAAGTGCTGGAAATCCAGCGAAACACACACAAAATACTGACATAACTCAGTAGGTCAAGCAGCATTTTGTGTGTGTGTTCCACTGACAATATGGTCCAGTTACTACAAAAAAATTCTATCCACAAAACCAGACCAGATGGTGGAATATTATTCAATGAAATCACAACACATTCAGCAATCCCATTTAACAAAAAGAAGGAATGTCTTCTTAAAGCACGAGCAAAATTTCCTTGTTTCTCTCAAGTTTAAACGTTCAGAGAATGTAAAAACATCCCTTTCATTACTTACAACAAATTTGATACTTGGCCTTCACACCTGTATGAAAAGATAGTAATCTACACGTTTGAGTTCAAGGTTGAAAGTAAATTTATTATGAAAGTACATATATGTCATCATATAAAACCCTGAGATTCATTTTCTTAAGGGCATACCCAATAAATCTAAAGAAAAACAACCACAACACAGTCAATGTAAAGGCTGATTTATACTTGTGCATCAACTCGACGCCGTAACCTACGCAAGTGACCTACACGCGTTGTGAGCACTTACACTTGTGTGTTGGTGTGTCTGCGTTGCTCTGCAATTCGCGCACGTCACGCATGTGCACACGCCTGCCCGTGCAAGGCTTCATGGTCATGATAGTCTTTCTCGGGAAAAACGAGAAGCAAGCATCTTTTTCCATAAAAGCGAAATGTGTCCTCCATAATTTCGGAAGTCTGTAAAGCTTTATGAAAAGCATTGCAGCTAGAGTTCCTTCCCTGTGCTTCAGTCGGCCAATGGGAAGCTACTGCAGCGTAGGAGGAAAAGCGATGCTACCAAGCGGACCAATCACAGCTGCTGCGGTCTGCATTGCCACAACGTGTAGTTACATTTTGGGAGAGGAGCACGTCAGGCTATGGCATAGGGATCCGCGTAGGCACTGCGTAGGGTTCGCAGCTACGCCGTACCTACAGCGTCGAGTTGACGCAGAAGTATAAATCAGCCTTAAGACCGTACCAACTAGGCCATTCAGAATGCAGAAAATAACAAACAGTGCAAACACAAAAAGAAAGAAATAATAAAAAGGCCATAAGATATAGGAGCAGAAGCAGGCCATTTGGCCCATCGAGACTGCTCCGCCATTCAATCATGGGCTGATCCAATTCTTCCAATCATCCCCACTCCCCTGCCTTCTCCCCATACCCTTTGATGCCCTGGCTAATCAAGAACCTCTATCTCTGCCACAAATGCACCCAATAACTTGGCCTCTATAGCTGCTCGTGGCAACAAATTCCACAGATTTACCACCCTCTGACTAATTTCTCTGCTTCTCTGTTCTAAATGGACATCCTCCAATCTTGAAGTCGTGACCTCTTGTCCTAGACTCCCCTACCATGGGAAATAACTTTGCCATATCTAATCTGTTCAGGCCTTTTAACATTTGGAATATTTCTATGAGATTTCCTCCCCCCCCGCCCCCATTCTCTTGAACTCCAGGGAATACAGCCCAAGAGCTACCGGACATTCCTCATATAACCCTTTCACTCCTGGAATCATTCTCATAAATCTTCTCTGAACCCTCTCCAATGTCAGTATATCCTTTCTAAAATAAGGAGCCCAAAATGGCATACAATACTCACGAGTGCCTTACAGAGCCTCCACATCACATCCCTGCTGTTATATTCTACACCTCTAGAACTGAATGCTAACATTGTATTCAGCTTCTTCACCACCAACTCAACCTGCAGGTTAACCATTAGGGTATCCTGCACAAGGACTTCCAAGTCCCTTTGTGTCTCTGCAGTTTGAACTCGCTCCCCCATCTGAATAATTGTCTGCCCATTTATTTCTTCCACCAAAGTTCATGACCATACAATTTCCAACATTGTATTTCATTTGCCACTTCTTTGTCCATTCCCCTAAACTATCTAAGTCTATCTGCAGGCTCTCTATTTCCTCAACACTACCCACTCCTCCATCTATCTTTCTATCATCGGCAAATTTAGCCACAAATCCATTAATCCCATAGCCCAAATCATTGACATACATCATAAAAAGCAGTGATTTGTCTACGGGATTAATAAGCAATAAATATTGAGAACATGAGATGAAGAGTCATTGAAAGTGGGTCCATTGTTTGTGGGAACATTTCAATGATGGGGCAATAATGAAGGACTCCAATTAAAAAAAAGTTACAAGAGTCGAGAACAGAGTCTGATTTTTAAGGCCAAGATTCTGGTTCATATTCTGCATGTTGTCAGACAATGAGCACGACATTGCCCACTGATAATCACCATTAGTACCAATCCAGCTCCATCATCTCCGTCCTTACAGCCAATTCATCCAATCATACTCACAATCATGTCAGGGCCTTAATATCTGTATCTTTTCAAGCCAAACTGAAACAAACAGTACTGAGGCTGAACTTCATAACAACAGGAATATCTAAGTCTTGCTGTGAGCCTATTCAGCCTTTCTGCAAAATTTCCTGTCAGATTTAGTCTTTTCAAAGATTGATTTGTTTCACCTTGCATTTGACAAATTGTTAGATGCTGATATTGGTGGTGATAATATCTCCTGCTTCTGAGTCAGAAAAAGTTCAAAAAGGTTCAAAGGCTCATTTATCAAAGTATACAACTCTGAAATTCGTCAATTCTCTAGGTAGCCATGAAACCAAGAACGAAAAGAAAGGCAGCATGATTACCAACCCCCAAATCCCTCCTCCCACACAAACAAAAATGAATGAAATGGGACCAAGTACATTGAACCCCAAATCCCTCTTCCTGCACAAAAGTAGTAACAATCTAAACAACAGGAATTCTGCAGATGCTGGAAATTCAAGCAACACACATAAAAGTTGCTGGTGAACACAGCAGGCCAGGCAGCATCTCTAGGAAGAGGTGCAGTCGACGTTTCAGGCCGAGACCCTTCGTCAGGACTAACTGAAGGAAGAGTGAGTAAAGGATTTGAAAGTTGGAGAGGGAGGGGAAGATCCAAAATGATTTCTCCCTCTGTTCCTCTGAATATACCCCTTGCCCATCCTCTGGGTCCCCCCCCCTTGTCTTTCTTCCCGGACCTCCTGTCCCATTATCCTCTCATATCCCTTTTGCCTATCACCTGTCCAGCTCTTGGCTCCATCCCTCCCCCTCCTGTCTTCTCCTATCATTTTGGATCTCCCCCTCCCGCTCCAACTTTCAAATCCCTTACTTACTCTTCCTTCAGTTAGTCCTGATGAAGGGTCTCGGCCTGAAACGTCAACTGCACCTCTTCCGACAGATGCTGCCTGGCCTGCTGCGTTCACCAACAACTTTTATGTGTGTTGCAACAATCTAAATTTATATTTTTGGACATGTAGAGACACTACAATGTCTTTAGGAAATTGTACTCTACTTGACCTCTCAAGTGAACATAAACAAAACCAGGTGATATTCAGAGAAAAGGAAAGTAATTCCCTGATATCTTGACTATATTTATTGTTCGATCAACTACTTCAACCAAGGTAGATCATTCATCTCAGTGTCATGCAAGATCACAATACACAAATTAACCAGAAGACACAGGAGGAGAAGAATGACATTCGGCCCATTGAGTCTGTTCCACAATTCCATCATGGCTGATTTATTTTCCCTCTCAACCCCATTCTCCTGTCTTCTCCCCATACCTTTTGACACCCTGACTAATCAAGCTCTGCTTTAAACATTCCCAATGACTTGGCCTGTGGCAATGCAGTTTCACCAACTTCATCTGTTAATGTGCAGATTACATCACAACAATACACCAGAACTAGTTCACCAATTAAAAGCCCTTTAAAGAGGTTAGAGTATTTAATTGTACAGCCTATTCACAGTAGATCCAAGGTACAACTCTATTTACCCAACATCCCCAAATCCTCCACTATTCGGCTAAATCTAAATCACAGGTTTAAAGTAACTACTAATCTAAAATAACTTGCTATTTGTCAAAGATAGCTCCAAATTCCTACTACTCTTGCATGCTGAAATACACCCAAATTTTTTCCCTAATGAGATAGAATAGGAGCCTGCTTACTTATCATCAGTCCAGCTTACAAGAGGATAAATCATATGGGATTGCTGTATCTCTGCTGGAATTTTGATACTGGCATTCCACCATTCTGCTTACTTGCTGTACTAAATTCAGATTCCAGCACCAAACCTAGTCTAAAATTTACAGATTATGCCCCCAATTTGCAAGAAAAAAGCAGTTTTATAATAGTTTATAAAATTATGATGTACAGAGAGTAGACATCCTGAATCCACACTCAGTGGCCATTTTATTAGGGGTCTCCTGTACCTAATAAAGTGGTCACCGAGTGTATGTTTGTGGTCTTCTGCTGCCACAGCCCATCCACTTCTACGTGTTGTGTATTCAGAGATGCTCTTCTGCACACCACTGTTGTAACATGTGGTTATTTGAGTTACTGTTCCTGTGTATAATCACAGGTGGTGACAAATCATCATATAGAAGGGAGATTGACAACCTGGCTGAGTGCTGCCACAAGAACCACCTCTCACTCAATGTCAGCAAGACCAAGGAGCTGATCATTGACTTCAGGAGGAGAAAACCAGAGGTCCATAAGCCAGTCCTCACTGAGGGATCTGAGAGCTGGAGAGGGTCAGCAACTTTAAATTCCTTGGTGTTATCATTTCAGAGGATCTAAGTATTTAAGTGCAATTACAAAGAAGCACAGCAGTCCTTCTACTTCCTTAGAAGTTTGCAAAGGTTCGGCATGACCTGAAAAAAATTGACAAACTTCTACAGATGTGTGGTGAAGAGTGTATTAAGTAGTTGCATCACTGCTTGGTATGGAAACACCAATGCCCTTGACCAACAAAATCCTGCAAAATGTAGTGGATATTGCCCAGTCCATCATGGGTAAAGCCCTCCTCTCCACTGAGCAGTTATTATCCCTCAACCATCAGGCTCTTGATCCAGTGTGGATAATAAAACATCATTCCACACCACAGTTTGAACACCTGTAATATTTCGTGGCAATTTATACTCCCGAAAGCCCCAATACAGTGGTGCACAGTTTGAACATGCATTCTAGTCATTTGTACTCAGGTGAATCAATATAACAGTGTTATGCATAGTTCTATTGCTACCTTAATGTTTCGATGCAGTAAGCAATAATGGGTGAGCTCGCCTTTCCCTCCATAAAGAAGCTTTTTCCTTCCAAATGTCAAGTAAGCTGTTCCACAACTGATTACAGTGTGGCAGGCTCAGGGTTAAGGATACAAAGCAATATCTTTGTTAAAATATAACTCAAAAATAATTTCAATGCTGAAAAAAAGAGCTCAGGTCTAATATTCATCTTGGACATCTTTGCTACCAAGGTCTGAAGGAAAAAAAAACCCTCAAAGGAGAAAGGAGAATATCAGAAATGTTTCTACATTTATATTTATTGATAGTTTAGCACAGACTAGATGGGCCAAAGGACCTGCTTCTATGCTGTGGTGTTCTATGGCTTTACGATATCCTGTTCATCAAAGGTTACAAAATAAAAATAAAACATTCAAGATATGCCACATCCTTGGAAGGAGAAACATTAATGTGTCAGACCTTGTGCCCTCTGCAAGATGTTTGAGGCATTCAACATCAAGGAGGCTAGATGGAGATGGAAGAATAATATGTAAATTAATAAAATCTGCACCATTGCTTTTTTTTTACAGCTAAGCATGTGCAAAAAAAAGGCCAGAAAATAAGACATTTAAATAATTTACTTCCAAACTAATATTTATATTGCATCTGAACAGCTATGTCCAGTACAACATAATGGGCTGAAGTGCCTGTTCTTGTGTTGTACTGTTTTATGTTATGGAAGCTGCTTAAATATGCAATTATACAACGAAAGAAAATGCATCTAGAGAAAAAAACAGAATGAAAATATACTATCATACAGAGAAGAAACTTTGGGAGAGTGAGCCTGAACCAAAGAGGTGAAACTCAGCATACTTATCACCTTTTAAAAATACAAATTCATATTTTGATCTATTAAACTAAAATAACTTATAATCAAAAAGTCCGGGCAACGAAAAATATCTAAATGTAAAAAAAACTCCTTCTGATGCCAATATTACAGTGTTTCTCTCTAAAGCTGCATCAAAAGAGCCCTTTCCTACAAGTATCTCGTGCTTAAGTTAGTTTGATGAATTGTGAGTGTTGTCCTGTTGCACGACCAACTCAACGGGGCCACTCTGCTCTCGGCCCGAGGTTGCAGGCTCCGATGAGTGTGTGCCGAGCAGCCCTCGGGCTTTCAGCGTTGATTATGGAATTGTAAACTCCAAGCAGCAAGGGCAGCCCCCACCCGCAGGCACCAAAATAACGTGCAATTCCTGCAGCTGCAGCAACAATCCAGGGGCCTGGAGGAGGGCGAAGGGTGCCCCGGAACCATCCATGCAGGCTGTGTTTATTTACATCAGCTGCCCCGAGCCCCAGGAGCCATCTGCAGCCCAGGCTCAGCACGGTTACCCCGGCAACCCCCCGTCCGCGGGCCTCGATGCTCTGCCGCTGTCGCTCTGGCCTCACATTCACGCCCCGCCCACGATAAGGGAGCTCACTGTGGACACAGCAACACCCCGGCGCAGCACCCGGACCTGGCGATTTCCGCCGCCCCCTCGGAGCTTCCCGACTCCATCACTCTTACCTGCACATGATCCGCCATTTTCCTCCATTCATGCTCGCCTCAGTAACGCGCCTGCGCACTACCTGCCCTCCGCGCTCATCCGCGTTTTTGCGCCTGCGCAGTACTCGAGCCCCGGCAGTCGCTATGAATCCAACCGTTTACTATCCATGCGTAGTACACGGCAGCCCGGACTACTGTCGGCAACGACAATTTTCGCCGTCCACCTGCCGCACTTCACTGCCGGGGAGGCGCCTGCGTATAAGTCCAGCCGTTGACGGCACGGTCTCCTCCTGCCTTGAATGCTGAGGTTGGTCGCCGCAGCGTGGCGCGCCGCTCTGCCCCCGTCACGTGGTGAAGTCGCCATGTGGCTCCGGACGCCGGTATCATGTGTAGGGTCCGGCTGCATGTGCAAAGTTGTCAGATTGCAGCTTTTAATTCTGCAAAGAATTGAATAATGCAGTTCAGCTTAGAGAACATTTGACAAGCGGCATGAAAATTTCCAAGCTTGAAATGTCCAAAAATTCTTGAGATCGGCGGCAGTTCAATCACCTCAATATATGTGATTTAAATTAAATAGCAAAGAACATAATATTGGCCAAGGTAAAGGTGCAGGCGCTACGTTGTGAAATTAACACAGGAAATGCTGGAAACACCCAGCCGATCGGGCAGCTTCTGTGGAAGGAGAGACTTTGGTCACTGTTACATGTGGTTTTTCATGGGTTCTATTGCATACCCTTATTTTCCTGTGGGTGCCTGCAAGGAAGTGAATATCAAGGTTGTATATAGTATACATTATCATTAACATTATGTGCTGAGTCATATGACGGGGGGGCGGGGATCACAGTCTTTCCATGACCATGATTGTTCTTGGCAATTTTTTCTACAGGTATAGTTTACCATTACCTTCTGGGCAGTGTCTTTACAAGACAGGTGACCCCAGCCATTATCAATACTCTTCACAGATTGTTTGCCTGGTGTCAGTGGTCACATAACTAGGACTTGTGATCTGCACCAGCTACTCATATGACCATCCACCACCTGCTCCCATGGCTTCACATGACCCTGATCCCTGGGGAGGAGGATGATAAGAAGGAGCCCAAGGGTGACCTGTTTTGCCCAAGGGTGACCTGTATGCCAGTGGAGGGGAGGAGTGCCTTACATCTCCTTTATAGAGATGTATCTCCCAAATACAGTATCCGTACATTGATAATAAATTTACTTTGAAGTTTGAATAGTTGAAGTTTCTTTGGGACCCTTCATTAGAATGAAAATAAAGAGAATTTTAAAAAAATGATTACTTATCACATTTACATGAAAACACACAGTGAAGTGCATTGTTCGCATTAACAACCAACACAACCTAAGGATGTATTGGGGCAGCCTGCAAGTGTCACCACACTTCCGATGTGAACATCGCACATCCACAACTTACCCTAACTGTAGGCCTTTGGACCATGGGAGGAAACCAGAGCACTGAGAGGAAACCCACATGGTCACGGGGAAACGTACAAACTCCTTACAGACAGCAATGGGAATTGAACCAATCAGAATCAGGTTTATTATCACCGGCATGTGACGTGAAATTTGTTAACTTAGCAGCAGCAGTTCAATGCAATACATAATCTAGCAGAGAGAGAAAATAATAGTAATACGTAAAATAAAACATCATAATAATAAATAAACAAGTAAATCAATTATGTATATTGAATAGATTTAAAAAACGTGCAAAACAGGAATACTGTATATTTAAAAAAAGTGAGGTAGTGTCCAAAGTTTCATTGTCCATTTAGGAATCGGATGGCAGAAGGGAAGAAGCTGTTCCTGTATCGCTGAGTGTGTGTCTTCAGGCTTCTGTACCTCCCACCTGATGGTAACAATGAGAAAAGTGCATGCCCTGGGTGCTGGAGGTCCTTAATAATGGACGCTGCCTTTCTGAGACGCCGCTCCCTAAAGATGTCCTGGGTACTTTGTAGGATAGTGCCCAAGATGGAGCTGACTAAATTTAGATTATGAAGACACGCAGTCCTCTTTTATTGTCATTTAGTAATGCATGCATTGAGAAATGATACAATATTTCCTCTGGTGTGATATCACTAAACACAGGACAGACCAAGACTGAAAAAACTAACAAAACCACATAATTATAACATATAGTTACAACAGTGCAACAATACCATAACTTGATGAAGAAGTCCATGAGCACAGTAAAAAGTTCAAAGTCTCTCAAATGTCCCACATATAACGCAGACGGGAGAAGGAAGAAAACTCTCCCTACCATGCCCGACCACAGTCCGACTCTGAGTCGTACGAAAACTTCGAGCCTCTGATCAGCCCTCCAACACCGAGTACCAGCACCATCTCTATCCGAACAATTCGACCTCAATCTCGGTTGCCAGCAGCAGGCAAAGCCGGAGATTCTCAATCACGCAGTAACAACAGCAGCAAACGGGCATTTCAGAAATTTCTCCAGATGTTCCTCTGTGCTTTCACGTCCCCCTCCATCAAATCAGAATTGTCCACGGCCCCTATTTAACGGATACGATATCATTTTCACCGGAGGGCTGCGCACGCATGACATGCCGCTCTCTCTCCTCCCGCCTTTTTTTTACAACCTTCTGCAGCTTCTTTCAGTCCTGTGCAGTAGCCCTTCCATACTAGACAGTAATGCAGCCTGTCAAAATGCTCTACACGGTTCAACTATAGAATTTTTGGAGTGTATTTGTTGACATGCCAAATCTCTTCAAACTCCTAATAAAGTATAGCTGCTGTCTTGCCTTCTTTATAACTACCTCGATATGTTGGGACCAGGTTAGATCCTCAGAGATCATGACACCCAGGAACTTGAAGCTGCTCACTCTCTCCACTTCTGATCCCTCTATGAGGATTAGTATGTGTTCCTTCGTCTTAACCTTCCTGAAATCCACAGTCAGCTCTTTCATCTTACTGACGTTGAGTGCCAGGTTGTTGCTGCGACACCACTCCACTAGTTGGCATATCTCACTCCTGTATGCCCTCTCATCACCACCTGTGATTCTACCAACAATGGTTGTATCGTCAGCAAAGTTATAGATGGTATTAGAGCTCTGCCTAGCCACACAGTTATGTGTATATAGAGAGTAGAGCAGTGGGCTAAGCACTGAGGTGCGCCAGTGTTGATCATCAGCGAGGAGAAGATGTTATCACCAATCTGCACAGATTGTGGACTTCCGGTTAGGAAGTCGAGGATCCAATTGCAGAGGGAGGTACAGAGGCCCAGGTTCTGCAACTTCTCAATCAGGATTGTGGGAATGATGGTATTAAATGCTGAGCTATAGTCAATGAACAGCATCCTGTCGTAGGTGTTTGTGTTGTCCAGGTGGTCTAAAGCGGTGTGGAGATCCATTGAGATTGCATCTGCCATTGACCTATTGTTGCGATAGGCAAATTGTAATGGGTCCAGGTCCTTGCTGAGGCAGGAGTTCAGTCTAGTCTTGACCAACTTCTCAAAGCATTTCATCACTGTCGATGTGAGTGCTACCGGAGTGTCACTGATTGCTCGTGCTGTAAAGCATAACGCTACCCGTGTCATCTGAAAATTTTGTTTTAGGCAGTGGGAGGGGGGAATATGTAAAGAAAGGGAATATCTCTGACAGGGTGAGATAAAGAGGGCTGATGTAGTGGTTGGGCTCAGCTTATGCTCTACAGCGCCAGCAATTAGGGTCCAATTCCCACAGCTATAAAGAGTTTGTACATTCTCCTGGGTTTGCTCTGGGTGGTCCGGTTTGTTGTGCCCTCATAAGCATGTGCTATCACAGCTCAGGGTGTCGGAGTTAGGAGTTCAACACCAACATCATCTGTAAGGAGTCTGTACGTTCTCCCCAGGGAAGGCGTGGGTTTCCTCCGGATGCTCTGGTTTCCTCCCACAGTCCAAAGATGTACCGGCTGGTAGGTTAATTGGTCATTGCTGGGAAAAATGGCTCAAAGAGCCAGAAAGGCCTATTCCATGCTGTATCTCTAAGTAAATGAATCTACCCTGTCGATGTAACATCATCCTACTATCCCTGCATACCAGGCTGTACTAATAGAAAAACAGAGCCAAAATGACGCCAAGTAATGTGACCGCTTCTTACAGAGACTGATAAAGTAGTGCAAGTTGGAGAAGTCAATATGCTTTGAAGCACCTTCAATTACTCCAAAAGACTGAGGTTTGGTAAAATACTGAAAGGCTTTTATTCACTGTACAATACGACCTCCACAGCGAGCGTCTGCCCCCGGACTGAGGGGGAGGGGCAAGGTGAACACCTTTATACAGGACTCTGTGGGAGGAGCCACAGGGGCAGTCAGCAGAAGGGTGTGTCCAGACAGGTAACCGAGTTACAACATATATACATGGTTTACCACATTCACCCCTCCTTTTTTAAAAAAAGTCCCGCGGGGTGAAGTGACTGACAATATTTACAAGAAGTATATTTACAGGTTAAGTCTATCAGGCGGTCGAATCCGTCGCTGTGATCTACGTAGCACCGGTGATGGCGGTTGTGCTGGCTCCGGCCTGACTTCAGGTGCCAGCACGTTAGGCGTCGGTAATCCCTCGTGCGTGTGTGTCACGCCCGGTATGGGAGTGTCGTGTGGTGTCTGTATAGGGTTTGGGGTGCACGGTGTCTCGTAGGTACATACATTGGTGGGTACGGGGTCAATAGCCACCACAGAGTGTTCAGGGTAGGGGCCCGGAGCTCCTGCGGGCGCCAGGTCGCAGATAGAGACCGTGTTCTCCCGCCCATCAGATAAAACCACGTAGGCATACTGGGGGTTCCCATGAAGTAAGTGAACCCTCTCGACTATCGGGGAGTATTTATTGCTCCTCGCATGTTTCCGGAGCAGCACTGGCCCCGAGGACGTCAGCCAAGATGGTAGGGTGGTCCCAGTGGTCGATTTTCTGGGAAAAGAAAAGAGTCACTCATGATGGGTGGCATTGATGGCTGTGCATAACAGGGAGCGGATGGAGTGGAGTGCCTCAGGAAGGACCTCCTGCCAGCGGGAGACCGGCAGTCTCTTTGACCTGAGGGCTAACAGTGTGGCTTTCCACACTGCCATTCTCCTTCTCTACCTGTCCATTCCCCCAGGGATTATAGCTCGTGGTCCTACTGGTTGCAATTCCCCTAGCCAGTAGATATTGGCGCAGCTTGTCACTCATAAACGAGGACCCTCTGTCACTGTGGATATAACATGGGTATCCGAACAGAGTGAAGAGCTTGCGCAGGGCTTTTATAACTGACGTGGTAGTGGTGTCGGGGCAGGGGATAGCGAAGGGGAACCGCGAGTACTCGTCAATTACGTTAAGAAAGTACACATTGCGGTCGGGAAGGGGGCCCTTAAAGTCAACATTCAGTCGCTCAAAGGGGCGGGTGGCCTTGATGAGTTGTGCCTTTTCGGGTCGGTAGAAGTGCGGTTTGCACTCTGCACAGACTTGGCAGTCCCTGGTCATCATCCTGATTTCCTCAAGGGAGTAAGGCAGGTTCCGGGTTTTCACGAAGTGGAAAAGCCGGGTGACTCCTGGGTGGCAAAGGTCTACATGTAGGGCGTATAGCCGGTCGATCTGTGCGCTGGCGCATGTTCCCCGGGATAGGGCATCGGAGGGCTTGTTGAGCTTCCCAGGCCTGTACATGATGTCATAGTTGTAGGTGGAGAGTTCGATTCTCCACCTCAGAATTTTATCATTTTTGATTTTTCTCCGCTGCTGATTATTAAACATGAATGCGACTGAGCGCTGGTCAGTTAGCAGGGTGAACCTTTTGCTGGCAAGATAGTGCCTCCAGTGCCTTATAGCTTCCACTATGGCCTGGGCCTCTTTCTCCACCGCAGAGTGCCGAATTTCAGGGCCTTGAAGGGTACTGGAGAAGAACGCCACTGGTCTTCCTGCCTGGTTGAGGGTAGCAGCCAGCGCAAAGTCGGAGGCGTCACTCTCTACTTGGAAGGGAATGGCCTCATCCACCACATGCATTGCTGCTTTGGTAATGTCCCCTTTTATGCTGTTGAAGGCCGCGTGGGCCTTGGCAGAGAGGGGGAATGTGGTGGACTTGACCAGGGGGTGGACCTTGTCTGCATAGTTAGAGACCCATTGGGCGTAATATGAAAAGAAGCCCAGGCACCTTTTGAGGGCTCTGAGGGTATTGGGAAGAGGGAGTTCCAACAAAGGGCGCATACGGTCGGGGTCAGGGCCAATGACTCCATTCTCCACGACACACCCAAGGATAGCAAGTCGGGTGGTCCCAAATACACACTTGTCCTTGTTATAGGTGAGGTTGAAAGATTTGGCCGCTTGGAGAAATTTTTGGAGGTTGTTGTCGTGATCCTGCTGGTCGTGACCGCAGATGGTGATGTTATCCAGATATGAGAACGTGGCCTTCAGTTGGCACTGGTCCACCAACCGGTCCATTGCCCTCTGGAAGACAAATACACCATTCATGACACCAAAGGGGACGCGCAGGAATTGATAAAGCCTGCCGTCCGCCTCGCAGGCAGTGTAAGGGCGGTCCTCCCGGCGGATGGGGAGCTGATGGTAAGTGGATTTTAGGTCTATGGTCGAGTACACCTTGTACTGTGCTATCTGATTGACCATATCCGCGATGCGGGGTAGAGGGTACGTGTCGAGCTGCGTGAACCTATTGATGGTCTGGCTATAGTCCACGACCATCCTATTCTTCTCCCCGTTCCGAACAACCACCACCTGCGCCCTCCAAGGACTTGTGCTTGCCTCAATGACCCCCTCCCTGAGCAGCCGCTGCACCTCCGACTTAATGAAAGCTCTGTCCCCCGCGCTGTACCTCCTGCTTTTAGTTGCCACGGGTTTACAGTCGGGGGTCAGGTTGGCGAACAGCGGTGGGGGAGGGATCCTGAGGGTGGAGAGGCTGCAAGTGGTGTCGGTAGTGTGGCAGTTGGCATGATGTTGGGTGGGATGCGCGGGTCGGTGTGTGTGTGTGGTCAGTAGCGGGGTACGTGACATATCTCTACAAAACAGGGGATTTATGACAGTAATTGGCGGGAGGGGCCCATCATACTTCATTGTCACGCTTTTCAGGTGGCTCTGGAAGTCCAACCCCAACAGCACAGGGGCACACAGTTGAGGCAAGACCAGTAATGTAAAGTCCCGATATTCTGTGCCCTGCACCACTAGCGTCACTACACAACCCCCCCAGATGTCTGTTGTATGCGACCCGGAGGCCATGGTGACCCTCTGACTTACCGGCCGTATCATGAGTCCACAATGCTGCACCGTGGCCGGGTGGATAAAACTCTCCGTGCTGCCTGTGTCAAACAGGCAGCTCGTCCTGTGCCCCTCCACCAGGATGTCCATCACTGACCTTGTGAACTGGTGGGGAGCGCTTTGGTCGAGGGTCATGGAAGCCAGGGTGGGGTCGCTGTCTTGGTCCGGAGTGGTGGGGTGGCCCGTGAGCACCCGTTGGTTGTAGGCGGTGGGAGGTGGCGCCGACCAAGATGGCCGCCCCCATGTCTCGCACGTGGTGGCGGCGTGCAGGGAAGATGGCGACCCCCACATCTTACACATGACGCTGCTTGATCCCGCTCGCGGTTTTGACTTACAGACCTTGGCGAAGTGGCCCTTCTTTCCGCAGCTGGAACAGGTAGCTTGTCGGGCCGCGCAGCATTTCCAGGGGTGCTTCTCCAGTCCGCAGAAGTAGTACTTCTCGGACTCATGACTGGCTGCAGCCGAGGTCGATTCGCCGGCAGGTTGCGGGGTCTGTGGCGCCCACGAGGTCATAGGGGGATCGCGTGCCTGGAGAGCCTCGGAGTTATGCAGAGCGGCCTCCAACGTATCAGCCAGCTCGATCGCTGAACTTAGGGTAAGATCGGCTTTCTCCAGCAGCCGCTGGCGCACGTACACTGACCTGGTCCCCGTGACGAAGGTGTCTCTCACTAGGAGTTCTGCATGCTGCGCCGCCGTCAGCTCCTGGCAATTGCAGGCCCGCACGAGCGTCTGTAGGGCCCGGACAAACTCAGCACTCGATTCCCCGGACCGTTGTTGCCGTGTCGCTAAGCGATGCCGAGCATAGACGCTGTTTATCGGCCGCAGGTATTGTCTTTTGAGTGCGTTCATCGCGCCGTCGTAGTTCGGCTGGTCTCTGATCAGCGAATAGACCCGTGGACTGACCCTGGAGAGTAGAACTCTGCGCTTCGCTACGGGGTCGGTCGCTTTAATCTTCTCTAGATACGCTTCGAAGCAGGCCAGCCAGAGTTCGAAAGCGTTTCCAGCGTCAGGCATTTGCGGATCGAGGTCTAATTTTTCTGGTCTCAGGGCCTGTTCCATGTTTTAAAACGTACAGCGAATAAAATTGAAGCACCTTCAATTACTCCAAAAGACTGAGGTTTGGTAAAATACTGAAAGGCTTTTATTTGCTGTACAATACGACCTCCACAGTGAGTGTCTGCCCCCGGACTGACGGGGAGGGGCAAGGCGAACGCCTTTATACAGGATTCTGTGGGAGGAGCCACAGGGGCAGTCAGCAGAGGGGTGTGTCCAGACAGGTAACCGAGTTACAACATATATACATGGTTTACCACATGCTTACTGAGTTTAGAAGAATGGGGGGGGGGGAGGGATGTAATTGAAATGTACCAAATGTTGAAAGGCCGAGATAGAGTGGATGTATCCCTGTGGGGGAGAGCACAGAAAAGAAAATCCATTTAGAACAGAGATGGGGAGGAATTTCTTTAGTCAGAGGGTGGTGAATCTGTGGACATCATTGCCTCAGATGGCTGTGGAGGCCAAGGCTTTGGGTATATTTAAACAGAGGGTGATAGATTCTTGATTAATCAGGGTGTGAAAGGTTACAGGAAGAAGACAGGAGAATGGGGTTAAATGGCCATGATGGAATGGACAGTCTGGCTGTCTACCCTACCTCCTATTTTATGAACTTCTACCATGTCTCCTGTCAGCCTCCAATCTTCCAGAGAAAGCACCCCAAGTTAGTCCAACCTCTCCTTACAGCTCATACCTTCTAATCCAGGCAGCATCAGTCCAAATGCCTAGATCACCAAGGATCTCATCGTCTTGATCTTCTGTATCAGCCTCCCATGTGAAACAATATCCACAGCTCTACCATCATCAATCACCATTGTCACCTCCTCTTCTGCACACTCTCCAAAGTCTCCACATCCCCTTGTGACACAGCGACCAGAACTGCACACAATGTTCCAAGTGCAAGTTCTACATTGCTGCACTGTGACTTCCTGACTCCTGTGCTCAATGTCCTGACTAATAAACCCTTCCACCTTTCCCCTCTGCCTCCAATCAGAACAGCACCCTTCCACCACTCTCCTCAGCCTCCTACAGGCAAGCCACCAAGTCACCATGGATCTCACCATATTGATCTATATGTATCAGCCTCCCATGAGGGACCTAGTGAAACAGCATTCACAGCTCTACCATCATCAATCACCTTTGTCACCTCCTCGAAAAACTTCATCAAGTTAGTAAGACATGACTTGCATGACTCAAACCATGGTGATTGTCCCTAACTGGGCTATGGTTTTCCAAATGTTCACAAATCTTATCCTTAAGAATCCTTTCCAAACGTTTACAGCCTATATTTCCCTTCTCAGACAAAGGAACAACATTTGAAATATCAGATATTTCAAAGAAAGATTAGATTTATTTGTCAAATGTACATCAACATATACAGTGAAATAGGTTTCAATAGATACATATAATGTCAGAGAAATGTAGACAATATACATCCATAAATTCTTTTTCTTCACAAACATCCATGAAAATAGAGGAGTGCCCCAAACAATGAATGACAATTAACCCCCCCAGCTCCCCCCTCCCATGTACGAGCAACAGCAAGGCAACAAACCCCCCTTCACCCCCACCAGCAAAAATGCATCAGCACCCTTCACCGAGCACTCAAGCGAGCAGTAAAACATCAATAAAGACACAGACTTGTAATACCCCAAAGGCTACTCATTCACCCGGTAATTCAACATGCCACAGGCTCTCTCTCTCCCTAATAAGGGAAAAAGAGATGTCCCTGTTTCACAGCGAGAGGGGAGACATAACAAACAACTCGCTGATTTACGATGTTAACAGTCTGTTGTGTTGCCTTTTCTGAGCTCTGCATTCAATGAGTCCCAAAAAGGCGCAGCTCTTCGTACACACAAACCCCGGCAGCTAACCTGCTGCTCCCGATGTTCCGTGTTCTCCCGCGACGCTTCAGTCAGGGGTACCAGCCTAGAATCAGCACGTCCCTAGAGCCACGAAAACTCAGAACCCTGAAGACACGCTAGCCTTCCAGGCTATGTCCTTGCGATATCAAAAAGCAGCCGGTCGTGAGGCCCTGAGAGCGGGTCCTATTCCCACAAAGAACTGAAGTCAGAGTGTAACTCCAGGTCAGGGTCTTCAGTAGAACCGAGGGAAAAAAGAGATTTTAAAGATAGAAGTAAAGCTGTTTGTGAAGATGCAAGCAGAGGAGCCAGGGTTTAGCGCCATCTTGACTTCGCTTCGCCTTCAGAATGAGTCATTTGCCTCAAATCATATCAGCAAGGATTGTACTGGGCAGCCCATATGCTTCTAGCGCTAACGTAGTATGCCCACAACTCACTGACCCGAACCATATATCTTTGCACTAAACACAATAATACTGCATTACTCCATTTGCTGTTTTCCAGTCCTCGGGAACCTTCCCTGTGGTGAGTGAGGATACAAAAATCTTCATCGAGGCCCCAACAATCACACCCCCTGTCTCTTTTATTAGCTAAGATAGACTGGCAAATGATACTTAAAGGGTTGGTGGTGGATATGCAATGGCAAGCATTTAAAGATCGCATGGATGAACTACAACAATTGTTCATCCCAGTTTGGCAAAAGAATAAACCAGGGAAGGAAGTGCACCTGTGGCTGACAAGGGAAATTAGGGATAGTATCAATTCCAAAGAAGAAACATACAAATTAGCTAGGAAAAGCGGCACACCTGAGGACTGGGAGAAATTCAGAGTCCAGCAAAGGAGGACAAAGGGCTTAATTAGGAAAGGGAAAAAAAGATTATGAGAGAAAGCTGGTAGCTAAAAATTGACTGTAAAAGCTTTTATAGATATGTGAAAAGAAAAAAGATTGGTTAAGACAAATGTAGGTCCCTTACAGTCAGAAACAGGTGAATTGATTATGGGGAGCAAGGACATGGCAGACCAATTGAATAACTACTTTGGTTCTGTCTTCACTAAGGAGGACATAAATAATCTTCCAGAAATAGTAAGGGACAGAGGGTCCAGTGAGATGGAGGAACTGAGGGAAATACATGTTAGTAGGGAAGTGGTGTTAGGTAAATTGAAGGGATTAAAGGCAGCTAAGTCCCCAGGGCCAGATGCTCTGCATCCCAGAGTGCTTAAGGAAGTAGCCCAAGAAATAGTGGATGCATTAATGATAACTTTTCAAAACTCTTTAGATTCTGGATTAGTTCCTGAGGATTGGAGGGTAGCTAATGTAACCCCGCTTTTTAAAAAAGGAGGGAGAGAGAAACCGGGGAATTATAGACCGGTTAGCCTGACATCGGTGGTGGGGAAAATGCTAGAGTCAGTTATTAAAGATGTGATAACAGCACATTCGGAAAGCGGTGAAATCATTGGACAAAGTTAGCATGGATTTGTGAAAGGAAAATCATGTCTGATAAATCTTAGAGAATTTTTTGAGGATGTAACTAGTAGTGTGGATAGGGGAGAACCAGTGGATGTGGTATATTTGGATTTTCAAAAGGCTTTTGTCAAGGTCCCACACAGGAGATTAGTGTTCCAAATTAAAGCACATAGGTATTGGGGGTAAGGTATTGATGTGGATAGAGAATTGGTTGGCAGACAGGAAGCAAAGGGTGGGAATAAACGGGATCTTTTCAGAATGGCAGGCAGTGATTAGTGGGGTACCGCAAGGCTCAGTGCTGGGACCCCAGTTGTTTACAATATATATTAATGATTTAGACGAGGGAATTAAATGCAGCATCTCCAAGTTTGCGGACGACACGAAGCTGGGCAGCAGTGTTAGTTGTGAGGAGGATGCTAAGAGGATGCAGGGTGACTTGGATAGGTTAGGTGAGTGGGCAAATTCATGGCAGGTGCAATTTAATTTGGATAAATGTGAGGTTATCCACTTTGGTGGCAAGAACAGGAAAACAGATTATTAACTGAATGGTGTCCGATTAGGAAAAGGGGAGGTGCAACGAGACCTGGGTGTCATCGTACACCAGTCATTGAAAGTGGGCATGCAGGTACAGCAGGCGGTGAAAAAGACGAATGGTATATTGGCATTCATAGCAAGAGGATTCGAGTACAGGAGCAGGGAGGTTCTACTGCAGTTGTACAAGGCCTTAGTGAGACCACACCTGGAGTATTGTGCGCAGTTTTGGTCCCCTAATCTGAGGAAAGACATTCTTGCCATAGAGGGAGTACAAAGAAGGTTCACCAGATTGATTCCTGGGATGGCAGGACTTTCATATGATGAAAGACTGGATCGACTAGGCTTATACTCGCTGGAATTTAGAAGATTGAGGGGGAATCTTATTGAGACGTATAAAATTCTCAAGGGATTGGACAGGCTAGATGCAGGAAGATTGTTCCCGATGTTGGGGAAGTCTGGAACGAGGGGTGACAGTTTGAGGATAAGGGGGAAGCTTTCAGGACCGAATTGAGGAAAAACTTTTTCACACAGAGAGTGGTGAATCTGTGGAATTCTGTGCCACAGGAAACACTTGAGGCCAGTTCATTGGCTATATTTAAGAGGGAGTTAGATATGGCCCTTGTGACTAAAGGGAGAGAAAGCAGGTACAGGGTTCTGAGTTGGATGATCAGCCATGATCATACTGAATGGCGGTGCAGGCTCGAAGGGCCGAATGGCCTACTCCTGCACCTATTTTCTATGTTTCTACGTTTCAGTAAGTTTGGGGTATATTCTAGCAGCTCCTGGTTAATTAGCCTCCTTAACGTTCTTCAAGAGAGCCAACAAAATGCCCTAGCAAATTACTCTGCTCCACAGTGATCTCACCCTCTCTCATGTGTTTCTCTTGAATACAACACAAAGTACTCATTTAGTACCTCACTCTCATTCAAAGTTCAAAGTAAATTTATTATCAAAGTACATATATGTCACTATATACAACCCTGAGATTCATTTTCCCGTGGGCATATACTGTACAAGAAATCCAAGCACCATAATAGAATCAACAAAAGACCGCACCCAACAGGGTGGATTAACAACCAATGTGCAAAAGACAACAAACTGCACAGCACAGTACATGTAACTCTCTCTCTCTGTCTCTCTCTCTCACACACACACACACACACGCACACACACACACACACATACACACACACACACACACACACACACACACACACACACACACACACAATACACTTAAAATAATATGACCTCAACCAAATTAACAAATAATAAGATGCATTTATAACACAAGTTAAAAAGTGAACAGTATAACGTACTGGGTCTTCGTGTGGGATGAGACCTGGGTGGTGGCAGGGCGTTCAGTGGTCTTACGGCCTGGCAGAAGAAGCTACTGTATTTCCCATCCTAACAGTTCTTGTCCCAGAGCTACGGTCCCTCCTGCCTGATGGTAGGGGTCAAAGGGATTGCTGGATAGATGGGAAGGATTAGTGACAATGCTCAGCGTATGCTGTGCTCCTGATAAATAACTCAGATGAGTGGAAGAGACCCGAAGATCCTCTCAGTGTGTATTTGATTGTATAAAAGCCACTAAACAGACTGGGACTACAATTTGGAAAAGGGGAGGTGATGTTAATGGTCTTAAAAGGGTAAACGCAGGAGCCTCAGGCTTTTTCTACTGAGGTTGGGTGACAGTAGAACTCGAGGTCATGGGTTAAGAGTGAAAAGTGAAATTCTTAATGGGAACCTGAGGGGGAACTTCTTCACTCGAGTTTGGTGAGAGTGTGGAGGCACATTCAATTTCAACTCAAACACCCCGGTTTCCTTGGCCGCATAAGTCTGGGGAAGACAACCTCCAGCCCCGCCAAACTCTCAAGACTGAGGCGCGCTCGATCCCACCCCAAACCGCGGTTTGTGCAGGTGCTGTGTCATTTGCTCCCCTGCCATGCAATAACAGACACTACACTGCATACGATTAAAGGAATTGTATTTATGAATCTTAACTAAAGGGTTAGTAAAGAATAACAAAAAGAGAAGGGCTCATTCTAGTTAAACAGTCAACGTGCACATGTTGGAGCTCATCTTGAACTTCTCTGTTACTCATGCGCTGGACCCCCGGTCAACGTGAAAGCCCACACCACCTTCTGAATGTCGCTTGCAATCCATCTCGAACAAACGTGTCTCCCACCCGATCGTATGCTACAACTGCTTCTCCCCAGCGTCTTCTCTCTTCATCTCCTCTTGAACAAAAACCCCAAGCCCAACCTTAGTGTCCCTCGCCAGAGAAACCTCCCCTTAATTCAGCCATCTTAATTTGATGGCACACATTTCTCCTCTCTCTTGTCTTCAACAATAACCCAAACAAACCTGAAAACAGAACAGACAGCTTTTACAGAACTGCCAAAATTAAATACATACAGCATAACAGAAAAATATGAACCAGGGTATTACACAACATTTAAGAGAAATTTGGATAGGTACACCTATGGTGGGGTATAGAGGTCTATGGTCCAGATATGGGTTGATGGAACTAGTCTATGGATTAGATGGGCCAAAGGGCCAGTTTCTGTGCTGTAGTGCTCTATGACTCTATGGTTTGAAAGGGTAAAAGCAGGGACCTTGCTTCTTTGGTAGGGAGTCAAGGTACCAACTTTATTGGCCACTGTAAATTGTCCCTAGTGTCACAACCATGGACTCCGCCATGGGGTCTGGGTGCCCTTGCGGGCAGGCTGCGGAATTGGATTGGAAATCACGCTCCTGAGTAGGAACCTTCCAGCCAATGAGTGCTTTATTGTGAAAGTAGTTAACTCCCTTCCTCCTGTTTTAGTCTTGACCAAGAGCACAGCGACATCAGTGCTCCCTGCTTACCGTTGTCCTTGTTCCAGGAAAGAAGACTACAGTTTGGATTTGTGCTGTAGAGGAGTTGTTTTCATTTAGAGTTAAGTTACTGCTTTCGACCGCTGTGCTGATGTTAGCTTCCAGTTTGAGGGTTTTAGTTAACAGCCCTGTTGGCCTCATGTTTGTTGTTCTTCCTTTAGTTCTGCACAATTCTTATCAAAAATCAGTGAACTGTTCATCTGCTTCAGCACCTCTCCCTCTGCATTTGGGTCCTCACTGCACATCGCTGTCACCCAGTGAAGGTAATGGTCAAAAAGGCCGGGAGGATGTTCTCAGGCAAGCGCAAAAATGGGCAACAGGTCGATGCATAGGGATCACTTTGAGAGCTGGCATGGATTCAATGGCTGAGGTGCCTCTTTTTCTAAGGAATTATGAACAAGAAGAAAAAGTTTTTCACCCAGAGCCTAGAAAACCTTTGGAACTCTCGATTTCTGAAGGCAGTGGAGCCTTGTCACTGAATTAACAATTGAATATTAGGCTAACTAGAATGGGTAGTGAATCTGATTAACCATTCAAATTGGCCCCTCCCACCCCCTCTATCTGTTACCCCACTCACTGCACCTGCAAGGTAAAAACTTTAAACCACTTTTTATAATGCGGTTTACATTGTAGGTACTTGCTGGAATTAATGCATTTATGCACACTTTATTCCATTTCAGTACTTCGAATTTTGTTTCAATATAATTCTTTACTCTTTATAATTGTTTAAAGTTGTTGTTTATGTTGAATTCACCCTGACCAACTCTCCACAGCAAATTCCTAATACATGTTAATGTATATGGTGAATAATATTAATTGGGGGGTTGGGGGGGGATGGTACTGGCTCAGTGTAGGAAAATGATACTGGGGTAAAAGATCAGCTGCGGTCTGAATGAATGGGAGTGCAGACACGATGGGCTGAATGGCTTCCTCTTCTTCATATTCTTATGTTCAGAGGAAGAAGATGATGGTCAGATCATCTATTTCAAATGGAGAATAGTTATTGTGGTAAGAAACCATGGAGAACTCCACAATAGAGATTAGTCTGGTCCCTAGTGATCTTCACCAAGCCAACCTTCCAAACCCAGAACTTCCCCAGTAAAACACAGCAGATGCAAACTGTGCCTTTGTCCTTCATCCTACCCCAGAGTCTCAAACCTTTTTCAAGGTACACTTGCACTACTTATTCAGAGAATGCCTCTGCATATTCACTGATGCACTGACGGGTGGTGGGGTGGAGATATGTCTCTACCAAAGGAGGTGTAAAGTGCACCTTCCCTCCACCAGCCTGCAGGTCACCCTTGGACAAGGTGTAGCACCTGCTTAACCCCCTCTCCCGATCAGGGTCACGTGAAGCCAAGGGAGCAGGTGGTGGATGGTCGTATGAGCAGCCAGTGCACATCCCAATCCTGGTTACGCGACCACTAACACCAGGCAGGCAATCTCTGAAGAGTATTGATGATGGTTGGGGGGCACCCTTCTTGTAAAAACACTGCCCAGAAAAAGGCAATGGCAAAACACCTTTGTAAAAAAAAATTTGCCAAGATGCTCAGATCAGTCAAGGTTATAAGACCATGGTTGCCTGCACCATGACACGACACATCATGACACCAGCTATCCGTCAAAAAGCCTGAAAACAAGGAGACTTTCTTTTTTTTGGTAATTTATTTTTTATTGAGTTTCATCATCAAACAAACATTTCCATAAGATGTATTTCAGATACTGTACATATGTACCATATAATCATATTTGTCACAAATCTCCACATAATATTTATCTGAAGTATACTCTTATAGAAAGAAGAGGAAAGAAAGAACAATTAAAAGAAGAAAACTATGTACAGAGTAGGGAGTGTTTTTTTTAACAACATATTCATTGATTGTGAGAATTTATAAGATGTTATGTAGTTAACCTATTTTTTTCCAGTATGAATAAAATTGTTCCAACTTATGATTAACAGATGTTGTTATTGACTCCATTTTGTAAATGTCCATTGTAATTTCCATCCATACATTTAAAGTTGGGCTCACCTGAGATAACCATTTCCTGGTATGGGTCTTTTTTACCAGCCACCAGCAGTACATTCATTAAATATTTATATTTATCTCTTTTCAACCATTCTTGAGGTATATACCCAAAATACATGGTCTTTGCTCTCTGCATTTCCCTTGTAGCTGTTGAAGGGAGAAGAGCATGTCAATTGTGGAGCGTTCCGACCTGAAACCGCACTGAGACTCGGGATATGCCTTTCCGGCTATTTTCTGCAGTCTGTTCAGGACCACGTGGGCGAAGACCTTCCCAACGATGCTCAGCAAGGAGATTCCCCCGTAGCTGTTACAGTCGCTTCTGTCCCCTTTGTTCTTATATATGGTGACAATGTTGCAGTGTCTCATGTCCTGCGGCACTGCTCCCTCTGTCCAGCACTGGCACAGTAGTTTGTGCAGGTGGTTTAGCAGGACGCCCTTTGCACACTTGATGGCCTCTGATGGAATGCCATCCAATCCTGGTGCCTTCCCAGTGGGCAGGCTGTTGATGGCTTTACTCAGCTCTTCGGCAGTCGGCAATGCATCAAGTTCCTCCATGACAGGCAGGCATTCCACGGCATCTAGCGCGCTGTCCGAGATGCTGTTTTCTCTGGAAAAGAGTTCAGAGTAATCTCCACCCATCTCCCCATCTGCTTGCCTTTGTTATTGATGGTCTCGCCTGTTATAGTTTTCAATGGTGCTGTCTTGCTCTGGGTTGGCCCGATGGCTTTCTTGATCCCCTCGTACACTCCACGGATGTTGCCTGTGTCAAATGATGACTGAATGCTTTCGCATAGTTGTAGCCAGTAGTCATTTGCACAGCATCTGGCTGTTTCTTGGGCCTTGCTTCTTTCTGTCCTTAGTGCTTGCAGTGTTGCCTGGGTGGGGTGGTGTTTGTGCTTCACCTCGATGACAGGGGTGACCCTCTCTACCACTCTACGCCGTTAAGACAACCACTCTACATCACTTTCATTGACCTTACGAAGGCCTTCGACCTTGTGAGCAGAGACAGCCTGTTCAAAATCCTCGCCAGGATTGGTTGTCCCCTGAGGCTCCTCAGGATAGTTCAGTCATTCCACACAGACATGTCGGGTGTTGTTCAGTTCGATGGCTCTTCTTCGGAGGCCTTCAACATCCGCAGCGGTGTAAAGCAGGGCTGTGTGCTTGCCCTGGGTGTCATTATACACCAGTCATTGAAAGTGGGCATGCAGGTACAGCAGGCGGTGAAAAAGGCGAACGGTATGCTGGCATTTATAGCGAGAGGATTCGAGTACAGGAGCAGGGAGGTACTACTGCAGTTGTACAAGGCCTTGGTGAGACCACACCTGGAGTATTGTGTGCAGTTTTGGTCCCCTAATCTGAGGAAAGACATCTTTGCCATAGAGGGAGTACAAAGAAGGTTCACCAGATTGATTCCTGGGATGGCAGGTCTTTCATATGAAGAAAGACTGGATGAACTGGGCTTGTACTCGTTGGAATTTAGAAGATTGAGGGGGGATCTGATTGAAACGTATAAGATCCTAAAGGGATTGGACAGGCTAGATGCGGGAAGATTGTTCCCGATGTTGGGGAGGTCTAGAACGAGGGGTCACAGTTTGAGGATAGAGGGGAAGCCTTTTAGGACCGAGGTTAGGAAAAACTTCTTCACACAGAGAGTGGTGAATCTGTGGAATTCTCTGCCACAGCAAACTGTTGAGGCCAGTTCATTAGCTATGTTTAAAAGGAAGTTAGATATGGCCCTTGTGGCTACAGGGGTCAGGGGGTATGGAGGGAAGGCTGGGTTCTGAGTTGGATGATCAGCCATGATCATAATAAATGGCGGTGCAGGCTCGAAGGGCCGAATGGCCTACTCCTGCACCTATTTTCTATGTTTCTATGTTTCTATGTCATGCTGAAGCACGCCTTTGGAACGTCAACTGATGGTGTCTACCTCCACACCAGATCGGACGGGAGGCTGTTCAGTCTGTCCCGGCTGAGGGCAAAAACCAAGGTTCGTGAAGTAGTCATCAGGGACATGTTGTTTGCAGACGACGCGGCACTGGTAACACACTCTGAAGAGCAACTGCAACGCCTCATGGACAGCTTCTCAAGAACCTGCCAGGATTTCAGCTTGACCATCAGCCTGAAGAAGACCAACGTGTTGGGCCAAGGCGTTGAGCACCCCGCTGCCATTACCATCAACAACTATGAGCTGGAGATAGTTCATGAGTTTACATACCTTGGCTCCACCATCTCTCGTCCTGCTCCCGTCCCCTGCTTTCCAGGTTCTCTTACTATTTGCCAAACAGCTCGGGACAACTGCTCAGCCAGAGTTTCCCTTGGTTTGACCACGCTAATGGACAGTCCTCTGTTGTTCATGTCTGTAGTCGCCTCCTCCACTGTCTGGTACAGTCGCATCCCTTCTTGGTAAAATACCCTCATTTTAGCAGGGTACGGGGTTTGCAATTTAATCTTTTCTTGCTTTAATATTCGTTTTGCTTCGGAATATTCTTTCTATTTCTGTAGGACCGCCGGGGGGTAATCATGATCGAAGTATATTAACTTCCTGTTCCAAAACACCCTCTTCTTACCCCAGGCCCTTCGTAGAATCTCCTCCTTGCTCTTGAATCAAAGGAATCTAAGTACTATTGAGCGCGGTTTACTTTCTCTGTCTCCGGGAGGCCACTGGACAAGCGAACGATGTGCCCTCTCAATTTCAATCTCCATAGTCGGGGGAATCTCCAGCGCTTCCCGCAGCAGCTTGTCTACAAAGTCCATCATCGACAATCCCCCCGCTCCTTCAGGAACATTATAAATCCTGATATTTTTCCGTTGCGATCTTCCCTCCTGGTCAAGCAATTTACTTTCCTGTTGATTTAATATTTTTATCGTCTTATTTAGTATCTGTTCCACGTTTTGCACGTGATCTTCCACCTTCTCAATTAGAGTCTCTGCTACCGCTATTTTCTGATTGATGTTGGCGAGCTCTGACTTTATATCATTGAGTTGCTGCTTTATATCTTTTTGGACTTCCCTTATCTCCTCCAAAATCCTTATCATATTTACCGCTTCGCCAGCACAAGGCCCATTGTCAGCTTCGCCGCCACACGCACGAGGCCCATCGTCAGCTTTGCCACCACGTGCACGTGTAAGAGAGCCACACGCACGAGGCCCATCGTCAGCTTTGCCACCACGTGCACGTGTAAGAGAGCCACGTGCACGAGGCCCATCGTCAGCTTTGCCACCACGTGCACGTGTAAGAGAGCCACACGTACGAGGCCCATCGTCAGCTTTGCCACCACGTGCACGTGTAAGAGAGCCACGTGCACGAGGCCCATCGTCAGCTTTGCCACCACGTGCACGTGTAAGAGAGCCACGCGCTGCACCTCTCTCTTCCATAGGCTCCACAGTGGTGCTTTTTTTTATCTCCATTCTTTCTCCCCATTCTTGCCCCCCTTATCAATCCAGATATTTTCAAAAGATCTTATATTTGATGGATTAACGGGGCAAAATATGTGTTTTTCCGGAAGAGCTGTTGATTTAAGCTGCCATTCTGAACGATGACGTCACCGGAACCACAAGGAGACTTTCTATCTCATTCTTATCAGACTCTCGGATGAACCTCTCATACACTAAAGATGAACTCGTGATCATTATGTCCACCTCATAGCGACCCTTGCACTTCATTTGTTTATCTTCGCTGCACTTTCTCTGTAACTATATCACTAACTCTGCATTCCGTTTTACTTTCTATTTCATTATGTATGGCTTAATGCATCCACAGACAAAAGCTTTTCACTGTACAGGGGTACATGTGAGAATAATGAACCAACACCAATACAGCTTACACCCTGTTGTCAGCTTGTCGCTCCTGCCTTCCACCTTTTCCCTTTTGAGCTGTCCGCCCCTCACACCCACAACCCTCTTTCTACCTTTAGATTTAGGATTGGAGTCGGAATTGGTTAATGATTGTCACATGTACTGAGGTACAGTGAATCTGGCTGAGCAGTGCCACAACGGCAGCCTCTTCCTCAATGTCAGCAAGGCCAAAGAGCTGATTATTGACTACAGGGGGAGGAAACTGGACATCCATGAGCCATTCCTCATCAAAGGATCAGAGGTGGATAGGGTCAGCAATTTTAAATTCCTCAGCATTATCATTTCTCTGGACCTGTTCGGGGTCCAGCCTGAAATTGCCATTACAAAGAAAACATGGCAGTGCCTTTACTCCCTTAGGAGTTTATACAGATTCTGTTAGTCAACTAAATCCTTGACAGACGTCTATAGATGTGTGGTGGAGAGTATATTGACTGGTTGCATCATGGTCTGGTATGGAAACACCAAAGCCCTTGAAAGGAAAATTCTACAAAAAGCAGTGGATCATTTAAAGCCCTCCCAACCACTGAGCACATCGACATGGAGTGCTGTCACAGGAAAACAACATCATTCATCAGGGACCCTGCCACCCAAGTCATGCTCTCTTCTCTCTACTGCCTTCAGCAAGAAGGTACAGAAGCCTCAAGATCCACACCACCAGGTTCAGGAACAGTTATTGCCCTGCAGCCATTAGGCTGTCAAACCAGAGGGGATAACTTCATCACCTCAACACTGAACTACTTCCACAACATTCAAGCTCACTTTTAAGGACTGTACAAATCAAGTTCCTGATAATTATTGCTTGCTTGCTTATTTATTTATTTATTTATCTATCTATCTATCTATCTATTTATTTTTAATTTTCTTCGATATTTTCACAGTTTGTTGTCTTTTCCACCATGGTTGTTTGTCCATCTCTTATCGTGTGCAGTTTTTCATTGACTCTATTGCATTTCTTTCTATTAACTGTGAATGCCTACAAGAAAGTGAATCTCAGGGTTGTACATATATGATGACATATATGTACTTTGTTAATCAATTTACTCTGAATTTTTTTAACTTGGAACTTTTGTTTAACTCAATACTCAACATACAGTCCATACAGATCAATTCATTACACAGTGCACTGAGGTAGAACAAGGTAAAACAATCACAGGATGCAGGATAAAGTTTAACAGTTTCAGAGAAAGTGCAGTGCAGGCAGACACTAAGGTGCAAGGTCACAATGAAGTAGATTGCAAGGTGAAGACTCCATCTTATCATACTAGAGAAACATTCAATGGTCTGTTAACAGTGAGATAGAAGCTGTCCTTGATCCTGGTGGTATGTGCTTTCAGGCTTTTGTATCTTAAGCCCAATGGGAGGAGGGAAGAAGAGAGACTGTTCAGTATGGGAGAGGTCTTTGCAAAAGGGACATTACTTGTGGGAGAAGAATCAAACCAATGATGGGTAGGGGTGGAGTGGTGTAGCAGGATCTCTCGGCACAATGTGGATTAAATTCCCAGGCAACATCACACGTGGACTGAGGCACATCTGATGCTGATGGTGTACCCAATGTGCAAGTACAGCTCAAGCTTGAATCTCATCATCATCATCATCATCATGTGCCTTGTGGTATGACTGTGGCTGACCGTGGTCTTACCATGACCATGATTGTTCTTGGCAAATTTTTCTACAGAACTAATTTGCCATTGCCTTCTTCTGGGCAGTGACTTTACAAAAGAGGTGACCGAAGCTATTATCAATACTTTTCAGAGATTGTCTGCCTGGCATCAGTGGTCACATAACCAGGACTTGTGATATGCACCAGCTGCTCATACGACCATCCACCACCTGCTCCCACGGCTTCATGTGACTCAGATCAGGGAGCTAAGCAGGTGCTACACCTCGCCCAAGGGTGACCTGTGGGCTAGCGGATGGAAGGTGCATCTTACACCTCCATCCTGTCACCCCTTATATATCCCCACCCCGCCACCCACTAGATCTCATCAGTGAAGCAAAACAGACTTGAGTATCATTGCTATTTCGCTCCACTGAAAGAGGCTAGTGAGTCATTCACTGTCAAAGCTAACAGAGATAAGATGACATGATAGCATAGTGGTTAACATAGTACCCATAGTATTTGGCGCGTGGCCAAGTGGTTAAGGCGTCGGTCTAGTGTTCTAAAGGTTGCTAGTTTGAGCCTCAGCTGAGGCAGCATGTTGTGTCCTTGAGCAAGGCACTTAATCACACATTGCTCTGTGACGAAACAAGCTGTATTGGCCCTAGTGCCCTTCCCTTGGACAACATCGGTGGCGTGGAGAGGGGAGACGTGCAGCATGGTCTTCCATACAACCTTGCCCAGGGCTGCGCCCTGGAAACCTTCCAAGGTGCAAATCCATGGTCTCATGAGACTAACGCTTGCCTATATAACATAACATAGAACAAAGAACATCAAACATCATTCCCAGAATATAGTACCCAGAACGTAAAACATAGTACCCAAAACATAGAACATAGTACCCAGAACATTGAATATAGAACACAGAACATAGAGCATATCAATCAGAACATAGAACATAGTCATAGTCATACTTTATTAATCCCGGGGGAAATTGGTTTTCATTACAGTTGCTCCATAAATAATAAATAGTAATAGAACCATAAATAGTTAAATAGTAATGTGTAAATTATGCCAGTAAATTATGAAATAAGTCCAGGACCAGCCTATCGGCTCAGCGTGTCTGACCCTCCAAGGGAGGAGTTGTAAAGTTTGATGGCCACAGGCAGGAATGACTTCCTATGACGCTCTGTGTTGCATCTCGGTGGAATGAGTACCCAGAACATAGAATATAGTACACAGAACATAGAGCATATCAGTCAGAATATAGAACATAGAACATAGAACATAGTACCCAGAACATAGATCATATTACACAGAACATAGAACGTAGAACACTACAGCACAGTACAAGCCCTTTGACCCAAAATGTTGTACGGGTTTTTTAACACTCTAAGATCAATCTAACCGTTCTGTCCTCCATCGCCCTCCACTTTTCTTTCATCCATGTGCTTATCTAAGAGTTTCTTAAATGTCCCTAACATACTTGCCTCAACCACCATCCCTGGCAGTACATTCCACACTCTCACCATTCCCTGTGTAAAGAAACCTACCTCTGACATCTCCCCTACACTTTTAACCTACTCTGAGACCTATTTGAAGAACTTTTAACCTGCTGTAAGGTCAATCTACCCTCCCACATAACTGTCCATTTTTCTTTCATTCATGTGCCTAAGAGTCTTTGAATTATCCCTGTTGTATCTGTTTCTACCACTACCCCTGCACGGCATTCTGCACACCCACAACTCTGTGTAAAACATTATGGCACCAGTGACCAGGGTTCAATTCCCACTGCTGCCTGTAAAGAGTTTCTACGCTCTCCTTGAGACTGTGCTGGGCTTCCTCTGGGTGCTCTGGTTTCCTCCCACATTCCAAAGACGTACCGATTTGTAGGTTAGTTGGTCACATGCGCGTAGTTGGGCAGAATGGGCTTGTTGGGCCAGTTATCATGCTCAATCACTGAATAAAAATAAATTTTAAAATAAGATAAAGGTTGTCATGATAATCTATTTTAGGGACTGGTGGCGATTGGCCACGAGGCAGGGTGACATTCAGACTCTGTATCTCTAGGTATTAATTCTGATCGTCTGCCTGAATCTCACAGGCTGCAGCAGCTTTTAAGCCCTAGGTGGCAGTATAATGCAACCCAATGAGAAAAGAGCAACTGGCATTTCCACAGCCCTTTTCCTCCTTTCCAGCAAGATTCACACACATCACAGTCAAGTCAATAGTTCTGAAGTAATGTGGGGAAACGTGACATCTAAACCGTGCTCAGCAATCTCCCACAAACACCAGCTGCAGATGGACTGGAGACTCAAGTTCGAGTTTGTTTACCGTCATCTGACTGTACATATATCCAACCAAACGCAACATTGTTTCTCTAGACCAGGGGTGGCCAACCTTTTACATTCCATGCATCAATTTTTTCACGCACGAGTTCTATATTAACATATTTTTACAAGAATTGTGGGGGTACAAGAGTTGTATGGTGCATCTGAACTCGTGCGTGAAGAAATTGACGCATGGAATGTAAAAGGTTGGCCATCCCTGCAGAATCAGGGTTACTATCACTGACATATTTAGTGAAATTTGTTGTTTTATGGCAGCAGAACAGTACTTACAGACTTACTTGGGCCCTTTGCTCCAAAGTGGAACAGAGGCCATCGAGCGGCTCCTGTCTCCATCGTCCTCTGAAGCCGATGGCATGGTCGGAGTTCATCAATGCTACCTCACTCCAGTGCATCCTCTATACAGGGGACTGGCCTACGCAACTTCACCAGAGTCCTGTTAGCCAGCCTTAGCAATTTCCACCTCTCATGACGCTGGACTTTGAGAGGCAGTGTATGGTGCAATACATTAAAAAATGACTGTGTTATAACTAGAAATATTGAAAAAGTACTACAAAGAGAGAGCAAAATAGCGAGGTGGGCCCATGGACCATTCAGGAATCTGACAAAGAAGCTGTTCCTACAAGATTGAGTGTGTGTCTTCAGGCTCCTGTACCTCCACCTGATAGTTACAATGAGAAGAGGGCTTGTTCTTCACTGCTATCCCCTCAATGAGGATTAGTGAAAGCTGCTCACGATACTCCGAATGTGGTCTGGCCAATGCCTTATAAAGTCAGGAGCACGATTAGGCCCCTCAGCCCCTCGAGGCTTCTCTACTGTTTATACAGATTATGAAGATTAGCTTTATTTGTCACACGTACATTGAAACACACATACAGTGAAATGTGTTGCAGTGTGGTCGTCCTCTACCGTCAAGATGAAGCCACACTCAGGTTGGAGGAACAACACCTTATATTCCGTCTGGGTAGCCTCCAACCTGATGGCATGAACATCGACTTCTCGAACTTCCGTTAATGCCCATCCTCCCCTTCTTACCACATCCCCTATTTATTTATTTATTTATTTATTTATTAGTTTTTTTCCCCTTTTTTTCTTCTCTCTCTTTTTTCTCTCTTTGTCCCTCTCACAACAATGCCTTGCCTGCTCTCCATCTTCCTCTGGTGCTCCCCTCCCCCTTTTCCTTCTCCCTGGACCTCCCGTCCCATGATCCTCTCCCTTCTCCAGCCTTGTATCCCTTTTGCCAATCACCTGTCCAGCTCTTGGCTCCATCCCTCCCCCTCCTGTCTTCTCCTATCATTTTGGATCTCCCCCTCCCCCTCCCACTTTCAAATCTCTTACACACTCTTCCTTCAGTTAGTCTTGACGAAGGGTCTCGGCCTGAAACGTCGACTGTACCTCCTCCTAGAGATGCTGCCTGGCCTGCTGCGTTCACCAGCATTTCGTGTGTGTTGCGTGAAATGTGTTGTTTGTGTCAGTGACTGGCAGAGCCCGAGGACATGTCGGGGACAACCTGCAAGTGTCGCCATGCTTCCACTGCCAACGTACCATGCCCACAACTCACTAACCCTAGCCGGTCTTTGGACTGTGGTAGGAAACCACAGCATCTGGAGGAAACATGCGTGGTCAAGAGGAGACAAACAAGCTCTTTACAGATGCAGCAGGAATCGAACCCTGATCTCACAGCTTCAGTGGCATCAGATTCAATTTTAATATCACCGGCATCTTTTGTGAAATTTGTTGTCTTTGTGGCAGCAGTACAAAGCAATACACAATAATAGAGAAAAATACGTGAATTGCAGTAAGTATATCTATATTAAATAGTTGAATTAAATAAGTAGTGTAAAAATTTTTTAAAAAGTAGTGAGGTAGTGTTCATGGGCTCAGTGTCCATTCAAAAATCTGACGGCAGAGCGGAAGAAGCTGCCCCTGAATCGTTGAGTGTGGGCTTTCGGGCTCCTGTACCACCTCCTTGATGGTAACAATGAGAACAGGGCATGTCCTGGGAGCATCATTACGGCTTTAATAAGAAAATCTAATTGAAATTCCAATACTGTGGTCCACATTGTTTTGTATTCTCATTAATCAGGAATCTACATATCTCCACCTTCAAAATATTCATTGCTTCTGCCTGTGTGAGAAAGAGTGCTCCAAAGAACCATGGCCCTCTGAGAGAAAGTATTTCAGTTCATACTTGCTTACACCTTACTTTTAAACTGCGACCTTTGGTTCTAGCTTCTCCTGCAAGGGGAAATCTTTTCTCTACTTTCATCCTGTTGTTTTCCAGAATCGTTTCTATGCTGGAACCATGCTGGCATTAATACTGGAGATCATTCCAGTATTAATTGGTTAAATCGCTGTTGCTGTGTGGAGGCACTGCCATACAGGATCAGTGGGTTGTAATCTCAGCCAGCTCCATCATGGGCACCAGCCTCCTCAGCACGCAGGACATCCTCAAAAGGTGATGTCTCAGAAAGGGGCACCAATCACTAAGGACCCCCATCACCCCGGACATGCCTTCTTTCCTTTGCCAGCATCAGGGAGGAGGTCCAGCAGCTGAAGACACACTCAACAATTCAGGAACAGCTTCTTCCCCTCCACCATCAGATTTCTGAACGGACAATGAACCCGTGAACACTAGCTCACTATTTTTTCTCTTTTTTCACTACTTACTCAATTTAATTATATATATATGTATGTATATTTATTTCTCATTGTAATTTATAGTACATTTTATGTATGGTACTGTACTGCTGCAAAGTAACAAATTTCACGATGTACAGTGTGTCAGTGATTTAAACCTGATTCTGTGCCATCTTTAAGCATGACAAACAATTTAATTTTTACATCCATTTCTTATTGTGACTTATATCAATTGCACTGTACTGCTGCCACAAAACAACAACATTTCACAGCACATGCCAGTGATAATAAACCTGATTCTGATACTGAGCCAGTTCCATCACAGACACTGGCCTCCCTAACATCGAAGACATCTTCAAAAGATGATGCCTCAGGAAGGAGGTTTCTATCATGAAGGACCATGTTAGCAGCTGATAGTGAAGGACCATGTTAGCAGCTGATAGTAAAGGACCATGATGAGGAACTTTGAGGTGACCAGAACCGAACACAATTCTCCCAGTGTGGTCTAACCAGAGTTTTATAGAGCTGTAACTTTACCTCATGGCTCTTGAGCTCAATCCGCCAACTATTGAAGGCCAACAAACCATAAGCCTTCTTAACCACACTATCATCTGTCAGAGCCCTATTAAAACAGAGTGGTCTCAATGGAACAACACACACAAAATGCTGAACTCAGCAGGCAGGCTGAGAGAAATAAACAGTCGATGTTTCAGGCTGAGGCCCTTCATTAGGACTGGAAAGGAAGGAGAAAGACATCAGAATAAAAATGTGGGGGAAGGATAGCTAGGGGGTGATAGGAGAAGACAGGTAGGTAGGAAAGGTAAAGAGCTGGTGAAGAAAGGATCTGATAGGAGAGGAGAAAGGACCATATGAGAAAGGAAAGACGGAGGGGCACCAGGGGAGGTGATAGGCAGGTGAGGAGAAGAGACAAGAAGTCAGTGTGGGGAACAGAAGAAGAAAGAAAAAGAATTACCAGAAGGAGAAATGAATGTTCACGCTATCAGGTTGGAGACTATCCAGACGGAATATAAGGTGTTAGTCCTTCACCCTGAGGGTGGCCTCATCATGGCAGAAGAGGAGGCCATGGACTAACATGTTGGAATGGGAATGGGAATCGGAACTAAAATGTTTGGCCTCTGGGAAATGCCATTTTTGGCAACTGGAGCTGAGGTGCTCAACAAAGTCCTGATTTACTTCAACTTCCACTAAAGTAGAAGAGGCAGCATCAGGAGCACTGGATGCAATAGATGACCCCAACAGATTTGCAGGTGAAATGCTGTCTCACCTGGAAAGACTGTAACACTGAATGACAGCGAGGGAGGAGTTGTTAATATTTTGTCCAGTGAAGGTGGCAGCAATAATCTCTACCCCACCTTTAACCATTAGAGCAGAGAGGAAACTTTTATTCAGCTTGGATGCTTCTTGCTTCTGCTCCTTAAAAAGACAAACACGAGATATTCTGCAGATGCTGAAAATCTAGAACTACGCACACAAAATGCCCAAGGAACTCAGGTCAGGCTGCACCTCTGGAGGGGAGTAAACAGCCAATGTTTTGGGATGAGACCCTTTATCAAGATTGGAAAGGAAGGGGGAAGAACCCAGAGTAAGAAGATGAGGTTGTGGGGAGGGGGAAGAGTACAAGCTGGCAGGTGATAGGTGAGACCAGGTGAGGGGGAAGGTGGGTGGGGGAGGAAGATGAAGTGAGAAGCTGGGAAGTGATAGGTTGATACTGTCAGGGCTGAAGAAGAAAACATCTGATAGGAGAGAAGAAGAGATCATGGGAGAAAAGGAAGGAGAAAGGACACAGACGGAGGTGATGGGCAGTTGAGGAGAAGAGAAGAGCTAAGAGGGGAGCCAGAATAGAGAATGGGGAAGTGGTAGAATTTACCAGAAGTTAGAGGTCAATGTTCATGCTATCAGGTTAGAGGCTACCCAGACAGAGTAGGAGGTGTTGCTCCTCAGACAGGAGAGTGACTTCGCGGTGGCAGTACAGGAGCCCATGGACCGATACGTCAGGATGGGAATGAGGACTGGAATTAGAATGGTTGGTCACCTGCTGGTTGCTGGTGGAGCAAGGGGGCTCAACCAACCAGTTCCCCAATCTACGTTGGGCCTCTCTATTCATCACCAGTCTCACCATATCCTACAGACTGTTATCCAACTTCCCCTTAAAACTATCTCTGCTAATCATCTGCTGTGGGTATGTGGTTTAAGTTCTCACCAGTTTCGGGGCCCAGTGTATGGCTGCAATTTCACTGTGTCTGAGATCTAGTCTACCCCTGCTCTGAGCACTGGCTCAGGAGTGTTCAGTACTGGGTCTGGGGTGCGAGCAAAGAGGTTGAAAGGTTGAAAGTACGTTATTATCTAAGTATGTGTATGTCTCCACATACAACCCTGAGAATCATTTTCATGTGGGCATTCACAGTAACTACAGAGGAACAGAATAGAATCAATGAAAAACTGCACATGACAAAGATGGACATACAAGCAGAGTGCAAAAGAGAACAAATTGAGTAAATACAAAACAGAGAAAAAAACACAATAGTAATAATAATAAAATAAATAAGTAATAACGATCGAGAACACGAGTTGTTGGGACCTTGTAAGTGAGTCTATAGGTTGTGGAGTCAGTTCAGTGCTGTGGTGAGTGAAGTTATCCATAATGGTTCAGAAGCCTGATGGTTGAGGGGTAATAACTGTTCCTGAACCTGGTGGTGTGGGACCTGATGGTTGAGGGGTAATAACTGTTCCTGAACCTGGTGGTGTGGGACCTGATGGTTGTTGGGTAATAACTGTTCCTGAACCTAGTGGTGTGGGACCTGATGGTTGAGGGGTAATAACTGTTCCTGAGCCTGGTGGTGTGGGACCTGATGGTTGTAGGGTAATAACTGTTCCTGAACCTGGTGGTGTAGGACCTGATGGTTGAGGGGTAATGACTGTTCCTGAACCTGGTGGTGTGGGACCTGATGGTTGTTGGATAATAACTGTTCCTGACCCTGGTGGTGTGGGACCTGATGGTTGAGGGGTAATGACTGTTCCTGAACCTGGTGGTGTGGGACCTGATGGTTGAGGGGTAATGACTGTTCCTGAACCTGGTGGTGTGGGTCCTGATGGTTGAGGGGTAATAACTGTTCCTGAACCTGGTGGTGTGGGACCTGATGGTTGAGGGGTAATAACTGTTCCTGAACCTGGTGGTGTGGGACCTGATGGTTGAGGGGTAATGATTGTTCCTGAACCTGGTGGTGTGGGACCTGATGGTTGAGGGGTAATAACTGTTCCTGAACCTGGTGGTGTGGGACCTGATGGTTGAGGGGTAACAGCTGTTCCTGAACCTGGTGGTGTGGGACCTGATGGTTGAGGGGTAATAACTGTTCCTGAACCTGGTGGTGTGGGACCTGATGGTTGAGGGGTAATAACTGGTCCTGAACCTGGTGGTGTGGGACCTGATGGTTGAGGGGTAATGACTGTTCCTGAACCTGGTGGTGTGGGACCTGATGGTTGAGGGGTAATAACTGTTCCTGAACCTGGTGGTGTGGGACCTGATGGTTGAGGGGTAATGACTGTTCCTGAACCTGGTGGTGTGGGACCTGATGGTTGTAGGGTAATAACTGTTCCTGAACCTGGTGGTGTGGGACCTGATGGTTGAGGGGTAATGACTGTTCCTGAACCTGGTGGTGTGGGACCTGATGGTTGAGGGGTAATAACTGTTCCTGAACCTGGTGGTGTTGGTCTTGAGGCTCCTGTACCTTCTTCATGTTGGCAACGGTGAGAAGAGATGATGATCTGGATGACAGGGTCCTTGATGATGGATGCTGCTTTCCTGTGACAGTGCTCTTTGTAGATATGCTCAGTGGAGGGGGCGGGCTTTACCTGTGGTGGACTAGGCTGTAACTACTGCTTTTTGTCGGCTTTTCTGTTGGAGGGGAAGAGAGAGAGGCGAGGCTGACTGGAGCGACCGCCTCTGCAGCTGACAATGTGAAACCACAGTTCCTGAGCTGGGGCTGGCTCGCGCCGAGAGCAGTCCGTGTCCCGGCACCAGAGGATGAAGCCTGCAGAATGGAAGCTATTATAAAGCAGGGAGCCCTACACATGCAGCAACAGCACAAATTTGGAAAGGTAACCACACTTGTCTTGTTGGCTGGGATTTTTATTTCACAGGGAGTGGGCAAGAAAGGCCGTTGTTTGACTTGGAGACAATTAATTTTTCATATTTCCTCCTCTCTGTCATACCAGAGGTGTTACACTGAAAGGCTTGGATCACTTTAGTGAAATGACCCTAGATTTGCTGCTGTTAAAGGAAGAAGGATCTTAATATTTCCATAGCACCTGCTACGAATCGGGTGCTGTGAGCACCTCACAGACAAACGGGAACTTTTAATGAAGTTTAGTCTCTGCTGTAACGTAAAAACCTGACTGACAGCCTACCACGAGTTCCTACAGTCAGCTCCGCCAGTCATGTTTATGGGTGCCAAAGTTGGCCCTTGCCTCATCTGTGGCACTCAGTGAGATTCACGTCTAACATCTGAAAAAATGGCTCTCTCACTCCCGCTGTGAGTCAGTGGCCTGGGCTATGGGCTCAACTTTCTGCTGCAGAGGGAGGGAGCAGATACTCAAACACAGCGATCTAATCGCCAGTTACCTTCAGATTTAGGGCTTCATGGCTGCTCGTTTGTAGTGTTGTAAAGATGTGTGCGTGAGTGTGTGTGTGTGTGCGTGTATGTGTGTGTGTGTGTGTGTGTGTGTGTGTGTGTGTGCGTGTGTGTGTGTGTGTGTGTGCGTGTGTGTGCGTGAGTGTGTGTGTGTGTGCGTGTATGTGTGTGTGTGTGTCTGCGTGTGTGTGTGTGTGTGTGTGTATGTGTGTGTGTGTGTGTGCGTGAGTGTGTGTGTGTGTGCGTGTATGTGTGTGTGTGTGCGTGTGTGTGTGCGTGTGTGTGCGTGAGTCTGTGTGTGTGTGCGTGTATGTGTGTGTGTGTGCGTGTATGTGTGTGTGTGTGTGCATGTATGTGTGCGTGTGTGTGTGTGTGTGTGCGTGTATATGTGTGTGTGTGCGTGTGTGTGTGCGTGAGTGTGTGTGTGTGTGTGCGTGTATGTGTGTGTGTGTGCGTGTGTGTGTGTGTGTGTGTGAGAGAGAGAGAGAAACAAACTTAACTATTATTACCCTCCATCGTACTTGCAAACACATACACAATACACACATACACACATACACATATTCATACGCAGTCTTTCACACACACACACACCACACACACACACATACACACACGGAGTAATGAAAGGTGTTGGAGGAATGGGGACCCTCCCTCCTTTCCATTAGCACCAGAAGCGGATGACTTGCTGGACTATGTTTCTGTAGCCACAGAGTATCTATCACCAGAATCCTCACCCCACTCCAGTCACTCAAGGATAAGGCACAGTGAACTATTTGCAGAGAGCTGTACAATGTAATGAGGTTTACAACGAACCAAACGGCTTGGCTATGAGATGACCGATCCTTCATCTTGTAATGTGATTTGTGAAGCATTTTTCATTGTGTTTAAAGAGGAAGTAAATAGCACAGTGTTTAATTTTACTACTTTTGAATGTCAAATGATGCTGTTAATGCTTAGATTAATCTCCAGGTGAGGTTCGGCCAAACTTGCATCCTTGAGTATAAGAAACAGGTGTTGTTTTCGATTGCTTGATAAACTTTGACTTCTCTAACTTCGGTAATTTCTCCCCCTCCCCTTCTCTATTTTTTCATTCCCCATTCTACCTTCCCTCTCACCCCCTCTCTTCTCTTCCCCTGCCCATCACCTTCCTCCTCCTTCCCTTTCTTCCATGGCCTATTGACCTCTCCAATCAGATTCCTCCTTCTTCAGCTCTTTATCTTCTCCGAGCTTTTCACTTCATTTCCCCTCCCCTACCTACCTTCCCCCTCACCCGATCTCACCGATCACCTGCCACCTCGTACTCCTTCCCATCTATCCACCATCTTATTTCAGTTTCTGGACACCTTACTTTCCAGTCCTGAAAAGTCCTGAACAGCTCGTAAAGTTGACTGTTCATTCATTTCCGTAGACGCTGCTTGACCTGTTGAATTCACTCAGAATTTTGTGTGTGTTGCTCTGGATTTCCAGCATCTGCAGAATCTCCTGTTTATATTGTAGTCTGTCTACTGGTGTTCCAGAGGCAGTGTTCATGGATCATTTCAGAGGTTAGAATCATATTTAAAACTTGCAACTAGATGAGAACTAGAAAAATCTTCCCAAGAGTCATCCACTACCATCCACATGTGCTTAAGTCACAATACAGATTCCTCACTGCACCTCCCACCCCCTACACCCAGGCTGCAGCAGTGAGATATGGAAATGTCTGTATATATCATGTCCAGGTGTCTGTCTTACTGTGGGAAAGAGGGAACGATCTTGGATTTCTACAGAATTACACCACATTTCCTGGAGGTGTCACAAACCACCTTACATTTAGGAATCTGGAAAATGGAAGCAGGAGGTGTGGTGGGAGGGAGGGGGTGTAGTGGGAGGGAAGGGTACAAGATTAGTAGCTCTCCATAGGTGGTCTCAGACTTGCTGAGTTCTTCCATAATGTTTTGGTGTGTAATTCATTCTTATTGTATATTGAACATAGAACGCAGTACAGAACATACAACACAGTACAGGTCCTTCGGCCGGCGATGTTGTGCCGACCTTTAAACCTTCTCTAGGATCAATCCACCCCTTCCCTCCCACACAGCCCTCCATACTTCTATCATCCTTGTCTAAGAGTCTCTTAAATGCATCTGCCTCTACCAGCGCATTCTTCCCGTACTGAACTTGAACACAATGCTCTAAGTGTGGTCTATCCAAAGTTTTATCAAGCTGCAACATTAACTTGTGGCTCGAACTCATGAAGGCCAGTATACCATATGCCTTCTTGACCACCCTATCAATTTGTGTGGCAACTTTGAGGGATTATGGACGTGGATCCCAAGATCCTCCTGTTCCTCCACACTGCCAAGAATCCTGCCATTAACCCTGTATTCCACCTTTAAATTCAACCTTTCAAAGTGAATCAGTTCATACTTTTACAGATTAAACTCCATCTTCCACTGCTCAGCCCAACTCTGCATCTAATCAATGTTCCATTATAACCTTCTGCACTATCCACAACCTCACCAACTTTTGTGTCATCTACAAACTTACTAATCTACTCTTCCACTTCTTCATCCAAGTCATTTATAAAAATCATAAAAAGCAGGTTCCAGGCACAGATCCCTGTGGAACACTACTGCTCACTGACCTCCAGGCAGAAAATGCAGCATCTACTACCGCCCTCCACCTTTTGTGGACAAGCCAATTCTGAATCCACACAGCCAAGTTTCCCTGGATCCTATGCTTCTTGACTTTCTGAATGAGTCTACCATGGGGAACCTTATTGAGCAGCTTACTCAAGTCCACGTATTTCACATTGACCACTCGACCTTCATCAATTTGTTTTGTCGCTTCTTCAATTAAGTACAAATAATTACAAATATGTAAACAGTAAATATCGAGAACATGAGATGAAGAGTCTTTAAAATGAGTCCATAGGTTGTGGGAACAGTTCAGTGAAGGGGCAAGTGAAGTTGAGTGAAGTTATCCCCTTTGGTTCATGAGCCTGATGGAGGGGTTGAGGGGTAATAACTGTTCCCGAACCTGGCGGTGTAAGTCCTGAGGCTCCTGTACCTCTTTCCTGATGGCAGCAGTGAGAAGAGAGCATGCCCTGGGTGGCGACAGCTCCTGATGATCGATGCTGCTTCCCTGCAACAGCATTTCATGTAGATGTGCTGAAAGGTGCAGAGGGCTTTACCCGTGCTGGACTGGGCATTGAGCAGTGCCACAAGCAAGCAGCATCCATCATCAAGGAACTCACCATCCAAGGCACGCTCTCTACTCACTGCTACCATCGGGAACGAGGTACAGGAACCTTAGTTCCCACACCACCAGGTTCAGGAACAATTATTACCCGACATCCATTAGGCCCTTGAACTGGCGTGGATAACGTCACTCACCTCAACACTGAACTGATTCCACAACCTGTGAACTCACTTTCAAGGCCACTACAGCTCATGCTCTCAGTATTATTTATTTATTTATTTTTTAACATTTCCACAGTTTGTCTTCTTTTGCACATTGGTTGTTTGTCAGTCTTTGTGTAGTTTTTCATTGATTCTGTTGTATTTCTTTGTTTTACTTTCCTTCTTTCTTCCTTTTTCAATCTTTTTATTAATTTCATAGAATGAAAACATAACATAGCAATAATACAAATAGTAGGAGATACATTTGTTACACTTAAAATGAGTAATTGTAAGACCAAATAGTATAAATTGACAAAGCTCCCAATCATGTAGAATAACAATGAATAATACAAAGCAAAAAAAAATCTGACGAAAAATCATGAAAAAGAAAAAAAAATAGAAAAAAAACAAACCCCATCCCCCCAAAAAACTAAACTAAACAGAATTAGTCAACTAAACTAAAAGACTTGGGCAATTCTAACAACTTAAAACTGGGAAAGAAGAAAACCTTAGTGTCGACGACTCCATTCCTCTCAACCAACAGTACAGAGAGATAAAACAAGTTTGGAAATGATCAAATTACATCAAATGAAAATGCTGAATGAGTGGCCTCCAAGTTTTTTCAAATTTAATGGAAGGGTCATAAACCACACTTCTAATTTTTTCCAAATTCAAACACACCATAGTTTGTGAAAACCAATGAAATACAGTAGGAGGGTTAATCTCTTTCCAATTCAACAAAATGGATCTTCTAGCCATTAAAGTAAGAAATGCAATCAACCTACGTGCTGAAGAGTGTTTTACTTTCAATGCCTGTAAGAAAACAAACCCCAAGGTTGTATGTAATAATATATTTACTTTGAACTTGCTGCCAGATCATCACCATGTTAATATAAAAAGTATATTAAAGCATCTCTGAGACTACATGGATATTAGCACACAAATACTGACACCAAAGCTTATATGACTAATTCCCTGGTCAGGAGTTCAGTTGCAGGAGAACTTTATGGGGAGGAGAGAGTTGGAGCAGAAACATAGAAAACCTACAGCGCAATACAGGCCATTCGGCCCACAAAGCTGTGCCGAACATGTGCTTATTTTAGAAATTACCTCGGGTTACCCATAGTCCTCTTTTTTTCTAAGCTCCATGTACCTTTTCAAGATTATCTAAAAAGACCCTATTGTATCTACCTCCACCACCATTGCCGGCAACTCATTCCACACGCTCTGCATTAAAAACTTACCTCTCACATCTCCTCTGGACCTGCTTCCAAGCACTTTAAAACTGTGCCCTCTCATGTTAGCCATTTCAGCCCTGGGGAAAAAGCCTCTGACCGTCCACACAATCAATGCCTCTCATCCTCCATCAATCCAAGGAGAAAAGGCTAAGCTCACTCAAACTAGTCCCATAAGGCATGCTCCCCAGTCCAGGCAACATCCTTGTAAATCTCCTTTGCACCTTTTCTATAGTTTCCATATCCTTCCTGTAGTGAGGTGACCAGAAATGAGCACAGTACTCCAAGTGGGGTCTGACCAGCGTCCTATATAGATGTTACATTACCTCTGGGCTCTTGAACTCAATCCCTCAGTTGATGAAGGCCAATGCACCGTATGCCTTCTTAACCAGCCAGTCAACCTGCACAGCAGCTTTGAGTGTCCTATGGACTCTGACCCCAAGATCCCTCTGATCCTCCACACTGCAGAGTCTTACCATTAATACTATATTCTGCCATAATATTTGACCTATCAAAAGAAACTATCTCACACTTGTATGGGTTGAACTCCATCTGCCACTTCTCAGCCCAGTTTTGCATCCTATCAATGTCCCACTGTAACTTCTGTCAGCCCTCCACACTATCCATAACACCCCCAACCTTTGTGTCATCAGCAAATTCACTAACATAATCCCTCCACTTCGTCATCCAGGTCATTTATAAAAATCACAAAGAGAAGGGGTCCCAGAACAGATCCCTGAGGTACCCCACTGGTTACCGGCCTCCATGCAGACTATGACCCGTCTACAACCACTCTTTGCCTTCTGTGGGCAAGCCAGTTCTGGATCCACAAAGCAAGGTTCCCTTGGATCCCATGCCTCTTTACTTTCTCAATAAGCCTTGCATGGGGTACCTTATCAAATGCCTTGCTGAAATCCATATACACTACATCTACTGCTCTTCCTTCATCAATGTGTTCAGTCACATCCTCAAAAAATTCAATCAGGCTCGTAAGGCACAACCTGCCTTTGACAAAGCCATGCTGACTATTCCTAATCATATTATGCCTCTCCAAATGTTCATAAATCCTGCTTCTCAGGATCTTCTCCATCAACTACCACCACCAGCTTTAGGAAGGAATTGCATTGATTCGGGTATGGGCAGTGGGAGGGGAATTGATGGAATTCTCCAGTCAGGAGACTGTGGAGACCTGATCATTGGGGGCATTTAAAGAGGAGGTAGATACTTTTGTGAAGGATCAGGCAGTTGATGACTATGGAACAGGCAGAGAGGAGTGAGGCCTGTGTCGATCAGCCGTCTCTGAGTGAATGGTTGGGCAGGCTGTAGTGAGCCGAGGGGCCTCCTCCTGCTCCTGTTTTTCTTGTGAAGGCACAGCTGCTGGGGTTGAACAACGAAACTATAGGTGCATCGTAGTCCTGAGCTGGAGGGGCTCAGAAGGTTTTGTGGCTGAGCAGCATCTCGTATCAGTTTATCGTAGTTGTGTGTACGGAGGGGCATTGAAAACCTTTGTTGATCTTCTCATCATATCAATGCATTGAGGTCTTGCAAGCGGAAACAACAACAGAGTGCAGAATTAAACGTTATAGTTACAGAGAAAGGGCAGGGCAGGCACGGCAGCACGGTAGCACAGTCGCCTTTCAGTGCCGATGATTACTGGTTGGGGTTCGATCCCCACTACCATCTGTAAGGAATTTGTACATTCTCCCTGTGACTGTGTGGGTTTCCTCCGACATTCCAAAGGTGTGCGGGATTGGGTCAGTAAGTTGTGGCTTGCTATGTTGGCGCTGGAAGCGTGGTGACACTTACAGGCTGTCACCAGCAAATCACAAATAAGCAATGATGCAAATGCTCTATTTTACCACCTTTTTTGATGCACACATGACAAATAAAGTTAATCTTTAATCTTTATCTGAAAGACCAGCCTCTGGTGATTCAAAGAGCCCTGGCTGTGGACATATTTGCCAAGGGACCTCAACCCCGAGAACACCTATACTCAGGAGCGTGTAGATAAAGCCTGGTTAACTTCTTATTGTGTGACAAATTCACCATCCCAGAAATGAACCTTTCTCACCGTGTCTTCTCCCTTGGGTGATAGGCCAGGCTCATGAACAATATCTCAGCTGCAGTTAACAACTTAATGAGCCTCTATGAAGACAGGGCAGGGCAGGGCAGGAACATAGAGAGCAGCACGGTTAGCGTATCAATTAATGTCACACTATTCCAGCGCCCGTGGCTTGGGTTCAATTCCACTGCTGTCTGTAAGGAATTTGTACGTTTTCCCTGTGACGGTGTGTGTTTCCACCAGGCGCTCCCATTTCTTCCTATACTTTGTCCAGTCATTTCTCAGCTACAGTCTCACCACAACTCTGTATAATCAGAGTGAAATGCTTCTATAGTGGTAGTAATTGACAACAGACTGTTGCCTTCCTGATTGCTTTTTGTACCTGAAAGATAACTTTCAGGCATTTTCAGACAAACAAATCCTTCTAAGCAGAAACGTCACTCAGTCTGTCTGCATTTAAACAAACCACCAAAGCTGGTGACTTCACATTCAGATTCACTTTGAGATTTATTTATCATTTGTACATTGAAACATTCAGTGAAATGTGTCATTTGCATTAACAACTGACACACCCAAGATAGTGCTGGGGACAGCCTACAAGCCTCACCGCGCGTTCTTGTGCCAACATAACCTGCCAACCATGTACATCAGAACAACACAGAACACAACAAAACAGAACATAGCCAGTGACAAAGCAGCAACAGAGAAACAAGCCCCTTTCCTCCCTCACACAGTCTTCCAACCCCAGGTCATTTTCCTTGTACACCCCGCCAAGACCCTGTGGGCCTGCATTTGCTGGGATTTAGAAGAACGAGAGGGGGTCTCATTGAACCCTATCGAATATTGAAAGGCCTAGATAGCGTGGACACGGAGAGGATGTTTCCTATAGTGTGGGAGTCTTAGAACCAGAGGGCACAGCCTCAGAATAGAAGGACATTCCTTTAGAACAGAGATGAGGAGGAATTTCTTGAGCCAGAGGACAGTGAATCTGTGGAATACATTACCACAGGCGGCTGTGGAGGCTAAGTCATTAGGTATATTTAAAGTGGAGGCTAATTAGTACGGGCATCAAAGGTTATGGGGAGAAGGCAGGAGAGGGTTAAATTAGCCATGATCTAAATTGACAGCAGAGTTGATTTGATAAGCCGAATATCTCCTATATCTTTTGGTCTTATATTTCATCCGCCCTGCCCTTGCCACGAACGGTCTGTATACTCTCCTCGCAGTACATGGTTGGTTTCTGGACAGACTTGCTGTAAATAGATTGGCTGCTGCGCTGACCCATTTCACTTCCGCCAGTACACTTGGAAAGAATGATTTTCACCATGTATTGCAATCATCTGTGAGTCAGACTGATTGAGCTAAATATGACACAGAGCAGAGACAGTCAGCAATTACGTTTCAGGCCAGAGGTTGGGCAGTGGGCGAGAAAGAAAATGTCAGCAGGGTTTAACATGCCGAAGTTTTAGGTGATACCAATTGGAAAGCAAGTAGAGAGGGGGCAGTGAGCTAGCTGGGAAAGCTGGAGCCTGCGGTGTCTCTCAGGTTAAACTCACGAGTACAGATGAACCAAAGGACGATGCATCTCAGCTTGGTACAAGTCTGACCAAGACCACAAGACACAGCTCAGTCCATCACACAAACCAACCTCCCTCCATTGACTCTGTCTACACTTCCCACTGCCTTGGGAAAGTAGCTAGCATAGTCAAGGACCTCTCCCACCCCAGGCCCAGACAGTCTCTCTTTGGCCCCTCCCAGAAGGCAGAAGATTAAAAAAAAGCTTGAGCACACATACCGCCAGGCTGAAGCATCTTATCCCGCTGTTATCAACCTCTTGCACAATAAGAATCTTATCCCGCTGTTATCAACCTCTTGCACAATAAGAATCTTATCCCGTTGTTATCAACCTCTTGCACAATAAGAATCTTATCCCGCTGTTATCAACCTCTTGCACAATAAGAATCTTATCCCGCTGTTATCAACCTCTTGTACAATAAGAATCTTATCCCACTGTTATCAACCTCTTGCACAATAAGAATCTTATCCTGCTGTTATCAACCTCTTGCACAATAAGAATCTTATCCCGCTGTTATCGACCTCTTGCACAATAAGAATCTTATCCCGTTGTTATCAACCTCTTGCACAATAAGAATCTTATCCCACTGTTATCAACCTCTTGCACAATAAGAATCTTATCCTGCTGTTATCAACCTCTTGCACAATAAGAATCTTATCCCGCTGTTATCAACCTCTTGTACAATAAGAATCTTATCCCACTGTTATCAACCTCTTGCACAATAAGAATCTTATCCTGCTGTTATCAACCTCTTGCACAATAAGAATCTTATCCCGCTGTTATCGACCTCTTGCACAATAAGGATGAATCCTTGATCTCTTAATCTTCCCCACACAGCCCTCACATCTTGTTGTCTCCCTTCTCTGTAGCTGTAACACAATATTCTGACTTTTCCCTTGTATTTTGTACTACATCAATGTATGGAATGACCTGGTATGCAAACCAAAGATTCTCACTGAGAATGCAAGAGATTCAGCAGATGCTGGAAATCCAAAGCAACAAACATAAAATGCTGGAGGAACTCAGCAGGCCAGGCAGCATCAATGGAGGGGAATAAGCAGTTGAGACCCTTCATGAAGACTGGAAAGGAAGGGGGACTGCATGTGGGGGATGGAGCAAATGAGAGAGGCAATACTGAGTAGGTGTCTGAACAACGAGCAATTTATTGTCAGTGGTACGCACCAGGACATCAGACAAAGCTAATAGACTTCAGGGAAGCCTTATACACCTCACTGCATGTGATTACACAGAAAACTTCATTAACTAAGCTTGTCGATTATATTTCTCCACTTACATCATTAACCAGGCTTAATTAACAGTAAAACTAAGTGTTCATTGCAGAATAAAACACTTAATTTGTCTGTAACTTTGACTTAGCTAACAGCAAGCCTAATTTTCATCCAAAACAATAGTAGTCTGTTACAACATGAACAACTTCTGTAGCTTGGTGTAGATACACCTGCTTTCCGTCTCTCTGTTGTTGAATGGTGTCAGTGGTTGTCCATTACCACATCAGCACAAGCTATATCCTTTGTTCTAGTTAGTCATCATCATCATTATGTGCCCTGTGGTATGACGTGGGTGATCATGGTCTTCCTATCCCTGACCAGGATTGTTCCTGGCAAATTTTTCTACAGAAGTGATTTGCCATTGCCTTCTTCTGGGCAGTGTCTTTACAAGACGGGTGACCCCAACCATTATCAATACTCTTCAGAGATTGTCTGCCTGGTGTCAGTGGTTGCATAACCAGGATTTATGATCTGCATTGTGGCTGCTCGTATGGCCATCCACCACCTGTTCCCATGGCTTCACATGACCCTGATATGGGGGAGGGAGCGCAGAGGGGGTTAATAAGTACAACATTTTTCCCCAGGGTGACCTGCAGTCTTGCGGAGGGAAGGAGTAGCCTACACCTCCTTTGGTAGGGATGTATCTACCTGGCACACTGCCACCCAATTACTAGTGGTTAGTTATTAATCCTCTCTATTTGTCCCCTATATCACTTGGTAAATGTGACACCGATAAACTATTTACCTTTTACAAACAAGTGCCTGTTCATTATGGTTGGTAATCATGCATTATCAATTACCAACAACCAGCAGGCACTTGGAAATGAAAGGAGGGAATTTCCTGAGTGGCTTCTCTTAACTTAATATCACTCTTTGCTCCTCGAACATTTATAACAATGCCAGTGTTGTAGAAAGTTTTGGGACTTGTAGTGGTTAGAGTAACACTTTACATCACCACTGATTGGGACTCAATTCCTGCTGGTCTGTACGTTCTCCCTGTGACTTTGTGAGTTTCCTTTGGGTGCTCTGGTTCCCTCCCACTGTCCAAAGACACAGGGGTTAGGGGTAATGAGCTGTGGGTACACCATGCTGGCACCTGAAGGTTGCAGGCTGCCCCCAGCACATCCTCAGACTCTATCGGTCCTTGACATAAGCTATGTTCTTTGGTATTTCAACGTTTCGATGTACATGTAACAAATAAAATTAATCTGAAAGGACTTGCAGAAGAGCACGTTCTTGATGGAAAAACTTTGCAGATTATGGAAGTGCTTGGTGGCTGCAAGATCTACAAACGTTATAATTTTCAGCCTCTGAAGGACTTCTCCTGTCCTTCAACGTTTCACCAACCTACATTTCAGTTTTCTTCTGCAGAACTGTGATGTGATATCGGTCAATCACTTATCTTCAAATCTTTTTCTTTGGTGCAAATGAAGTTCACACTATGAATATTTATTCCAACATCACAACAACCTGACAGTTACTGAGAACATGGTTCAGGCACCTCCTCTAGATGTATTTTTAGCCAACCTGTTTTTTTGGTTGGTGACTTTTGGAACTGAGAAAGGGCAGGAGGAAAAGACTGTAGGCTCGGCCAGCTCCTTTATGGGTGTTAGCCTCCCCACCAACGAGAACATTTTCAAAAGGTGGAGCCTTAAAAAGGCAGCATCCATCATAAAGGATGCCTATTACCCCTTTTCATTGCCACCATCAGAGGTGCAGGAGCCTGAAGACACACACTCAATGATTCAGGAACAGCTTCTTCCCGTCTGCCATCAGATTTCTGAATGTACAATGAACCCGCAAACAATAGCTCAGTATATTTGCTCTCTTTTTGCACTTATTTTTTAAAATATGCATTTCTATTTTAATTTATATTATTTTTTAAATGTATTGCATTGTACTGCTGCCGCAAAAATAACACTTTTTACAATATATGTCGATTTTTAAAAACTGATTCTGATTCCGACATGACCAACTGCTCTCCTGTGTGGAAGTCCTCATGAAGAGCCTCGGCTCGAAACATCGACACTTTATTCCCCTCCGCAGATGCTGCCTGACCTGCTGAGTTCCTCCAGCATTTTGTGTGTGATTCTCCGAATTTCCGGCATCTGCAGGATCTCTTGTGATTATGATTTCCTCTCCTGTGGTCTCCCTCTCCCGGAGCCTGCGCTGGTTTCCTGCCCTGGTACAGGTGCAGGTTACAGTTTGTGATGGGACTGGCTCAGACATTCTGCACCTGCCCTCTCCCCACAACCCCCCCCAACCCCCAGTTCCTGACTCCGAGGCTCAGAGTGACATATCTCACACATTACAGGGTGGCAGTAATATATCAAACGATTCCAGGCTTGAGATTAGAAAGCATCAAGTTAATGAATGTTGCTGTACTTCACCTCCAGTTGTTCCCTTCAGAATGGTCTGCACTGTCTGCCATTCCTTACTCGCTGAGATCTGACTGGAATATAAAAGCAAGGATGGCAGGTTGAGGCTTTATAAGGCTCTGGTAAGGCCTCACTTGGAGTATTTTGAGCAGTTTTGAGTCCCTTAAGTAAGAAAGAATGTGCTGACATTGGAGAGGATTCAAAGGAGGTTTGTAAAAATGATTCCAGGATTGAAAGGCTTGTCATACGAAGAGCATTTGATGGCTCTGGGCCTGTACTCACTGGAATTCAGAAGAATGAGGGATGACCTAAATGAGACCTATCGAATGTTGAAAGGCCTCGATAGTGTGGATGTGGAGAGGATGTTTCCTGTGGTAGGGTAGTCTAAGACCAGAGGACACAGCCTTAGAATAGAGAGGCGTCCCTTTAGATGAGGAGGAATTTCTTTAGCCAGAGAGTGGTGAATCTGTGGAATTTGTTTCCACATGCAGTTGTAGAGGCCAAGTCATTGGGTATATTCAAGGCAGAGGTTGATAGAATTTTGATTAGTTAGGACACAAAGGGATATGGGGAAGGCGGGAGATTGGAACTGAGAGGGAACTGGATCAGCCGTGATGAAATGATGGAGCAGGCTTGATGGGTCAAATGGCCTAATTCTGCTCCTATATCTTATGGTCTTAAGGTCCCATCTTCAGTCTTTTCAGTGACTAAATTCTCAGGAATCTCACACCCATAATTCTTGCTCACTGATCCATGCAACAGTTCCTCAATTTCAAAATTCATTTCCTCTTGATTCAAATTCCTGCACGGCCTCACCTCTTCCTCCTATTCACAGTTTCCCGAGATGCTGCATGGTAACAGGACTTACAAGGCCATAATGCCTGATCATGTGACCAATTAACCCACTAATTAACAGGGCACAAACATAGAACATAGAACACTACAGCGCAGTACAGGCCCTTCAGCCCATGATGCTGTGCAAACCTTTTAACCTACTCTAAGGTCAGTCTAACCCTTCCCTCCCACATATCCCTCCATTTTTTTTTATCATCCATGTGCCCATCTAAGAATTTCTTAAACGTTCCTAACGTATCTGCCTCCATCACCACCCCGGCAGCACATTTCATTCACCCACCACTCTCTATGGAAAGCAAAACACCTCTGACATCCCCCTATACTTTCCTCCAATCACCTTAGAATTGTGCTGACATGTATTAGCTATTTCTGCCCTGGGAAAAATCTTTGGCCACCCACTCTGTCTGTGCCTCATATCATCAAGACACCACTGATCCTCCTTTGCTCCAAAGAGAAAAGCCTTAGCTCTCCCAACCTTTCGTCATTAGACAACCCCTCCACCCTCTTTGCCTCTCTCTGCTCTGCTAAACCTCCCTCATAGTTTTTGGTCACCTGCCCTAATGTCTCCAAATGCTAGAGTGGAGAGGTGATTTTGTTGTACTGAAAGAGTTGTACAAGTACAGTGCTGTTGCCATGCTGAAGTAAAGCGATACACGAATCCTGGGTTCCTCTGAGCTTAAGCGGTAGAGGTGGATACATTCAGCGGTACAGGTGGATACATTCAGCGGTACAGGTGGATACATTCAGCGGTAGAGGTAGATACATTCAGCGGTACAGGTGGATACATTCCGCGGTAGAGGTGGATACATTCCGCGGTACAGGTGGATACATTCCGCGGTAGAGGTGGATACATTCCGCGGTAGAGGTGGATACATTCCGCGGTAGAGGTAGATACATTCAGCGGTAGAGGTAGATACATTCCGCGGTAGAGGTAGATACATTCCGCGGTAGAGGTGGATACATTCCGCGGTAGAGGTAGATACATTCAGCGGTAGAGGTAGATACATTCAGCGGTAGAGGTGGATACATTCCGCGGTAGAGGTGGATACATTCCGCGGTACAGGTGGATACATTCCGCGGTAGAGGTGGATACATTCCGCGGTAGAGGTGGATACATTCTGCGGTAGAGGTAGATACATTCAGCGGTACAGGTGGATACATTCCGCGGTAGAGGTGGATACATTCAGCGGTACAGGTGGATACATTCAGCGGTAGAGGTGGATACATTCAGCGGTAGAGGTAGATACATTCAGCGGTAGAGGTGGATACATTCAGCGGTAGAGGTGGATACATTCCGCGGTAGAGGTAGATACATTCAGCGGTACAGGTGGATACATTCCGCGGTAGAGGTGGATACATTCAGCGGTACAGGTGGATACATTCAGCGGTAGAGGTGGATACATTCCGCGGTAGAGGTGGATACATTCCGCGGTAGAGGTAGATACACTCAGCGGTAGAGGTAGATACACTCAGCGGTAGAGGTAGACGCATTCAGCTAGAAACTCTCAGGTAGGCACATACATGATAGAAAAATCAGCATCATAATCAGAATCAGGCTTAACATCCCTGGCATATGGCATGAAAGTTGTTTTTTGCAGAAGCAGTGCATTGCAATACATAATAATAAAATCTGTAAATTACCATAAGGAATGGTATATATTTTAAAAAGTTAAATTAAATAAGATGTGCAAAAAGAGGAAACAAAGTGGCAAGTGTTCATAGGTTCAATGTCCACTCAGAGATCAGTTGGCAGAGCGGAAGAAGCTGTTCCTGAATCACTGACTTGTGTCTTTAGGCTTCTGTACCTCCTCCCTGATGTTGGCAATGAGAAGAGGGTACGTCCTGGGTAATGGGGGCCCCTCAATCTCGGATGCCGCCATTTTGAGGGTTATGTCAGAAATAGAGGGCTATGTAGGAGGGAAAGTTTAGAGTGATCTTGGAGTAGAGTAAAAGGTCAGTGCAACTTAGCGAGCTGAAAGGCTTGTACTGTGCTGTAATGTTCTATGTTCTACGTGCTATTACAAGGACGTTACTTTCTCTGAGTGACCATAAGTGAGTTGGAAATGATTTGGTCTTGAAAGGACACCCAACTCTCAGACTGAACAGCTCTGTGCAGAAGCTGAAATATTTATTCCCTTGTGAGCCCACAGCGAGAACATGGAAGTTACCACAAACCGTGTGGGACAACAGAACCATTTCCGAACAAAGTACTGCAAACCATGTTCTCTCACAGACGTTGCTTCTGAATTCGCTGAAAAGACATTGGGACAGGAGAACAGTTCTGCTTTTGCAGCAACACACAACATGTCGGATAGTGGGTGGGATGGCCGTCTATCACTGTTTACTAGGCAGGGAAAGCTCATTTGCAACTGGACACCGCATCCAGATGTGTCAGACCCAGCCTGGGCTCTAGATCCAGATGTGCTCAGATCCACCCTAGGCACAGGGTCCAGATGTGTCAGACCCACCCTGAACTCTGGATCCAGATGTAGTCAAACCCACCCTGGGCCCGGGGTCCTGATGTGTAAGACCAATGCTGAGCTCTGGGTACAGATGTGGTCAAACCTACCCTGGGCCCGGGGTCCTGATGTGTAAGTCCAATGCTGAGCTCTGGGTACAGATGTGGTCAAACCCACCCTGGGCACTGTGTCCAGATGTGGTCAGATCCACCCTGGGCACTGAGTCCAGATGTGTTCAAACCCACCCTGGGCCCGGGGTCCTGATGTGTAAGACCAATGTTGAGCTCTGGGTACAGATGTGGTCAAACCCACCCTGGGCACTGTGTCCAGATGTGGTCAGATCCACCCTGGGCACTGAGTCCAGATGTGTTCAAACTCACACTGGGCATTGGGTCCAGATGTGTTAGACCAATGCTGAGCTCTGGGTCCAGATGTGGTCAAACCCACCCTGGGCCCGGGGTCCTGATGTGTAAGACCAATGCTGAGCTCTGGGTCCAGATGTGGTCAAACCCACCCTGGGCCCGGGGTCCTGATGTGTAAGACCAATGTTGAGCTCTGGGTACAGTTGTGGTCAAACCCACCCTGGGCACTGTGTCCAGATGTGGTCAGATCCACCCTGGGCACTGAGTCCAGATGTGTTCAAACTCACACTGGGCATTGGGTCCAGATGTGTTAGACCAATGCTGAGCTCTGGGTCCAGATGTGGTCAAACCCACCCTGGGCACTGAGTCCAGATGTGGTCAAACTCACACTGGGCACTGTGTCCAGATGTGGTCAGATCCACCCTGGGCACTGAGTCCAGATGTGGTCAAACTCACCCTGGGCACTGTGTCCAGATGTGGTCAGATCCACCCTGGGCACTGTCCAGATGTGGTCAAACTCACACTGGGAACTGGGTCCAGATGTGTTAGACCAATGCTGAGCTCTGGGTCCAGATGTGGTCAGACACACACAGTTTCAAGTTAGTGTTAGACTCATTTAACAGGCTTTCAGGTGGACATATCAATAGTCAGGGAATGGAGAGATATTCTTTTGATCATGTGCAGGCAAAAGGGATTGGTCTAATCTGGCACCATGCTCTGCATAGACATTATGGACTTTAATGGCCTGTTCTGTGCTGTTGTCAAGTTAAGTTTCTTCCCCATTGCTAACCCTGGTGAACAAACAGAAAATTGTGTCATGCGTCCAGCTTCCAACTAACGGTGGCTGATGTACTGGCTGCTCCTAATTTTCTGTGATCCGTCTGAAATCTAATTTGACTTTATGGAAATATTAACTGCCATTCTGACAGTAATCAGAATACAGTCTTTAGAAATGAGAACATAGAACGTAGAACATTACTGCACCACACTGTCCCTTCAGCCCACAATGTTGTGCCAGCCTCTTGACCTACTCCAAGATCAATCTAACCCTTCCTTCCTACCTAGCCCTCTATTTTTCTATCATCCATGTGGCTTTCTCTTAAATATCCTGAATGTATCTGCCTCTACCACCACCCCTGTCAGTGCGTTCCATGCACCTAACATCCTTTGTGTAAAAAAAAACACCTCTGAAATTTCCCTCTATCCTTTCCTCCAATCACCTTAAAATTATGCCAGCTCGTATCAGCCATTTTGTGTGCAGGAAGTCTAAGAGTCCTCAGGAATTGTAACCATTGAGGCTGGTGACTCCTTTCCTCACTCCAGGAGTTTAACAGTGTGTAATACCTGACACTTTGTGTTAAGTGCTGGTGACTGGAAGTGTGGTGGCAGGAGGTATTTCTGAAGGATCGTGTCACAAACAGGAAATGTGACGGACAGGAGGTGTTAGAAAGGATGTATGGAGGACAAGAAGTCAAACAAACTGATATAAAATGGTGGTAATTTTAAACAAATAGACTTTGTGCTAGATGGCAGAAATGGAACGCTAGAAGAGTAGGACTGAGTAAGCATAATAAGCAGGAGGACTGATAGAATTGGCTAGCCATGTAGCATCTGTGCAGAGAGAAACAGTTCAGGCTGCAGTCAAAGATGCTTTGACACATTTAACGGGCTGGATTCAGCGCCAATGGAAAGGGTTGCAATTATGGCTGGAAATTCTGCCCTATCCATCCTTCCACAAGTCAGGGGCCATGGAAGGCTGGTACCAGGAAGGTCATCATCTCACTTCCCACTGGGAAACCAAAACTGACCTCCAAACATCGATATGGGAGCCAGCCCCTTAGTTATTGCTTCGATCTAAAGTTCTTCAACACAGTCCATCTTCTCTTTCCTTCACACTCTCATCTACATGGTGTTGTCCCTCGGTGGAGGATGGTGGGATAGAACCATAGAACCATAGAAACTACAGCACAGAAACAGGCCCTTTGGCCCTTCTTGGCTGTGCTGAAACATTTTCTGCCTAGTCCCACTGACCTGCACACGGACCATATCCCTCCATACACCTCCCATCCATGTATCTGTCCAATTTATTCTTAAATGTTAAAAAAGAACCCGCATTTACCACCTCGTCTGGCAGCTCATTCCATACTCCCACCACTCTCTGTGTGAAGAAGCCCCCCACTAATGTTCCCTTTAAACTTTCCCCCCCTCACCCTTAACCCATGTCCTCTGGTTTTTTTCTCCCCTTGCCTCAGTGGAAAAAGCCTGCTTGCATTCACTCTATCTATACCCATCATAATTTTATATACCTCTATCAAATCTCCCCTCATTCTTCTACGCTCCAGGGAATAAAGTCCTAACCTATTCAACCTTTCTCTGTAACTGAGTTTCTCAAGTCCCGGCAACATCCTTGTAAACCTTCTCTGCACTCTTCCAACCTTATTTATATCTTTCCTGTAATTTGGTGACCAAAACTGAACACAATACTCCAGATTCGGCCTCACCAATGCCTTATACAACCTCATCATAACATTCCAGCTCTTATACTCAATACTTTGATTAATAAAGGCCAATGTACCAAAAGCTCTCTTTACGACCCTATCTACCTGTGACGACACTTTTAGGGAATTTTGTATCTGTATTCCCAGATCCCTCTGTTCCACTGCACTCCTCAGTGCCTTACCATTAACCCTGTATGTTCTACGTTGGTTTGTCCTTCCAACGTGCAATACCTCACACTTGTCAGTATTAAACTCCATCTGCCATTTTTCAGCCCATTTTTCCAGCTGGTCCAAGTCCCTCTGCAGGCTCTGAAAACCTTCCTCACTGTCTACTACACCTCCAATCTTTGTATCATCAGCAAACTTGCTGATCCAATTTACCACATTATCATCCAGATCATTGATATAGATGACAAATAACAATGGACCCAGCACTGATCCCTGTGGCACACCACTAGTCACAGGCCTCCACTCAGAGAAGCAATTCTCTACCACCACTCTCTGGCTTCTTACATCGAGCCAATGTCTAATCCAATTTAACACCTCTCCATGTATACCTAGCGACTGAATTTTCCTAACTAACCTCCCATGCGGGACCTTGTCAAAGGCCTTACTGAAGTCCATGTAGACAATATCCACTGCCTTCCCTTCATCCACTTTCCTGGTAACCTCCTCGAAAAATTCCAACAGATTGGTCAAACATGACCTACCACGCACAAAGCCATGTTGACTCTCCCTAATAAGCCCCTGTCTATCCAAATGCTTGTAGATTCTGTCTCTTAGTACTCCCTCCAATATCTTACCTACTACTGACGTTAAACTCACCGGCCTATAATTTCCCGGATTACTTTTCCATCCTTTTTTAAACAACGGAACAACATGAGCCACTCTCCAATCCTCTGGCACTTCACCCGTAGACAGCGACATTTTAAATATTTCTGCCAGGGCCCCCGCAATTTCAACACTAGTCTCCTTCAAGGTCTGAGGGAACACTCTGTCAGGTCCCGGGGATTTATCCACTTTAATTTTCCTCAGGACAGCAAGCACCTCCTCCTTTTCAATCTGTACAGTTTCCATGGTCTCACTACTTGATTCCCTCAATTCCATAGATTTCATGCCAGCTTCCTTAGTAAATACAGACGCAAAAAACCTATTTAAGATCTCCCCCATTTCCTTTGGTTCCGCACAAAGCTGACCACTCTGATCTTCAAGAGGACCAATTTTATCCCTTACAATCCTTTTGCTCTTAATATACTTGTAAAAGCTCTTTGGATTATCCTTCACTTTGACTGCCAAGGTAACCTCATGTCTTCTTTTTGCCCTCCTGATTTCTTTCTTAAGTATTTTCTTGCACTTCTTATACTCCTCAAGCACCTGATTTACTCCCTGTTTCCTATACATTTCATACAACTCCCTCTTCTTCTTTATCAGAGTTGCAATATCCCTTGAGAACCAAGGTTCCTTATTCCTATTCAATTTGCCTTTAATCCTGACAGGAACATACAAACTCTGCACTCTCAAAATTTCCGCTTTGAAGGCTTCCTACCTACTGATGACATCTTTGCCAGAGAACAACCTGTCCCAATCCACGCTTTTTAGATCCTTTCTCATTTCCTCAAATTTGGCCTTCTTCCAGTTCAGAACCTCAACCCTAGGACCAGATCTATCCTTGTCCATGATCAAATTGAAACTAATGGTGTTATGATCTCTGGAACCAAAGTGCTCCCCTACACACACTTCTGTCACTTGCCCTAATTCGTTTCCTAACAAGAGATCCAATATTGCATCCCCTCAAGTTGGTCCCTCTATATACTGATTTAGAAAACTTTCCTAAACACAATTTACAAACTCTAAACCATCTAGACCCCTAACAGTATGGGAGTCCCAATCAATGTATGGAAAATTAAAATCCCCTACCACCACAACTTTATGTTTCCTGCAGTTGCCTGCTATCTCTCTGCAGATTTGCTCTTCCAAGTCTCGTTGACTATTGGGTGGTCTGTAATACAATCCCACTAATGTGGCCATACCTTTCCTGTTTCTCAGCTCCACCCATAAGGACTCAGTAGACAAGCCCTCTAATCTGTCCTGCCTGAGCACTGCTGTAATATTTTCCCTAACAAGCAATGCTACTCCCCCACCTTTCATTCCTCTGCCTCGATCACATCTGAAACATCGGAACCCTGGAATATTAAGCTGCCAGTCCTGCCCCTCCTGTAGCCAAGTTTCACTAATTGCTACAACATCATAATTCCACGTGTCAATCCACGCCCTCAACTCATCCGCCTTCCCCGCAATACTCCTAGTATTGAAATATATACACCTCAGAAGATTTTTACCACCATTCACAACCTTTCTGTCAGCGGATTTGCTTGAACTTTTAACATCATTTATTTTCACCCCAGCCACACTGTCAGCTCTGGCACTCTGGTTCCCATCCCCCTGCAAATCTAGTTTAAAGCCCCCCAATAGCACTAACAAACCTCCCTGAAAGGATATTGGTCCCCCTGTGGTTCGAGTGTAACCCGTCTCTCCTGTACAGGTCCCACCTGCCCCAGAAGAGTTCCCAATGATCCTGAAATCTGAAACCCTGCCCCTACACCAGTTCCTCAGCCACTTGTTCCTCCTCCAGAGCATCCTATTCCTACCCTCACTGGCACCTAGCACAGGTAGCAATCCTGAGATTACCACCCTTGAGGTCCTGCTTTTCAACTTCCTACCAAGCTCTCTATACTCACTGTCCAGGACCTCCTCACTCTTCCTTGCTATGTCATTGGTACCGATGTGCACCACGACATCTGGCTGGTCACCCTCCCATTTCAGAATGTTATGCAATCGATCAGAGATATCCTTGACCCTGGCACCCGGGAGGCAACAAACCATCCTGGATTCTCTGTCATGACCACAGAACCTGGACAGTGTCTCTGTAGAGGAGGTGAATGGTGAGCACAGCTTGCATTAATAGGGCTCTTCCATCTTCTTCAGCGAGCTATGTTTCAGTTAAGAATTTCCATCTTTCACTTTGTGGTTGTAAGTAATTTGCAGTGGTTTTATAGAATTTTCCTATTTAGTTAGACTTAAACCACTCAAGCTACACATTATTCCCAGATTTAAAATATTTCTTAAAATTTGTCTAAATCCATTTAAATAAAAATCAAAAATCTGCAGATGATGACAATCTGAAACAGAGACAGAAAATGGTAGAAATACTTGGTTAGTAGAAAGAGGAACCGTTATCAGCTCAGGTCAAATACACTTTGGTAGCTCGTCAACATGAAGCATTAGCTCTGCTTCCTCTTTTCACAGAACCTGCCTCGTCGGCTGTTTCCAACACTTCTCTGTTTCTGTCTGAAATCCACTTAAGCTGCTTGCAGATGTTCTGAGCCCCAGAGGCACTGAGGATCAGTGAAAGTGCGCAAAACATGACAAGGCAAGGCTTAGGATGATGATGTCCAGGGAAGGATACCTTACAGCGAGTGTGCAGTCAATTCAGGAACAAAAACATTTGAAGAGCATAGCTTCCATTTGCACAGCAGGGGACTGGGGCCATTTGACATTCTGAGAAAAAGGAAAGATGCAAACAAAGTATGCAAGACATAGACTAATTATCAGTCAGTTGCTTTACTTATTCTGAAGTATTATTGGCCTTTAACATAGATACACTAATGGCCGTTAATAGGGGGGATCCCATTGAAACCTATTGAGTGTTGAGAGACCTCAATGGAGTGGATGTGGAGAATAAGTTTCCTGTGGTGGGGGATGAGCCTCTGAGTGCAGATTCATGCTGCAGGTGCCTCAGGAAGACAGAGTGGCCAGGGTGAGTGGGAGGGCCGGGTGTGAGCAGTGAGTCAGAATGAAAACGGCCTGGTCAGTAACAAACGGTGATATAGGGGAGAGTTGATCAGAGAGCAGGTATTGCTTACTTGCACTGGCCCTTTCACACCACTTCAAAGTTTGAAGAAAGTTTATTATCAAAGTGCACGTATTCTGCCCTGCGATTCATTTTCTTGCAGACCTGCCTGATGTTCACAAGCAATTTGTTAACAATGAATGGAAATTAAAAAAAACGAGATTTTCTTTCCCAGGATGCAGCTGGAAGCCAAACAAATCCTGCTGACAATTTGTTGGGTTTAAACTAATCTCAGATATATGGCTGTTGATCAGCAAGACATGTACACCTTTCTTCCCCATAGAACCATCTCTTCCTCTCATACACACTCACACACACACACCCACACACACTCTCTCTCTCTCACAGACACACACACACACACAACCTCTCTCTCACACACACACATCCACACACAGACACTCTCTCTCTCTCACACACACACACACACACACACACACACACACACACACACACACTCATTCACACACAGACACACACACATGCACACACACATACAGTACGTACACACACACACATACAGTACACACACACACCCACACACCCACACACACACGCACACACACGCGCACACACGCACACCCCCACACACTCTCTATCTCTCTCACACACACACACCCACACACACAATCTCTCTCTCTCTCTCTCTCTCTCTCACATACACATACACACTCATTCACACACAGACACACACACATACAGTACGTACACACACACACATACAGTACACACACACACCCACCCACACACACACTCTCTCACACACACACACACTCTCTCTCTCTCACACACACACACACACACACTCATTCACACACAGACACACACACATGCACACACACATACAGTACGTACACATACACATACAGTACACACACCCACACACACCCACACACACACGCGCACACACACACACCCCCACACACTCTCTATCTCTCTCACACACACACACCCACACACGCAATCTCTCTCTCTCTCTCTCACATACACACACACACACTCATTCACACACAGACACACACACACATGCACACACACATACAGTACACACACACACCCACCCACACACACACTCTCTCACACACACACACACACACACACACACACTCACACATACATGCAGTACGTACACACACACATACATACACACACACATACACACACACACACACACACACACGCACACATACACACACACACATACACACACCTCTTATGGAAGAGAATTCCAAAGATTCATGAATAAAAAGAGAAAATCAATTCAGTTCATGTCTGCCTTCAGTGGGTGAGCATTGTTTTAAAACAGTGATCTCCCGTTCGAGACTCTACCAGAATAGCAGCTCTTTCGTGCTTCACTCCCTCCTTTCATACAAGACTGGCCATTCAGCCTTTCATCATAAGACCACCATCCCATTTCAGCTACTAAAGTTCAAAGTTCAAAGTAAATGTATTATCGAAGTACATATATGACACCATATACAACCCTGAGATTCATTTTCTTGTGGGCATACTCAATAGATCTATAGAATAATGACCTCAGCATAATTAATGAAAGACCACACAACTTGGGTACTCAACCAGGTTGCAGAAAACAACAAATTGTGGAAATAGAAAAAGAAAGAATGAATAATAATAATAAATAAATGAGCAATAAATATTGAGAACATGAAATGAGGAGTCCTTGAACATGAGTCCGTTAGATGTGGGACCACCTCAGTTATGGGACTGTTATGACACACACTCATCCACACCAGCTTCCGAGGTTCAGATGCTCTGATTCCCTGGAGAATGGATAGCTGGCACGCCCCTTTAGAGATTCAGGACAATCCTGCTAACTGGTAACCATGTTTTGGTTGCCAAGGATTGAGCATTTAAGGAGCACCTAAACAGAGGTTGGGTGTTCAGTCATAAGCCTACTCATGATATTGTTTATCGCCTTGCTTCGGAAACCCCAGCATCTGGGCCCAATTCATCCTCGTCAAGGACTCTCGTCACAGTACAATTGAGCCGTCATGGACCCAATGGGGTGTTGGAGTCTTTCATCAGCTGTGGCCAGAGCTCGGAGATGCACAACCTCCAGGTCGCCTCGTGCCAGCTTCTTCAGGGAGGAAGGCAAAGTGGCTGATCTGAGACTGTCCGCCACTCCGTGGAGCCAGTCCATCTTCCCATGTCGGAGAAATGTGATGGTGACTCGGGTTCTTCCTGCGGTTTCCTCATCCGACGCTCATTAGTGTTCGAGCTCCAGCTGTCCCGGTTCCCTTTGGAGCACGGAACAGTTGCCTTCATGATCTTGTTCTGGCTGGAAGAGTCCTGGACTGGGCCACCGCTGATTGCCAATGGTCAGAGATTTGCTCTTATTCGGAGGAATTCATAGTTGCCAGGAGGAAGGTGTTCCATCACTCCGCCGGGGCTGGGCGAGCCTCAGACCGCCTGATGAAGATTCGACGGGGTGGAAGGTCAGCAGCAGACTACCTGATTGAGTTTCAGACCTTGGCCCAAGAAAATGGCTGGAACTGGGAGGCCTTGACCATGCTATACCATCACGGACTCCGAGATGAATCCGAGGCCTTGGGAGAACTTAGATCGACCGATCCATTCGTCTCAATAATCGCCTGGCAGAGTGCAAGTAGGACTACATTAAGAGTTCGAAGAGGGCTAGCCCGAGCCCAGCCTCAACGCTTCATGGTTCCACCAGCAGCTCCACCTCCCAATCTCAGACCATGACTGGCCTGTCTCTGGCTCAGGATCCTGTCGAGCCCATGCAAACTGGCCACATAAGAATCTCTGTCGAAGAGTGGTTCCGGTGTCGGAGTCAAGGTTGCTGCCATTACTGCGGGGTAGCAGGTCACCCGAAGCTGCAGCTGTCGGGAGAACTGTTCAGACCAAACGGTGTCGGGAGGACTGTGACAGTAGCAGCTGCTCCCCCAACCTCACAGATTTTGGTGTCACGCTGAGGACGGAGATCTCTTGGGGTGTGAACCGACAAGAGGTGAATGTTTTTTTGGACTCTAGGGAAGCTGGATATTTCCTGGACTTGGGGACTGCCCATCGGCTCAATATACCACTGCAGCAGTGGAGTCAGCCCGTGCCCATAACTGTCTCAGATGGCCGTTCGGCTGGTTCCAGGCAGATCCAGCAGCATACATTGTTCTTATGGATGAGGATAGAGGATCATGTGGAGGAAATTAGTTTCTATGCCATTGAGCTTTCTCACGTTCCCCTGATCCTCAGGCATCCTTTGCCCTCCCAGCATAACCCTTCTGTGAACTGGAAGGAAGGGAGGATCATTACATGGTCCAGTTGCTGCGAGAAGGTATGATTTTGGCTTGGTGTTCTGACCAGCGGCTGATGAGGGGCAGACTTCTGCTCAGGGTCTTCAGGACACCCAGTCATGCCTTCAAGGTAAGACAAGCTGGCCCCAGCCAATAGGCCTGTGTGAGTCCCAACCCTGTCCTGTCAGGGGTCTGCTGGTTCAGGAGAAAACCAAAGGTGTGCCTAATCAGTCTGGAACTCTAGCAGCTAAGCCAAAGGGCACCATTTTCCAGGTCCCGACTAAGGGGAGGGCTCCAAAACAGAGACCCTTGGAGCCTGCTCCCAGGGGTACAGGGACCATCTGTCGCGCCTCGCTGCTGAAGTCTGAGGAGATGAACGAGGATTTGGACTGTGATTTGGCCTCTGTTTTCATTAAAGACTCTTGTGGACCAATGGTGGTGGTGGGGGGGGGTACTCTGGGGTCTGCCAAATCACCCCCACCACTGACTGATTCTTAGAGGAACGTTCAGGGGTAATCGCAGCATCCAAGCTGGTAGAAATCCCTTCAGTCTACGAGGATTGAGAAGAGGTCTTCGGTAAGGGAAAGGCCTCAACTCTTCCACTGTTTTGACCCTACAACTGTGCTATGAATCTATTGCCTGGTACTTGTCTTCCACGGGGTCGATTACAGTATACGCCCAGAGAGAACACTATGGAGGAGTTCATGAAGGAGACTCTTGCCAAGAGATTCATTCCATCCTTCACCTCTCCAGCCAGTGCTGGCTTCTTCCCCGTGCAGAAGAGGGATGGGAGCCAGTGGCCTTGCATTGATTATAGAGAACAGAATTGCATAACGGTCAAAAATTGTTACCCTTTTCTACTCATGAACACTGTTCTCAAGATTCTCCAAGGGGCAAGAATATTCACACTTGAATATAATCTGGTTGGCATAAGGAGGGTGATGAGTGGAAGATGGCATTTAACACACCAACAGAGAACCATAAGTATCTGGTCATGACCTTTGGCCTTGCAAAAGCCCCAGCAGTTTTCCAGGCCTTTATAAACGACGTGCTCTGGGATGTTCTCCATAAGTACGCCTTGGTCTACTTGGACAACATCTTAATTTTCTCAGAGTCCAGGGAGGAGTACATCGCTCACGTGGGAGACATCCTGAAGAGGCTTCTTTGTCATGGACTTTATGTCAAGCTGGAGAGATCTGAATTTCATGTAACAATAATTTCATTTTTGGTTTCATCATCTTTAACTGCAATCTCAAGATGGATCCTAGTAAGACATAGGCAGTTGGAGATTGGCCACAACCATCCAGTGTGAAACAAGTCCAACAATTCCTGGGATTTGCCAACTTTTACAGAAGGTTCATCAGAAACTTCAGTTGAGTGGCGGCTCCACTGATGGCACTAACCAAGAAATCTACGCGCCCTTTTGTTCGGACTACTGAAGCAGAGGCAGCCTTCATGGAGCTCAAACAGAGTTCACGACAACTCCCATTTTGGTTGCATCTAACCTGGACCTTCCCTTCATCATGGAGGTGGATGCCTCAGACATCAGTGTGGGTGAAGTTTTATCTCATCGAACACCTTGGACAATAAACTGCACCCGTGTGCATTCTTCTCCAGGCGGCTATCCCTGCCAGAGGTGAACTAAGACATTGGGAATCAGGAGCTTCTTGTGGTTAAGTTCGCGTTAGAAGAATGGCGGCACTGGCTAGAAGGGGCCAAGAACACTTTTATTGTTTGGACCAACCACAAGAACCTGGAGGCCAAGATGCTGACTCCATGCAGGCCAGGTGATCTTTGTTCTTTAACCACTTTCATTTTATCCTGACCTATCACCGGGGTCAAAGAACCAGAAACCAGTTGCCTTGTCCCGTCAGTTTGACAAATCGGAACGAGAGGAGCAGCCTACTACCATTTTGCTCCAAGCCAAGATGGTAGCATCAATTCACTGGGGAATCGACACCCTTGTTCGCAGGGCCCAGGCGCAAGAGGAGATCCCGAAGAACGGTCCTTTGGGTCGGCTGCTTGTCCCAAGTTCCGTCCGGTCCCAGGTACTCCAATGGGGACATTCATCGAGAATGACGCTCATCCAGGGTTTGCCGGGACCCTTGAGTTTATCAAGAGGGGGTTTTGGTGGCCTGGAATGACAAAGGAAGTGTGGCAGTATGTGCAGGCATGCGAGGTGTGCGCCCGGAACAAGGACCCTTGTACCCATCCTCAAGCACCTTTTCCAGAAACACCATGGGCTCACATCTCCATGGACTTTGTCATGGTTCTTCCTCCTTCCAAGGAGAAGACCATTATCATGGGAATTGTGGATTATTTTTCAAAGTCCTGCAAATTCATCACCTTGGACCGACTACCATCTGTGGTGGAGAAGGCCGAAATTGTCCTTCATCAAGTCTTCGGGATCCATGCTTTTCCGGTGAATGGTGAATATTGTGTTGATCATGGGCCACGATTTGCATCACACTTCTGGAGGACATTTTGCAAACTGATTGGAGCAACAGCAAGTCTTTCCTTTGGATTTCATCCACAGTCCAAAAGCCAGATGGAGTGGGTGAACCAAGATCTGGAATGAAGTCTGAGGTGCCTGGCCTCTGAAAGACCGGATGAAAGCAGTAATGATTTGACGTGGGCAAAGGTTGCCCTCAGCACTTTACGGCATTCAGTGCACAGAATGATCCCTTTGGAATGTCCATTTGGGTACTCTCAGCCACCTTTTCCGGAAAAAGAGGCTGAGGTTAGGGCCCCTGTGGCTGAAGATCTCGTCCAACGCTGCATGCAAAAATGAATTAAGACAAAAGAGTTTTTGATGGACTCTACCCGGAGAGCAGAGACCAAGGCAAACTGAAAGAGAAGACAGGCAACTGCTTTACAGCTTGGGCAACAGTTCTGGCTGTCCACTCATGAATTGCCTCTCTGAGTCGAGTCCAGAAAATCTGCACCCAAGTTCAATGGACCCTTCAGAATTCTCAGGAAGGCAAACCTAGCAGCTCCCCAAGACCCTCAAGATCAATCCCACTTTCCACGTTTCCAAGTTAAAGCCTGTGAACACCAGCCTGTTAGCCCAACCAACACTGGCCCCACCGCCACCCAGGTTTGTTGACAGCGAGCACGTTTTCGCTGAGAGGAGAAGTTTGGACTCACATACTGTTCGAGGTGTTCAGCAATATCTCATGGATTGGGAAGCATTGGGACTGGAGGAGAGATGCTCAGGGCTTAAAAGAGACTTCCCAGATTCAGCTTTCATCCACGACTACAATCATCGTCTCTGTGAGCAGCCAAGGCTGTCAGCAATTGGCCATAGGGGACGTGGTCCTGTTACAACATGCGCCCATCTGCACCAGCTTCTGAGGTTCAGATGCTCTAACCCCCCGGAGTAGGGATAGCTGGTGTGGCCCCTTTAAAGTTTCAGGACAGTCCCGCTAATTGGCAATTCTGTTTTGGGTGCTAAGGATTGAACATTTAGAGAGCACCTGAACTGAAGTTCGGTGCTCAGTCGTAAGCCTACGCGTGATATTGTCTAATATTTGTTTTGAGCTCCGATCCAGTGTAATACCGTGTCTCAAACCTTGCTTTGGATGTCCCAGAATTTTGGTTCAATTCATTCTCATCAAGTACTCCCGTCACAGGGGCAAGTGAAATTGAGTGAATTTACGCCCTCTGGTTCAGGAGTCTGATGGTTGAAGGGTAATACCTGTTTCTGAACCTGGTGTTGTGAGTCCTGAGGCTCCTGCAGCTTCTTCCTGATGACAGTAGCGAGAAGGGAGCGTGTTCTGGGTGGTGGAGGTCTCTGCTGATGGATGCATCAGTGTTTGATGTGCTGAATGGTTGGGAGGGATTTTCCCATGATGAGCTGTGCCGAATCCATTGCTTTTTGTAGTATTTTACTTTCAAAGGCATTGGTGTTTCCATCCCAGGCTGTGATGCAGCCAGTCAATACGTTCCCCACCACACACCTATCGAAGTTTGCCAAAGTTTTAGATGTCGTGCTGAATCTCATCAAGGTTTCCTCTCAGGCAGGAGCTGATATGTTTCAACAGCAGCCTCTCAAAGCACTTTGTCACTGTGGATGTAAGTGTTACTGTGTGATCGTCATTCAGACAGGCTGCCATGCTTTTCTCAGGCACTGGTGTAATTGAAGCCTGCCTGAAGCAACACAGCTGAAGTGAGAGGTGAAAGATCTCGGAGAACACAGCAGCCAGTTGATCAGCACAGGTCTTTATCACTTGGCCAGGTACCCCGTCCAGTTCAGATGCTTCCTGTGGATTCACCCCCCTGGAGGCAGCACACATGTCGGCTTCAGAGACTGAAACCATACAATCATCAGGGCATGTGCGAGTTCACAATGGTTCCCCTTTGTTCTGAAGCTCAAAACGAGCATAGCAGGCATTGAGCTGATCTGCAAGCAGAACTCTGTTGCCTCACATGTCACTTGATTTAACGTTATAAGAGGTGATAGCACCCAAGCCCTGCCGCGGCTGTCAAGCATCCCTTGAAGATACAAGTTTGGTCGGGAATTTCCACTTCACCATGAGATGGCTTTCTGGAGATCATACTTACTTCTTGTGGCTCTCTGCCTCTCCAGGCTTGAACGCTTGATCTGGCCCTCAGGAGACTGTGGATCACATGGTTCATCCGAGGCGTCTGATTAGGGAAGACTGAGTGATTTAGTGGGGACACACTCATCTACAGTTGTTTTAATAAAGTCCGTTACAACCATGGTGTATTCATTCAGATCCACAGATGAGTGTTTGAACACGGCCCATTTCAATGACTCAAAGCAATCCCGTAATCGTTCCTCTGCCTCCCACAATCATCTCGTTGTTGTCCTCAAGAATCATAATGTCTTTTCTTCCTCTTTCTCAGTCTTACATTAATGTCGTTTATTTTTTTGCTTATTTTGCACACATATAATTTATATATAATTTAAAGTAAATTTATTATCAAAGTACACATATGTCACCTTATACAACCTTGAGATTCATTTTCTTGTGGGCATACTCAATAAATCTATAGAATAATGATCATAACAGAATCAATGAAAGAGCACACAACTGGGACGTTCAGCTAGAGTGCAGAAGAGAACAAACTGGGCAAATACAAAAAGAAAGAAATAATAATAATGATAAATAAATAACCAATAGATATCAAGAAACTGAGATGAAGGGTCTTAGAAAGCGAGTCCATAGGTTGTAGGAACAGTTCAGTGACGGGGCGAGTGAAGTTGTGAGCCCCTTTGGTTCAACAGTTGAGGGGTAATATCTGTTCCTGAACCTGGTGATGTGAGTCCTGAAGCTCCTGTACCTCCTTCCTGATGGCAGCAGTGAGAAGAGAGCATGACCTGGGTGGTGATGATCGATGTTGCTTTCCTGCAACAATGCTCTGCGTAGATGTGCTCCATGGTGGGGAGGTGTTGTGGAAATACTAACTAAGAATACCAGAGCAACTTCGTGTTTCATTTTAAGAGTTTATTAACATGATATCATAGAGAGTCTGCAGCAGTCTCCATCGCCACCAGAGCTCTAATTTTTAGGTTATACAGAGCTCATATTTATATAGCAAGACAAACAACTTCACATAACTTTGTTTGGCATCCCACGGTCAGTACATGATCAATCATTTAAAAGACATGTCAATTATCTCTCAGTGTGAGCCTGTTATCAGAACTCATGATTTACCTCTGAATGTGAGCCTAATAGTCCTTCCTGCTCCTGTTATCAGGGCTAATGATTGACCCCCAGACGCATCCTCCCTCCCGGTTCCAATCTTACTAATTGGAGTTCCGGGCACTGTGCTTATCATCCAGGGTTATTCTTGACTCACATCAGCAGTCTTACGTTCAGCTGCTCCAGAATGGTCAAGTATCCCATCATACACTAGTTTTAACCATTTCTACTGCAGGAGGGCTTTACCTGGAACGAACTGAGCTGCATCCACTACTTTTTGTAGGATTTTACTTTCAAAGGCATTGTTTTTTCCACATCAGGCTGTGATGCAGCCAGTCAATATACTGTCCACCACACATCTAAAGAAGTTTGTTCATGTTAATTTGAGTTTATGCTTATATGTAACGTATGTGCTGCTGGTGTAATAAGCCGATTTAGACCCTGTGTATGTCAGAATCAGATTCGGAATCAACTGAAATTCTGCCATCTGTGTCTGTACACTTCCTCATCAGCATCTGAGATGTTCAAAGTCCAAAGTACATTTATTATTAAAGTATGTACACTATATCCGACCTTGAGGTTCGTTTCCTTACAGGCAGCCACAAAACAAAGAAACCCAATAGATCCCATTAAAACAAAAGAAGATCGGCAAATACCCAATGTGCAGGAAAAAAAACAAATTGTGCAAACAGTGAAAGTAAGCAAATAACACTGAGAACTGAAGTTGAGAGAAGTGAGTCCACAGCTGATTCAGAAGCCTGTTAGTTACACGCCACAGCCTCACTTCAGCACCTAGATCAGTAAACCTCATGGACCAGCGAGCTGAAACAACACGTCCCTCGCCCCAGCCCTGACATCCTGACCGAAAAAATACCAGGTCAGACAGGCGTTCAAAAGCTCAGCTCCAACAAGGAAGTTACAGGTTATTGTTTGCAGTGATCGCTGACCGGAAAATGTTTTGTTGTTTTCTTTGTTTTACTTACTACCATCACCACCTTGAACCAGACATTTACCCATGACAACGATAAACCTGAAGCTGATCAACATGTTGACAGATCAGCCATAATAATCTCGTTTGGGTGGATGCTGCGTGATGTGTCCCCCTGATACAAATCAGTACCACAAAATAACAAACAGTACACAATATGCAATTAAACGATTGATCTTTATAATTCTTAATTTGACTATAGGGTTAGTAAAGGAACAAAAAAAAAGAAAAAGGGCCCATTCTCAAGAAAGGCCTATTTCGCAACGTTGGAGCTCACGGTTTCCCCGTCTATTCGCTCTCCATCGAATTCCTCCCCGGGCACCGACTCCAAACCCCATTCCAAGTCCACTCCATCCTGTAGTCTATGACTTCTCCGTTCTGGAACCTTCTGTCCCCATCTTCCGCCGTACATAAGACAGAGAAATCTCTGCTCCCAGACCCTCAAGAAAGAACAACATGCCTCTCATTGGCTAGCATACATTCCAAAGCCCCCATTATCTCTAGTCACAACCCAAACATTGCTGCTACAGAGAAACCATTACCTTAGCAGTGAAACATTACAGAGAGGCCATTACATTAGCGGTGAAACCTTACAGCACGTCACAACGGTATATGTGATAAATAAATTCAAATCAAAGTCAGATTTAATATTATCAGCATGTGTTGTATAAGCTGTTTTCTCTGCAGCAGCAGTGCACTACAATACAAACATTAAAAACTGAGAGTTACAGTAAGAATTTTTATATTAAATGGTTAAATTAAATAAGTAGTACCAAAAAAAGTAATGAGGTAGTGTTAACAAAAGGAATTCTGCAGATGCTGGAAATTCAAGCAACACACATCAAAGTTGCTGGTGAACGCAGCAGGCCAGGCAGCATCTGTAGGAAGAGGTGCAGTTGACGTTTCAGGCCGAGACCCTTCGTCAGGACTAACTGAAGGGTTAGTAAGGGATTTGAAAGTTGGAGGGGGAGGGGGAGATCCAAAATGATAGGAGAAGACAGGAGGGGGAGGGATGGAGCCAATATACCTCTTGACCATCCTCTGGGTCCCCCCCCCCCTTTGTCTTTCTTCCCGGACCTCCTGTCCCATGATCCTCTTGTATCCCTTTTGCCAATCACCTGTCCAGCTCTTGGCTCTATCCCTCCCCCTCCTGTCTTCTCCTATCATTCTGGATCTCCCCCTCCCCCTCCAACTTTCAAATCCCTTACTCACTCTTCCTTCAGTTAGTCCTGACGAAGGGTCTCGGCCTGAAACGTCGACTGTACCTCTTCCTAGAGATGCTGCCTGGCCTGCTGCAGCTGTTCCTGAATCATTGAGTGTGTGCCTTCAGACTTCTGAACCTCCTCCCTGATGGTAGCAATGATGAGAGGGCATGTCCTGGGTGATGGGGGTCCTTAGTGATGGATGCTGCATTTGGAGGCATTATTTCTTGAAGATGAATTTGAATTGCTCTTTTGCACTGGACAATTTATTTTTGTACCTGAACATGAACCTGATTGGAATGGTAGGGAAGTTATTGGAGAAAATGCCAAGGGAAAGATGTTCACCTGGAAAAGCAGGAGCTGACCAGGGACAGTCAGCTTGGTTTTGCACAGGGAATTGCTGTCCCACAGATTTGATGTTTTTTTTGAGAAGGTGAGAAAGAAGACCGATGAAGATACGGTGGACTTCAATAAGATGTTTGACAAGGTCCTGCATGGTAGGGTGGCCCAGAAGACTATGTAACAAGTATATTCGATTCCCTTGTATAGGTTGCAATATAGAATATAAAAGTCAAGACATAATGCTGTAACTTTATAAAACACTATTTAACCACTTGGAGAATTGTGTGCAGTTCTGGTCACCACATCATGGGCAGGGATGTAGTTGCACTGGACAGAGCACAGAGACGACTCACCAGGATGTTTGAGCAAAAACAGAGGAGTGAAAAAACTCAGGGAGCTGAGCAACATCTGTGGAGGCAAAAGGTGTAAGTCAATGTTTTGGGTGGAGTCCTGATGCTGTGACTCGACCCAGAAAGTCAGTGGCTTTTGTGACTTCACCAGGACGTTGCCGGTTTGGATGACTAGTTATGAGAAGAGATTGCAGAGGCTGGGACTCTTCCCAGGAACGAAGGATGACTTTATGAAGTTCTGAGAGACATAAATAGATTAGGCTGTCTGCATTTTTAATCTCATGGTAGCCATATCAAAAATAAGAGGGCATGGGCAAGATGAGAGGGAAGAGTTTTAAAGGGGATCTGAGAAGGAGGTTTCTTTTACCCAGAGAGTGGTTGATATTTGGAACAAACTGCCAGAGGAGGTGGTGGGGTCAGAAACATTTAACAGGCAAAACATACAAGGAAATGGACCTTACACTGGCAAAAAGGATTGGCGCAGATGATCCGTTGCTGTCTATAAGGAGTTTGTACGCTCTCCCCATAACTACAGGGATTTCCTTCGACATTCCAAAGACGTAACGGTTAGTAGGTTAGAGTCATAGAGCACTACACTGCAGAAACATGCCCTTCAGCCCGTCCATTCTGTACCCAACCATTAATCTGCCTAGTCCCATCGACCCGCATCTACACTATCGCCTGCCATACCCCTCCCATCCATGTACCTATCCAAATTTCTTCTACATGTTGAAAACAGAGGGCAGGCATTGAAGTTTCAAGGGGTAAGTTTTTTACTCAGAGACTGGTGGATGCCTGGAATGTGCTGTCTGGTATGGTGGTAGAGGCAAATACATTAAAGGCTTTTAAGAACTGTTTAGATAGACCCATGAATATGAAGAAGATGGAGGGTTATGGGCATTGTGTAGGTAGGAAGGATTAGTGTTTGGCAGTGCTTGATTTACTTTTTAGCTGGGCTGGCACAACACTGTGGGCCGAATGGCCTGTTCCTGTGCTGTACTGCTCTATGCTCTATGGTCTAAATTGAACCCACGTCCACCACTTGCAATGGCAGCTCACTCCACACTTTCACCACCCTCTGAGTGAAGAAGTTCCCCCTCAGGTTAATTGTTCACATGGGTATAATGGGGCTCATTGGACCGGAAGGGCCTGTCCCTGTCCTGTATATCTAAATAAATAATAAAAGGACAGCCAGCATTTGACGATAGGCTGAAGGACCTATTTCTGTGTTTTACAACTCTAACTGTCTCTCTGTTTCCCCACAGAAATGGAAGAAGATTTGGGTCTTGCTCTATGGAGAGAGCAATTGCTCTGTTGCTCGCCTGGAGTATTTTGATTTCAAGGAGGGCATGAGCTTGACTGAGAGACAAAGCACAAAGAAGACGGAGAGTAAAAGGGTCATAAAGCTGAGTGACTGTATCCGCATCACAGACGCGCCAGGCGAGAGCTGCCCCAGTGACTGTCGATCATTTCACCTGGAGACCATTGAGAAGCTCTTTGTCTTTGCGGTGGAGTGCTCAGAGTATGATGACTGGAACAAGAGCCTGTGTGAAATGGCCTTTCCAGTAAGTACCAAACAGAAGCTTCCTCTGCAACTCTGTGCAGTTGTTCATGGTTTTAACGTGAATCTGTATCCCGATGTTAATGGCCTGAGTATCCCTAATTTATCTGCCTCTACCACCAACCTGGCAGGATGTCCCACGTACCCATCATTCTCTGTGTAAAAAACTTCCCCTTATACTATCCTCAATCACCTTAAAATCATAACCCCTTGCATCAGCCATTTCCACACTGGGAAAAAGTCTTTGGCTGTCCACTCGATCTATGCCTCTTATCTTGTATACAGTACCTCTATCAAGTCACTTCTCATCCTCCTTCATTCCACAGAGAAAAGTCCTAGCTCACTCCACCTCTCCTCATAAGACATGCTCTCTCATCCAGGCAGCATCCTGATAAATCTCCTCTACACCCTCTCTAAAGCTTCCACATCTTCCTGTAATGAGGTGAGCAGAACTGAACACAATTCTCCAAGATCCAGATGACAAATTTTTACCTTTGACACGACTCTGTTTATACCGAATGACTTCCTGTGCCTTCAAGAAACTTCGCTGAGCCAGCCATATGCAGTGCTCATTCAGATTTAAACTCCTTAAACTTATCATTTTTACAAAGACTTTCAAACTTTCTGTTTTGTATATTTAATCAAAGTAGACCTGTGACAAATATAGACGTGGGTCATCAGATAGCTCCTCCTGTACTGTACCTAATAAAGTGGCTACTGTGTGTATGTTTGTGGATCACGTATGTTGCAATTCTTTGAAGAAATAACATGCAGGATAGACAAAGGAGAGTCGGTTGATGTTGTGTCCTTGGATTTTCAGAAGGCCTTTGACAAGATGCCTCACATGAGACTGCTTAACGGCTACGAGCCCACGGTATTACAGGAAAGATTCTAGCATGGATAAAGCAGTGGCTGATTGGCAGGAGGCAGAGTGGGAACAAAGGGAGCCTTTTCTGATTGGCTGCTGGTGACTAGTGGTGTTCCACATGGTTCTGTGTTATATGTCAATGATTTAGATGATGGAATTGATGGCTTTGTTGCAAAGTTTGCGGATGATATGAAGTTAGGTGGAGGCGCAGGTAATTTTGAGGAAGTAGAGAGGCTACAGAAGGACTCAGACGGATTAGAGAATGGGCAAAGAAATAGCAGGTGGAGTACAGTGTTGTGAAATGTATAATCTTGCACATTGGTGCAAGAAATGAAAGGGTTGACTATTTTCTAACTAAAGAGAAAATACAAAAATTGAGGCACAAAGGGAGTTGGGAGTCCTTGTGCAGGATTCCTTTAAGGTTAATTTGCAGGTTGAGTCTGTGGTGAGGAAGACAAATGAGATGTTAGCATTCATTTCAAGAGGACCCGAATATGAAAGCAAGAATGTAATGTTGAGATTTATAAAGCACTGGTGAGGCCTTACTTGGAGTATTGTGAGCAGTTTTGGGGCCCTTATCGTATAAAGGATGTGCTGAAAGGAGGATTGCAAAAATGATTGTGGAATTGACTGGCTTGTCATATGAAGAGTGTTTGATGGTTCTGGGCCTGCATTCACTAAAATTCAGAAGCGGGGTGATGACCTCAATGAAACATATTGAATAATGAAAGGCCATGATAGAATGGGCATAGAGAGGATATTTTTTATAGTGGGAGAGTCTAAGATCAGAGGCTCAGAATAGAGGGACTTCCTTTTAGAATGGAGGTGAGGAGGAATTTCTTTAACCAGAGAGTGGTGAATTTGTGGATTTTTTTGCCACAGGCAGCTGTGGAGGCCAAGTCCTTATGTATATTTAAGGCAGAGTTGGATAGATTCTTGATTGGTCAGGGCATGAAGGGATATGGGGAGAAGGCAGGAGATTGGGGATGAGTGGAATATTTGATCACCATGAAGAAAAGTTGGAGCAGATTTGATGGGCCAAATGGCCAATTCTGCTCCTATATCTTATGGTCTTCTGCTGCTGTGGCCCATCCATTTCATTGTTGGCTATGTTGTGTGTTTAGAGATGCTCCTCTGCACAACACTGTTGTAATGCGTGGTTATTTGAACTGCTGTCGCCTTCCTGTCTGCTTGAACCAGTCTGGCCATTCTGCCCTGACCTCTCTCAATAACCAGGCATTTTCACCCACTGAACAGCTGCTTACTGGATGATTTTTTGTTTTTCACACCATTCTCTTTAAACTCTAGAGACTGTTTTGGGTGAAACTCCCAGGAGATCAGTGTCTCTGAGATACTCAAACCTCGTCATCGGCACTGACAATCATTCCACGGTCAAAGTCACTAAGATCACATTTCTTCCCCAGTCTGATGTTTGGTGTGAACAACAACTGAACCTCTTGACCGTGTCTGCATGCTTTTATGCATTGAGTTGCTGCCAGATGATTGGCTGGTTAGATATTTGCATTAATGAGCAGGTGTATGGTGTACCTTAAGAAGCAGCCACTGTGTGTATGTCTTTATTACCAGACAGAGTTCCATCAGCCCAAATGAAACTGGCCTTGAGTGGGAATGGTGGCAGAATGGGTTACAGCACAACAGAGATAATGAAAGAAGGCAGCTACTGAGCAACACACAGTCTGCTGGAGGAACTCAACAGTTCAAATTTAATTTTTACAAAAATTATTGACATAAAGTGTGGTACAGGCCCTTCCAGTCCAACGAGCCCACCTAGCCCTATTACACCCTCGCGACCAATTAATCCACTCACTGGTATGTCCGCAATGTGGGAGGAGACCGGAGCACCCGGAGGAAACCCACACAGTAATGAGGCGAACGTACGAACTCCTTACAGGTCGTGGCAGTGCTGAACCCAGCATTCTGGCACTGTACAGCGCTGTGTGAACCGCTTTGCTACTGTGTCATCCCAAACAGCAAGTCTCACACAGCAGCTATGGGGGCAGGGGGGACTAACAATGTTTCTGATCGATACCCTGCACAGAGTCTGACTGACTGACTGAAATCCCCAGCAGATTGTTGCTTCATTCTTACAGAATGTCCCAAAACATGTTAATGGCAATGTATACTTCTGAATTCACAAGGTAGGTCTTTACACGAGGCAAGGCTCCCATAAGTATCAATGAGATGATGACCCAGTGTACAGCTGGCTGATGGGTGAGTACCCCTGTCCTTGGTAGATGTACCATGGAACCATTCCAGGGGATGGGTCATCTGACCTCAGTGGAACCCAGCACTCCTGGCTGTGCAGATCTCCCTCATCACCAGCGGAAGTGTTCACTGTGCAGATCTCCCTCATTACCAGCAGGTGTGCTAACAGTTCCATTCCTGGAGGGAGATGTGAACGTGGAACATCTGGTTCTCAAAGCAAGTGTCCTACCCTCCCAACCACAGCCGAATTGATACATTAGGGCACCACGGCAGCGTTGCCTAACGCTATTACAGCTCGGGACGTCTGAGTTCGGAGTTTGATTCTGATGTCCTCTGTAAGAAGGCTGTCTGACCTCCGCATGGAGTGTGTGGGTTTCCTGTAGGGGCTCTGGTTTCCTACAGGCACTCCGGTTTCCTACAGGCACTCCGGTTTCCTACAGCCACTCCGGTTTCCTACAGGCACTCCAGTTTCCTACAGGCATTCCAGTTTCCTACAGGCATTCCGGTTTCCTACAGCCACTCCAGTTTCCTACAGGCATTCCGGTTTCCTCCCTCAGTTCAAAGATGTACTGGTTGGCAGGTAAACGGTCACTGTAAATTGTCCCATAATTGGGCTGGGGTTAGGTTTATACAAAGTGGAACAGGCCCTTTGGCCATCGATCTGCACTGCCCAGCAAACCCTAATTTAATCCTCGCCTAATCACCAATGACCAATTAACCGACCAACTGGTACATCCTTGGACTGTGTGAGGGAACCGGACCAGTCATCAGAAACCCATGTAGTCACGGGGAGAACGTACAAACTCCTTACAGGCAGTGGTGGGAATTGAACTCTGGTCATTGGTGCTGTGAAGCATTGTGCCAAGCGCTATACCACGGTGCCACCCCCAGGGTAAATCAAGGGTTGCTGGGGGGTGCAGCTTGAAGGCCCAGAGAGGTCTAATCCCTGCTGTATCTCAATAGGTAAATAGCAAAATACAAGCTATCTGAACAAATCAGACTGATCAACCACAGGAAGATCTCTTGTCTTTTGTCTTCCAGAGGCAACACGTGCTAACCTCACACTTCAATGTGTCATAATCTATTTCAGTTACCAATGTCTATCTTAGTACGAGACAAATAAATTTTTAAACCAGAAATGATAGACAACTGCAAGATATGTTTGGTGTTAACAAGTTTACTGTCAAAAAGTTTGTATGTTCTTTCCATGACCAGCTGCTCTGGTTTCCTCCCACAGTCTAAAGACATACCAATTAGTAGGACCTGTGATTAGGCTGGGGTTAAATCGGTGGGCTGCTGGAATGTGTGGCTTGTCGGGCCGGAAGGGCCTGTTGTACACTGTGTCTCTAAATAAACAAAAAATAACCATTAGGGTGCAGCCCTGGGATATTGGCTAGGCACATCAGGAACTAGCAGCCACTGTAACAGAGAATCCAAACAGGAAGCTATGGAAATATATACACATGGAAAGAATGGAGTCTCTGATAAAGAAATGTTTTCTTTTAGTCAAAGAATAGAGATCAGAGATAAAACTTAGAAAATAAAACATTACAGCACAGAACAGACCCTTCGGCCCACAATATTCTGCCAACCCTTTACCCCCTACTCTAAGATCACCAACCCTTCCCTCCATTTTTCTATCATCCGTGTGCCTATCTCTTAAATGTCCCTAATGTATCTGCCTCTACCACCACTCCTGACAGGGCATTCCACACACCGCCACTCCCTGTGCAAAAAAATCCTATGTCAGACATCCCCTCTATACTTCCCTCCAGTTATCGTATAGTTGTGCTCCGTCACATTAGCTGTTTCCACCCTGGGAAAAGGCTTCTGGCTGTCCACATAGTCATAGTCATAGTCATACTTTATTGATCCCGGGGGAAATTGGTTTTCGTTCACTCTATCTATGCCTTTTATCATCTTGTACACCTCTATCAAGTCACCTCTCATCCTCCTTCTTTCCAAAGAGAAACAGTCTAGCTCACTCAACCTATCCTCATAAGGCACGGCCTCTAATCCAGGCAGCATCCTGGTAAATCTCCTCTGCACCCTCTCTAATCCAGGCAGCATCCTGGTAAATATCCTCTACACCCTCTCTAATCCAGGCAGCATCCTGGTAAATCTCCTCTGCACCCTCTCTAATCCAGGCAGCATCCTGGTAAATCTCCTCTACACCCTCTCTAATCCAGGCAGCATCCTGGTAAATCTCCTTTACACCCTCTCTAAAGTCTCCACATCCTTCCTATAATGAGGTAATAGGAACTAAACACGATGCTCTATGTAAACTGAACATGTATTCCAAGATCTGGATGACAACTTTCTGCGTGACACACCTGTTGTTAAGCCAGGAGTAACAGAATTCCTATTCAGACTTTTGTCTCTCTGTTCCGGTGTGCATAAAGGTCAATTTCAAGTTTATTTTTGTAAACACCAAGAGATTCTGCAGCTACTGGAATTTTTGAGCAATACACACAAAACACTGAGGGAACTGAGCAGGTCAGGCAGCATCTGTGGAGAGGAATAAACTGTCAACGTTCTGGGCTGAGACCCTTCATCAATCGTCTGTTGTTACCACCACAAACCTGTGTACGCACAGGTGCAATGAGAAACTAATCTGCAGCAGCACCACAGACACAGCGTCAGATACACAATATTCAGAAAAAGATTAACATAGATTACACACTTAGAAATTGCACTAAACTGGAGCAATACAGAGCTATTGACTGTAGTGTGAATCAGGTGGGAAGGACTCCAGTGGGCTGACATCCTGGGTTTAAAGGTAATGCTGGAGGAACAGGTCAGACAGCTCTCTGCACATGCCTTCTAGGTCTGAATTTACCAAATATTAAACTTATTCTGAAATCTCGTCTCAATACCTCTCCCCCACAACCATGCTTTCTTTTCAGTCTCTGTGCTGGGAAATATCTCTTTCATTTTGTCAAAACAACTTTTACACAATATGTATGTTTTTCCTCCCTGTGCTGACACTTCAAAAAATTGAGCGTTATCATTTCCAACTTAACCCCTCCTCAAAGCTTCTCATTTCTCCCGTACCCCTGCTGTGGTCTGGAGGTTAAGCACAATTCACAACACACAGCTCCCTGACAGTACGTTTGTAGTTGCACGGGTTGACAGGTTGCTAGACAAGGTGGAGGGCATGCTTGAGACACTGAGCTCAAGAGCTGGGAAGTAATATTCTGATGAGACCACATCAGCAGTAAATTATAACCACAAGAGATTCAGTAGATGCTGGGAATCCAGAGCAATGCACACAACAAGCAGCCAGCAGGATTTCTCACTTTAATTCCCATCCGCATTCCCATTCCAACTTGTTGGTCCATAGCCTACTCTACTGCCACGATGAGGATCAACACCTCATATTCCACTTGGGTAGCCTCCAACTTGACGACATGAACATCAATTTCTATAACTTCCAGCAATTTCTCTCCCTTCCCCTTTCTCCCTTTTCCATTTCCCATCCTGGCTCCCCTCTTATCTATTCTCTTCTCCTCACTTGCCATCAACTCCCTCTGGTGTCCCTCCCCTTACCCCTTCTCCCATGGTCCACTGTCCTTAGCTATCAAATTCCTTCTTTTTCAGCCCTTTACCTTATCCATCTATCACCTCCCAGTTTCTCACCCACCCATCTCCCCCCTCACCTGGTCTCACCTATTACCTTCTAGCTTATACATCTTCCCCCTCCCCTCACCTTTTAAGTCTGGCTTCTGTCCCCTTCGTTTCCAGTCCTGATGAAGAGTCTTGCCCTGAAACGATGGCTGTTTATTCTTCCCCAAAGGTGCTGTCTGACCCGTTGAGTTCTTCCAGCAATTTCTGTAGGTTGCTCTGTCATATTGCATTCATTTCTGGTTGCCCATCACAGGAAGGGTGCAGAAGAGGTTCACCATGATGTTGCCTGGATTAGAGGGTATGTACTCCCAGGAGAGGTTGGTCAAAGTTGGAGCGGTGCAGGCTGAGGGGAGACCTGATGGGAGTTTATAAAATGGTGAGATTCTGGGCAGCAAAATCCAGTCAGTATCTTTTGTTCCCAGGGTGGAAATGCCTAATACCAGAGGGCAGCATTTAAACTGAGAGAGGGTAAATTCAAAGCAGACGGGAAGGGCAAGTTTTGAACAGAGGGTGTGGGTGTCTGGATATATCTGCCAGGGCGGTGGTGGAGGCGGATACGATAGTGGTATTAAGGAAGCTCCGAGATAAGCATCTGAAATTTCGGGGAATGAAGGGAGACAGGTAGAAGGGATTAGGTTAGTTAAGAATTTAGTTACTAGTTTAATTAGCATGATGCAAAATTTGTGGCTGAAATACCAGTTCTGGTTCTGTACTGTTCTATGTTTGGCTGAGATCTTTTTCTGACTGATTTCATTTACTGGTGCCAGTTTTCCCTCCGTTGAGTAGGTGGTGGATGGTCATATGAGCAGTTGCTGCGTACCAGTGATGACAGGCAGATAATCTCTGAAGGGTATTGATACTGGCTGCGCTTACCCAACTTGTAAAGACACTGCCCAGAAGGCAACAATGGCAAACCACTTCTGTGGAAAACTTTGCCAAGGACAATCATGGTCATGAGACCATGATCACCCATGTCATACGACACGACACATAATGATGGCGTCATACGACACAGCACATGACATTGATGATGATGTTTGTCCTTCTAGATGCATTGGAACGAATGGCCTGGGCTATGTAAGAGTGAATCTACACAGCGATCAAAGAAGACAAAGAATAACTCTGTGGAAATGGAGGAGAACACATTGTACAGTACACACAAGGCCGGTAAGGGAGATTCTCTCTCACTTCTGTTCAGTTCGTGCACAATTCTACATAATTATTCAAAAAGGACATATTCTGAGATATCTCCACTTGCGATTAGGAGACTGAGGCAGGGTGTCTGATGATATGTGATCGTCGGTAATAAATCTGGTTAGGAGTGGTTGGGTGACTGACTGCAGCTGTTGACTAGTGTCTAGATGTACAGTATGTGTAAGAGACAGGAACAGGAAGCTGGGCAGAGTCAGCTAGACCAGTTTGTGTTGAACGGGAACACTGGCACACACCAGACGGTTTGAACAACCTGGACATTCCACAGCACCCCCGCCCCTCCCCATTGCTTTTAACACAAACACTAAGAAAAAGGATTTTCTAAAATTTATAGGAGTACGGAATTCAGTTGGGAGAACAAGAAATATGTCTGCAAAGACTGCAGATTGTATCTGGGGCTCCCAATGTGGCCTCCTCTACATTGAAGAGCCCCTGGCAAGGATTGGGGAACTGCTTCATCGAACACTATCACTCTGTCCGCCAGAACAGGTGGGATTTCCCAGTGACCACCCATTTTAATTCTACTTCCTATTCCCTTTCCAACATGCTGGCTTACAGACCCCTCGATGAGGCCATATTCAGGCTGGCAGAGCAACTTCTCATATTCCTTCAAGCTGACAGTGATTTCTCCATTTTCCTGTAATTTTTCGCCCTCCTCTTCACTCTTTTCCCTTTCCTCATTCTGGCTCTCTCTTCACCCCCTCTCTTCTACTCAGCTGCCCATTACCTCCTTCTGTTGCCCCTCCTCCTTCCCTTTCTCCCACGGTCCACTGTCCTCTCCTATCAGATTCCTTCTTCTTCAGTCCTTTACCTCTTCCACCCATCACCTCCTGGCTTCTCACTTTGTCCTCCAACCCCCACCCCGACACCTCCCTCCTCACCTGCTCTCACCTCTCACTTGCCAGCTTGTACTCCTTCACCTCACCCCCCCATCCCGTTCTGGCTTCTGCCCCGTTACCCTCCAGTCCTGATGAAGGATCTTGAACCAAAATCTCGACTGTTTATTTGCCTCCATAGATGCTGCCTGACCTGCTGAGTTCCGCCAGCATTTTGCATCTGATTGCAAGAAGAGCCAAGTGTCCTGACCTCAGGCTAGATTGCTGGAGCTCATGTAAGCCATGGGTAGAGTTTGGATATTTAGGGTTAACAGCAGTGAGTTACATGGTTAAAACTCCATCCTTCTTGTCAGAGGACCTATCATGACTATCACGTCTGGAGGATTTCTGCTGTGGGGTCTGTGGTTAAATTTTCCTGCCGGGTGTATGGACTTGATTGTACTATTGTTTTGGTGGGGAGAGAAAGGCTGGTGGAGAAACAGCTCAGCTGCACTTACACAGGATCCAGAATCTCTCACAGGCAGCGAAAAAACATAGAACATAGAAACCCTACAGCACAACACAGGCCCTTCAGCCCACAAAGCTGTGCCGAACATGTCCTTACTTTATAAATTACCCAGGGTTACCCATAGCCCTCTATCTTTCTAAGCTCCATGTACCTATCCAGGAGTCTCTTAAAAAACCCTATCATATCCACCTCCACCACTGTCGCCGGCAGCCCATTCCACACACTCACCACTCTCTGTGTAAAAAACTTACCCCTGATATCTCCTCTGTACCTACTTCCAAGGACCTTAAACACAAAATACTCTGCAGATTCTGGGGTCAAAGCAACACTCACAACACGCTGGAGGAACTCAGCAGGTCGGGCAGCATCCGTGGAAACGATCAGTTAACGTTTCGGACCGAGACCCTTCGTCAGGACTGAAGAGGGAAGGGGCAGAGGCCCTATAAAGAAGGTGGGGGGAAGGTGGGAAGGAGAAGGCTGGTAGGTTCCAGGTGAAAAACCAGCGGAGCAACACCTCATATACCGTCTGGGATGTCTCCAGCCCCTTGGTATGAACATTGAATTCTCTAATTTCCTGTAATTCCCTTCCCCTCCCTGCCTCTATCCCTATGTCACTCTGCCCCCTCCCCTAGCTGTCTATCACCTCCCTCATGGTTCCGCCTCCTTCTATTACCCATTGTGTTTTCCCCTATTCCTTCTTCACCTTTCCTGCCTATCACCTCCCTGCCTCCCCTTTATCTTTCCCCTTACTGGTTTTTCACCTGGAACCTACCAGCCTTCTCCTTCCCACCCTCCCTCCACCTGCTTTATAGGGCCTCTGCCCCTTCCCTCTACAGTTCTGACAAACGGTTCCGGCCTGAATCGTTGACTGATCGTTTCCACGGATGCTGCCCGGCCTGCTGAGTTCCTCCAGCGTGTTGTGTGTGTTTCAAGGACCTTAAAATTGCGTCCTCTCGTGTTAGCCATTTCAGCCCTTCAGAAAGAGGTCTGAAGTTACAGTTGCAGGGAAATGTTTTCAATCTGAAAACTCCATGGATATATTTCAGAAGGAGTTGTGATGAAAGGCTTCTCTGGGATAGAAGCAGGCTGAGATGCCATCCTTGGTGATTTTACTGCATGAAGTGTTCATGCAGAGTGATGTGCAGCTTCGGTGAGTTGGTATCATTTCAGCAGGTGGCAGAGTACATCTACAGGGGTACTGTAGGGTGGCACGACAGCACAGGTGGTTGCAATCTAGAATTCATTGCCTGAGACTGTGGCGGAGGCTCTTCCAATATTTAAAAAATATCTACAGAAGCATGTAAACTGCAAAAACATAGAAACCTATAGAAAGTGTGAAAGCCTCAACAGAGTGGATGTGGAGGGGATGTTTCCAATGGTGGGTGAGTCTAGGACCAAAGCGCACAGCCTCAGAATTGACGGATGTCCATTTGGAACAGACGTGAGGGGAATTTCTTTATCTAGAGGGTGATGAATCTGTGGAATTCATTGCCACAGACAGCTGTCAAGGCCAAGTCATTGGGTATATTTAAGGTGGAGGTTATTAAATTCTTGATTAGTTAGGGCATGATGGGATATGGGGAGAAGGCAAGAGATCGAGGTTGAGGGGGAAAATAGGTCAGACTCGACGGGCCAAAGGGCCTCATTTTGCTCCTATATCTGATGATTATGGTCTGGTAAGTGGGATATGTAATGGAAAATGGATGAAATGATAGCATAGTGTTTTGCGCCAAGCTTTACAGCCCTGGCAACCCAGGTTCATTTCTACTGCTGTCTGTATGCCCTCTCTGTGACCATGTGTGTTTCCTCCTGGTGTCCCAGTTTCCTCCCACATTCCAAGGGTGGCTTAGGGTTTGTACGTTGTGGGTTTGCTACATTAGTGTCAGAAACGTGGTGACACTTGCGGGCTGCCTAGCACCATCTTGCTGATTCGATCCGATGCCAGCAGCACATTTTGGAGTATGTTTCATTGTTCGTGTGTCAAGTCGTGAGGGTTTCAGACCCTGGTCTGAGGGCAGTCAGGTAGTGGCCAGAGCTGACAGAAGGAAAAGTCCAGCTGCTAAGAATTGAAAACAGCTCTGTTGTGGGACAGATCAGTGTGTAAGATTGTGAATTACGTATAGAAATTGAGCTCGTAGCCTGGGCTATATTCAGTTCCTGACCTTTCCGAATGAAGGTGGGAAATAATTCTACATATGAAAGGACTTGGAAATCTGGGACTGCAGATAATAGAAAACGTTCAAAAGGACAAAGCTGTTTCGTGTTACAGGACCGTCAAGATAAAAATGAGCTTTCACTTTTCATCTTGTTCCATCATTCTGCAGTCAATATTAAAATGAATATTAAAATATCCTACTCTGACGTCATCAGTAAGGTGGTTACAAGATGCTGAATCCCCTGAAATATTGAGAGGAACTGCCAAGACCAGAGAGGGAACTGTCATGAAATCCCTCACCACGCAAAGTGTAGGCAGGTACTAGCAGTGTGAATCTGAGGGACTGCAGCAAGCGTACAAGGTGCTAGAAATCAGCGGAAGCCTGAGGGTTTGAGCAGCACTTATGAGTAGTGGAGGCACTTGGCATGGCAGGCAGCATCTAAAGAGAGAAGTAAACAGTTTTTGGGTCAAGACACTTCCTCAGGATGGAAGTATTCAGTGCTGTGGTAGCATAGTGGTCAGCACAGCGTTATTATAGCTCGGGGCGTCAGCGTTCAGAGATCAGTTCAGGCATCCTCCGTAAGGAGTTTGTACGTCCTCCCAGTGGAATGGCCGGGATTTCCTTGGGTTTCCTTCCACAGTCCAAACACGTCCGGAGTACATTAACTGGTCGTTATAAATTGTCCCGTGATTAGGCGCGGGTTGCTGGGGTGTGTGACCCAAAGAGCCAGAAGGACCTGTTCTACATTGTATCCAGATAAATAAAGAAAAGTATTCAATATTTGCAGAAGTACTTGGTGTCTCTGTCAATGCGCTCAGAATAACCTTTAATAACTAACTAGCCTTATTAACTAGATTATCTACAGTTTATCAGATTACAGTTTGCATGAACCAGCTGATTTAAATTTATTTATCAAAATCTGAATCAGGCATATGTTGTCTTTGTGGCAGCGATACATTGAAGTACATAATAAAAGTTGTAAATGACAGTTTTTAAAAAGTTAAATTAAATTTGGTAAGTAGTACAAAAAGAGGGAACGAAAAAGAAAAAAGTAGTGAGGTGGTGTCCCTTCGGAAATCGGAAGGCAGAGGGGAAGAAGCTGTTCTTGAATCGCTGAGTGTGTGCCTTCAGGATTCTGTACCTCCTCCCTGATGGTAACAGTGAGAAGAGGTGATGGGGGTTCTTAATGATGGATGCTGCCTTTTTGAGGCACCGCTCCTTGAAGCTGTCCTGGATGCTGGGGAGTGTCATGATGGAGCTGACTGTGCTTACAATTTTCTGCAGCTTATTTTGATCCTTTGCAGTGGCAGTACCCCCACCCCCCATACCAGCCAGTTAGAATGCTCTCCGTAGTACACCAGTAGAAGTTAGCGAGTGACTTTGGTGACGTACTAACTCTCAAGCCCCTAATGAAATATAGCCACGGTAATGCCTTCTTTATAGTCATATGGAAATGTTGGGCTCAGGTTAGATCCTCAGAGATGCTGGAACTTGAAATTGCTCACTCTTTCCACTTCTGATCCCTCAGTGAGGATCGGCGTGTGTCTGTCATCTTACCCTTTCTGAAGTCTACATTCAGTTCTTTGGTCTTACTGATGTTGAGTGCAAGGTTGTGCTGCGACACCACTCAATTAGCTCATCTATATCAGTCCGGTACGTCTTCTCGCCACTGTCTGAACAAAGCTTCTTTGAAAAATGCAATGGCTCCTTGACTCCTGGGAACCTCTGGCCCATGAAAATGGAACTGAAGATCTCGAGACCATGTGTTAACAGCATCCAGAGGTTCCGTAACAACACCTCACCTCAGAAACTACCCTCCCACTCTGTCCCATCAGTAACTGTACCTCAATAACTTCTCACTGATCAGAGAACTCTTTCTGAAGTCAGGTAGGTTGTAAAACACTTCAAGAAAATGAAAAATCTTTTGAGTTTGCTTTTTCTTGAAAAGTGGTGACTTTGGGTGACATCAATGCTCCCACTCACCCTAGTTTTGGCAGAAACCCAACTCGTTCAGTTACCAGCACGACTGACTCACACTGGAGTGGAAATAGTTTTGGCAGAAGCCCAATTTGTTCAGTTACCAGTACGACTGAATCACACTGGAGTGGAAGTACTTTCTTTTTACCAATTACCTAAACAACTATATGGATGCTGCCTGACCTGCTGAGTTCCTTCAGCATTTTCTGCATGTTTCTTTGGATCACCAGCATCTGCAGATTTTCTCATGTGTGGTGAAGAGTGGTTAGTTTTGGATCAGTTCTCTCCCTAGTGATGTCCATAAGATCATAAGACCACAAGACATAGGAGCAGAATTAGGCCATTCAGCCCATCGAATCAGCACCGCCATTCCATCATGGCTGATCCCAGATCCCACTCAACCCCATACACCTGTCTTCTCGCCATATCCTTTGATGCCATGACTGATCAGGAAACAATTAAATAACACCTTAAATATACCCATGGACTTGGCCTCCACCGCAGTCTATGACAGAACATTCCACAGATTCACTACTCTCTGGCTAAAAAAATTTCCTTCTTACCTCTGTGCTAAAAGGTTGTCCCTTAATTTTAAAGCTGTGCCCTCTAGTTCTGGAAACCCCCACCACAGGAAACATCCTCTCCACATCCACCTTATCTAGTCCTTTCAACATTTGGTAGGTTTCAATGAGATCCCCCAACATTATTCTAAATTCCAGTGAGTACAGGCCCAAAGCTGCCAAACGCTCCTCATGTGTTAACTCCTTCATTCCCGGAATCATTCTCATGAACCTCCTCTGGGCTCTCTCCAATGACAACACATCCTTTCTGAGATAGGGGACCCAAAACTGTTGACAATACTCCAAGTGCAGCCTGACCAGTGTCTTATAAAGGCTCTCATTACCTCTCTGCTTTTATATTCTATTACCCTTACAATAAATGCCAACATTGATTTGCCTTCTTTACCATTGACTCAACCTGTAAATTAACCTTTGGGGAGTCAGTCCCTCTGCACCTCTGATGTTTGAAAACTACCCCCCAGGCGCTCCTCCTGACTGCCTGGGATTTCCAACCAAAGAGAGCAACCCACATTCGGTGGCCTCTTTATTAGTACATCTGTACGTTAATGCAGATATGGAGTCACAGTCATAGAAAATTACAACACAGAAATGGGCCCTTCAGCCCATCTAGTCCATGCCAAACCATTTAAACTGCCTACTCCCATTGACCTGCATGGGGACCATGGCCCTCCATACCCCTACTATCCATGTTCCTATCCAAACTATGTTGATATTGAGCTCGCATGCACCACTTGTGTTGGCAGCTGAGCCCACACTCTCATCACCCTCTGAGTGAAGATGTTTCCCCTCATGTTCCCTTTCAATTTTTCACCTTTCACCCTTAACCCATGACCTTTAGTTGTAGTCTTACACAACCTGAGGGGAAAAGTCTGTTTGCATTTACCCTATTGATACCCCTCATAATGTTGTATACCGCTATCAAATCTCCTCTCAATCTTCTATGTTCTAAAGAATACAGTTCTAACCTATTCAATCTTTCCTTATAACTCAGGTCCTCGAGACTCAGTAACATCCTTGTAAATTTTCTCTGTATTCTTCCTTATTTACATCTTTCTTGTAAGTAGGTGACCAAAACTGCACACAATTCTCCAAATTAAATCTCAGCAATGTCTGAATTGAATTGACTTGACTTTATTACTTACATCCTTCATATACATGAGGAGTAAAAATCTTTATGTTATGTATCCATCTGAATGTGCAATGTATAGAAATTTATAATAAATAGTATGTACAACAGGACGGTCAATATAGCATAGAAATACAATTGTATCAGCGTGAATTAATCAGTCTGATGGCCTGGTGGAAGAAGCTGTCCTGGAGCCTGTTTGTCCTGGCTTTTATGCTGCAGTACCGTTTCCCAGATAGTAGCAGCTGGAACAGTTTGTGGTTGGGCGACTTGGGTCCCCAGTGATCCTTCAGGCCCTTTTTACACACCTGTCTTTGTAAATGTCCTGAATAGTAGGAAGTTCACTTCTACAGATGCGCTGGGCTGTCCGCACCACTCTCTGCAGAGTCCTGCGATTGAGGGAGGTACAGTTCCCATACCAGGCAGTGGTGCAGCCAGTCAGGATGCTCTCAATTATGCCCCTGTAGAAATCTGCTACACTCAATACTTTGATTTATGAAGGTCAATCAGTCAAAACCTTGCTTTATGACCTTATCAATCTGTGACACAATTTTCAATGAATTATGGTACGATATTCCTCGATCCCTTTGTTCTACCACACTCCTCACTGCCCTACCATTCACTGTGTTAGACCTACCCTGGTTGGTCCTATTGAAATGCAACACTTTGCGCTTGTCTGCATTAAATTCCATCTGCCATTTTCAGCCCATTTTTCCAGCTGATGCAGATCCTTCAGCAAACCACGATAGTCTTCTTCACTGTCCACTGCACCCCCAATCTTGGTGTCATATGTAAATTTGGTGATCTAGTTAACTAAATTATCATTGATATAGATGACAAACAACAACAGACCCAGCACCAACCCCTGTGACACTCCACTAGTCACAGGCCTCCAGTCAGAGGGGCAACCGTCTCCTACCACCCTCTGGCTTCTCCCACAAAGCCAATGTCTAATACAATTTATTACCTCATCTTGAATGTTGAGCGACTGAACCTTCTTGATATCTAATCAGCTAACCATGTGGAAGCAACTCAATACATTCAGTTGTTATTCAGACTAAATATCAGAATGGGGAAGAAATGTGATCTAAGTGACTTTGTCTGTGGAATGATTGTTGGTGCCAGACAGGGTGGTTTAAGTATCTCAGAAACTGCTGATCTCCTGCAATTTTCACTCACAACAGTCTCCAGAGATAACAGTGAATGATATGAAAAACAAAAAGAAACATCCAATGGGCAGCAGTTCTGTGGGCAAGAAATGGCTTGTTAATGAGAGAGGTCAGAGGAGAATGGTCAGACTGGTTCAAGCTGACAGAAACGCAACAGTAACTCAAATAACCACATGTTACAATGGTGGTGTACAAAAGAACATCTCCGAGTAGACAACACATCAAACCTTGAAGCAGATGGGTTATACAGCAGAAGTCCATGAATATTCAAGGGAGGAGAGGAGAAGATGGCAGCGTGACGCAGCTCGCAGCGGCCACTCCGGTGGTGATGTCTGTTATTTGTCAAGTAGGGTGCCGTGCACAATCCTGATTTGATGGAGACGGACGTGAGAGTACGGAGGAACATCTGGTGAAACTTCTGAAATGCCTGCTTCGCTGCTGCTGCTACTGTGTGGTCCAGAATCTCTGGAGGAAAAGGCCCCGAGTCCTCGGCTTTGCTTGTTGCTCGGCGGCCGGGGCGGGTTTGAAGCGCTTGGCAGAGGATGGTGCTCGGTGTCGGAGGTCTGGTCGGAGGTTTGAAGTTTTCGGAGGGAATCAGAGTCCGCTGCGGTTGGGTGCTTCCAATAGTGCTGCATCAGCAAGTTTTCTGTGCTTGGAGGTTCATGGCAGGGAGAGTTTCTCCCTTCTACTGTCTGCATGAGATGTTGGGGCTATCGAGACTTTGAGACTTTTTTTTACCGTGCCCATGGTCTGCTCTTTATCAAATTACAGTATTGCTTTGCACTGCTGTAACTATATGTTATAATTATGTGGTTTTGTCAGTTTTAATCATGGTTTGTCCTGTGTTTCTTGTGATATCATTCCAGAGGAACATTGTATCATTTTTTTAATGCATGCATCTCTAAATGACAATAAAGAAGGACTGAGTGTCCTCATAATCTAATGTACAGAAATACGTCACGGCCATTTTATTAGGTAAAGTGGCCACTGTGGGTGTATTGGCTTTAATTTGGGAAAGAGCACAGTGTCAAAATAGAAGCCAGATAGGGATCGTGTTCCAGCAGCCAAGATACGCCTTTTAGTGCTGCGCTGTGCATTGTAGATGGAAACAGTGATGGTGTTGGGCCTGGAGTGTAAGGAACTGACCTCCACATTTTACAGTCAATTGCCACCAATATGAGGTGTCGGTGTAGTGGGAGGATGGGGAACACGAGCATTGAATGTGTTCCTCTGGACAAAGCTGAGAAGGTAAAACATGATGAGCAGACTTGAAAGGAGAAAGCTCCGAGCTCACCAGCCTGTGTTGTGATACATACCCTTCCAGGAAAGGAGAGACAATGCCAACCTCACCGCTGTCTGACTCCACAACCTGAGCCACTCTTCCCTTGAGCACTGGAGTGACCACCTCTCACATGGGCACCAGAGATTCTGCGGATGATGGAAATCCAGAGGAATACCCACAAAATGCTGGAGGAACTCAGCAGGTCAGGTGCATCTTTGATAATAAAGGTGGAAGGTTATAGGAGGAAGGTTGAAAATCTGGCCGAGTGGTGCCATAATGAAAACTTCTCACTCAATGTCAGCAAGACCATGATGACATCCATCAGTCTCCAAGGACAATGAAAACATAGTGTGCACTCCTGGTCAGTTCGTTGTAGAATTGCAATGCCTGCGGTGGCTGCACAGTCCAATTCTGGGGTGGTAGGACCTGCTGCAGTTTTTGCAAGTGAATGTTGTGCCAGGCTGTGAATGTTGTGCCAGGCTGTGGAGACTGTGCCAGGCTGTGGTGGTTGTGCCAGGCTGTGGTGGTTGTGCCAGGCAAGTGGAGGTTGTGCCAGGCTGTGAATGTTGTGCCAGGCTGTGGAGGTCGTGTCAGGCTGTGGAGGTTGTGCCAGGCAAGTGGAGGTTGTGCCAGGCTGTGAATGTTGTGCCAGGCTGTGGAGGTTGTGCCAGGCTGTGGTGGTTGTGCCAGGCTGTGGAGGTTGTGTCAGGTTGTGGAGGTTGTGCCAGGCAAGTGGAGGTTGTGCCAGGCTGTGGAGGTTGTGCCAGGCAAGTGGAGGTCGTGCCAGGCTATGAATGTGGTGCCAGGCTGTGGAGGAACTGATGATGCTGCTTCCCTTAGCTGTCTGCGCTCTCTCTTGGCATCCCGCTGCTCTTCTCTCTTCTGCCCGCTCCTCTTTACACTTGCCTTGATGGTCAGTCTCCAGCTGCTGCAGTCGGCTACCATGACTTCCCTGGTTGTAGAAGAATGCTCCCTGCTTCCATGTTGCGCTTACAGGCATCTCTATAATGCAGGGCTGGTCTTTCAGTGGGTCTGGTGCTGATGCGGGGGATGTCCACACAGTATGTCTTTGTGGAGCCGGCTGCCCTCCATGCAGCTGACGAGACCAAGCCATTATAGGCGACCCACAGTGAGGAAGGCGACCATGCTTGTGATGTCTGCTTTTGTTAAGGACGATCTTGCTTGGGCCGTGGTCCAGGATGGTTCCAATGCAGTGGAGGTGGAACATGATTAGGCTGCGCCCTTGGTGCGAGTAGGCCGCCCATGTTTCACTGCTGCCAACCAGGAGTGCACTGAGCACACAGGCCTGGTAGAGCTTCATCTTGGTGTTCTTGATCGACATGAGTTCTCCCAGACTCTTGTTGCAAGGCAAGACATCATTGCCACTGCTCTGCGGATCTGCTTGCTGAGTTTGACATCGAGGGAGAGGTTGCTTGAGATGGTGGAGCCAAGACAGGTGAACTGATCCATCACGTCAAGGGTGTAGTCGCCTATGCAGATGTTTGGTGTGTTGTTGACATCTTGGCACATGATGTTTGTCTTTTTGAGGCTTTAATAACAAAGTGTCTGATGCAGCTAGGCTAGGAGTCATGGTCAGATTCCACCGGGGCATTGAAGTCTCTGAGTAGGTACAGGTTCTCAGAGGCAGGCAGCCTTTTGATGGTGGAATCGAGGTCCTGATAGAACTGCTCCTTTGTTTCCACAGAGGCACAGAAGGTTGGTGCGTAGACGCTCAGAATGTTCAGTGTGCCTGAGGAAGTGGCAAGGCAGAGGATGTGCACTGTGCCTCTGGATGGTGGTTCCAGTGAGGAAAGCGCGAGTTTCTCGCTGTAAAAGCCACGCAGCTGTGGTTCCTCTGGTTTCTTCCCCTGCCGGAAGAAGGTGTGGTCTTGTTCTCTGAGGCTGCCGACTGAGGGGAATCTGGTCTCCTGCAGCAATGCCCATGGTCAGCTTTTTGAGCTCACAGTCAATGATGTCGGTCTTCCTGTTCTCATCGACATGTCGTAGGTCATTGGAAAGGGCAGGACACATGGTCCTGACATTCCAGCTCACCAAACTTAGGGTTGGAGATTTCTTTTTCCTTCTTGGTGGTCTTTGCCTGGTGCAATGTTTACAGTCTGCTTATTGAGACCATACTCTGGGCTCCAAGCATCCATTGAAGCAGGAAGACTTAGGCAGGTCAGCACCTTATTAGCTGGGGGCTGCCCAGCTTGAGGTAGAAGGTAGCTGACCAGGGAGACATGAATATCCCTCTCACTGTCGAAGACAGTCCGTAGCGCCTGTTACCTACACCAATCGGTGAGGTCTTAGCACTCGTAACTGCTGCCTCTGTCACTGCGAACAACGGCACTGGAGAGATGTCTCCCGAGCACAAGCCTGGGCAGGAGGTGCGGAGATCTTGGGATGCCCAGTCGTCAAGATCCCCCTCTCGGCCTCACCAGTGTAGTCCAAAGGAAAGCTTGTGAAGCGATACGTTTGGCACCAGCTTGGCTGCAGGAGCTGCCGGAAGGATGTTCAATGATGTCCAGCCGCCTTAGGGGCTTCAGTCTGGATTTTCTGTCTCGGTTTACTCCCATAGATTTTGTCTCTCCTGAGGCTGCCCACAAGACTATGGGGCTACTTACTCATAGCTGGATCATGTTCGTTAGCACCAGGATGTGGGCCTGCGTGCTACGTGTGCAAAGGCCAGACCTCCTCCCTGTCCTCTGTAGTTCTGCCTGAATCCAATGGGTGTTCAGTTTCTGGCTGTCACCAGCGAGGAGGCACCACATGAGACTTGTTGTTGGAGATGCTGTGTACGGGCAGGGAGAGACACACACATTCAGCTCTCCTTTTCACGAGACTGCTAGCCAGCACTGGAAGCTGAAAGCAAGAGCAGCAAAGCACTGCCACACGAGATGCATCACAACAGCCATTTTGACAAGACCAAGCAGCTGACTATTGACTTCAGGCACAGAAACCGAGAGGGCCATGAGCCAGACCTCAATGGAGTATAAGAAGTGGAGAGGATCAGAAACTTTAAATTCCTTGGTGTTACTGTTTTGGAGGACCCGTCCTGTGTCCAATACTGTACACAAGTGCGATTATGAAGAAAGCACAACAGTGCCTCTACTTCCTTAGGAGTTTGCAAAAATCCGGCATAACATCTAAAACTTGAACAAACTTCTATAGATACAGTGCCTACAAAAAGTATTCAGCCCTCTTGGAGGTTTTCATGATTTATTGCTTTACAACATTGAATCACAGTGGATTTAATTTGGCTTTTATAATACTGATCAGCAGAACAAAACTCTTTCATGTCAAAGTGAAATCAAATTTCTACAAATTGGTCTAAATTAATTACAATTAGTAAACATAAAATAATTGATTGTATAAGTATTCACCCTCTTCAAGTCAGTATTTAGTAGATGCACCTCACCCTAAGGGTGAGGGTGCCAGGAGTATTCATTACCCCAGGTGTGTGGGTGTCAAGAGTACTCGTTACCCTGGGGTGTGAGGGAATCAGGAGTACTTGTTAACCCAGGTGTGTGTGTGTGTGTGTGTGTGTGTGTGTCAGGAGTACTTGTTACCCTGGGGTGAGGGAATCGGGAGTACTCATTATCCGAGGGATGAGGGTGTCAGGAGTACTCATTGCCCCAGGGGTGAGGGAATCAGGAGTACGTTACCCCAGGGGCGAGAGTGTCAGGAATACTCATTGCCCCAGGGGTGAGGGAATCAGGAGTACGTTACCCCAGGGGTGAGGGAATCAGGACTACATTACTCCAGGGGTGAGGGTGTCAGGAGTACGTTACTCCAGGGGTGAGGGTGTCAGGAGTACATTACCCCAGGGGTGAGGGTGTCAGGAGTACGTTACTCCAGGGGTGAGGGTGTCAGGAGTACTATTTAATCCAGGGGTCAGGGCGTCAGGAGTACTGGTTACTCCTGGGGTGAGGGTATCAGGACTCATTACCCCAGGGATGAGAATATCAGGAGTACGTTACCCCAGGGGTGAGGGAATCAGGAGTACATTACTCCAGGGGTGAGGGAGTCAGGAGTATGTTACCCCAGGGGTGAGGGTGTCAGGAGTACGTTACCCCAGGGGTGAGGGAGTCAGTAGTACTCATTACTCCTGTGGTGAGGGTATCAGGAGTACTGGTTACTCCTGGGGTGAGGGTATCAGGACTCATTACCCCAGGGGTGAGGGAATCAGGAGTACGTTACCCCAGGGGTGAGGGAGTCAGTAGTACTATTTAATCCAGGGGTGAGGGAGTCAGTAGTACTCATTACTCCTGTGGTGAGGGTATCAGGACTCGTTACCCCAGGGGTGAGGGTGCCAGGAGTGCTGGTTACCCCAGTGTTGTGGATGTCAGGAGTACTCATTACCCCAGTGTTGTAGGTGTTGGAAGTACCGGTTGCCCCAATGTTGAGAGTGCCGGGAGTACTCGTTACCCCAAGGGTGTAGGTGTCAGACGTACTGGTTACCCCGGTGTTGTGGCTGTTAGGAATTCAGGGCTGATGGTGATGTACGGTTAATGTGGGCCAGAATTCAGTGACTGGTGTGAATGTTGCTTCAAAGCTGTCTGATTGTAGGCTTGGAAGAGAAGGAGTCCATTCAGCCCCTTGAACCTGTGCTCACAACAGGGAGAAATGTTCCTCCGTCATATACAATATATGGGAAGTGAGGGCAGGGAATGTGAAGCATCAGCTGTTCAGTGTTGTCATTCTCTCCAACTGGATCAAGGTTAATCCCTGTGATATCCTTATCCACATCTCCTGATGTCTAACCATATTGTCTTATCCAAAGAACAATTCCACTGTGCTTGGTGTTAAACTGTCCAGTCCTCATCAGCTTTATGGATGAAAGTTCTAGGTTCCCCATTCTGTGCACAGGGTTTGGTGTGCACAGGAAGATCTCAGAAGCTGCTGTTCCTACCAATGTCAGGCCGAGGGTGGAGTCAGTACTTTGCTGTGTTCTGGTCTGTAGGGATAGACCTTGAGGAGGTGGTGAGGCTTCACCGTGTCCTGCACCAGCTCTTCCAGCTGCAGGCAGGAGTGAAGTAAAGTCACATCATAGAGACATAGAACACAGCAGCACAGAAACAGGCCCTTTGGCTGATCTAGGGTGTGCCAAATTTAATACTGCCTAATCCAGTCAAACTGCATCCAGACTATACCACTCCAAACATGCACCTATCCAAATTTCTCTTAAAATGTTGAAATGAAAACCACATCCACCACTTCTGCTGACAGCTCTTTCCACATTCCTACCACTCTCTGATGAATGAAGTTCCTCCTCAGGTTCCCCTTAAATATTTCCCCTTTCAACCTTAACCCGTAACCTCCAGCTCTAGTTCCACTCAACGTCAGTGGGAAAAGCCTGTTTGCATTTTCTCTGTCTATGCCCCTCATAACTGTGTAAACCTCTATCAAATCTCTACTCATTCTCCTAGACTCCAGGGAGTGAAGTCTGAACCTGTTCAGCCTTTCTCAAGTGCCCAAGTACCAGCAACATCCTTTGAGTTTTCTCTGCTCTCTTTCAACCTTCTTGATGCCTCCTGTTGAGAGAGGCACACGTCATGGAAAAGGCTCTTGTCGGAGTGGCTTTCACAGTTTCCTGCTCTCGGCTCGCCTCTGACTCTCTCTGGCTTCTCAAGACTCAGTGCAGAGCAGATGGTCTCTGGTGAGCGGCTTTGTGTGGACACTGACCACAGTGGTGGGAACGTCACACTTTGTCAAGTTTTAGCAAACATGTGCTTTAAGCACAGACACAAATCTTCACAGCTCTGTGTGCTGCGAGGCAGATCAGCAGGAGGCATGGGCAGCTTCATTAACTACAGCTAAAGTCTGAAAATGCCAGCTGGTTTCTTTCATTTTTGATATAGGCTTCCCAAATAAAATGTGATTATGTGATCTTGAGGTTTACATTTTCCACTTCAGGAAATATCAAGACATCAGCCACTGGCACGTGGGTGGACTGTCTTCTCTCACCAGGTTGTGGGGCCTGCCTGAAACTGAGGCCTGAGCTCTTTCAATCACTATGGTACTGTGGGAAGGGCAGCACTGAGGGAGGGTCACATGGGCAAATGGCCCTACAGACAATGGGGAGGTAGTTCCTTTGGCCAATGGGGGAACAGCCCTTTGAGCAATGGGGTGACAAGCCTTTTGGCCAATAGGGACACGATCCCTTCATCCAACTCCTTCATCCCACTGGGGAGACGGTTCCTTTGCTGACGGGGGGCAGGCCCTTTGTCCAATGGCGAGAAAGGCCCTTAGGCCTAATTGAGATTTGCACTGAATGTATGAGTAATGGCGAGATCATCTGAACTGAGAGACAATAAGTTCAATCATTGACCTCAGTACCTTGATCTTCATTAAAGTAAAGACAATTCAACCTTTCTTTGCCCTGGTCCAAACAATTCATTTATAACAAAAGACCTCTGCTGGTCCCAAAGTTGAAAGTGGCTTCACACTATCTCAAAGACTTAATTTTCCGAGATGCCTGCTCTTGCTATGAGAGTGAGCTTGTCATGCTTTATTGTATTGTTGATAAGATCTTGCATACTTCCTTTTTGAAAGAACACACAGAGACAAGTATCCTTCCTGTGCAGTGAGGTTTCAAAACGAGCCCATCAAACGCAGAGAGCAGAACTTCCCCATCACATTAATTCCAGAGGCAAAGAGCAGAACAAAAGATGCAGCAGATTCCAGCCCCTGTTCCTCACTGCACAGCCTGTGGGTCACTGCACTCCACATCAGGCATAGATTGTGTGTGTGTCCCTGGGTGTGTGTGTGTGTGTGTGTGTGTGTGTGTGTGTCTGTGTCCGTGTGTGTGTGTCTGTGTCCTTGTGTGTGTGTGTGTGTGTGTGTCTGTGTCCCTGTGTGTGTGTGTGTGTGTCTGTGTGTGTGTGTCTGTGTGTGTGTGTGTCTGTGTCCTTGTGTGTGTGTGTGTGTGTGTGTGTCTGTGTCCCTGTGTGTGTGTGTGTGTGTTACCGACAGGGCTCTCAGACAAACGATGATCATGGAATGCTGTGAAATGACAAAGATCTTTGGTTCAGATTTTCCACCTCCTGCTCACTGCTTCTCTGAACTCGCTTGTTCTTGTCTTTTCTTAGCGAGAGAATGGATGAGCAAAGTCCTCAGTTAAAATAAATAGACCTTACAGTCTGCTGATTTTTGCCTGAGGCAGCTTACTGTGCATAAACCAGCCTTCCCCACGCCTACATTACCAGGGGTACAAATCATCAGAATCAGTATGTTGAAAAATTTCCTGCTTTGCGGCAGAAGTACGGTACAAGACATAAAATATTACCATAATTTACCAATAATATAGAAGGTTCCTGATTAAAATTTTGTCCCAGCAATGATGAGAAAATCAGGGTGTGTTAAATGATTCTACTGATACCCTTCCTGAGTCAGGCCAGGAATGGAAAATGAGCGTAGAACTGCCAATGTCATTTACGTCTTGAGCTGGTAAACCACTTCCTGCCTTGAATTGCCTGGCCATAAATCCCTTGTATAATTGACACCTGTCAGCGCAGTCAGGAAGTGGATAACCCGTAACTGTGTAAGTCCCACCAATTTATTGTTCTTGTGGGAGGTTTAGAAGGAGCGCTGCTCTCTCTGACACCAGTGATGTACCAGCCCTGAGAGTGCCTGACAGGACAATACAGGTTAAACTTTAAAGACAAGAGGTTCTGCAACTTTATTCTGTGTCTTACCCATTGTACCTGCCCTGGAAACACGTGATTGAACAGTGTAGAGGGAGTTTAAAACACAAGGGACTCTGCAGGTGCTGGAGATCTTGAGGAACGCACATAAAATGCTGGAGGGACCCAGCAGCTCAGGCAGCATCTACGGAGAGGAATAAACAGTTGACATTTCTCATTGATGCTGCCTGGCCTGCTGAGTTCTTCCAGCATTTTGTGTGTGTTAGAGGGAGTTTTAACCTGTGATGTAGCTGCCCTGGAAGTGTTTGCTGGGTCAGTGTAGAGGGAACCTGTGCTGTAACTGTGTCTGATGGGGTAGGGGCTGCTTTAGTCTGTACGTGACTCAGGATGTATCTCCCTGTGTGTGTTTGAAAGGACAGTGTAGAGGAAGCTCAATTCTGTAGCCAACACATTTTTCATCTGGAGAGCTCTGGATCGATGTAAGCTTGTCTAAAGTGAAAATGATGAGGTTGGAATCTGAACCTCCGACATCCACATCAGTCATTCTTGCTGGGAATTGATTCCAATCCCTGGTGAAAGCTGCAGGGATGGTGGGGGAAACAAGCACAGGGAGTTCAGGACACTTGGTCTGGACACAATGGAAGACATACTTACTAATAGTTTTACAAAGAAGAATATCAGTAACCAGTTACAGGACTGTTATCCATTTGATGTCTATGAGATAAAGAATATCACCTGGGATCGCTCAGGGAAAGATGGATATGACTGCTCTGAAACTGGATGATGAAGGGAGAGAGAAAAACACAGAGAGCTGGGAGAGAGGGAGAGAGAATGAGAGAGAGACAAAATAGAGAGAGAGTGAGCAAGAGAGGTGAGACAGCGAGTGAGAGACAGAGAGAAAGGGAGAGAAACAGAGACAAAGGTAGAAAGAGGACAAGACAAAGAAACGGATAGAGAGAGGGAGGGATACACACAGAAAGACAGAGAGAGAGAGAGATTCTCACTGGATGCCCCCTGACTTCCACCCACCTACCTTCCCCCTCACCTGGTCTCACCTATCACCTACCAGCTTGTACTTCTTCCCCTCTACCTTCATCAATGTGTTTATTTACATCCTCAAAAAATTCAATCAGGCTCGTAAGGCACAACCTGCCTTTCACAAAGCCATGCTGACTATTCCTAATCATATTATGCCTCTCGAAACATTCATAAATCCTGCCCTCTCAGGAACTTCTCCATCAACTTACCAACCACTGAAGTGTATGTTACTTTGGATTTCCAACATCTGCAGAATCTCTTGTTTTTGTATGGGATGTCCAGAGGTTCTGAAAGCTATTGTGGAAATGCAGCTCTCATTTTTTTTTAAGCAAGTCAGTTTTAAACTTTTCTTTCCGATCCAATTACAAGAACTGACAGTGTTGTGAGCTCTTGCAGTGAAATGAGTGGTGGGTGTGATATGCTGCGACTGCTGCTTGTGAATGGAAAATTGACAGACAGAAACCACCGTTGCAGTTATTCAGTAGCCTCATTGCTCTTCAAGAAAAACTTTTCTGATAACCTTATCTAAAGAGCTGTAAAGGTTGTTAGTATGTCAGAACAAACATCACACCAAGGATTTTTAACTCCAACTTGCTTGGTTTATTTGTGGGCCATTTAGAGAACAGGAACTGGCTGGAGGTTTTCCAGCACAACAGCATAAACAAATCCTGCTGAGAGCATGTCAAAGGCAAAGCCTCATATTCTGAGAGCAGATGGAGAGGCTTGGAGAGTGTTGGATGCCTCTGCTTTTAATGCCTGCAGTTGTTGAGGTGGGACACAGGTGGGAGTGTATAAAGGAGATGTGGGGATAAGGACAATGATGGATTACATGGCTGGGAGGTGGACCACAGGTTACAACAGGAAATAGAAAAGGCAAGTCAGAAGGGCAATGTCATGGTAGTCATGGGAGATTTTAACATGCAGGTCGATTGGGAAAATTAGGTTGGTAATGGATCTCAAGAGAGTGAGTTTGTTTAATGCCTAAGAGATGGCTTTTTAGAGCAGTTTGTCGGTGAGCCTACTTGGGGATCATTATACTGGATTGAGCGTTCTGTAATGAACTGGAGGCAATTCAGGAGCTTAAGGTAAAAGAACCCTTAGAAACCAGTGTTCACAATATAATTGAGTTCCACTTGAAATTTGATAGGGAGAAAGTAAAGTCTGATATAAGAGTATTTCAGTAGGGTAATGGAAAGGAGTTGGTGAAAGTAAATTGGAAGGAGCTGCTGGCAGGGATGTCAGCAGAGCAGCAATGGTGTGTGTTTCTGGGAAAAAGAGGAAGCTGCAGGATATATGTATTCCAAAAATGAAGAAATTACTTAGGTAAAATAGCATAACCATGGCTGACAAGGGAAGTCAAAGCAATTGTAAAAGCAAAAAAAAGGCATACAACAAAGTAAAAAATAGTGTGAAGGTAGAAGTTGTTAAAAACCTACAAAGACCAACTAAAAAAATCATTTGAAGGGAAAAGATGAAATACGAAAGTAAGCTGGCAAATAATATCAAAGTGGATAGTAAAAGAATTTTCAAGTATGTTAAAAATAAAAGAGAAATGAGAGTGGATATAGGACCGCTGGAAAATGAGGCAGGTGAAATAATAACGGGGGACCAGGAGATGTCTGATGAACTAAATGAATATTTTGCCTCAGTCTTCACTGTGGAAGATACTAGCAGTATGCCTGATGTTGTAGTGTGTGAAGGAAGAGAAGTGGGTGCAGTTACTGTTACAAGACAGAAGGTGCTCAAAAAGCTGAAAGACCTAAAGGTACATAAGTCACCCGGACCAGAGGAACTGCACCCTACGGTTCTGAAAGAGGTAACATTAGAGATTGTGGTGGCATTAGAAATGATCTTTCAAAAATCATTGAACTCTGGCATGGTGCCGAAGGACTAGAAAATTGCAAGTGTCACTCCACTCTTTAAGAAAGGAGGAAGGCAGTAGAAAGGAAATTATAAACCAGGTAGCCTGACCTCAGCAGTTGGGAAGATGTTAGAGTCAATCGTTAAGGATGAGGTGATGGAATATTTGGTGACACAGGACAAGACAGTACAAAGTTAACATGGTTTCCTTCAGGAAAAATCCTGCCTGATGAACCTGTTGGAATTCTTTGAGGAGATTACAAGCAGGATAGATAAAAGGGATGCAGTGGATATTGTATATTTGGATTCTGAGAAGGCCTTTGACAAGGTGCCACACGTGAGGCTGCTTTGCCAAGTTAGGAGCCCATGGTATTACAGGAAAGTTACTAACATGGTTAGAGCATTGGCTGACTGGTAGGAGGAAGCAAGTGGGAATAAAAGGATCCTTTTCTGGTTGGCTACCCATGACTAGTGGTGTTCCGCAGGGGTCGGTGTTGGGACCACTTCTTTTTATGCTGAATATAAATGATATTGATGATGGAATAAATGGCTTTGTTGCCAAGTTTGCAGATGATATGAAAATTGGTGGCATGGCAGGTAGTGTTGAGGAAGCAGGTAGGATGCAAAAGGACTTAGACAGATTAGGAGAATGGGCAAGAAAGTGGCAAATGAAATACAATGTTGGAAAATGCATGATCATGCACTTTGGTGGTAGAAGTAAATATGCGTACTATTTTCTAAACGGGGAGAAAATCCAAAATTTTGAGATGCAAAGGGTCTTGGGAGTTCTTGTGCAGAACACTCTAAAGGTTAACTTGCAGGTTGAGTCAGTGGTGAGGAAGGCAAATGCAATGTTAGTATTCATTTCAAGGGGTCTAGAATACAAGAGCAGGGATGTGATGCTGAGGCTTTATAAGACACTGGTGAGGCCTCACCTTGAGTATTGTGAACAGTTTCGGGCCCATCATCTTAGAAAAGATGTGCTGGCATTGGACAGGGTCCAGAGGAGGTTCACAAAGATGATTCCAGGAATGAAAGGGTTATCATATGAGGAACATTTAATGGCTCTGGGTCTGAACTCGCTGGAATTCAGAAGGATGAGGGGGGGATCTCATTGAAACCCTTTGAATGTTGAAAAGCCTAGACAGAGTATATGTGGAAAGGATGTTTCCCATGGTGGGAGAGTCTCGGACAAGAGAGCACAGCCTCAGAATAGAGGGGCCCCTTTCAAAACAGAGATGCGGAGAAATTTCTTTAGCCAAAGGGTGGTGAATTTGTGGAATTTGCTGGCACATGCAGCTGTGGAGGCCAGGTCATTGTGTGTATTTAAGGCAGAAATTGATAAGTTCTTGATTGTACGTGGCATCTAGGGTTACGGGCAGAAGGCCGGGAACTGGGGTTGAGGAGGAGAAAGGAAAAGTATCAGCCATGATTGAATGGTGGAGCAGACTCGATGGGCCAGATGACCTAATTCTGCTCCTATGTCTTATGGTGTTACGGATATCAGGTAGGTCACAGTAAATGCCAGGAAACTGCTGATGCTGGTCAGGCAGCATCTGTAGAAGGAGAAACAGTGAACGCTTCAGTTAAAAGGTAACTCTATTCCACTTCCCATGGTTGTTGCCTAACCTGCTGGGTATTTCTAACAATTCTGCTTTCAGAGGGCACAGACAGGCAGAAGTGTCCTCTGTGTCATTGAGGCACACAGACTTAAATGAGCTATGCTAATTATTCAAATTCAAGTTCAGTTCACTGTCACTTAACTGTACACAGGTACACCACTAGCTGAAACAATGTTCCTCCAGATCAAGGTGCACAACACAGTATGTGTAACTCACACACACAACACATAAAGTAACGTTACCACAAATAAATTAACAAATAAAAGATGCGTTAATGACACAAGTTAAAAAGTAAACAGTATAATGTTACCAGTGCTTCATACGTGATGTCCGGGAGTCCAGTAGTCTTATGGAACCTAGCTACACACACACACACAGATATATCTACCTATAGTCTTGGGCAGATATCTATATCACACAGATATATATATATATATATATATATATATATATATATATATATATCTATATCTGCCCAAGACTTTACACAGTATTTGTAAATGTGGAGCAGAGAGTGAGTTTGTAGATCTGGTGGAGTAAAGGATATTTGAAATGGCAAGAGTGGTGTGTCACAGGAGGGGTGTGGGACTGGTTATTGGGGTGGGCGATGGTGCGATGCAGACACACCCAGCCCTGAAACATCAGGCAAGGTCATTTGATTCCGAACAATCGGTTTATTGATTATTACAGAATGTCTCTCTGGAGCTTCCCACTCCCTCCCCTCTCCCATCCCCTTTTCCCAACCATAATTCCCCTCTCCCTGCCCCTTCCCACTCTCAGTCCACAATAGAGACCCGTATCATAATCAGGTTTATCAACACTCACATATGTCATAAAATGTGTTTTTTTGAGGCACCAGTACAGTGCAATACATAAAATTACTACAGTACTGTACAAAAATCTTTACATACACATTTCGATTTGATTCTGATTCTCCGATTGCTGCTGCTCCTGTCAACTCTGTCTCTACGCTCATGTTCCATTATTTGCTGTTGCCTCCATCTGCCCGTCTGTTCTGCTCTCTCATGCCTGAGGAAGGAATTTACCTTCAATATGTATTCGCCTCACTCCAACCCCAGCGCTCCAGTGCACACTCATTAAACTTCATCGTTTTCACATTCCACTGCGCTATTCCAATGTAACCAATTTCAGTTTAAAGGATTTCTCTCTGGTTTAACAGCAATAAACCTCAAGAACAATCTTATTTCGTGTTGGTTCTCTGTCATGTCCGATGATAACAGGAGAGCTGTACAGGAGAGTTTTTAAAGTGGAGAAGCCTTTTCACTGGGGCATTTCTACTCTCTTGATCTCAGAAGTCGGGGTCCAGTGGTATGAATAGTCGTCAAAAACTGGGGTCTTCCTTGTTTGCACTAATGACCCTGACATTTTCAGTGCCTTGTCGCACCTTTTGCTCTCTGTGGGGTGTTGCAGTACGGCCCTCCCTGGATCTCACTACAGATCTCATCTGCTCAGTCTGCTGGAGCTAGCTTTCCATGCTGAGGCTGAGGAATGTTTCTGTCCCACTGGGGTATACAGCTGCCAGCTACCTCCAGCTGGCTTAGCCCACCTTCTGAAGAAGTGTACCGGGGTGTGGCCACTGTCACATACAAACAGCTTCTTGCAGCCACAGGTGAGAGCTTTGGTCCGGAGAGGACCAACAGTGAGTGAGCTGCCCTGGAATGGACCCGACCAGCTCCTTCACCAGAGGTGCTACCCCTCCCTCGACACCCATACACCTGATCTTATTTCTGATAAAGGAATAATACATATTTATAACTTTCTAAGTTAATGTCTGAAAACATTTAATGTAAAGTGAAATGTGAAAAAGTAGTTTTTGTTATATTGAGCATAACCATTCACCTCATACGTTATGTCAACCTGTCAATCTTCAGGCCAAGTCACCTCGGGATGTGCTAATCTTCTTTCTTTACTTATTGAGATACAGCACGTAGTAGGCCCTTCTGGCCCTCTGAACCGTGCCATCCGCAACCCCCGATTTAACCCTAGCTCAATGATAGGACAATTTACAATGACCAATTAACCTATTAACTGGTAGGTCTTTGGGACTGAAGGAGGAAAGCAGAACACTCGGAAACCCAGGTAGCACAGCCCAGGACTGTTTGTGACTGTACGTGCTGGGTCGTTTCTCTGTGTGCTGTGTTTTGTACCTTGGCCCTAGAGGAACGATGTTTCATTTGGTTGCATACATGTGTATGGTTGAATGACAGTAAATTTGAACTTGAACTTTGAAACCATTTGCAGTCTTGGTACCCACCAAAGTCCTTTACTGGTGTAAGCCTGGAAAACAGCAAATTCAACTCTGGCATGTATCTGTGAAACAGTGAACCCGATCGTTTGGTTTCATTGTTGCTTGGGAATAAATATTGTCTGGGACTCTGAGAAAATCTCCCACCTTGAAGGACTGTGGGATTTTACACACCCATTGGCTAGAAGAGCCTTTGGAAGAAAAGCATTCCGGGCATCCCCTCTTCTCATTGCTACCAGTGGCCTGGAGGTTCACCTGAAGTACACACTCCGTGTCTTAGGGACAGCTTCTTCTCCTCCACCATCAGATTTCTGATTGAACAATGAACCCACGAATACTACCTCAACATTTTCCATCTCTTTTTGCACCAATTATTTGCTTTTCACATTTCTTATTGTAACTTTAATCGTTGCACTGTACCGCAAAACAAACTTCACAACATATATCAGAGATAATAAACCTGATTCTTGTTCTAATTGACGAGAACCGGGTCTGTCACCCGCTCCACCATCCACGACTCATGTTCTCGGTATGCACCATTTTTCTGCTCTATTCCTTTGATTCCTCTCATATCCAGAAATATATTGATTATTAGTTGAGCCTCCACACCCTTAAACTGTACAGAATATCCCATTGTCTCTCTCAGACATGGCCGGCTCTGAAGGCCAAGTCATTGCGTATATTTAAAGCAGAGGTTGGTAGATTCTTGATTAGTCAGGGCATCAAAGGTATTAGGGAGAAGTCGGGAGAATGGGATTGAGAGGAATAATAAATCAGCCATGGTGGAATAGTGGGACAAACTTATCGGGCTGGATGGTCCAATTCTGCTCCTATGTCCTATGGTTTTACCAAGTTCCTATAAAATGGAGGCCAACATACCATTGCCCTCTCTCACTGCTGGTATCTTAGTGCTCTCCAGAAGAAACATACAGATCCTTTTGAGCATCAACAATCCTCAATACTCTCAACACTCAGCAATCTCACTTTTCCTCGCCGTGTTCCTCTTGCCACGTTGTCGCCCACTTGGGCTTCTTGTCCATGGCACCTTGAAGCCTCTTGGCATCCTCTTCAATCCCCCATTTGGTCTTGTGTCATCAGCAACACACTACAAAGGGCACCCTTCTCTGTATTCCCAGTCTGGGATACTGTATGTGCAGCACCAACCAGTAATGGGATCATTCGCTGATCAGTCATTCCTGTCATGGAAGACATTAAATGGGCCACGACTTCAATATCTCAATGATGGAACATAAAACAGTACAGCTCAGCAACGGGCCATTCAGCCCACAATGTTTTGCTAAACAATTAAATGAGTAATTAAACGCCTAACTATATGAATCCCCTCTACCTACATAATGTCCATTCCCTCGATTGTCTGCGTTTTCATGTGCCTGTCTATGAGCTTTTTAGACACTTTAAACATAGAATAATGCCGCACAGTACAGTGGCCCAGAAAGTTGTCTGGCCTTTCAAACTACTACAGATAAATTTAACCCTGCCCTTTCACATAGTCCTTCATTTTTCTATCATCCATGTACCTATCTAAGAGTTGTTAAATGTCCCTAATGTATCTGACTCTGTCTCTACCCTTGACTGGACACTCTCCATGTAAAGAATGTACCTTTGACATCCACCCCCCCCCCCCACCCCATATTTCAATGACCTTAAAATTATGCCCTTCTGTTCTACTTGCCTCTACTAACATCCCTGGCAGAATAGTCACCCAATGTCCACCACTCTTTCCCCCGCACATCTCCTTTGAAATTACTCCTCTCACCTGAAATCATCCCCTTTGGTATTAAAAGGACCAGCACTCCCTCTGTAACACATTGATGATGAATTCCCCTATGCAGCACCTGGTGTGAGGAGCATTGTTGCTGTTTCCTTGATGGTCTGGTTTTACGTGTTGTGCAGTGACAGAGTTCCGGGTGACTGTGAGGAAGACGGAAGCAGCGGAGAGATGTCATCTGCAGGGAATGTTTCTGCTCGCTGTGGAGGAAGACAGTCTGGAGCTGAAGGACTTGAAATCTGGTGAGGTTCTCTACACCTGGCCGTACAGATACCTGAGACGCTTTGGGCGAGACAAGGTAAGTGTGGCCTTGTTTAGTAACAAAGAAGGGTGGGGAGGAAAACCGCAGGCCAGCTGTTGGTGAGATGCCCAGACGTCGGCAGAGTTGTAGGACCCACCCCACAATCTCCCTCGCTGATTGATCTTGCAGTGTGTTTGGATGTTGAATGTCATTGACACACAGACGGTTCAGGATGGGATTGACGGGGTAGACATGGATGGTGGAGAATCAGGAACCGGAGAGAACGGTGACCAGATTGGTGACACGTGGAACCATTGAGGAGGAATTTCTTCATTTAATGAGTGCTAAAGCTTTGGGAATCCCTCACCTGGAGATATGGTCAGTTGTCATTGCTGAGTCTGAGACTAATAGTTTCTTGGCCCTGGGAGAATTGGCGAGGAAGTGGGAGAAGGACTAAAGTATAGGGTGGTACAGCAGCGAAGCAGTTAGTGTAATGTTTGACAGTGCCAACGACCGGGGTTCAAATCCTGCCACTGTCTGTAAGAAAATGTGACTAGGTGCTCCAGTTTCCTCCCTCATTCCAAAAACGTAGTAAGTTGTTCGTATGCTATTATTGAGATACAATGCAGAATTGGCCCGTCCATCCCTTTGTGCTGTGTCACCCAGCAACCCCCAAATTAACCCCAGCCTAATCACGGGACAATTCACAGTGACCAATTAACCTACCAACAGGCACATCTTTGGACTGTGGGAGGAGGCTGGAGAACCCGGAGAAAACACACGCTTTCCACCGAAAGGATGTATAAACTCCCTAGAGATGGTGTTGGAATTGAACTCTGACATCTGATGCCCCAAGGTACAATAGTGTCACACTGCCTTGGCACCAGAAACACGGTGGTGCTTGTGGACTGCTCCCAGCATGTTCTCAGACTGTTTTGGATGTTGATACAAACGACGCAGTTCACTGCAGGCTTTGATATACCCATGATAAATAACGCTAATCTAATATAAAGTCAGCCATGCTCTTTCTGAATGATGAGGGACAGAGTCTGACTCCCGAAGCTGGCTCTAACGATCTGAAATTCAGAACAGGGGCTCTCATGTGCAGGGCAGTAAAGGTCCTGCGTTAAGTATTTTATACCAGTAAGACATTTCCCTGATCTGTCAGGGAGAACGAGGCGTCTGTGTTAAAAGTGTTTTGATTATCAGAAGAACAGTCTTAATGAGTTAAATTTCAAGGTTGCAATTCAGTTCAGGAGTTTTAATTATACTAGAAACCCAAGAATATTTATAGTGGCTGCTCAAATTGTAGGTTTTAATTCACTTCCAGGTGCTCATCAGAAAACAAGCAAAGCTACTGTATTCTAAAGCATGCATGAATTTGTTAGACTTACCAATCAGCACAGGCTGGTGGATAGAGCCACATGTTTATCATGGTGCTTGAAGGTCAAATCCAATTATCCCAACAGCATTTTGAGAGTCTTTGCCGATTTATTCTTGCAATCTAGCGGGTGGATGTTTCAAGTGGTCCCGAGTTCAACCTATGGATAATTTATGTGTGTTCTATGGTTCTAAAGGATCAGGAGAGGCTGTTCCTAGTGAGGTCACTTTTGAGAGCCCACGCACTTTGCAAAGCCAGAGACTGGAGATTCTTTCTACAAGGTATCGTGTAAAGGCTCCATGCAGTCACTTCCATCGCCCACACACTCAGTAGGAAAGGAAAGGTATGTCGCATCCGGAGTTTCTCCGGTTAGCGGACCATTTCCCTCCACGCCTCTCTGACGTAGTGGGGAGCCGCGTACGAGGCAAGTTACAGCAGTGGTTTGCCATTGCTTTCTGCCGGGTGAGTTTCCAAAGAGATCACCAGCTCATAACCCAGCACGGATGGAAAGCATGCAGGGGAGCCGGCTGGATTTGAACTCGGGACCTTTCGTCCCGAAGTCCGACGCTGATGCCACTACGCCACCAGCTGGGTCCACACACTCAGTAAACAGTGAAAATCTTGGCTCAAAAATTGTCTGTGCAATCCCAGATGGCCGGGTGAGAATCATTGAATATTGCAGATATTTCTGTTTTCTAGATTAGCTTTATTTGTCACAGGTACATCAGATTATCGAAACATACACTGAAATGTGCTGCTTATGTCAACGATCACCACAGACCAAGGATAAGCTGAGGGCAGCCATGCTTCCAAGTACAGGGGAGATTTACCAGGATCAGAGAGCACATCCTTTGAGTGAGCTAGGGCTTTCCGCTTTGGGGAAAGAGGAGGATGAGATGTGACTTGATAAAGGTGTACAAGAGGTATTTATCGAGCGTATAACCAGTGACTTTTCCCCAGGCCAGAAATGACTAGTATGAGAGGCATAGCTTTAAAACCATTCGAGGAAAGTGTAGGAGGATGTACAAGGTAAGTTGTTTTTACACAGAGGGAGGTGGGTACATGGTTCACCCTGCCAAACGTGGTGGTGGAGGTAGATACATTAGAGGTATTTAAGAAATGCTTAAATAGGCACATGGATGATAGAACAATAAAGGATTATTAGGAGTGGTTGGGTGGCAGGGTGGAGATAGGTCTCTACAAAAGGAGGTGTAAGGTGCTTCTTCCCTCCACTAACCTGCAGATCACCCTTGGGCGAGGTGTAGCACCTGCTTAGCCCCCGATCAGGGTCAGGTGAAGCCCTGGGAACAGGTGGTGGATGGTTTTACGAGCAGCTGGTGTATATCACAAGTCCTGGTTATGTGACCACCGACGCCAGGCAGATATTCGCGGAAGAGCTTTGATAATACTCTTCTGGCATGGTTCCGCAGCACTGGAAAATTGTAAATGTCACTCCACTCTTTAAGAAGGGAGGAAGACAAGAAAGAGGAAGTTATAGGCCAGTTAGCCTAACCTCAGTGGTTGGGAAAGTGTTGGAATCTATTATTAAAGGCGAGGTTTCAGGGTACTTGGAGACTAATGATGAAATAAGTCAATGGTTTCTGTCAAGGGAAATCTTGCCTGACAAATCTGTTAGAATTCTTCAAGGCAGTAACAAGCAGGGTGGACAAAGGACAGGTCGTGGATGTCACTTACTTAGATTTTCAGAAGGCATTTGATAAAATGCCTCATATGAGGCTACCGAACAAGATAAAATTCTATGGTGTTACAGGAAATATACTGGCATGGATAGTGAAGTGGCTGACAGGCAGGAGGCAGTGAGCAGGAATATAAGGGGCCTTTCTGGTTGGCTGCCAGTGACTAGTGGTGTTCCTCAGGGGTCAGTATTGGGACTGCCACTTTTCACATTGTCGGTAATTTAGATAATGGAATTGATGGCTTTGTGGCAAAGTTTGTGGATGACATGAAGATAGGTGCAGCGGTAGGTAGTGTTGAGAAAGCAAAGCGATTGCAGCAGGACTTAGACAAATTGGAAGAATGGGCAAAAAAGTGGCAGATGGAATACAGTGTTGGGAAATGTATGACAATACATTTTGATAAAAGAAACAATAGTGCGGACTATTTTCTAAATGCGGAGAAAATTCAAACATCCGAGGTGCAAAGGGACTTAGGAGTCCTCATGTAAGACTCCCAGGAGGTTAATTCACAGGTTGAGTCTGTGGTAAAGAAGGCAAATGAAATGTTGGCATTTATTTCCAGGGGAATAGAATATAAAAATCAAGGAGATAATGCTGAGGCTTTATAAGACACTAGTCAGGCTGCACTTGGAGTATTGTCAACAGTTTTGGGCCCCGTATCTCAGAAAGGATGTGTTGTCATTGGAGAAAGTCCAGAGGCAGTTCACTAGAATGATTCTAGGAATGAAAGGGTTAACATATGATCAGCGTTTGGCAGCTTTGGGCCTGTACTCACTGGAATTTATAAGAATGCGTGGGATTTCATTGAAACCTACTGAATGTTGAAAGGACTAGATCTGGTGGACATGGAAAGTACAGTTCCTATGGTGGGGGTATCCAGATCTAGAGGGCATAGCCTCAAAATTGAGAGGTGACCTTTAAGAACAGAAGCAAGGAGGTTTTTTTTTAGCCAAAGAGTGGTGAAACTGTGGAATGCTCTGCCACAGACTGTGGTGGAGGTCAAGTCTGTGGATATATTTAAAATGTAGGTTAATTGATTCTTGATTGGTTGTGGCATCAAAGAATATGGTGAGAGGGCAGGTGTATGGGGTTGAGTGGGATCTGCAATCAGTCGTGATGGAATGACAGAGCATACTCGATGGGCTAATTCTGCTCTTATGTCTTGTGGTCTTATAGTGGCTGGGGTCACATCTATTGTAAAGACACTGTCCAGGCAATGGTAAACCACTTTTGTAGAAATTGCCAAGAACAATCATGGTCACAGAAAGACCGTGATCACCCATGTCATATGACACGGCTCATTATGGACAATGTAGAAATGGAGGGTTCAATTGATCAAAGAGCAGGCTAAAAAGTAGGCTCTACATTCTGGGCTGAATGGCTGGTACTGTGCTGTAATGCTGTATGGTCTTCACATAGTGTAGCACCCTGGGGGGGTCAGGGGAGGTTGTCAACAGTCTGCCCCAACATTCCTAGTGGCCAGCGCTATTTGTTCTTGTTTTAAAATTTTTTTTTTGGGATTATGGTGGAATATCCCAGTTCATTTATTGTTACACTTTAGCTTGGGTTATACAGTTATTCATTTGTGTGTTTGTAGGTCACCCTGACTGTAACCGGGGTGTGTGATAATCACCTTCTCTCACCCCTGGTTTCAGCAGGTTCTTCCCTCTAAATTTAGTGGCCAGAAATTTCAGAGGAGGTTCTGCAGGATGGAAAGTGTCTTGTGGTCCATCAGATCAGCCAGAAGGAAAATATCTGCCTGCATTCGTTTCCACCTTTCCCTCTGCCCCAATATTGGGAAGCAGCTCTTTGTGGTCACTGACAAACAATCACACTCTCTCAGCTACTGAGGAGCAGAGAGTCATAGAAAAATACAGCACAGAAACAGGCCCTTTGGCCCATCTAGTTCATGCAGAACAATTTAAACTTCCTACTCCCATCAATCTGAACTGGGAGCACAACCTTCCATACACTTCCCATCCATGTACCTATCCAAACTTATCTTCAATGTTGAAGCCACATGCACCACTTGTGCTGGCAGATTGTTCCACACCCTCACCACCCTCTGAATGAAGAAATCCCCCTCAGGTTCTCCTGAAACATTTCACCTTTCACCCTTAACCCATGACCTCTGGTTGTCGTTCCACCCAACCACAGTGGAAAAAGCCTACTTGTGCCTACCCTATCTATACTCCTCGTAATTTTGTTTAAATTAGCAACTTTAGCTAATTGTATAGGTAAAACAGCTCCCAATAACGAGGTTAAATAAAACTCTTTTACAGCTTTCAACTCCAAGTCTACCCAAATGGGCTGATCGTTCTTATCAACCCAATGTAGCCAAAAGGACATGTATCGCACATTAACAGCCCAGTAATACATTCTTAAATTAGGCAAAGCAAGACCTCCATCCTTTTTCAACTTTTGTAAGTGACATTTACTAATTCTTTGTCTTTTATTATTCCAAATAAAAGATAAAATAATAGAATCAATCTGATTTAAAAACTTCTTAGTCAAAAAAACAGGGATATTGTGAAATAAATATAAAAAATTTGGTAAAGTCATCATTTTGACTATATGGATGCGACCAACAAGTGAAAATGTAAGTGGACTCCATCTGCTAAATAAGTACTTCATAGAATCTACCAAGGGTACAAAATTGGCTTTATAAAGATCGCTATTTTTTTAGTCATTATAACACCTAAATATCTAAAAGAATCCGTGACTTTGAAAGGAGTATTATCATATATAGAAACAGATTCATTTAAAGGAAACAATTCACTTTTACTAAAATTTATTTTATATCCTGAAAAATCTCCAAATTCATTAAATAATTTTAGCAAGGCAGGAATAGATTCCTCGGGATTAGATATATAAACCAATAAATTGTCAGTGTAAAGAAAAATCTTATGAATGGTCTCATTCACAAAAATCCCATAAATATCTTTAGCTTCACGAAGAGCAATAGCAAGGGGTTCTAATATTAAATTGAATAATGAAGGACTTAATGGACAACCTTGTCTTGCCCCTCCGTGTAAGCTGAAAAAAAGATCTACAGTTATTAGTAACAACAGTAGCAACAGGAGTTTTATTTATCATTCTAACCCAATTATTAAAATTAACACCAAAGCTAAATTTCTCCGAAACATTAAGTAAGTATCTCCATTTGACTCGGTCGAACACTTTTTCAGCATCCAAAGAGACGATGCATTGTGGAGTTTTAAAAGGGGACGAATAGATAATGTTAAATAGTCTCCGAACATTTGGAAAAATAATAACAACCCTTTATAAAGCCTGTTTGATCTTTAAAAATAATTTTACCCAAAATATTCTCCAATTTTGTATACCTCTATCAAATCTCCTCAAATTGGGAAGGAACAGGCATAGGACACATATTTCCTTCTCACATAGACTATTCAGCCCATCCATTCTATGCTAGCTCTCAGACTAATCTGGATCCCCCGCATTTCTCTGAAATTTATTCCCCCTAACACACCCACTAACTCCACCCTAATTCCCCTGCCATTACCAGATTGGGGCCAATTACAATTTGCCAATTAACTCCACCCTAATCCACCTACCATCACCAAATTGGGGCCATTTACAATTTGCCAATTAACTACCAACCCGCTTATTGTTGGGCTGTGGGAAGAAACTGGAAGACCATAGGGATACGCACGTGGTCACAGTGAGAGCGTGCGAACTCCACACTGACTGTGCTGGAAGTTGTGATGGGTTTGGGTGTCAGGACTTGTCCTATTACACCTCTGTAGCCCCACTGTAGTAGGATCTAGGGGGCAGAGTGAACGAGGGAGGAACATGCCCACAAGCTCACTGTGAAGGTCGCTCCGGGAACCTGAAGTCCGACACTTCACGGAACGTCCCTCCCAAACACAGACAGGAAAACACCCTTAAGCCCAAACATCAGAGGTGTTTGCCCGGTGCAGAGCCCTGTGTGGGACCAAGAAGGCCTGTAGGACTGACCTTGACTTTGAGTCTGTGGAGGCATTCGAGTCTGTGGCTGGCCGAGGTCTGACCTCTGAAAAATGGCAGCTGGGGGCCCAGGGGTCTGGTGTTGGACGGCTGGATGGACGTGCATTTCTAGTGTGGCTGTGGGTTCCTGAGGGAGTAACGGTAAGCGGAGGTTATTGTCTGTCCTGGGTCCTCAAGCATGGAAGAAGACGGTGATTGCACCTGTCAATCGCTCCAAGTTCAATTTGACGGTGACAATGATTAAAGATTAGCTTCATTTGTCAAATGTACATCGAAAAATACAGTGAAGTGTGTCATTTGCGTCAATGACCAACACAGTCCAAGGATGTGCTGGGGGCAGCCCACAAATGTCACCAGGGTTCCTGTGCCAACATAGCAAGCCCACAGCTTAATAACCCTGAAGATCTTTGGGACACTCTAGCATCTGGGGGAAAACCTCGTGGTCACGAGGAGACTGTGCAAACTCCTTACAAACAGCGGCAGGAATGGAACTCTAATTGGTGCTTGCGGGAACTGTTATGCATTATGCCAACCGTTACGCGACCATTGGGGCCTTACCAAATGTTATAGATGATCTAAAGATAAACCTGGCGAGGGCTGACACATTCTGGGGCTCCAGCTGAGGGGCTTAGTTTAACATCTCAGCACAGAAGCGCTGGAACATCAACCTGGGTATCTGTGGCCACGTCTCTGAAGTGGGCCTTTGATACTCAGGTGTCTGAGCGAGCAGCAGAAGTTGTGCCTGCTGAACCACAGCTCACAAAGTTACATGCTCCCCATGACCAGCAACACCAGTGGCTGGGATCCACAACAGCCAAAGTACTTACACACACAAAATGCTGGAGGAACTCGGCAGTCTGACTTCCTTGCGTCTAAGTGCAGGTGTATCAATATAGGAAGTGCTTTTTCAAAAAATTAAGGATTTATAGAACACAGAAGAGAACAGCACAGGAACAGGCCCGTCAGCCTATAACGTTGTCAGAACCAAATTAATAAGAAATCAAATGGCCAACTATGCCTACATAATGTCCATATCCCTCCATTTTCCTCATATCCACATGCCTATCTAAATGCTTCTTAAACGTCCTGAATGTTTCTACCTCTACCACCACCCCAGGGAGTGCATTCCAGACACCCACCACTCTCTGTGTAAAATATACTTGCCTTTCACATCTCCTCTGAAATTACCCCCTTTTACCTTAAGGCATGTCCTCTGGTATTATAAACACAAAATACTCTGCAGATACTGGGGTCAAAGCAACACTCACAACACGCTGGAGGAACTCAGCAGGTCGGGCAGCATCCATGGAAACAATCAGTCAACGTTTCGGGCCGGAACCCTTCGTCAGGACTGAAGAGGGAAGGGGCAGAGGACCGAAACGTTGACTGATCGTTTCCACGGATGCTGCCCGACCTGCCGAGTTCCTCCAGCGTGTTGTGAGTGTTCCTCTAGTATTAGACACTTCAAGCCTGAGAAAAGAGATAGTGTCTGTCTACTCTATCTCTCATAATCTTATAAACCTCCCCTCAGCCTCTATCGCTCCAGAGAAAAGAACCCAAGTTTGCCTAACCTCCTGTTACCGCACATGCCGTCTAACCCAGGCAGCAAACTAGTAAACCTCTTCTGCACTTTTTCCAAACCATCAACATCCTTCCTATAGTGGAGTGACCAGAACTGTACACATTACTCTAGATGTGGCCAAACTAGAGTTTTATAAAGCTGCAACATAACTTCCTCACTTGTGAACTCAATGCCTTGACTGATAAAGACAAGCATGCCGTGTGCCTTCTTAACTACCTTTTAACTTGTGCAGACACTTTCAGCGAGCTGTGAACTTGGTCATCAAGAACTCTCTGCTCATCAGCACTGTTAAATGTCTTCCTCCTAACAGCGTGCTATGTCCTAACAAGATGCAACATTTCACATTTGGCCAGGTTGAACTACATCTGCGTTTCTCTGCCCTTTTCTGCAACTGATCTATATCTCACTGTATTCTTTGCCAGTCTTCTACGTTATCCACAACACTACCAATCTTTGTTTCATCTGCAAACTTACTAACCCACACACCTACATCTTCATCCAGGTCATTTATATACATCACAAACAGCAGAGGTCCCAGACAAGATCCCTGCAGAACACCACTAATCATAGATGTCCAGCTAGAATAAGTCCTTTCGGCCATTACTCTCTGTCTTCTATGAACAAGCCAGATCTGAGTTCAAATGGCCGAATCACCATGGATCCCATGAGGAGAGGGAGAGGGGGAGAGAGAGGGAGAGGGAAAGGGAGAGGGATGCCATTTATAAACACAAAAGATTCTGTAGATGCTGGAAATCTTGAGAACCACACACAAAATGACGGAGTAACTTATGCTTTGTAACTCCAGAAACTAATTGAAAGAAAACACGGAAGCTGGGATGTATATGTACTTAGTTTCTTTTAGTAAGGCACGTGGTGGTGTGATGACGTATGCCATTCACATACTTTTACGTAATGAATTATGTAAACAACAAAGAATACTTAATCAAACAATATATTGACATTATTACTCAAATATTACTGAAATATTAAATACACTACGTAATTCAACAAGTTAAGCAACATTGACAGAGTGGGATAAACAGGCTGAAATTCTTCAAGTTGGGGAGTAGGATTCCAGGGCTTGGAAGGCACAACCTTTGGATTCAGAATCAGAATCAGATTTAATATTATTAGCGTATGTCGCGGCAACAGTAACTTTGCAATATATAGTAGAAAATCTGTAAACTACAATAAGAATGATATATAAATATATATAAAAATTCAGTTGGATAATTAGTGCAAAAAGAGAGCAAGAAACAGTGTGGTGCTGTTCATGGGTTCATTGTCCATTCAGAAACGTGATGGCGGAGGGGAAGAAGCTGTTCCTGAGATGTTGAGTGGGCGACTTCAGGCTCCTGTACCACCTCCATGATGGTAGCAGTAAGGAGAGGGCACATCCTGAGTGAAGAGGGTCCTTAACGATGGAATAGTGGTCCTTAGTGAGTCATATCAGGGATTCTCCAGAGGTTGAAACTGGAGATTTTGGGCAGAGCTGAGGAGGTGATCGAATGGGGCAGGAGGCAGGTCAGCCTGCTCCAGAGGCCAATGTGTAGCTCTGTCTTCCAGCACGTCTTCAGACCCAGAAACAGATCGACCTCTATCCGTAAGGAAGTCAGTGACCAACCCGCAACAGTGGGGTAGACATGGACCACAACAGGGCTGTTAGACATACCTTTTTGCGACTGTTGTAAATGTGGCATCTCTCTGTTACTTTTTTAGGTGACGTTTTCTTTCGAGGCTGGACGGCGATGTGCTTCTGGTGAAGGCAACTTTGAGTTTGAGACCAGGCAGGCCAATGGAATTTTCCAGATTATTGAATCTGCTATCAAAGTTGTCAGGCAAGCCTTCAGGGAGGAGAAACAGTTGTCTGGTGATGTGGAAAATGACCCCCCTCTGAGTTCCAGACCTGCACACGAGGACGAGGAGGAGGGGACACTGAGTGAGATCGACGAGGGCCAACAGTCAGCCAAGGTCAAGAATGAGATGTTAAATGCTACTCTCCCTTCCTTGAGGTGCTTGTCGCTGGAGTCATCCTCGGACCCCAGCACCAGGCCGGCCTCCACGATGCCCAGGAAGGCAGGGGCAAAGGGCCAGCAAATGCACTCCATGACAATATATGGTATGGCCAAAGGGAACCAGCCTGACCCCCCGGATATGCAGTCAACCTACTCTGAGGTGCGGGACGTAATCCACAAACACAATGCACGGGCCAACATCAAGATGGCGACTGGGAGGAAGACACAGGAAGGCAAGGATGCAGTGGAATCAGAATATGCTATTCCCTTTGATGCCATCGCACAGACTCTGTGCCTCCCACCCCTTGTCCGACTGCCGTCCAACCAACCGGACAACACTTCTGAAATGGCATTTTCTACCTTCCTGCCCACAAAACGGGAGGACCCACTTTATGACACCATTGATGACTCGAGCTTTGGGAGGAAGGGGAAGGCAGCCTTGCCACTGCCAAAGGATCACATCTATGATGAGCCGGAGGGGTCAGATGTCCCCTCGGTGTATGACTATCCTGTGGAGGTGAAAGGTCACGCGTGGAAGATACAGGGCCGGCAGTGCGACCCTCGGGGTCACGAGTACCCGTACAACCCACACACTGATGACTACGCCGTGCCAAAAACAGCGAAACAGGGCGGCAGCCAAAGGAGATCAGGAGACAGGGCGTCTCAGAGGGACAGCGGGTGTGTGGATTCTGAATATGACAACATCCTGTTCAAGAAGGTGGAGAAGAAGGGGACTTAGCGACTCAAGCTGAGGCCCGGCCAACCCACTTCACAGGTGGGGTGAGTGATAGGGGAAGGGCACTGACCCGACACCAGACTGAACTATGGCAGTGGACCGAGGGTCTGGGATGGTGGGTAGTGAGGTCAGGACGTTAGCCGAACCGTAGGCTTCTCCTCACTGAGGGCATGTGCCTACTGGGAGTGACTTAGCCTTTGGCTGAAGAGACTGAGTGGGGGGAGGGAGGGAGGGATAGAAACTGGTGAGGCACGGGGAAACTGTTATCCTATCAGTGATCTTCCTTTCCTACTGTGGTCTGGAGAGATTCAGATCATTGCATTTTGTAGATTTAACTCCCAATAAAACTAGACCCTTTAAAAAATTTTTTTTCTCTCCTGGTAAAATGCAATGAATCTGGTCCAGACACAATGACACCGTCAGTTTTAGGCTGGACAAAGAAGCAGAAGGAAGTAACACCAATTTCTTCTTAAATAGCACCTCTAAAGAAAAAAATGGACCAGCTATGAGCTATGATTTATCACAGGAACATCACCGTGTGGCATAAACCCAAGAGATTCTGCCAATACTAGAAATCCAGAGCAACACACACAAAATGCTGGAATGGAGGGACTCGGCAGCCCAGGCAGCATCTGTGGAGTGAATGTTTCAGGCCTTGATGAATGCGTCTTGGTCCAAAACAGTGAACGTTTTTCCCTCTGTCTCGATGCTGCCTGACCTGCTGAGCTCCTCCAGCACTTTGTGTGTGTTTCAATGTGGACCTAATGGGATACGAGAACAGGTCCTGCAGGAGTAATTCGGGAGGAGAAGTTCAGGGAAGGAATTCCGAAGTTTGGAGTCTCCAAGGGTGATGGAACGGTGACCAGATAAGTGATCCTGGAGATGTCTTGAGTGACAAGGAGAGGGGAAATGGCGGAGGATTTGAAAATAGAGATGGGACTTTTAAACTTAGAGCATTGCTCAACATAGCTCTGGTGTGGATCATTCAGCATGAGGTACTGGCTGAACAGATCTCACCTCAAGCTGATAAAACAGCTTGCTACACAGCTCCATCTCTGAGTTGTCTGTGTGCACTGCACCTCACGGGAAGCGCAGGGCAGGGCAGGGCAGGTGGAGGTGGAGGGGGAAGGATTTGAGTGGCCTCTTGCTCAAAGACGACAAAGGTTTGGGAGATGTTAAAATATAGTTCATTTACGTACACACCTGATCACACTGGGAGGCTCAAAAGTGCTTCACAGACAATTAATTCGTTCTGTAACACAGCTGTTTTGTTAACCACATGCTTTTGCACACAGCAGACTGATATAGGGCGGATAAAGTGGTCGACATTGTCTGTGAAATGCAGCATCAACTTTTCTATCACAGCCCCTCCCACAGTGTGACTCTCTCTCAGTACCACCCCTCCCTCAGTGTGACCCTCCCTCAGTACCGCCCCTCCCACAGTGTGACTCTCCCTCAGTACCACCCCCCCACAGTGTGACCCTCCCTCAGTACCACTCCTCCCACAGTGTGACTCTCCCTCAGTACCACCCCTCCCACAGTGTGACCCTCCCTCAGTACCACCCCCCCACAGTGTGACCCTCCCTCAGTACAGCCCCTCCCACAGTGTGACCCTCCCTCGGTACCGCCCCCACACAGTGTGACCCTCCCTCGGTTCCACCCCTCCCACAGTGTGACCCTCCCTCAGTACCACCCCTCCCACAGTGTGACTCTCTCTCAGTACCACCCCCCCACAGTGTGACCCTCCCTCAGTACCACCCCCCCACAGTGTGACCCTCCCTCAGTACAGCCCCTCCCACAGTGTGACCCTCCCTCGGTACCGCCCCCACACAGTGTGACCCTCCCTCGGTTCCACCCCTCCCACAGTGTGACCCTCCCTCAGTACCACCCCTCCCACAGTGTGACTCTCTCTCAGTACCACCCTCCCACAGTGTGACCCTCCCTCAGTACCACCCCTCCCACAGTGTGACCCTCCCTCAGTACCACCCCCCCACAGTGTGACCCTCCCTCAGTACCACCCCTCCCACAGTGTGACTCTCCCTCAGTACCACCCCTCCCACAGTGTGACTCTCCCTCAGTATCACCCCTCCCACAGTGTGATTCTCCCTCAGTACCACCCCTCCCACAGTGTGACCCTCCCTCAGTACAGCCCCTCCCACAGTGTGACCCTCCCCCGGTACCACCCATCCCACAGTGTGACCCTCCCTCGGTACCGCCCCCACACAGTGTGACCCTCTCTCGGTACCACCCCTCCCTCAGTACCACCCCTCCCAGTGTGACCCTCCCTCAGTACCACACCCCCCTCAGTGTGACCCTCCCTCAGTACCACCCCTCTCACAGTGTGACTCTCCCTCAGTACCACCCCTCTCACAGTGTGACTCTCCCTCAGTACCACCACTCCCTCAGTGTGACCCTCCCTCAATACCACACCTCCCACAGTGTGACCCTCCCTCAGTACCACCCCTCCCACAGTGTGACCCTCCCTCAGTACCACACCTCCCACAGTGTGACTCTCCCTCAGTACCACCACTCCCTCAGTGTGACCCTCCCTCAATACCACACCTCCCACAGTGTGACCCTCCCTCAGTACCACACCCCCCTCAGTGTGACCCTCCCTCAGTACCACCCCTCTCACAGTGTGACTCTCCCTCAGTACCACCCCTCTCACAGTGTGACTCTCCCTCAGTACCACCACTCCCTCAGTGTGACCCTCCCTCAATACCACACCTCCCACAGTGTGACCCTCCCTCAGTACCACACCCCCCTCAGTGTGACCCTCCCTCAGTACCACCCCTCTCACAGTGTGACTCTCCCTCAGTACCACCCCTCCCACAGTGTGACTCTCCCTCAGTACCACCACTCCCTCAGTGTGACCCTCCCTCAATACCACACCTCCCACAGTGTGACCCTCCCTCAGTACCACCCCTCCCACAGTGTGACCCTCCCTCAGTACCACACCTCCCACAGTGTGACTCTCCCTCAGTACCACCCCTCCCACAGTGTGACTCTCCCTCAGTACCACACCTCCCACAGTGTGACCCTCCCTCAATACCACCCCTCCCACAGTGTGACCCTCCCTCAGTACCACACCTCCCACAGTGTGACCCTCCCTCAGTACCACCCCTCCCACAGTGTGACTCTCCCTCAGTACCACCCCTCCCACAGTGTGACCCTCCCTCAGTACCACACCTCCCACAGTGTGACTCTCCCTCAGTACAGCCCTTCCCACAGTGTGACCCTCCCCTACTACTGCCCCTCTAACTGTGTGTCCTTCCATCAGCACTGCCACCACCCTCAGAAGGACTGGGAGTTTAAGGAGATTTTGTATGTCAGCAAAGATGAGCAAATGTCAACGGATTTACCGTGGAGAGGACTGTAACTGGTTGTATCTGTGCGCCACGCACAGAATCAGAAAATGCTGCAGAGGGTTCCATGTGGAGTGGAGCAATGGTGTGGTGTCTGGCATAACACAATTCCAGCACCAGCAGTGAGGCCTCATTGGGCCAGAGGGCCTTGTCACTGTGCAGTGTCTCTCTAAAAACATCCCATATGGCCCCTTCCATGCCTTCTTCATAATTACGTCAATATGTTGGGTCCAGGATAGATCTTCCAGGTAACTGAAGCGGTGCTTTGTGGGTGTTTCACACTGTAGGGATCAGGAGGCAATGCTCTCGGGACTCAAAGGTCACTGCACTCTCAGCCGTAACCTCTCACCATCCAGTATGCCCTGCCTGAGGCGTGCCCCTGCTTGCCACGTTGGGCTGGAAGATGTGAATGAACAAGGAGGAAAATGGGCTGATGGGGATGTGAACAAGCGCAGTAAGATCAGGTGTCTGGTCTTTGTTTCAACTTCCTCTGCTCTATTTTTACTCTGTTGGTTAACCCAGCCCTGTGCTCTGAAACTGGAGCATATCTCAACTGAACAAAGCACACAAGCCGGTGCTCAAAACAAAGAGCAGTGACTGCTTGATGATTGTTCTAGTGCTCCAGGTGAAATCACATCAAGATATTGTCAACTGAGTGAACGCTGCAGAGTTTCTGATGCCTGTTAAACCGAGACTCCTCCTGCCTCCCCTTGGACTGCTGAAAGGGTCCTTGATATCACCAATAGATGCTTGGGGTGGGAGGGAACCCCTTTGCTGGGACTAATGTTTGTCCCTCGATGGAATAAAGCTGTTCATCTGGTCAGAGTAACACACTAAAAGGTGAAGGAACTCAGCAGGACAGGCAACATCTATGGAGCGGAATAAATAGCCAATGCTTTTGGCCGAGCCCTTCCATCAGGATTGGAAAGGAAGCGGAAAGAGGCCAGATTAGAAAGGTGGGGTGGGGGGGGGGGGAGGAGGAGGAGGAGCATAAACTGGCAGCTGATAAATGAGACCAGGTGAGGGGCAAGGTGGGTGGGTAGGGGAGGGAGGTGAAGTAAGGAGATAGGAGGTAATAGGTGGAAAGGTAAGGGACAGAAGGAGGAGCAATCAGGTAGGAGAGGAGAGTGGACCATGAGAGAAAGGGGAGTAGGAGGAGGGGTATGGGGGGGAGGTGAGGAGAAAAGAAGGGGTGGGAGGGGAGCCAGAATGGGGAATGGAAAGAGAGAGGAGGGGGAAGGTTTAAAATTAATGTACATTCTATCAGGTTGGAAATTACGCAGGTGGAATTTGAGAGCTGGCTCCTCCAAATTTATAATCTGGTCAGAAATGTGGAAGTGCATGGGTGGCTTGCGCAGAGCAGCTCCACGAGTAGTTACTTCCTCATCGAGCCACGCACCATCCTAATTTGGAAATGCTTCCATATCCCTTCATCGTCTCTGAGTCCAAAACCTTCAACTGCTTCCCAACTTTGCCAGGGAAAGTTCAATGTCGAAAGTTCAAGAAAACTTGTAAAGAATAAGGCCACAAGACATAGGAGCAGAAACAGACCATTCAGCCCATCAAGTCTGCCTTGCCATTCCATCATGGCTGATTTATTATTCCTCTCAGCCCCATTCTCTTGCTTTCTCCCCGTATCCTTCGATATCCTGACTAATTAAGAACCGATCAACCTCCACATTAAATACACTCAATGACTTGGCCTCCACAGTCATCTGTGGCGATGAATCAATAGATTCACCACCCTTTGGCTAAAGGAACTCCTTTTCCTCTCTGTTCTAATAATGAGCTTCCATGAGCCAATATTCATACTGTTGTCCCTCGCTGTTTGCAACACATAAAATGGCTGACACATCGTTCCCAGTTACAGAAGCTACACCTCAGAAGGGAGTTCGGTACCTCTGCAGGTTGGAGAACATGAACAGATGTACAAAGCAACCAAGAAATGTGAGGCTTTTAATTATTTATCCATTCCCCACCCTTTCCTGCCTTACAAAACAACTTGGTCAGCACAGCACTATTGCAGCTCAGGGTGTCAGAGTTCAGAGTTCAATTCCGGCACCGTCTGAAAGGGGTTTGTATGTTTTCCCCGTGACTGCCTGGGCTTTCCTCTGACTGCTCCAGCTTTCTCCCACAGTCCAAAGGCATAGCCGCCATCAGACTGATCGCTCTTTAGGCGAGGGTGAAATCGCTGGGTTGCTGGGTGGTGCGGCTGGATGGCCCAGAAAGGCCATCCTGCACTGTATCACTGAATAAACAAACAAACAAACAAATAAATAAATAAAATAAAAATGAAAGTAAGCAAAACTCACACAGGAATGAAGCCAATGGTGGCCTGGTCTCAGGATTTGTTTATATTTCAAAATCAACTTTATTCATAATAATATTCTGAACTTAACACAAAATAATCTGCAGATGCTGGGGTCAAAGCAACACTCACAACACGCTGGAGGAACTCAGCAGGTCGGGCAGCATCCGTGGAAAAGATCGGTCGACGTTTCGGGCCGGAACCCTTCGTCAGGACTGAAGAGGGAAGGGGCAGAGGCCCTATAAAGAAGGTGGGGGAGGGTGGGAAGGAGAAGGCTGGTAGGTTCCAGGTGAAAAACCAGTAAGGGGAAAGTTCAAGGGGTGGGGGAGGGGAAAGGCAGGAAAGGTGAAGAAGGAATAGGGGAAAACACAATGGGTAATAGAAGGAGGCAGAACCATGAGGGAGGTGATAGGCAGCTGGGGGAGGGAGCAGAGTGACATAGGGATAGAGGAAGGGAGTGGGAGGGAATTACTGGAAGTTGGAGAATTCAATGTTCATACCAAGGGACTGGAGACTACCTAGACGGTATTATGAGGTGTTACTCCTCCAACCTGAGTTTAGCCTCATCATGGCAGTAGGGGAGGCCATGTATAGACATATCTGAATGGGAATGGGAAGCAGAGTTGAAGTGAGTGGCTACTGGGAGATCCTGTCTGTTTTGGCGGACGGAACGGAGGTGCTCGAATATTCTTAACTTCGTAGTCAATACTTTAAATATTACCAAGGGAAAGTTACAGCACAGACTTCGTTGGGCTAAAGGGCCTGTTTTTGTGCTGTACTTTTCTATGGCTCTATGACTCTAACCTGAGGGGGAATTCTTCACTCAAAGGGTGGTGCGAGCTGCCAGTGGAAGTGGCGGGTGTGGGTTCAATTTCAACATTTTAGAGAAATTTAAAATTTGATAGTTCATAGTTCATTTGTCATTCAACCATACATGATTACCCATGAATTCAGCCAAAACAATAGTGTTACGCCAGGGTCAAGGTGCAAAGCACACAACACAAGGCACATATACAGTAACACACGTAAGGTAGCAAGCATATATAAGGTATCAGTAAAATACAGTCACACAAAAAATCTTGTCCAAGACCCTGAGTTCATGAATGCAGCAGAAATCTGCATTCAAACACAATTCAGCTTGTCTTCTGCTGAGCAAACACTGGGGGGGCAGCACTGACTCCAGCTTGGACGCCCCACCACAGTGCCTCTGGTGGAGTGCACCAACTCCAACACCTCTCCTCTGAGCGGCTGTAAACAGGTGGCACTGCGGCTTGAGACCCAGTCCTTGCTGTGACCAAGTCCACGCAGCTCCCATGCTGTACGCGCCTACTGTTCGCCAATACATCGGTGAAACAGACTTGCTGCATTCTGCTTTAACAGTGTCGAAGGGTGGTGTGAACACAAGAAAACTGACCGTGTCGATCAGTGGCTATCAGACTGCACACCGCCTTCATACAGTAAAGCCTTTCTGATGCAGTCAGCAGCGTGATCTGCATCAAATCCAGCTTCAGCAATTTCTCCGCCAACCAACAATTTGCTGATGGGGAATACTTTCAGTTCTTAACGTCCAGCAGGATGTTGTGATTGCAAATAAATGTTTAAAAGGGACAATAACACCTTTGGTTGAACACATATAAGCCGTTGTGATTGAACATGCATCCGTCTTACTGGAAAATTTGGAAAGGTATATGGGTGGGAAGGAAATGGAGGGCTATGGTCTGGACTCAAGTTGATGGGACTAGACAGATTGATGACTAGATGGCTGTATGATCTGTTTCTGTGCTGCTGGATTCTATGACGTTCTTTAAAACCAGTAGCACAGCTGCCACTCATCGGCGGTACACTATAACATAAAATGAGGGGCTTCCTTACCAAACCTGGCCCCTCCCTGCCCAGTAGCAGAATAACCCTACACTGCGGCCCTTCCCTCTGAATCCTTGAAGGGGCTGCACCAAGTTTCAGCACATCTCTCATCACCTGCTCCTGCTGGCTGGGACGTGCCAGGAGGCAGCATTCCTTTACGAGTATCACGCTGTACTGACACGTACAAAATGGAGGGTGCAATAGTTTGACTGAAAACCAGTGTATGATGCCTAAACAATGGAGACTACAATGGGATGAGGGAGGATTTGACTAGTGTAGACCGGGAACACAGGCTATATAGTGGGACGGTTGAGGAACAGTGGAAGACTTCCCGAGAGACTTTTCACGGTGCTCAACAAAAGTATATTCCAGTTAAAAGTAAAGGCAAGGATAACAAGGAAATAAAAGAAGGCATCAAACTAAAAGCTTGTGAATACGAAGTTGCCAAGAGTAGTAGGAAACTCGAAGATTGGGAAAACTTTAAAAAGCAACAGAGAAGCACAAAATATAAAAATGGAGAGCAGAAGTTTTTATAATTGTACAAAGCAGAAAAGGGTGGCTAAAGTTAACGTAGGTCCCTTGGAGGATGAGAAGGGGGTAATGAGAAAATGCCAGAAGCTTTGAAAGACAATTTTGTGTCAGTCTTCATGGTGGAGGACACGTCTAACATCCCAGAGAGAGATGTTATGGATGTGACGGGAGGTGAGGACCTCAATACAATAGCTGTCATTAAAAAGGTAATGCTGAGCAAACTTGTGGGCCTGAAGATAGATAAGTTCCCTGGTCCTGATGGAATTCATCCCAGAGTACTGCAAAAAATGGCAGAAGTTATAGTATAGGCTTTGGTGATAATTTACCAAAGTTCTCTGAACTCTGGAAAGGTCCTGGCAGATTGGAAGACGGCGAATGTCCCGCCACTGTTCAAAAAAGGATGTAGGCAAAAGGTAGATAACTATAGGCCAAATAGTTTAACATCTGTAGTTGGGAAAATATTTGAAGCTATTATTAAAGAAGAAATAACAAAGCATCTGGAAAGAAATAGACCCATCAGGCAGACGCAGCATGGATTCAACAAAGGCAGGTCCTGTTTGACAAACTTGCTGAAGTTCTTTGAGGATATAATGAGCGCAGTGGATAGAGGGGAACAGATGGACGTTATTTAGTTGTATTTCCAGAAGACATTCGATAAGCTGCCGCATAGAAGACTTATCCATAAGGTAAGGATGTATAGAGTCAGTGGTGATAGATCAGCATGGATAGAGGATTGGTTAATGGATAGAAAGCAGAGAGTGGGATACATGGGTGTTATTCTGGTTGGCAATCAGTGGTGAGTGGTGTGCCACAGGGGTCGGTGCTGGGCCCACAACTAACGATCTGAAGAGGCGACTGAGCGTAATGTATCTAAGTTTGTTGATGATACTAAATTGAGTGGAAAAGCAAATTGTGCAGAAGATACGGAGAATCTGCAGAGAGATAGAGATAGGTTAAGTGAGTGGCAAGGGTCTGGCAGATGGAGTACAATATTGGTATTGTGAGGTCATCCACTTTGGAAGGAAAAACGAGGATTATTATTTAACTGGTAAAAAATTGCAGCATGCTTCTGTGCAGAGGGAGTGCTTGTGCATGAATCACAAAAGGTTGGTTTGCGGTGCAACAGGCTATCACGAAGGCAGAAGGAATGTTGGCCTTCATTGCTAGAGGAATTGAATTTAAGAGCAGGGAGGTCATGCTGCAACTGTACAGGGTACTGGTGAGGCCGCACCTGGAGTACTGCGTGCAGTTCTGGTCTCCTTACTTGAGGAAGCGAAGGCGGTGCAGAGGAGGTTCACCAGGCTGATTCCAGAGACGAGGGGGTTAGACTATGAGGAGAGATTGAGTCACCTGGGACTATACTCACTGGAATTCAGAAGAATGAGAGCAGATGTTATAGAAATGTATAAAATTATGAAAGGGGTAGATAAGATAGAGGCAGGAAAGAAAGATACTCCCCAAGATATAGATTGCTGATGTCACTCCACTCTTCAAGAAGAGAGAGAGGCAGAAGATAGGACATTGTAGGCTAGATAGTCTGACCTCAATAGTTTGGAAGATGTTGGAGTCAATTGTTAAGGATGTGGTTTTGGGGTATGTGGAGGCACATGTTAAAATAGGCCATTGTTAATATGGTTTCCTCAAGGGAAAATCTTGTTTGACAAAGCTGTTGGAACTCTTTGAAGAAATAACACACAGGACAGACAATGGAGAAACGGAGATTCTCAGAATCGTGGGATAGACAAAGGAAATGTTATGTATCTGGATTTTCCAGAAGGCCTTTGACAAGTGTCACATATGAGGCTGTTTAACAAGCTATGAGCCCATGGTATTACAGGAAGCATTCTAGTATGGATAAGGCGGTGGCTGATTGGCAGGAGGCAAAGTGTGGGAATAAAGGGAGCCTTTTCTAGCTGGCTGTCGGTGACTAGTGGTGTTCCACAGGGGTTTGTGTTGGGACCGATTCTTTTTACGTTGTCTGTCAATGATTTGGATGATGGAACTGTTGGCTTTGTGGCAAAGTTTACAGATGATATGAAGATAGGAGGAGGGGCAGGTAGTTTTGAGGAAGTAGAGAGTCAGTAAAAGGACTTAGACGGATTAGGTGAAAGGACAAACAAGTGGGAGATGGAATACAGTTTTGTGAAGTGTATGGTCATACACTTTGGTGGAAGAACTGAAAGGGTTGACAAGGTTAACTATTTTCTAAATGGAGAAAAAAATACGCAGATCGACTTGGGAGTCCTTGTGCAGGATTCCCTGAAGGTTAAGTTGCAGGTTGAGCTTATGGTGAGGAAGGGAAATGCAATGTTAACATTCATTTCAAGAGGACTGGAATATCAAAGCAAGGATGTAACGGTGAGACTTTATAAAGCACTGGTGAGGCCTCACTTGGAGAATTGAGAGTAGTTTTGGACGTCTTATCTTAGAAAGGATGTGCTGAAACTGGAGAGGGTTCAACAGTGGTTCACGAAAATGATTCCAGGATTGAATAGCTTGTCATATGAAGAGTGTTTGATGGCTCTGGGTCTATATTCACTGGAATTCAGAAGAATGAGGGGTGATCTCATTGAAACCTATGGCCTTGACAGAGTGGATGTGGAGAGGATGTTTCCTATGGTGGGAGAGTGCAAAACCAGAGCACACAGTCTCAGAATAGAGGGACGTCCTTTTAGAACAGAGATGAGGAGAAATTTCTGTACCCAGAGAGTGGTGAATCTGTGAAATTCTTTGCCACAGGCAGCCGTGAAGGCCGAGTCTTTATGTATATTTAAGGCAGAAGTTGATAGATTCCTGATTGGTCAGGGCATGAAGGGATACGGCGAGAAGGCAGAAAATTGGAGCTGAGCGGAAAAATGGATCAGCAATGATGAGAGGGGGAGCAGATTCGATAGGACAAATGGCCTAATCCTGCTCCTATATCTTATGCCCTTATGGTGATTCCATGCTTAACAACAACTACCATCTTCAGCAGGGTAAAGTGAGCCAGGACCAAATGGGATTAGATATTGAGCCACAGCAGGAGGCTTTGGGACCAAGTGGTCCAAGTTGTAGAGTCTGAGAGAGATCTGAAGATGAAGATATTTTTTGGGAGGTGTCCCAGGCAACTGAAGGTACGGTGTCCAATAGCAGAGTGAGTGAAACTGGGATGACAGTGCAGCTGGAATTAGAAGGGTGTTGATCATTCTTTGGGTGAAGATGGGTTTCAGATTCACATTTAGTTATCACATGTATATCGAAATATACAGTAAAATGTGTTGTTTTGTATTATTAACCAACACAACCTGACGATGTGCTGCGGACAGCCCTCACAAGCACTGTCAGACATTCCAGTGCCACATCACATGCCAATCATTTCTACCATAAATAGTTCAGCTCTTTGATTTTAATGTTATGACCTTCAGTTGGGTTCTCAATGATTTCTTCACTCAGAGTCCAGCAGATGTCTCTCAGTTTGAAGGGTCATTTTCTAATATCAGTCACAAATTTAATTCTTACCACCTTGGTCATTATCACCCCATTTTCCTCTCATCATGTAAAGTGATAAACAAACTTATTCCCCCAGTCCCTGAGCTACTTCAGACATCTCAATATTTGCAAGATCCCTGGAAAGAGCAGATATTCTCCTGTTGGAGATGGAAAATATCGACCTCATCTCCTCTCTGTTCCCCAGAATTTCCCTGCATCAATATCATGAATAATCCTCACCAGGGCTTCATAGGTTTTAAGGAAGCTCGAGATGTGTAAAGTTTTGTACAAGTGGATGCCTGCCAATAATAACACATACATAACCAGAGAAAGAATTATCGTGATGATCCAAGGGGTTGTGGGAAAAAAAAGACACTGAACTGAGTGGATCTAACCATCAAGTAACACACAGACACGATGCTGGAGGAACTCAACAGATCAAGTAATATCTAAGGAGGGGAATAAACAGTTGATGCTTCAGGTCAGACATCTTAGCACAACGCTTTACAGTACCAGTGACCCAGGTTCATTTACCACCGCTGTCTGTAAGGAGCTTGTACGTTCTCCCCGTGACAGTGTGGGTTTCCTCAGGGTGCTCTGATTTTCTCCCACAGTCCAAAAACGTACTGGTTGGTAGGTTGATTGGTCATTGGGATTAGGCTCAGGTTAAATCAGGGTTGCAGGCCGGCACAGTTCAAAGGAATTGGAAAATCCTAATCTGCACTGTATCTCAATAATTTTAAAATATGTAGTGTAGTTTTTCCCCAAGTCAGTTTGCACAAGCCCATAAAGAAGGGAACTGATAAATTCATGGTGGAGTAGACATTTCCAGCTGATGTAAATAGTGCAGACATGTTCCAGGGGAGCCTGGAGGGACATGAGAGAGGGAGGTAGGATGTCTGAAGAAATGTTTGGGACAAACTTAGATTGTTTTCTCTGGAGTGGCAGAGGCTGAGGGGGTTATAAAATTATGAAAGGCAAAGATAGGGTAGACAGTCAGAATCTTTTTCCTGGCGTGGATTGTCAGACACTGGGGGGCAGAGGTCTAAGATGGGGGGAGGAAGTTTAAAGGTCAAGTTTTATTTAATTTACAGAGAGGCTGGTGGCCTGTAATGCATTGCCAGGAAAGATTGGAAGCAGATATGATAGCAATCTTGAAGAGTCATTTAGACGGGCAAATGGACAAGGAGGGAGTGGAGGGACAGCATAGCAACAGGTCCTTCAGCTCACCAGGTGTGCAGTCGATCGTTTCCTGATCAGTCAGGGCATCAAAGGAGGATGGTGTATGGGGTTGAGTGGAATCCGGGGTCAGTCATGGTGGAATGGCAGTACAGACTTGATGGGCTGAATGGCCTAATTCTTATGTCTTGTGGTCTTATGGTAAACATGATAGATTTTTCAGAGGCACCATCTTGGGTTCTTGGCATCTTCTTCATTCCTTTGTCTTTGCATCAATGCACATCTTAGCATCATTTCTAAGCTCTTTATTTAGTTTGCTTAGTATTTGTGTGTTTCTTTGTACTCTAAATAAACTGGAAATCTTGGAATTAAGATTACTCTTCATTCCTGACTCCTGAAAAACCCCATGGACTAGAAATTAAACAGAGATCCAACAGCACCTTCCACAACTTTAAGATGTCATGGTGCTTTCTACAACTGATAAAGGAGATAAATGCCACAGTTGTGATGTTTGAAACAATGCAGACTATGTTTCCTGTGCAAGTCCAATGTCTGGGTCAACTGTTTGAGTGATTATGGCTGCCAGTTAAATACTGAGCTGATACAGTATGGTGGTAGCCTCCTGCTGTCCCAGGATATACCTTCTGATCCCCAGTGAAACAGTGAACCTCCACTTCATAGTTCATCCAAAACTCAGCTTCTGTGTGCAAGGGCCTCAAGGCTGCACCTCGATAAGACCCTGGTCAGACCACACGTATTCAGTTCTGAGCTTTAGAGAGGGTTTCAGAGGAGATTTACCGGATGCTGCCTGGATTAGAGAACATGTCTTATGAGGATAGGTTGAGTATGCCAGGGCCTTTCTCTGTGGAACAAAGAAGGATAAGAGATGACTTGATTGAGATGATAAGATGATAAGAGACATAGGTAGAGAGGACAGCCAAAGACTTTTTCCCCAGGGTGGAATGGCTAATATGAAAGGGCATAATTTAAAGTGATTGGAGGAGGATGAGTGAGGTAGTTCTTTTTTTTTACCTAGAGCATGGAATGCCCTTCTGGAGGCAGATACATTAGGGGTATATAAGAAGCTCTTAGGTAGCCACAGGAAAGATAGAAAAATGGAGGGGTATGGATCAGGAAAGGGTTAGATTGATCTTGGAATAGGTTTAAAGATCGGCACAACATTGTGGGTTGAAGAGTCTGTATTGTGTCTGTATTGTGCTGTAGTGTAGTCACAGACAGGACCCAGGCTGTAAAAATAGGGGACAAGCTCTCCTCTACAATCACTCTGAGCACCGGTGCCCCACAAGGCTGTGTACTCAGCCCCCTGCTGTACTCACTGTGCACCCATGATTGTGTAGCCAAGTTTCCATCAAACTCAATATGCAAGTTTGCTGATGGCACAACAATTGTAGGCCGTATCTCGGGTAATGATGAGTTTGAGTACAGAGAGGAAATTAAGAACCTGGTGGCATGGTGCAAAGACAATAACCTATCCCTCAACATCAGCAAGACGAAGGAATTGGTTGTTGACTTCAGAAGGAGTAGCGGACCACACGAACCAATTTACATTTGTGGTGTGTAAGTGGAACAGGTCAAAAGCTTTAAGTTCCTCGGGGTCAATATCACAAATGACCTGACTTGGAGCAACCAGGCAGAGTCCACTGCCAAGAAGGCCCACCAGTGCCTTTACTTCCTGAGAAAACTAAAGAAATTTGGCCTGTTCCCTAAAACCCTCACAATTTTTTTTATAGATGCACCGTAGAAAGCGTTCTTCTAGGGTGCATCACAACCTGGTATGGAAGTTGTCCTGTCCAAGACCGGAAGCTGCAGAAGATCGTGAATACAGCCCAGCACCTCACACAAACCAATCTTCCGTCCTTGGACTCACTTTACACCGCACGCTGTCGGAGCAGTGCTGCCAGGATAATCAAGGACACGACCCACCCAGCCAACACACTTTTTGTCCCTCTTCCCTCCGGGAGAAGGCTCAGGAGCTTGAAGACTCATATGGCCAGATTTGGAAACAGCTTCTTTCCAACTGTGATAAGACTGCTGAATGGATTCTGACCCGGATCTGGGCCGTACCCTCAAAATATCCGGACCTACCACTGTTTTTTTTGCACTACCTTACTTGCCCTTTTCTATTTTCTATTTATGATTTATAATTTAAATTTTTAATATTTAATATCGATTTGTACTCCAGGGAGTGCGAAGCGCAGAATCAAATATTGCTGTGATGATTGTACGCCCTAGTATCAATTGTTTGGTGACAATAAAGTATAAAGTATTAAAGTATTAGTGTTCTTTGTTATGAAGGTTATAAATTTTGATGGTTATAAATTCCATAATAATTAATTTAGTGGTACAGCGTGAAACAGTCTTTTCCATGCCAAGGAGCTGCACTGCTCAACATCTTGCCTATATAACACTAGCCTAACCACAAATCAATACAATCTGCTAACCGGTATTTTTTTGGAACGTGGGGAGGTCGCTGGCGCACCTGGAGGATTCCTACATGTTCAGGGGCAGGAATGTACAAACTCCTTACAGGTGCCGTCAAAACTGAACACTGAACTGATGCCCTGAGCTGCAATAGCGTTGAGCTAACATCATGCCCACCCTTTAATCTACTCCGCTTTAAGATAAATAATTTTGATTCTGATAACTGGAGATGAATTAAAGCTGGAGTGAAAGGTTCACAGTTGTTGTCTCTTTAAAATGATTTCAGCTGGTTCAGATTTGCAGCATCTCTTGAGGCCCTCTGGGTTGACCATAAATAAGGAATACGGCACTATAAAGGATGTTGTATAACTGCAATATCTCTGTTAGATTGATATTTCTGCAGTAAATTCGACTTGCAAAAAAAAATCTGCCAACTTTAGAATCGTATTTTAATCACTTTGTGGAATTACTAACATCCCACAGGGATTTTCACAGGGATAGACAGAAAGACTGGTGCAAATTAAATACGTATGACCTTTCCTAGTGTTGAGAAGCCCCAAGTTCTTCACAGCCAGCGAAGTGTGGTCACCGCTGTACTGTAGAACATGTGCTACTCAACTCGTGGACAGCATGCACCCTTACACAGCAGTACTACAGTGTGTGAGGATCTGTCACCAAAGACTCTAGCAAATTTCTACAAATGTACCACGAGGACATTCTGACTGGCTGCATTACTGTCTCCAATGTACGGGATGGAAAAAAGCTATAGAGGACTGTAGACTCTGCTGGCTCCATCATGGGCACTAGCCTGCCCACCGTCGAGAACATCTTCAAAAGACCATGCCTCAAGAATGTGCCATCCATCACTAAGACCCTCGCCAGCCAGACACGCTCCCTTTCCATTGTCTTGGGGAGGGTTTTGCTTATGGGTGGGACGGGAGACAGGGTTTGATTTGCTGTGTATTAGTTGTGAACATGAACAACACATTTCACTCTATGTTTTGATGTACATGCAACAAATAAAGTTGAATTTTGAATCATTACTACCATCTAGAGCCTGAAGGCACGCACTCAACATTTTAGGGAGCACATCATCCCCTCTGCCATCAGATTTCTGAACTGTCCATGAACCCATGAACATTACTTGACTTTCTCACTCTCTTTTTGCACTAAGTGTATTTTTATGTTTCTTTTTGTAACTTATCGTGATTTTTTTGTGCATGGCTGCAAAACAACACATCACAACATACTGTTTGACAGCGATAGTAAACCAGATTCTGATTCTGAGCAGTTTACTAGTTTCACTGAGCGACACTCTAGTGGTCTGAACACTGGCTGAGCAGCTGTTATTTCATATCAGTCACTGAATGACAAACATAGGTTTAAAACCAGGTGGGATATTGAGAGATTCTAAATTGCATTGCAGGGATGCAATTTATTTATTTAGAGAGACAGCATAGTGACAGGCACTTCCAGCCCAATTGGCCCGCATTGTCCCATTACACCCACGTGGCCAATTAACCCAATTGGCCCGCATTGTCCCACATCATGAAGACCCTGGAGAGACTTGTTCTGGAGCTTCTCCGGTCTATGGTCAGGTCACACTTAGATCCCCTCCAGTTCGCCTACCAGCCCCGACTAGGAGTTGAGGATGCCATCGTCTACCTGCTGAACCATGTCTACAACCACCAAGCCAGCAAGCACTGTGAGGGTCATGTTTTTTGACTTCTCCAATGCATTCAACACCATCCACCCTGCTCTGCTGAGGGAGAAGCTGACAGCGATGCAGGTGGATACTTCCCTGGTATCATGGATTCTTGATTACCTGACTGGCAGACCACAGTACGTGTGCTTGCAACACTGTGTGTCCGACAGAGTGATCAGCAGCACTGGGGCTCCACAGGGGACTGTCTTGTCTCCCTTTCTCTTCACCATTTACACCTCGGACTCCAACTACTGCACAGAGTCTTGTCATCTTCAGAAGTTTTCTGATGACTCTGCCATAGTTGGATGCATCAGCAAGGGAGATGAGGCTGAGTACAGGGCTACTGTAGGAAACTTTGTCACATGGTGTGAGCAGAATTATCTGCAGCTTAATGTGAAAAAGACTAAGGAGCTGGTGGTAGACCTGAGGAGAGCTAAGGTACCAGTGACCCCTGTTTCCATCCAGGGGGTCAGTGTGGACATGATGGAGGATTACAAATACCTGAGGATACGAATTGACAATAAACTGGACTGGTCAAAGAACACTGAGGCTGTCTACAAGAAGGGTCAGAGCCGTCTCTATTTCCTGAGGAGACTGAGGTCCTTTAACATCTGCCAGATGATGCTGAAGATGTTCTACGAGTCTGTGGTGGCCAGTGCTATCATGTTTGCTGTTGTGTGCTGGGGCAGCAGGCTGAGAGTAGCAGACACCAACAGAATCAACAAACTCATTCGTAAGGCCAGTGATGTTGTGGGGATGGAACTGGACTCTCTCACGGTGGTGTCTGAAAAGAGGATGCTGTCCAAGTTGCATGCCATCTTGGACAATGTCTCCCATCCACTACATAATGTACTGGTTGGGCACAGGAGTACATTCAGCCAGAGACTCATTCCTCCGAGATGCAACACAGAGCGTCATAGGAAGTCATTCCTGCCTGTGGCCATCAAACTTTACAACTCCTCCCTTGGAGGGTCAGACACCCTGAGCCAATAGGCTGGTCCTGGCCTTATTTCATAATTTGCTGGCATAATTTACATATTACTATTTAACTATTTATGGTTCTATTACTATTTATTATTTATGGTGCAGCTGTAACGAAAACCAATTTCCCCCGGGATCAATAGAGTATGACTATGACTACACCCACGTGACCAATTAACCCAACTGGCCCGCGTTGTCCCGTTACACCCATGTGAACAATTAACCTACTAACCGGTACGTCTTTGGGATGTGGGAGGATACCGAAGCACTTGGAGGAAACTAACGCGATCACGGGGAAAACCATACAAATGCCTTAAAATTTAGGTTCAGTTTATTGTCATTCAGACGTACACATGTATACCACCAAACGAAACAATGCTCCTCCACATAGTCCAATTTATTACCAGATAATGTACACAATATACAACCTGAAATTCTTGTTCTTCCAAGACATCCACGAAAACAGAAGAGTGCCCCATACACAGTACAAATAACTCGCACACATAATACATGAAATATTACCTCAAATAAATTATCAAATAATATTTTAATCACTTTGTGGAGTTACTAACATCCCACAGGGATAGAGAGAAAGACTGGTGCACATTAGATACGTACGACCTTTCCTAGTGTTGAGAAGCCCCAAGTTCTTCACAGCCAGCGAAGTGTGGTCACCACTGTACTGTAGAACATGTGCTAGTCAACTCGTGGACAGCATGCACCCTTACACAGCAGTACCATAGTGTGTGAGGATCTGTCACCAAAGATTCGAGCAAATTTCTACAAGTGTACCACGGGAGCATTCTGACTGGTGCATTACTGTCTGACTGGAGGCTCCAATGTACAGGATGGGAGACAAAGTTAAAAGGTAAACAGTATAATGGTATTGGTGCTTCCTATGCGATGAGCCCGTATGATGAGATTCCGGCATACGTTGCTGGAATTAAACCCCGATCATTAGCGCTGTAATGCTGTTACACGAACTGCTAAGCTACTGTGGACCCCAATTTTTTTTAAGTGTAAATTTTTGTCAGGAAAATATAATTCAGATTGGAACATTTTCTCCATAATGATATACTAATAAATACAAACAAGAGAAAATCTGCAGATGCTGGAAATCTGAGCAACACACACGAAATGCTGGAGGAAGTCAGTAGCTCAGGTAGCATCCATGGAAAAAAGCAAAGTTGACATTGGGCTGAAACCCTTTGGCAGAACTGGAGAAAAAAAGCTGAGGAGTAGATTTGAAAGGTGGAGGGAGGGGAGAGAGAAATGCCAGGTGATAGGTGAAACTTGGAGGGGGAGGGATGAAGCAAAGAGCTAGGAAGTTGATTGTGAAAGAGACAGAAGGCCATGGAATAAAGAAGGAAGGTGGGGAGGCGGGTGGAGGAACACCAGAGGGAGATGATGGGCGGGCAAGGAAATAATATGACAGAGGAACAAGGGGATGGGAAATGGAGGGGGAATCTGACGTAGATTGGGAGACCACTTCGCCAAGCATCTATACTCCGTCCACCAGAACAAGCTGGATCTCCCAATGGCCACCCATTTTAATTCCACTTCCCATTCCCATTCTGATACGTCCATGCATGGCCTCCTCCACTGTCGGGATAAGGCCACAATCAGGTTGGAGGAACAGCACATTATGTTCTGTTTGGGTAGTCTCCAACCTGATGGCATGAACACCGATTTCTCAAACTTCTAGTAATGCCTCCAACCCCTCCTTCACCATTTCCCATCCCCTTGTCCCTCTCTCATGTTGCCCTCCTATCACCTCTGTCTGGTGCTCCTCTCCCCATCCCCTTTCTTCTTTCTTCCATGGCCTTCTGGCTCTTTCACCAATCAACTTCCTAGCTCTTTGCTTCATCCCGCCCCCTCCAAGTTCCTCCTATCACCTGGCGCTTCTCTCTCTCCTCCCCCACCTTTTAAATCTACTCCTCAGCTTTTTTATCTCCAGTCCTGCTGAAGGGTTTTGGCTTGAAACGTCGACTGTACATTTTTCCTTAGATGCTGCCTGGTCTGCTGAGTTCCTGCAGTATTTTATGTGTGTTGCTAATAAATACATCTTACTTTGAGAAACTGAAACAAGATTACGTTAGTATGGAACATGTCATTATAAGACCATAAGACAAAGGAACAGAAGTTGGCCATTCGGCCCATCGAGTCTGCTCCACCATTTTATCATGAGCTGATCCATTCTCCCATTTAGTCCTACTCCCCCACTTTCTCACCATAACCTCTGATGCCCTGGCTACTCAGATACCTATCAATCTCTGCCTTAAATACACCCAATGACTTGGTCTCCACTGCTGCCCGTGGCAACAAATTCCTCTGACTAAAAAAATTTCTTCACATCTCTGTTCTGAATGGGCGCCCTTCAATCCTTAAGTCATGCTCTCTTGTACTAGGCTCCCCCACCATAGGAAACAACTTTGCCACATTCACTCTGTCCATGCCTTTCAACATTCAAAATGTTTCTACGAGGTCTCCCCTCATTCTTCTAAACTCCAAGGAATACAGTCCAAGAGTGGACAAACGTTCCTCATATATTAACCCTCTCCTTCCCGGAATCATTCTAGTGAATTTTCTCTGAACCCTCTCCAACGTCAGCACATCCTTTCTTAAATAAGGAACCCAAAACTGCCCACAGTACTCCAAGTGAGGTCTTACCAGTGGCTTATAGAGCCTCAACATCACATCCCTGCTCCCATACTCTATTCCTCTAGAAATGAATGCCAACATTGCATTCACCTTCTTCACTACTGACTCAACCTGGAGGTTAACCTTAAGGGTAACCAACAACTTCCAAGTCCCGTTGCATCTCAAAACTTTGAATTCTCTCCCCATTCAAATAATAGTCTGCCCGTTTATTTCTTCTACCAAACTGCATAACCATACACTTTCCAACATTGTACTTCATTTGCCACTTCTCTGCCCATTCTTCCAATCTATCCAAGTCTCTCTGCAGACTCTCTGTTTCCTCAGCACTACCAGCTCCTCCACCTATCTTCGTATCGTCAGCAAACTTAGCCACAAAGCCATCTATTCCATAATCCAAATCGTTGATGTACAACGTAAAAAGAAGCAGCCCCAACACTGATCCCTGTGGAACACCACTGGTAACCGGCAGCCAACCAGAATAGGATCCCTTTATTCCCACTCTCTGTTTCCTGCCAATCAGCCAACGCTCTATCCACGTATGTAACTCCTGTAATTCCATAGGCTCTTATCTTGTTAAGTAGCCTCATGTGTGGCACCTTGTCAAAGGCCTTCTGAAAATCCAAATATACAACATCCACTGCATCTCCCTTGTCTAGCCTACTTGTAATTTCCTCAAAAAATTGTAATAGGTTTGTCAGGCAGGATTTTCCTTTAAGGGAACCACGCTGAGTTCTGCCTATCTTGTCATATTCATTATGGACAATACTTTATAGCCTGAATTATATTTTTATTAAATTAGTTTGTAAATCAGGCACCCAAGGTGAGCTCAAGTTACACTAAACCTGGGACTGCTCTCTGGTTTTGCACATCACGATGACAATGTGGGTGAGTCCCCTGACTGTGAGCGGGGAGGACAGGCATTGACTCCTGAGAACTTGCTCAGCCTCACCCTGTGGGGGTGGGGTGGAGAGAATGATCGATGGAGAGTGCTAGTTGGTGAGAAGACCAGAGACGGGGACAAATGAGAGCTGGGAACATTGGTCGGTGGTGCAACGGTCAGTTTAATGCTTTAATGCACCAGTAATCCAGGTTCAATCCCCCCTGCTGTCTGTAAGGAGTTTCTACGTTCTCCCCATGACTGCGGGGGTTTCCTCCCACAGTCCAAATACGTACGGGTTAGGTTAGCAAGTTGTTGACTGTTTATTCATTTCCATAGATGCTGCCTGACCTGCTGAGTTCCTCCAGCATTCTGTGTGTGCTGCTCTGGATTTTCAGTATCTGCAGAATCTTCTGTGTTCATTGTTAAGCTGTGGGCATGCCCTGTTGGAGGGAAAATACAGGCTGGAGGCCCAGAAGTGGCCATTCCTGTGGCTGGAGAGCTGCCTGTGTGTGAGTGTTGGACCGGAGGGAGGGAAGGGGCTTGTTTTGTTGTGATGTTGTTGTCTTGCTGTGCATTGTGGGCATGCTATATTGGTGCCAGAATCTGCAGTGACTCTTGCAGGCTGCCCCAGAACATCCTTAGATTGTGTCGGCTATTAACGCAGATGACGCATTTCGCTGTAGGTTTTGATGTACATATGATAAATAAATTAATCTGAGTTAACGAAAGACTGTGTAAAAATAACTTCATTACAGTCGGGACAGCTCTACCCCTGAATTTTTACTTTTGTTTCTCAGATGCCTCAGCTGGTTGGACTATGGAGGACGTTCACAGTAACACTGTGAATAGACTGGAAGGAAGCTTGCAGGGCTGCATGTGGTAACGTATCACTTCCCCATTCCCGGGTCAACACTGAGTGGTGCAGCTGACCACTGACCAATATTCCCTCTAATTTTGTAATCACCTGCCTGCACAAAGATCTTGTGCTGTGCAGTTTTTGGCCCAGTGACAGCAGCATGTGCGCACTGAGTTTTATATATCAGGGTGTTCATTTAACAGCTAGCAGAACACTGTCAATAAGAACTTCGATCTCCTCTGGGTTTGACTGTTTTCACTCTCGTTCATCTATAGTCCCACAAAACATAAGACTCAAGGTTCAAATTTATTTATTACATGTACATCCACGCATACAGAGAAATGTGTCAATAACCAACACAATCTAAGGGTTGCCTGCAAGTGTCATCACGCATTCCAACGCCAACATAGCATGCCAATAATGCTCAGCAGTACAACACAGATCATTAACCAGCACAGCCTGGTAGTGAGAGGCACTGCACATCCATCACTGGAGCTCGGGCACAGTGTTTCTACAAAGGAAAGCCGATGGGTCTGGCAAACCTGGCTTGGAACATGGAATAAGAAAAGGAGCTACAGATCTTGGAACGCCTAACAGACACAAAATGCCGGAGCAGCTCAGCTGGTCAGGCAGCATCTATGAAGGGGGAATAAGCAGTCAACACTTTGGGCTGACACCCTTCTTCAGGACTGAAAAGGCTGGGGAAAGGTACCAGAATAGAAAGGTGAGGGGAGGGGAGGAAGGCTAGCTAGAAAGTGACAGGTAAATTCAGGTAAAGGGCTGGAAAGGAAGGAATCTGATAGGAGAGGAGAAAGGGAAGGAGGAGGGGACCCAGGGGAACTAATAGGCAGGTGAGAAGAGGTTAAAGGTCAGAGTGGGAAATACAGGAAGGGGTGGGGGGAATTTGTTTATTGGAGGAAGAAATTGATATTCATGTCATTAGGTTGGAGGCTAACCAGACTAAATATAAATACGGTGTTACTCTTCTGCCCTGAGGGTGGCCTCACCTTAGTACAAGAGGAAGTCATGGACCGACATATCGGAACTGCAATGGGAATCGGAATTAAAATGTTGGGGCGCTGGGAAGTTCTTCTTGTTGCAGATGGTGTGGAGGTGCTCGGCAAAGCATTCCACAATTCCATCTCATCATTGCCACAAAATAATGTCTGTTTAGTCCTTTCCATAGTTGCTGCCTGACCTGCTGTGTTCCTTCAGCACTTTGTCTGTGTTGTTTTGGATTTCCATTATCTGCAGAATCTCCTATGATAATGGTTTATTCAGAAGCAATTTTACTTTATGCAAAGTGATACGCTATGAACTTAGAGTGACCTGTTGCAGATTATCCCTCCCACTGAACCTCCCAATAACAAGCATGCAAGTTCCAAGCTGAAGTGTTTTTTGAGAATGAGAAGTCATGGTAGCGCAGTGGTTAGTAGCATAATGTTTTACAGAGCCAGTGACCCAGGTTCAATTCCCTCTAATGCCCGTGAAGAGCTTGCACATTCTCACCGTCACTATGTGGATATCCTCCCACATTCCACAGACATACAAGTCAGGGTTAGGAAGTTGTGAGCATGCTACGTCAGAAATGTAGTGATATTTGCAGGCTGCCCTAGCAAAACCTCGGTCTGTATTGCCCATTGATGCAAATGACACATTTCCCTGTATGTTTCGATGTACACGTGACAAATGAGGCTAAAGTTTTTTATCTTCACTAACTTCTCACTCACTCACTTCCTCATGGAATCATGGAAAGGGCCTGCTCCACACTTCAGCCTAGCCCACTGAATACATCCACCACCCCCACCCAGTCACCAGTCTGCCCCACATTCGCCCTGAACTTCTCACTGCAGCAGAGGGAAAACACAGCCTGTCCTCCTGGAAAATTCCTCCAGGGGGCAGCAAATCCCTGTGTACCAACAGCCGAGCTGCAGTAGGAGACCAGGAAGTGTCTTCCTTACAGCACAGGGAATAAGGTACCAATTTATACATAGCACCTCTGTCACACCTAAACACAGAAATGGTGGCGCGGTGCCTAGCAGTTAGCACAATGTGATTTCGGCACTAGTGCTCTGATTTCAATTCCTGCCACTCCTGTAAGGAGTTTGCAGGTTCTCTCCGTGGCTATGTGGGTTTCCTCCGGGTGCTCCAGTTTCCTCCCACGTTCCAAAGACATAAGGGTTAATACGTTGTGGGTATGCTATGTTGATTCAAGCCACACTTGTGGGCAACCTCCGCACATTCTTTGGCTTTGTTGACACAGTTCACTGGATGTTTCAATGTACTTTTTAGCTCTTTGAACGAATTAGTCTAATTGCACGCTCCTTTTCCCTCCATTTTCTGCACATTCACGTGCCTAACTGGGAGCTTTGAGAGTACCTCCATCATGTCAATAATTATATAATTATGAGAGGCATCGATAGAGGAGACTGCCAGTATCTCCCTCCCAGACTCAAAAAGTCTAAGGTGAGAGGGGGTTATGTTCAAAGCAGATAATACACAGAGAGTCGTGGTACCTGGAACCCGGTTCCAGAGTTGGTGATGAAACCAAACTAAGCTTTAAGTGTGCAATGTAGTGGTCATGTTGACAAACTCCTCCCAGACACGAACTCTCCTGGTCTATACGTTAACCTAGCATCGGTAACTGTTCATTACATTAGTTATTTTGCAGACACCACCCTCACCAAATCCCCATCGGTCTCTGATCCTTGCTCACCATCCTAAGATGTGAGTTGGGCAAGAGTGTGTTTTGACAAATATTGTCAGCACTGCGGGCAGGCAGATAACTAATGGATTGACAGAGCCAGTGATGAAACTACAGCACGATCTGCAAGTGGAGATGTTTATCATATCACACGAGCTGTCTATATTGTGTTATTTTCATTAGAATGCTGAAGGGCTTTGAAGTGAAGCTTGTGCATTTTAACTGCCATTATAGCTGAAACCTCAGGAAAATCACTGGAAAGTGCTTTACAAATCTCGCTTTGTCTCTGTGATGTGTTAACAATGTAAGTATTCGTTACACTCTTGCACACCCTCTACACCCGTGTTTCAAGAGCACTTCCTCATTTATTCTGATGGATTCCAAGAGCATCTTGAATCTGTTCTGAGCTCCGGTGTGTCGCTGGTCTCACTCCATCATTCTAAACTTCCTACAACATCATTTATCTTTGACAAAATAATATCCCAAAACGATACTCTCGTCTCCACATAGTCACTGGTACCTTCTGCGGCATGACTGATGAAAGACGCAAACAAATGTGACACTGCCTCTCCAGCACAGAGCTGGAGAGGCATTGTTCTGTTCTCTGGTACAACCACCGAGACACAGCACCCACGTCCCTCCGCCAACAGCAGCCGCAACACCCAACTACAATATTCCTCAAATATTCCCTCGCATGTTAGCACAAAGAATGAGGTCAAAGTATATATTATGTCAACTGAGATTCATTTTCTTGCAGGCATTCACTGTAGAATGAAGACATACAACCGAATCAATGAAAAACTACAAAGCCTGACAAACACCAATGTGCAAAAGAAGAAAAACTGTGCAAAAACAAAATAATAATAATAATAATAATAATAATAATACTGAGAACGTGAATTGCAGATTGCCTGAAATTGAGTCCATAGGTTGTGGAATCAGTTCAGAGTTGAGGTAAGTGAAGTTATCCATACTGGTTCAAGAGCCTGTTGGTTGAGGGGTAATAGCTGTTCCTGAACCTGGTGGTGTGGGACCTGATGGTTGAGGGGTAATAACTGTTCCTGAACCTGGTGGTGTGGGACCTGATGGTTGTAGGGTAATAACTGTTCCTGAACCTGGTGGTGTGGGACCTGATGGTTGTAGAGTAATAACTATTCCTGAACCTGGTGGTGTGGGACCTGATGGTTGAGGGGTTATAACTGTTCCTGAACCTGGTGGTGTGGGACCTGATGGTTGAGGGGTAATAACTGTTCCTGAACCTGGTGGTGTGGGACCTGATGGTTGTAGGGTAATAACTGTTCCTGAACCTGGTGGTGTGGGACCTGATGGTTGAGGGGTAATAACTGTTCCTGAACCTGGTGGTGTGGGACCTGATGGTTGAGGGGTAATATCTCTTCCTGAACCTGGTGGTGTGGGACCTGATGGTTGAGGGGTAATAACTGTTCCTAAAGCTGGTGATGTGAGTCCTGAGGCTCCTGTACCTCCTGCCTGATGGTTGTGGAGGTCCTTGATGGTGGATGCTGCTTTCTTCTGGCAGCACTTGACATAGATGTGTTGAATAATTTGGAATTCCTTCATGGGAAGGGCACTAATCAGACTGTTGGCCCCCAAGGACTTGGAGCCAAGCAGAGAGAGAATAAAATAGAATTAGAAAAAGTGATGGGAATACCCAGATGGGAGGGTTTTTTGTGGGGGAATGGAGTCAAATCTCCAGCATGATAGTCCTACATCAGGTGGATACTGAGCACATCTTAAGTTGCTGAGGTTAGAAGATTGAAAGCAGTGTTTCGGGATATGGAGATTCAGGACAATGTTTCAGGACGAGGAGATGCAGGGCAAGGGGAGGAGACGCAGAACAACGTTTCAGGATGAGGAGACGCAGGACAACGTTACAGGATGAGGAGACGCAGGACAACGTTTCAGGATGAGGAAATGCAGGACAATGTTTCAGGACGTAATGTTCCAGGCCGAGGAGATGCGGGACAACGTTCCAGGACGAGGAGATGCGGGACAACGCTCCAGGACGAGGAGGTGCGGGACAACGCTCCAGGACGAGGAGGTGCGGGACAACGTTCCAGGACGAGGAGGTGCGGGACAACGCTCCAGGACGAGGAGGTGCGGGACAACGTTCCAGGACGAGGAGGTGCGGGTCAACGTTCCAGGACGAGGAGGTGCGGGTCAACGTTCCAGGACGAGGAGGTGCGGGACAACGTTCCAGGACGAGGAGGTGCGGGTCAACGTTCCAGGACGAGGAGGTGCGGGTCAACGTTTCAGGACGAGGAGGTGCGGGTCAACGTTCCAGGACGAGGAGGTGCGGGTCAGCGTTTCAGGACGAGGAGGTGCGGGTCAACGTTTCAGGATGAGGAGATGCAGGGCAATGTTCCAGGAGGAGGAGATGTAGGACAATGTTCCAGGAGGAAATTCTTTGCTCATGTGATTGAGGTCATTGGAGTTTCTGACCAGTGCTGGCTGGTGAATGTGTTTAGGACATGGATAACTTCAGTCACCTCAACGCTGAACTGATTCCACAACCCATCGACTGGCTCCTGTTCTCTACATTATTTATTAATTATCATTTTGTATTTGCACATTTTGTCTTCTTTTGCACTTTGGTTGCTTGTCAGTCTTTGTGTGTAGTTTTTCATTGACTCGATTGTTTTACTGTGAATGCCAGCAAGAAAACGGATCTCAGGGTAGTATATTGTGACGTACACATATTTCAATAATGAATTTACTTTGAACTTTGAGAGAGATGGCTGAGGTTTCTTGGCAGGGGCAGTGTATACTTGTGTCAGCACATCTTCACATCCGAAGATGACTTCCTCATAGCATTCTGCCTTCAGTGAAGACTGTTTCTGTATGAGAATAGCAGAAACTGCAGAGTGTTGTGGACACAGCTCAGCACGTCACAGAGACCAGTCTGCACTCCATAGACTCTGTCTATACTTCTCACTGCCTCAGTAAAGCAGCCAGCATAATCCCTCCCCCCCACCCCTTACTCCACACTCTGGACAACCTCTCTTCTCCCCTCTCCCATTGCACAGAAGATGCAAACACCTGAAAGCACATACTACCAGGCTCAAGGACAGCTTCTATTTCTCGTTATACAAATCTTGCATGGATTTCTTGTACAATAAGATAGGCTTGTGGCCTCACAATCTACCTCATTATGATCTTGGACTTTATTGTTCACCTGCACTGCAATTTTTTGGCAGCGTTTACACTTGATTCTGCATTGTTATTGCTTTACCTAATTCTAGCTCAATGCTCGTGTAATGATTTGATCTGTATAAATAGCATGCAAGACCATTGACACGAGGTACTGCAGATGCTAGAAATCTAGAGCAATACACGCAATGTGCTGGAGGGCCTCAGCAGGTCAGGCAGCATCTATGGATGGGAATAAACTGTCAATGTCTCAGGCTGAGGTCCTTCGTCAGGACTGTACCAGTCCTCATGAAGAGTCTCAGCCCGAAATGTTCATCCTCAACCATAGATGCTGCCTGACCCGCTGAGCTCCTCCAGCACATTGTACGGAAGATCATCCTGGTACGTGTGATAAAGATAAACCGGTACTGGTACCTTCTGGTAAAGTACGTTACTAAATGGTGTCAGCCAGGAGACACCGTTCCTAACCAGCAAACGTAACCTTCAGGGTCCACACGTATCTGAGGCAAAATTCATGTGGTATTTCAACATTTCCTTCATGCCAATGCTGAGACCTTCAGCAGAGTCAATCTTTCAGAGGAGTCCTTCACCTGGAAAGCTAAATCTGTTCCTTGCTCCACAGACGCTGCCTGACCTGCCGAGTATTTCCAGCATCATTTTATATACGCTGCCATTCAGCATAAATTGTCAGTGCTCACTCTATAACGGGTAGAGTGGGACGAGACAATAATTTACGATTTCTTGAACTGGATGTCTCTACATCTCTGTGCCACCAAACAAATGGGTTAATACCACAGGAAGAAACCAACAGCACCACCAACAGCAAACTTTAATCGAAGAAAACATTAGATTGTGACTTTCGTGCTGGTCAGTTCTGTGCTCTGAAAGTTTATGGGTCTCATGGATAGTTATTTATTTTTATTTAAAGATAGATTATGAGATAACAGGCCCTTCTGGCCCAACGAGCCCTTGCTGCCCAATCACACCCATGTGACCAATTAACCCACTAAACCGAACTTCTTTGGAACAGGGGAGGTTTAAAGAGCATCTGGAAGAAACCCACATGGTCGCAAGGAATACGCATACAACCTTTACACTCAGCGGCGGGAATCGAACACGGATCACGGGCGCTGTAATGGCATTACACTAACCGCTACACAGTCGTGCTGCCCCTAAATTAAATCTTCCTCCTTTCCCCCAAACAAGACATGAAACATTGAGCGTCTGATGCCTCCTGAGAGCTGATCCATTCGGAAATGGGCTGAACAGGACAGGGCTGGCTCTCTCCAACCCATTACTCAAGGTTAACTCAGAACCCATCTGAGTGTCTGTCTACAGACAGTGATTGTTGAATATCAAGGAAATGACATTAGAACATTCTCCCATCTGCTGCTTCAGGATATTACCCTCAATAAACCAGCAATTGATTTAATTATTGTCAGCTTCCATTATGAGGAGCCAGCATTACCAACATTCAGGCTCAGACTGGAATCCACCGCTCCTGCAGAGTTATTGCAACTGAGTGGAGGCGTTATAATAGTCTCCATAATGAAAGAAGATATGATCTGAAGACAGGAGCATTACCGTAACGCCTTCAATATGGTATATATTGGGTACTGAGAAAAGGAGTTGGGACATTATGTTGCCGCTGGTAAGTCAGAGTGACCCACACAAAATGCTGGAGGAACTCTGCAGCAAAGGCAGCATCTATGGAAATGAATAAACAGTCGACCTTACAGACTGAGACCCTTCATCAGGACTGGTGATAAAGGGACTCAGCCTGAAATGTCAACTGTTTCCTCCATGACCATTCATCAGGACTGTGATAGTGAGTTTGGGTGATCACATGGTCAAAGAGTCAGAGAGCAACAGAGACCACAGAGGGGAGTAGTGAGGGAGATTCTCACTGAACTCACATCAAAGAGAAGATTCAAACTTCTTCAGGGTAGGCTTAAAATTTAGAGAGGCAATGATAAGGGGGATGGTAACAGTCCATAACTAGTGGGTATAGATTTAGCAAACACGAGGAAATCTGCAGATGCTGGAAATTCAAGCAACACACATAAAAGTTGCTGGTGAACGCAGCAGGCCAGGCAGCATCTCTAGGAAGAGGTACAGTCGACGTTTCAGGCCGAGACTCTTCGTCAGGACTAACTGAAGGAAGAGTTAATAAGAGATTTGAAAGTGGCAGAGGGAGGGGGAGATCCAAAATGATAGGAGAAGACAGGAGGGGGAGGGATGGAGCCAAGAGCTGGACAGGTGATTGGCAAAAGGGATATGAAAGGATCATGGGACAGGAGGCCCAGGGAGAAGGAAAGTGGAGGGAAGGGGAACCCAGAGGATGGGCAAGGGGTATAGTCAGAGGGACAGAGGGAGAAAAAGGAGAGAGAGAGAAAGAATGTGTGTATATAAATAAATAACAGATGGGGTACGAGGGGGAGGTGGGGCATTAACGGAAGTTTGAGAAGTCAATGTTCATGCCATCAGGTTGGAGGCTATCCAGATGGAATACAAGGTGTTGTTCCTCCAACCTGAGTGTGGCTTCACCTTTACAGTAGAGGAGGCCGTGGATAGACATGTCAGAATGGGAAAGGAACGTGGAATTAAAATGTGTGGCACTGGGAGATCCTGCTTTCTCTGGCGGACAGAGCGTAGGTGTTCAGCGAAACGGTCTCCCAGTCTGCGTCGGGTCTCGCCAATATATAGAAGGCCGCATCGGGAGCACCGTACGCAGTATATCACCGCAGTCGACTCACAGGTGAATTGTTGCCTCACCTGGAAGGACTGTCTGGGGTCCTGAATGGTGGTAAGGGAGGAAGTGTAAGGGCATGTGTAGCACTTGTTCCACTTACTAGGATAAGTGCCAGGAGGGAGATTGGTGGGGAGGGATGGGGCGGACGAATGGACAAGGGAGTCGCGTAGGGAGTGATCCCTGTGGAAAGCGGGGGGGGGGGAGGGAAAGATGTGCTTAGTGGTGGGATCCCGTTGGAGGTGGCGGAAGTTACAGAGAATTATATGTTGGACCCGGAAGCTGGTGGGGTGGTAGGTGAGGACAAGGGGAACCGTATTCCTAGTGGGGTGGCGGGAGATGGGGTGAGAGCAGATGTGCGTGAAATGGGGGAGATGCGTTTGAGAGCAGAGTTGATGGTGGAGGAAGGGAAGCCCCTTTCTTTAAAAAAGGACATCTCCCTTGTCCTGGAATGACACCCTGGATGTCCAGTCCCTATATACCTCCATCCCCCATCAAGAAGGTCTCAAAGCTCTCCGCTTCTTTTTGGATTCCAGACCGAACCAGTTCCCCTCCACAACCTTCTTGCAATTCCTCCGTCTCCGCCGCATCTGCTCTCAGGATGAGGCTTTTCATTCCAGGATGAGGGCGATGTCCTCCTTTTTTAAAGAAAGGGGCTTCACTTCCTCCACCATCAACTCTGCTCTCAAATGCATCTCTCCCATTTCACGCACATCTGCTCTCACCCCATCCTCCCGCCACCCCACTAGGTGTAGAGGTAGATACATTCCGCTAGAAACTTTCAGGTAGGCACATAGATGATAGAAAAATCAGCATCACCCCTTGCCCATCCTCTGGGTTCCCCCCCTCCTTTTCCGTCTCCCTGGGCCTCCTGTCCCATGATCCTCTCATATCCCTTTTGCCGATCAACTGTCCAGCCCTTGGCTCCATCCCTCCCCCTCCTGTCTTCTCCTATCATTTTGGATCTCCCCCTCCCCCTCTCAAATCTCTTACTAGCTCTTCCTTCAGTTAGTCCTGACGAAGGGTCTCGGCCTGAAACGTTGACTGTACCTCTTCCTAGAGATGCTGCCTGGCCTGCTGCGTTCACCAGCAACTTTTATGGGTATAGATTTAGAATGAGAGGGGAAAGATTTAACAGGGACAACTTTTCCATACAGAGGGTGGTGAGCTTATGGAATAAGCTGCCAGAGGAAGTGATCGGGGCAGGCACAATACTATCATCTAAGTTTATTTGGAGGGGCAGGGCTTAGAGGGATAGAAAAGTGGGTCCAGCTGGGTGGACACTGTGGTCAGCATGGATTCATTGGGCAAAGGGTCTGTGACTCTATAAGAAGGGACAAATTAGGAGGAGTCACCCTGAATCTGTTCATCTGTTTTACCATTTGATTGGCCTTGAGTGCAGCCTCTACTCTATGTTCCAGCTTACCCCTTGTTGTTAATCAACTCTCTCTCTATGCACTAAACAGATATAGATGCTGCAACCATTGTCCTCAGAGGAAGAAGATCCAGAAGCTCACTATGCTCTGTAGAAACAATTGTGATTCATCTTTATTGTAAACTGGGACCAAGTTCTACATTATCCCACAACAGCAGGTGTCCCCAACCTTTATTTCCCAAGGATTGGGAAGAGGGGAAGGGGATGAGGGGGTGGAGAAGACGGTGGGCGAGGGGGGAGGGAGGAGGGAGGGAGGTATATTTTATGTACAGCTGTTGCAAAACAAGTTTCATGACATTTGCCCTTGTGAATAAACCTGATTCTGACTCTGCCCATGGCAAGGATTACCTGCATCTACGTAGGCCTCTGGGCTGTACCTGATCCTGATTCTGTTATCCAAGGCCGCACACCTAGGGCAGGTGCATTGCCTTTTCTGCCCGACTTTCCGACTTTGTGGTCTCTGAATCCTCTGTTGGGCACAGTACTGCCACAATAAACGATGTGAATGTCTGCAAAGAGAGAAGGTCGATGCAATTCTCCCTGTCTAATGTTTCCTTGATCTTGTTTTCACAAGTATTGATGAGGGAAATTTGACCCATAATGATCAGACTGAATCTCCTTTAAATCCATGAAGTTTAAGTTTTACTCTGATCAGCATAACTGAGAGGGAAGAGGGAAGTTGCCAGAATAAGAGGGGCAGGAGGACGAGCTAGAAGGAGAAAGGTGAAGCCAGGTGGGTGGGAAAGGGATAGCCCTGGAGAGGAAGGAATCTGATAAGAGAGCAGAGAGGACCAAAGGAGAAAGGAAAGCAGGAGGGGAACCTGGGGAGGTGATAGGCAGGCGAGTGAGAAGAGGTAAGAGACCAGAGTGGGGAATAGAAGGGGGGGGGGGAGAGAAGGAGAAAAGTTATCTGAAGGAGAGATCAATGTTAATGCCAACAACAGCAGGGAGCAAACTTTTCCAAACTATTTCCAAGATGCAGTTCACCACAGTCTGTGCAGATTCAACCATTCAACATTGTTTCATGTCATTTCCAGTACACAAGTGTAAAACAGAACAAAATATTTGTTACTCCAGGTCTGATGCAGCAAAAAAAACACAATAAAATAAAAGAACACAATATAAAAATCACAATAAATACGTATGATACCTTATATAAATAGATTGATTACATGTCCATGAAGCAATACTGGGGACAGGAGTGTTTGTACATAAGGTGACTCTGACAGGAAATGATAAAGCATTGGTGGTTGAGGTTATGGACGGGTGGGTCAGTGGGTGGAGATGTTGATCAGCCTTACTGCTTGGAGCAAGTAACATTTTGGCTTTTGTCATCGTGGTGTGGATATTACACAGCCTCCTTTCTGATGGGAATGGAACCAACAGTCCATGAGCAGGTTGGGTGGGATCTATAAAAAGGTGGCAGTTGTCCATCATGTCCAACAATGACGGGAAACCTGTGCGGGAGAGGTTTTAAAATTGGGGTAGTTCCACTCTCTGGACCTCAGAAGTCTGGGTCAATTACTACGAACAAGCATCGCAGACTGGTGTCTTCCTTGGTAGCAGTGGATGAACATGATGTCTTCTGTGCCTTTTCATTCTCCACAGAGTGTTGTAGTACCACGTTCTTACCCATTGGATCTCATCTGCCCAGTCCGCCGGCGCTGACTTTGCATGCTAGGACAGGCATGTCCCAATATACATATAAAAATAGCAGAGGCTTAAAACATATCGCAGATGATCAAGTAATATCTGTTGCTAGATGGAGGTAACAAACAACATTTTATCAGAAATACTGTAAAGATTTCAGAATCTGACAGTTTATGTAGCTGGGATCAATTGTTACCAGTGACAGGAAATAGAAAACATGTTTCACCTGCTTTTTCTCTGCGTATCCCAAGTGATAACAGAGTAAATTTGATATTCTTTGGTTAATTCATCAGGCAACATCTAAGATGTGAGATTACAGTTGTAAACCAACCTCAATTAGATGCAGAAGAACAGGAGTAAGGAGATAGAGAGAGAGAGAGAGATGCATATTTATTCGTTGAATTAATGAGTCCTTTCAAATTTCATTGTAAAGTGAAGCAGAAAATTTAAATTTATTCTGCCCTTAAATTCTTTTCTTTAACCCCGAATGATCCATTGTTAAAGGACGGGGGAATTGTGTGATTAAGCAGATGCGGCACAAACATAAGGATACAGATAGTCATCAGCAAGATGAATTTGCACAATCCCAGTGCTCTCAGATTACCTTTAAGAAAGGATCTCCCTATTCAGTACATGAGCTAATAAATTCCGATCACAACACTTATGCCCAAATTCAGCAGAATAATTCAACTAAACCATATTCTCAGAATTAAATTTCAAGTATCCTAAAAGACAGCATGTATAAACTTCCTAAACCTTAGAGTGCGGAACAAATCCTCATTTACATGAGTGTAAATACTCTGTGCATTTGAAATTTATGATTATATTTTAATGAATTTCACAAGAGCAGGCTCCAAGGATTTGGGCATTAGAAGTAAGATAATGAGAAAAAATATCATTCCCTCATTCTAGGTTGCATTATACAAAGGAAGAGAGAAGGAAAGAAAGAGAAAACATACAGCATGGATTTGTTAGGCCGAATGGCCTGTTTCTGAGCAGAGGTATCCTGCCAAAAGAAACAAAGTGCATTTATATAGTACCTTTCAGAACCATATCCTGTTTTCCTCTACAAACATGGACACTATACCAAAATAGCAGAACCGACATCACTACTTCCACAGAAGGATGAGTAAATTCAGAATCAGGTTGAATATCTGGCTTAATATGTGGCATATGCAGTGATATTTCTTCTGAAATTCCGGCATGCTCATGGTGAATTTCACCAGTTTTTAAAATTGATGCACCTTAGAAAGCATTTGACCGGGATGTATCCACAACTTGGTACAGCAACTCTCTCTCTCTCATTGCTGCCAGAGGATGGTGCTGGAGTCCTGGGTCTTGGGCCTTGGGCAAGGTGTAATCAACGTGGTTTGTGCATTGCACTCTGTACTTCATGTTAGATATGTTTTTGGTTTCTGTTTGCTATTTTGTGTGATTTTGATCGGGACAGACTGCCTCTGCTGCAACCTGCAGTCAACAAACAAGAGCGTTAAATTGAATTGCACGGTACTAAACATTTAGAATTGCAGAAAAGGAAGAAGTCATGGAGGGGTTATCTACGGAGTCTCTGTGGGTGGAAGTTAGGAACAGGAAGGGGTCAATAACTCTACTGGGTGTTTTCTATAGACCACTTAATAGTAACAGGGACATCGAGGAGAAGATAGGGAGACAGACTCTGGAAAGGTGTAATAATAACAGGGTTGCCGTGGTGGGAGATTTTAATTTCCCAAATATTGATTGGCATCTCCCTAGAGTGAGGGGTTTAGATGGGGTGGAGTTTGTTAGGTGTGTTCAGGAAGGTTTCTTGACACAATATGTAGATAAGTCTACAGGAGGAGAGGCTGTACTCGATCTGGTATTGGGTAATGAACCTGGTCAGGTGTCAGGTCTCTCAGTGGGAGAGCATTTTGGAGATAGTGATCTCAATTCTATCTCCTTTACCATAGCATTGGAGAGGGATAGGAACAGGCAAGTTAGGGAAACGTTCAATTGGAGTAAGGGGAAATATGAGGCTATCAGGCAGGAACTTGGAAGCATAAACTGGAAACATAAACTGGAAACAGATGTTCTCAGGGAAGCGTACGGAAGAAATGTGGCAAATGTTCAGGGGATATTTGCGTGGGGTTCTGAGTAGGTACGTACCAATGAGACATGGAAAGCATGGTAGGGTACAAGATCCATGGTGTACAAAGGCTGTTGTAAATCTAGTCAAGAAATGAAGAGCTTACAAAAGGTTCAAAAAACTAGGTAATGATAGGAATCTAGAAGATTATAAGGCGAGCAGGAAGGAGCTTAAGAATGAAATTAGGAAATCCAGAAGGGACCATGAGAAGGCCTTGGCAGACAGGATTAAGGAAAACCCCAAGGCATTCCACAAGTACGTGAAGAGCAAGAGGATAAGACGTGAGAGAATAGGACCAATCAAGTGTAACAGTGGAAGAGTATGTATGGAACCGGAAGAAATAGTGGTGATACTTAATGAATACTTTGCTTCAGTATTCACTATGGAAAAGGATCTTGGCGATTGTAGGGATAACTTGCAGTGGATTGAAAAGCTTGAGCATGTAGCTATTAAGGAAGAAGATGTGCTGGAGCTTTTGGAAAGCATCAAGTTTGATGAGTCACCGAGACCGGACGGGATGTACCCCTGGCTACTGTGGGAAGCGAGGGAGGAGATTGCTGAGCCTCTGGCAATGATCTTTGCATCATCAAAGAGGACAGGAGAGGTTCTGGAGGATTGGAGGTTTGCGGATGTTGTTCCCTTATTCAAGAAAGGGAGTAGGGATAGCCCAGGAAATTATAGGCCCGTGAGTCTTACTTCAGTGGTTGGTAAGATGATGGAGAAGATCCTGAGAGGCAGGATTTATGAACATTTGGAAAGGCATAATATGATTGGGAATAGTCAGCAAGGCTTTGTCAAAGGCAGGTCATGCCTTAGGAGCCTGATTGAATTTTTTGAGGATGTGACGAAACACATTGATGAAGGTAGAGCAGTAGATGTAGTGTATATGGATTTCAGCAAGGCATTTGATAAGGTACCCTATGCAAGGCTTATTGAGAAAATAAGGAGGCATGGGATCCAAGGGGACATTGCTTTGTGGATCCAGAACTGGCTTGCCCACAGAAGGCAAAGAGTGGTTGTAGACGGGTCATATTCTGCATGAAGGTCGGTGACCAGTGGTGTGCCTCAGGGATCTGTTTTGGGACCCCTACTCTTTGTGATTTTTATAAATGACTTGAATGAGGAAGTGGAGGGATGGGTTAGTAAATTTGCTGATGACACAAAGGTTGGGGGTGTTGTGGATAGTGTGGAGGGCTGTCAGAGGTTACAACAGGACATTGATAGGATGCAAAACTAGGCTGAGAAGTGGCAGATAGAGTTCAACCCAGGTAAGTGTGAGGTGGTTCACTTTGGTAGGTCAAATATGATGGCAGAATATGGCATTAATGGTCAAACTTTTGGCAGCGTAGACAATGATCAGAGGCATCTTGGGGTCCGAGTCCATAGGACACGCAAAGCTGCTGCACAGGTTGACTCTGTGGTTAAGAATGCTATGGTGCATTGGCCTTCATCAACCGTGGGATTGAGTTTATGAGCCGAGAGGTAATATTGCAGCTATATAGGATCCTGGTCAGACCCCACTTGGAGTACTGTGCTCAATTCTGGTTGCCTCACACAGGGAGGACATGGTAACCTTAGAAAGGTTGCAGAAGAGATTTACAAGGATGTTACCTGGATTGGGGAGCATGCCTTATGAGAATAGGTTGAGTGAACTCGGCCTTTTATCCTTGGAGCAACGGAGGATGAGAGGTGACCTGATAGAGGTGTACAAGATAATGACAGGCATTGACCGTGTGGATAGTCAGAGGCTTTTCCTCAGGGCTGAAATGGCTAGCACAAGGGAGCATAGTTTTAAGGTGCTTGGAAGTAGGTACAAAGGAGATAGCAGGGGTAAGTTGTTGTTGTTTTTTTATATAAACGCAGAGGGTGGTGAGTGTGTGGAATGGGCTGACGACGGCGGTGGTGGAGGCGGAAATGATAGGGTCTTTTAAGAGACTCCTGGATGGCTACATGGAACTTAGAAAAATAGAGGGCTATGGGTAAAGCCTAGGTAGTTCTAAGGTAGGGACATGTTCAGCACAGCTTTGTGGGCCGAAGGGCCTGTATTGTACTGTAGGTTTCCTATGTTTCTATGTTTCTAAACTGTTCAGACTGTTTCAATGACTGCAGTTTGATGTTGTATATCCTGTGTTTTTTGCTGTTCGCATGATTTGTTCTGTTTTTTGCACACACGGTGTTTGATGTTTCCTTTGACTGGATTCCTTGGTGTTTATTTGTGTGGGAAGACAAATCTCAGGGTCGTATCCTGTATACATACTTTGATAATAAATGTATTTTGGATTTTGAATAACTGCTCCAGGTGAGATCACAAGAAATTGTGGATAGTCATGAATACAGCAAACGATCAACCCCCTCCATTGACTCTAAACACCATCCTGCATGGGAAAGAGCCAACATCACCAAAGACCCTTCAGACAATCCATTTTCTCCCCCTCCCCTTGCACAGAGTGTCTGAGACCATGTACCACCCGGCTCATGGACAGTTTCTATCCATTGTTACCAGATCTTGAACAGACCTCCTATACACTAGCCAATGAAATCCTGATCTCCCAATCATACTTAAGGTCGCCCCGGATCTTGATTTGTCAACTTGCATGATCTCAGTACAGGTGACAATAACAAACCAATATTGAAGTTGTGCCTCAAGACTGCATTCTATCAACTCCCAAACCCTCAGTTCTCTGCTGTTCAAATGTATGACTGTTTCAACTCAAACTGGTCAGTCCCTGACCTGAGTGGGGTAATATGCCCCAGGTTCACATCCCTGTGCAGAAAAAGTAATTTTTCCTCATCTCCTAACACCTCATTCTGAGATTGCACACCCTGGCTCTGAGCCTTCAGCACCTGTTTCGCTAACTTCTCTCAGAATCCTGTGTGCCCCAAAAAGATCCATTCATCCCACTGTGTTCCCCAGCGACTTTCTCAACCATTCTCATCCCAGAGTGACCCGTTCGCCCATTCTCATCCCAGGGTGACCCACTCATCCATTCTCATCCCAGAGTGACCCGCTCATCCATTCTCATCCCAGGGTGACCCTCTCAACCATTCTCATCCCAGAGTGACCCATTTGCCCATTCTCCGTCCCAGAGTGACCCACTCGTCCATTCTCATCCCAGAGTGACCCGTTCGTCCATTCTCATCCCAGAGTGACCCGCTCGTCCATTCTCATCCCAGAGTGACCCGCTCGTCCATTCTCATCCCAGAGTGACCCGCTCGTCCATTCTCATCCCAGAGTGACCCTCTCAACCATTCTCATCCCAGAGTGACCCACTCGTCCATTCTCATCCCAGGGTGACCCTCTCAACCATTCTCATCCCAGAGTGACCCGCTCGTCCATTCTCATCCCAGAGTGACCCGCTCGTCCATTCTCATCCCAGGGTGACCCTCTCAACCATTCTCATCCCAGAGTGACCCGCTCGTCCATTCTCATCCCAGGGTGACCCTCTCAACCATTCTCATCCCAGGGTGACCCTTTCAACCATTCTCATCCCAGAGTGACCCGTTCGCCCATTCTCATCCCAGAGTGACCCGTTCGTCCATTCTCATCCCAGGGTGACCCATTCGTCCATTCTCATCCCAGAGTGACCCGTTCGTCCATTCTCATCCCAGAGTGACCTGCTCGTCCACTCTCATCCCGGAGTGATCCACTCGCCCATTCTCATTCCAGTGACCTGCTCGTCCATTCTCATCCCAGAGTGACCCGCTCGTCCATTCTCATCCCAGGGTGACCCCCTCAACCATTCTCATCCCGGAGTGACCTGCTCGTCCATTCTCATCCCAGGGTGACCCCCTCAACCATTCTCATCCCGGAGTGACCTGCTCGTCCATTCTCCGTCCCGGAGTGGCCCACTCGTCCATTCTCTGTCCCGGAGTGACCCGCTCGTCCACTCTCATCCCGGAGTGCTGGTTTATCTGCATTCCAGGGATCAATTGTGGAATCTATGGCTTCAGTTCAAAATAACTACATGAATGACTCTGGAGTCACACAGACAGCAGATTCGGTTCCATCCCTGAAGAATGGATGTTTGTGAAGCTGACAGGTTTTGGGTTAGCATCACTGAGACTAGCCCTTTTGCTTTAAAATAAAATGCAGATTTGATTTAAAATATAGAATAGAAACCCTCTCCAACTGCTACAATGAGATTTGAATTTCTGCTCCCAGCTCAATGGCATTCAGTTTTGACGGATTCCCAGTTAATTTACTGTTACGCACTTCACAGACAGTATATTTGCAGAAACCACACTTAGAAACATCTGGGTCCTGATCCGATGTGGATAATTTCCCTCACCTCAACTCTGGATCAATTCCACAATCACTTTCAAGGGCTCTATAACTAATGTTTTTAGTATTTCTTTAATATTTGCACAGGTTGACTTCTTCAGCACAGTGTTTGTCAGTCTTTTTGTATCTTCTTTCATAAATTCTATGGTATTTCTTTATTTCCCTGCAGATGCCCACAAAAAAATGAATGTAGGAGTGGTATGTAGTGACATGCACATACTTCAATAATAAAATTGATTTAACTTAAACAATGGTGCCAGTAAAATCGCTGTATAATCTCAGCAAGACTTCTTTCTTATTTTTTTCTCTTACACCGAAGTATTTACAGTCTGTCTCCAGCTTCTCAAGGGAGTGATGAGGGGCAGTAGGAATCTCCTGGTCTGCCTGTCATTTGTCCATCAACGAGCACTGCCAAAGACAATGCCAAAAGCAAAAAGATTCATTTTGACTTTGAAGTGCTGAGCCCAAAGGTCAGTGATTAGCAATGTTTGAAGTTAACAGCGATGGAATGATTGAGGGATGTATCACAGCAGCGGGAAAGCAAAGGTGGTGAGAGTGGATATGGTCACAGGTCACTGTGGATCTAAGAGCTGAGACTACCTTCACAACAAGATCCATGTTAACGACTCTGCAGTGGATAAACTGCTGCTCTTTGTAGCACATTGATTCAGACATACTAACTCAAATCTCACAGTGACAGATGTCAGCTTAGCATCAAGAAATCCAATAAAATCTGAAATTTAACAAAATTCAGCAATGAGAGCCATGATTTTACTTTTTGTAAAAAAAGATTTTACTTCTTGTAAAAAAAAATGCTCTCTTCTCGCTGCTGTCATCAGAAAGGTAGTACGGGAGCCTGAGGACTCACACCACCAGGTTCAGGAACAGTTATTACCCCTCAACCAGCAGGTCCCACACCACCAGGTTCAGGAACAGTTATTACCCCTCAACCAGCAGGTCCCACACCACCAGGTTCGGGAACAGTTATTACCCCTCAATCAGCAGGTTCTTGAACCAGAGGGGATAACTTCACTTGCCCCATTATTGAACTGTTCTCACAACCTATAGATTCACCTTCAAAGACTCTTTAACTCAAGTTCCCAATGTTTATTGCTTATTTATTTTTTTCTTTTTATGTTTGCAGTTTGTCACCCACTCTGTTGGTACGGTCTTTCATTCATTCTGTTAAGGTTATTGGATTTACCGAGTATGCCCACAAGAAAAGAAATGTCAGGGTTGTATACGGTGATATATCTGTAAAACGATAAATTTACTTTGAAATTTGAAACCCATTGGCTTCAGAAACATCATCCAGGTAAGTGACTTTGCAAACCCTTGCACACTCTGATGTATGTGACTCCAGTCCAATTCATTATTGATGTAATGAATGTAATGAGGAGGAGGAGGAGGCGGCTAAGATGGTGGCGCGACGCAGCACGTGCGGCCTCTCCGGTGATGATATCTGTTATCTGTCAAGTAGGGTGCTGTGCACAATTCTGATTTGATGGAGGCAGACGTGAGAACACGGAGGAACATCTGGCGAAACTTCTGAAATGCCTGTTTCGCTGCCGCCGCTACTGTGTAATCCGAAATCTCCGGAGGGGAAGGCCCCGAATCCTCGGCTTTGCCTGTCGCTTAGCAGCTGGGGCTGGGGTCGAAGTGCTCGGCTGAGATGGTGCTCGGTGCTCGTTGTCGGAGGGCTGGTCGGAGGCTCGAAGTTTTTGGATGGACTCAGAGTCGGCTGTGGTTGGGTTCTTCCAGGGTGCTGCATTGGCAAGTTTGTGGCGCTGGAAATTCATGGCAGGGAGAATTTCTCCCTTCTACCGTCTGCGTGAGATGATGAGGCTATCGGGACTTTGAGACTTTTTTTTACCCATGCCCATTGACTGCTCTTATCAAATTACGGTTTTGCTTTGCACTGTTGTAACTATATGTTATAATTATGTGGTTTTTGTCAGTTTTAGTCTTGGTCTGTCTTGTGTTTCTGTGATATCATACTGGAGGAACATTGTATCATTTTTTAATGCATGCATTTCTAAATGACAATAAGTGAGGACTGAGTGTCCTCATAATCTAATCTAATTTAGCGATTCTGCGCCGAGAAGGCCCTTGGGGCCCTTTGAGCCCATAACCCCGACTAACCCTACCCTCGTCTCACTTGGTCATTCTACGTCCTGGAGTGACCTGCTCGTCCATTCACTTACAATGACCAATTAACCCAGCCAGTGGGAGGAAACAGGAGCACACGGGAAAACCCACACACTCCACAGGGAGAACATCCTTATGGAATGGCGCCAGAATTGAACTCCAAACTCCGGAATGCCTCGAGCTGTAAGAGTGTCACACTGACCGCTACGCTACTGCGACGTCGTGTGGTCGACCTCACTGCCTCCTTGGTTTAAGGGGAATTACGTGGACTCCTGTCCAGTTAGTTTTCATGGTTCCTACCTCCACCCATCATCACTGCTCCCCATCTGGTTCCACCCATCACCTCCCAGAATTTGAACTCCACTCAATTAATATTCTGGCTTGGTAGTCTCCAACTTAATGGAATAAACGTTGATTTCTCTAACTTCTGGTAACTGCTCCTCTCTCTCTCTCTCCCCCCCAATTTTCCATTATCCCAACGGCCTCACACCCCTTCTCTGCCAGTTCTCTCAATCCCATACTTTACCCATACACTTCTCCTCCTAGTTTCTCTCCTCACCTCCTCCTGTTGTCTACTGTCAGATTCCACCTTCTTCAACCCTTCGTCACTTTCACCCATCAGCTCCCAGTTTCTTATCAATATCACCACCACCTCCCTAACTTGCCTACCATCTCCCTCACCTGGATCCACTTATCAAACGTCAACTCTTGCTCACAACTCCCACACATTTTTATACTGGCTGTCTCCCTTTTACTTCCCATTCCTGATGAAGGGTCTGGATAGGTCTTGACTTGACTGCCTGGCTTGCGTGGTGCTCTAGATTTCTAGCAACTGCAGCCTTAGCTGTCCCTCCCAGCCTCCATCCCACCCCCTACATATTGACGTATGCTGACAATCTTCCCTCCTCCTCTCAGGCCTGATGTAGGGTCCTGACCTCATCAGTACTCCTTGCTGCCTCAGTAAAGCAGCCAGCATAATCAAATATCTCCACTCACCCCAGACATCCTCTCTTCTCTCCTCTTCAATTAGGCAGAAGGTACAAAATCCTGAAAGCACATACCACCAGATTTAAGAATAGCTTCTACTACGTTGTAATAAGATTATCAAACAGTTCCCCAGTAAAGTTGGACTCTTGTCCTCACAATCTATCTCTTTATGACCTTGTACCTTATTATCTATCTGCACTGCACTTTATGCTGAATTCCTTGCTGTGTTAACTTGTACTACTACAACGCACTGTGTCACGATCTGAACTGTATGAACAGTGGCAAGAGAAACCATTTTTCTGCAGTATCTCGGTACCTGTGACAATAACAAGAAACCAAACCAAACCTGAAATACTGGTAAGCGGAACAAGTGCTACACATGCCCTTACACTTCCTCCCTTACCACCATTCAGGGCCCCAGACAGTCCTTCCAGGTGAGGCGACACTTCACCTGTGAGTCGACTGGGGTGATATACTGCGTCCGGTGCTCCCGATGTGGCCTTTTATATATTGGTGAGACCCGACGCAGACTGGGAGACCGCTTTGCTGAACATCTACGCTCTGTCCGCCAGAGAAAGCAGGATCTCCCGGTGGCCACACATTTTAATTCCACATCCCATTCCCATTCTGACATGTCTATCCATGGCCTCCTCTACTGCCAAGATGAAGCCACACTCAGGTTGGAGGAACAACACCTTATATTCCGTCTGGGTAGCCTCCAACCTGATGGCATGAACATCGACTTTTCTAACTCCGCTAATGCCCCACCTCCCCCTTGTACCCCATCCATTATTTATTTATATACACACATTCTTTTTCTCTCTCTCCTTTTTCTCCTTCTGTCCCTCTGACTATACCCCTTGCCCATCCTCTGGGTTCCTCCCCCCCTTGTCTTTCTCCCCAGACCTCCTGTCCCATGATCCTCTCATATCCCCTTTTGCCTATCACCTGTCCAGCTCTTGGCTCCATCCCTCCCCCTCCTGTCTTCTCTTATCATTTTGGATCTCCCCCTCCCACTTTCAAATCTCTTACTAGCTCTTCTTTCAGTTAGTCCTGACGAAGGGTCTCGGCCCGAAACGTCGACTGTACCTCCTCCTAGAGATGCTGCCTGGCCTGCTGCATTCACCAGCAACTTTGATGTGTGTTGCTGAAATACTGGTGCACCTTTAGTCTCGTCCTCTCAACACTCATTCTTCAGTGTTCTGTGTTTTGTTCTCCGGGAAACTAGTGATGGACAATGAGACCTGGTGAAGAAAACATGTCATCTACAAATGGGTAAACTCCATAAAAGAAAGTGCAGGGAAACTTAACTTGTGTGGACAACTGAATTGTTCTGCCTCATTTCCCAAGTGACTTGTCTTCACATTGTATTCAATCAGAACTTGAAAAGGCTGCATTCGGATTGGATCAATTAAAGAAAGATTAAAGAACTGCTAAAAGACACAATTGACTCTTATTTGTTGTTAACCAATTATTCTCTTCATTACTCAAGTGCTAATGGATTGAAAATGACTGCCAGGCCTCTGATGGGTCAATGTTTTAGATACAGCTTCATCTACACGGAGGTTACGTTTCTCATTTGGCTGTTTAAAATGCAACCAGATCGTTATCAGATTTACACTTTGCCTGATCCTCAAGAATTACAGCTTACACACAAATCGGCTGAAGAAATGAAGTATATTTTGCTTCTCAAACAGGGAAAATCCTTGTGGAGAGGGTGAAGTAAAATTTAACACTTTACACAGAAGTGGTGGATAGGAGTTCGAAAACAACAGGAATTCTGCAGATGCTGGAAATTCAAGCAACACACATCAAAGTTGCTGGTGAACGCAGCAGGCCAAGCAGCATCTATAGGAAGAGGCGCAGTCGACGTTTCAGGCCGAGACCCTTCGTCAGGACTAACTGAAGGAAGAGTGAGTAAGGGATTTGATGCAAAATGATAGGAGAAGACAGGAGGGGGAAGGATAGAGCCGAGAGCTGGACAGGTGATAGGCAAAAGGGGATACGAGAGGATCATGGGACAGGAGGTCCGGGAAGAAAGACGGGGGGGGGGGTGACCCACTGATCTCCCTCCTGGCACTTATCCGTGTAAGCGGAACAAGTGCTACACATGCCCTTACACTTCCTCCCTTACCACCATTCAGGGCCCCAAACAGTCCTTCCAGGTGAGGCATCACTTCACCTGTGAGTCGACTGGGGTGATATACTGCGTCCGGTGCTCCCGATGTGGCCTTTTATATATTGGTGAGACCCGACGCAGACTGGGAGACCGCTTTGCTGAACATCTACGCTCTGTCCACCAGAGAAAGCAGGATCTCCCGGTGGCCACACATTTTAATTCCACATCCCATTCCCATTCTGACATGTCTATCCACGGCCTCCTCTACTGTAAAGATGAAGCCACACTCAGGTTGGAGGAACAACACCTTATATTCCGTCTGGGTAGCCTCCAACCTGATGGCATGAACATTGACTTCTCTAACTTCCGCTAGACCCCACCTCCCCCTCGTACCCCATCTGTTACTCATTTTTATGCACACATTCTTTCTCTCACTCTCCTTTTTCTCCCTCTGTCTCTCTGAATATACCTCTTGCCCATCCTCTGGGTCACCCCCCCCCCGTCTTTCTTCCCGGACCTCCTGTCCCATGATCCTCTCGTATCCCCTTTTGCCTATCACCTGTCCAGCTCTCGGCTCTATCCCTCCCCCTCCTGTCTTCTCCTATCATTTTGCATCTCCCCCTCCCCCTCCAGCTTTCAAATCCCTTACTCACTCTTCCTTCAGTTAGTCCTGACGAAGGGTCTCGGCCTGAAACGTCGACTGCGCCTCTTCCTATAGATGCTGCTTGGCCTGCTGCGTTCACCAGCAACTTTGATGTGTGTTGATAGGAGTTTGAAGTTTGGATCGGTACACAGATGGGGGGGGTGTAGGGGGCCATGGTCCAGGTGTGATCAATAGAACCCGGCAGGAGCACGGACTAGATGGGCCAAAGTGCCTGTTTTGGTGACAACACACAAAATGCTGGAGGAACTCAGCAGCATCTGTGGAAAGGAATAACCAGTCGACGTCTCAGGCTGCGACTGTTCAACAGGACTCTGTTTCTGTGCTGTCAAGCTCTGTCACTCCATAACTTCAGCTCCTTTCATCCTGTCAGGCACTGAGGTACATTTGTGATGGGATCACAGATCCGTGAAATGCCATGGCAACAGCGAAGTTCGTAAACAACCATTGTGAAGATGGGATGAACAGTGGTGTGGCTACTTGGGCAGCAGCTGTGGAGGGCAATGTAGTGTCAATTTTTTGGGTCAAGACACTTATCTGGACTTCGGTCAAGACCCAGTGAGTACCCTTTGGAGTGAAGGAGGATGAGAGGTGACTTGTTAGAGATGTACAAGATGAAGAGCACCATAGACAGTGTAGACAGATAGTGCCTTTTATCCAGAGCAGCAATGGTCGATACCAGAGGACATCCTTTTAAGGTGAGTGGAGGGAAGTTTAGGGGAGATTTCAGAGGTAGTTTTTTTATACAGAGAATGGTGGTGGTGGTAAAGGCAGATACATTAGGGACATTTAAGAAACTCTTAGATTGGCACATAAGTGATAGAAAAATGGAGGGCTATGTGAAAGGGAAGGGTTAGATTGACCTTGGAGTTGGTTAAAAGGTCAGCACAAAATTGTGGGCTGAAGGGCCTGTACTGTGCTGCAATGTCTTATGTTCCTTCAGCATTTTGCTTTTTGACTTACATTTTGAACAATATCTTGAGGGATTTACTTTCCAGTTGAGAGCTAGAATTTAACAATAACAAGAAACCAAACCTGAAATACCTCACTTGGAGTATTGTGAGCAGTTTTGGGCCTCTTATTTGAGAAAAGACATGCTGATGTTGGAGAGGGTTCAAAGGAGGTTCACAAAAATGATTCTGGGAATGAAAGGGTTATCATTTGAGCAGTGATTGAAAGTTTAGGGCCTCTATTCACTAGAATTTATATAAATGAAGGGGGATCTCATTGAAACCTATTTTTTTTTGGTTCAGATTGTTTAGAGTAGAGAGAATGCCAGGCAGGATGTTGGAATGCTCCTCTTGCAGGATGTGGGAAGTCAGGGAGCCCTCCGGTGTCCCTGACAACGACACCTGCAAGAACTGTATCCAGCTGCAGCTCCTGACAAACCGCGTTAGGGAACTGGAGCAGGAGCTGGATGACCTGCGGATCATTCGGGAGAATGAGGAGATTATAGATAGTAGCTACAGGGAGGTAGTTACACCAAAGGAGCAGACGACAGGAAATTGGGTTACTGTCAGGCAAGGGAAGAGGAAAGGGCAGGCAAAGCAGGGTTCCCCTGTGGCCATTCCCCTCAACAAGTATACCTCATTATATACTGTTGTGGGGGATGACTTACCTGGGACAAGCTGCAGTAGCCGGATCTCTGGCACTGAGTCTGGCTCTGCAGTGCAGAAGGGAGGGTGGAAAAAGAGGAGAGCGGTAGTGATAGGGGACTCGATATTTAGAGGTGCAGATAGGAGGTTCTGTGGTCGTGACAGAGAATCCAGGATGGTTTGTTGCCTCCCGGGTGCCAGGGTCAAGGATGTCTCTGATCGATTGCTTGACATTCTGAAGTGGGAGGGTGATCAGCCAGAAGTTGTGGTGCACATTGGTACCAATGACATAGCAAGGAAGAGTGAGGAGGTCCTGGAGAGTGAGTATAGAGAGTTTGGTAGGAAGTTGAAAAGCAGGACCTCAAGGGTGGTAATCTCAGGATTGCTACCTGTGCTAGGTGCCAGTGAGGGTAGGAATAGGATGCTCTGGAGGAGGAACAAGTGGCTGAGGAACTGGTGTAGGGGGCAGGGTTTCAGATTTCAGGATTATTGGGACCTCTTCTGGGGCAGGTGGGACCTGTACAAGAGAGACAGGTTACACTTGAACTACAGGGGGACCAATATCCTTTCAGGGAGGTTTGTTAGTGCTATTGGGGAAACTTTAAACTAGATTTACAGGGGGATGGGAACCAGAGTGCCAGAGCTGACAGTGTGGCTGGGGTGAAAATAAATTATGTTAAAAGTTCAAGCAAATCCGCTAATAGGAAGGTTGTGAGTGGTGGTAAAAATCTTCTGAGGTGTATATATTTCAATGCTAGGAGTATTGCGGGGAGGGCGGATGAGTTGAGGGCGTGGATTGACACGTGGAATTATGATGTTGTAGCAATTAGTGAAACTTAGCTACAGGAGGGGCAGGACTGGCAGCTTAATATTCCAGGGTTCCGATGTTTCAGATGTGATCGAGGCAGAGGAATGAAAGGTGGGGGAGTAGCATTGCTTGTTAGGGAAAATATTACAGCAGTGCTCAGGCAGGACAGATTAGAGGGCTTGTCTACTGAGTCCTTATGGGTGGAGCTGAGAAACAGGAAAGGTATGGCCACATTAGTGGGATTGTATTACAGACCACCCAATAGTCAATGAGAATTGGAAGAGCAAATCTGCAGAGAGATAGCAGGCAACTGCAGGAAACAAAGTTGTGGTGGTAGGGGATTTTAATTTTCCATATATTGATTGGGTCTCCCATACTGTTAGGGGCCGAGATGGTTTAGAGTTTGTAAAATGTGTTCAGGAAAGTTTTCTAAATCAATTTATAGAGGAACCAACTAGAGGGGATGCAATATTGGATCTCCTATTAGGAAATGAGTTAGGACAAGTGACGGAAGTCTGTGTAGGGGAGCACTTAGGTTCCAGTGATCATAGCACCATTAGTTTCAACTTGATCATGGACAAGGATAGCTCTGGTCCTAGGGTTGAGGTTCTGAACTGGAAGGCGGCCAAATTTGAAGAAATGAGAAAGGATCTAAAAAGCATAGATTGGGACAGGTTGTTCTCTGGCAAAGATGTCATCGGTAGGTGGGAAGCCTTCAAAGAAGAAATTTTGAGAGTACAAAGTTTGTATGTTCCTGTCAGGATTAAAGGCAAAGTGAATAGGAATAAGGAACCTTGGTTCTCAAGGGATATTGCAACTCTGATAAAGAAGAAGAGGGAGTTGTATGACATATATAGGAAACAGGGAGTAAATGAAGTGCTTGAGGAGTATAAGAAGTGCAAGAGAATACTTAAGAAATAAATCAGGAGGGCAAAAAGAAGACATGAGGTTGCCTTGGCAGTCAAAGTGAAGGATAATCCAAAGAGCTTTTACAGGTATATTAAGAGCAAAAGGATTGTAAAGGTTAAAATTGGTCCTCTTGAAGATCAGAGTGGTCAGCTTTGTGCGGAACCAAAGGAAATGGGGGAGATCTTAAATAGGTTTTTTGCGTCTGTATTTACTAAGGAAACTGGCATGAAGTCTATGGAATTAAGGGAAACAAGTAGTGAGATCATGGAAACTGTACAGATTGAAAAGGAGGAGGTGCTTGCTGTCTTGAGGAAAATTAAAGTGGATAAATCCCCGGGACCTGACAGGGTGTTCCCTCGGACCTTGAAGGAGACGAGTGTTGAAATTGCAGGGGCCCTGGCAGAAATATTTAAAATGTCACTGTCTACAGGTGAGGTGCCGGAGGATTGAAGAGTGGCTCATGTTGTTCCGTTGTTTAAAAAAGGATCGAAAAGCAATCCGGGAAATTATAGGCCAGTAAGTTTAACGTCGGTAGTAGGTAAGTTATTGGAGGGAGTACTGAGAGACAGAATCTACAAGCATTTGGATAGACAGGGACTTATTAGGGAGAGTCAACATGGCTTTGTGCGTGGTAGGTCATGTTTGACCAATCTATTGGAGTTTTTCGAGGAGGTTACCAGGAAAGTGGATGAAGGGAAGGCAGTGGATATTGTCTACATGGACTTCAGTAAGGCCTTTGACAAGGTCCCGCATGGGGGGTTAGTTAGGAAAATTCAGTCGCTAGGTATACATGGAGAGATGGTAAATTGGATTAGACATTGGCTAAATGGAAGAAGCCAAAGAGTGGTAGTAGAGAATTGCTTCTCCGAATGGAGGCCTGTGACTAGTGATGTGCCACAGGGATCAGTGCTGGGTCCATTGTTATTTGTCATCTATATCAATGATCTGGATGATAATGTGGTAAATTGGATCAGCAAATTTGCTGATGATACAAAGATTGGAGGTGTAGTGGACAGTGAGGAAGGTTTTCAGAGCCTGCAGGGGGACTTGGACCAGCTGGAAAAATGGGCTGAAAAATGGCAGATGGAGTTTAATACTGACAAGTGTGAGGTATTGCATGTTGGAAGGACAAACCAAGGTAGAACATACAGGGTTACTGGTAAGGCACTGAGGAGTGCAGTGGAACAGAGGGATCTGGGAATACAGATACAAAGTTCCCTAAAAGTGTCGTCACAGGTAGATAGGGTCGTAAAGAGAGCTTTTGGTACATTGGCCTTTATTAATCGAAGTATTGAGTATAAGAGCTGGAATGTTATGATGAGGTTGTATAAGGCATTGGTGAGGCCGAATCTGGAGTATTGTGTTCAGTTTTGGTCACCAAATTACAGGAAGGATATAAATAAGGTTGAAAGAGTGCAGAGAAGGTTTACAAGGATGTTGCCGGGACTTGAGAAACTCAGTTACAGAGAAAGGTTGAATAGGTTAGGACTTTATTCCCTGGAGCGTAGAAGAATGAGCAGAGATTTGATAAAGGTATATAAAATTATGATGGGTATAGATAGAGTGAATGCAAGCAGGCTTTTTCCACTGAGGCAAGGGGAGAAAAAAACCAGAGGACATGGGTTAAGGGTGAAGGGGGGAAAAGTTTAAAAGGAACATGGGGGGGGGGGCTTCTTCACACAGAGAGTGGTGGAAGTATGGAATGAGCTGCCAGACGAGGTGGTAAATGCGGGTTCTTTTTTAACATTTAAGAATAAATTGGACAGATACATGGATGGGAGGTGTATGGAGGGATATGGTCCGTGTGCAGGTCAGTGGGACTAGGCAGAAAATGGTTCGGCACAGCCAAGAAGGGCCAAAAGGCCTGTTTCTCTGCTGTAATGTTCTATGGTTTCTAAATATTGAAAGGCCTAGACAGGGTGGATGTAGAGAGGATGTTTCCGAGAGTGGGGGAATCTAGGACCAAAGGGCATAGGCTTAAATTAGAGAGACATCCATTTAGCACATCGATGAGGAAGAATTATTTTTAGGCAGAGGGAGCTGAATCTACAGAATTTGTTGCCACAGGTGGCTGTGGATGCCAGGTCACTGGGCACATTTAAGGCGGATCTTGATGAGCTGTTGATTAGTTAGGGTTTGAGGATTACAGGGAGATGGTAGGAGAGTGGGATTATGTCGGCAGAGCTAAAGATGGTGCCAGAGGGTGATTTCTCCCAGCTCATGAGCAAAACAGTTAAATGTCTCTATTTCCCTTTACAGGGTTTCTGGGTCCTATCGGGATCTTTGATCTATAGGAAAATATGGTTCTGCACAATGGTGCGTTGCCGTTCTTGAAGCTCGTCGATCGGCCACGTTTTGACATGTCCAGATTCGGCCTGTGGTCCGGCACCTTCGGGGCCTACATGGCTCTGTGGACAGTGCAGTACATAACATTATTACAGTACTGTGCAAAAGTCTTAGGCACTCCAGCTATTTTCATGTGCCTAAGACTTTTGCAAGGTACTGTACTTGCACTCTCTCAATCTCACTGGCAGGGGAAGCAAGGCTATTGAAACAAAGACCACCCCGAGACAAACTGACTTTCCAATGGGATAAATTAACCGGATGAAGGAGAGGTAAAAACTAAATACACCTGCTCAGTGCATTCTGACATTGCCGGGAGTGGGGGGGGGGGAAGAAGGAAATTCTGATATTGCTGGGGGCGGGGGGGGGGGGAAGGAAATTCTGACATTGCCGGGGGGGGGTGGGGGAAGGAAATTCTGATATTGCCGAGGGGTGGGGGAAGGAAACAGGATCCCACTGCGGGGCTGCAGGAGAGAAGGGAACAGGTTAATGGAAAGATGTCAGACTCGGCAGTGTGTTTGGACTGGAGCCAATTGCATAGAAATATAGAAGTAGGATTGAGTATTTCAGCCACACACTGAGGTTAGCAACGTTTCCCCATCAGTGTTTCTCAATCTGTAAATATGCACCACCCGTGCCAAGGGAGAGTTGTAATTAGATTTGGTTATCAGAATAGTACTAGTTCCTGCCTGAGACAGTAATGATATTCCCCGAAGTGATATCCATCTTGCCGACATTCAACTGCCTGTACAGCTTGTAACTTGCGTCTGGTGTCAGTAGCACCATGGTAACCTGTGACTTCCCCGGTGGGTGGCTAATCTCAAACACAAGACCACTTGCACAGAGGCTGTAAGTTGAGGGTGGGCAGGGCGATCTGAGCCAGTGTCAGCTGATAGTGAGGGGTAGCCAGTGTCCTACGTGAAGAACTGGGAATGATAGCACACTCCCAAGGGATTCCCTGCGACACTGACCCTGTACCATGAACACACTCCCAGGTGACTCACTGTGACACTGACACAACAACTGACACAGGATTGATAGAACATAGAACAGTACAGCACAGTACAGGCCCTTCGGCCCACAATGTTGTGCCAAACCTCAAACCCTGCCTCCCATATAAGCCCCCACCTTAAATTCCTCAATATACCTGTCTAGTAGTCTCTTAAACTTCACTAGTGTATCTGCCTCCACCACTGACTCAGGCAGTGCATTCCACGCACCAACCACTCTCTGAGTAAAAAAACCTTCCTCTAATATCTCCCTTGAACTTCCCACCCCTTACCTTCGTAAGGGGGTTTCGTCTTTATGTTACTACATAGGCTAATTAAAATGGCTTCTTTGTTATGCTAATCACTGAGAAAGTTTTTGCGCTAGCAGCTTGTTTTGGTTTAGAGTGTGATAAGAGTATGTCGCGAACCAATTGGGATAGTTACACACATAGGAGGGTCCTGACGGAGGGTCTCGGCCTGAAACGTCGACTGCACCTCTTCCTAGAGATGCTGCCTGGCCTGCTGCGTTCACCAGCAACTTTGATGTGTGTTGCTTGAATTTCCAGCATCTGCAGAATTCCTGTTGTTTCAATTGGGATAGTTGTTATGTTTTTGGTGTATTTGAAGATATTGTATGCGCGGGGTTTGGGGGCAGAAGGCGGGAGACAGAGACAGAGGATGAACCAGGTGCTGTGAGTCTGCTAACGGGGTCGGACCCCAAGGAGGGCGTTTGGTGAGGAGAGGAGACTGAAACGGACTCATGTGGATCGTCTGGTCGAACACCGTTGTTCTTCCCAGGCGGCCGGTTGAGGTGGTCCGAGGGGTCGCAGGGTGAAGAAGAAGGGTCCTGAGCTCCAACTGTTTGTGCATGAAGAGATTGAACTTTGATAAGTGTGGCGCCTTTTCTTTTCCTTTTATATTTTATTCTCTATTAATTATATAGTTCCAGTAATATCTATAAACTGTAAATTATTTAATCGTATCTGGTGTATTGTCTGTTATTTGGGCAGGGTGGGTTACCTCACACAGCATCCACACAAACTAATTACCCAGTTTGATGGGGCCGAGGGCTGTTTCCCTAGACGACAGGGAGCTGAGCGACTCTGAGGTTGGTCAGGGGGGCTACACCTTAAAGCCATGTCCTCTTGTATTGAGCAGTGGTGTCCTGGGGAAGAGGGTAAGAGGGTCTGGCTATCCACTTTATCTATTCCTCTTATTATCTTGTACACCTCTATCATGTCTCCTCTCATCCTCCTTCTCTCCAAGGAGTAAAGCCCTAAGCTCCCTTAATCTCTGATCATAATGCATACTCTCTAAACCAGGCAGCATCCTGGTAAATCTCCTCTGTACCCTTTCCAATGCTTCCACATCCTTCCTATAGTGAGGCAACCAGAACTGGACACAGTACTCCAAGTGTGGCCTAACCAGTGTTTTATAGAGCTGCATCATTACATCGCGACTCTTAAACTCTATCCCTCCACTTATGAAAGCTAACACCCCATAAGCTTTCTTAACTACCCTATCCACCTGTGAGGCAACTTTCAGGGATCTGTGGACATGTACCCCGAGATCCCTCTGCTCCTCCACACTACCAAGTATCCTGTCATTTACTTTGTACCCTGCCTTGGAGTTTGTCCTTCCAAAGTGTACCACCTCACACTTCTCTGGGTTGAACTCCATCTGCCACTTCTCAGCCCACTCCTGCATCCTATTAATGTCTCTCTGCAATCTTTGACAATCCTCTACACTATCTACAACACCACCAACCTTTGTGTCGTCTGCAAACTTGCCAACCCACCCTTCTACCCCCACATCCAGGTCGTTATAAAAATCACGAAAACTAGAGGTCCCAGAACAGATCCTTGTGGGACACCACTAGTCACAATCCTCCAATCTGAATGTACTCCCTCCACCACGGCCCTCTGTCTTCTGCAGGCAAGCCATTTCTGAATCCATCTGGCCAAACCTCCCTGGATCCCATGTCTTCTAACTTTCTGAATAAGCCTACCGTGTGGAACCTTGTCAAATGCCTTACTAAAATCCATATAGATCACATCCACTGCACTACCCTCATCTATATGCCTGGTCACCTCCTCAAAGAACTCTATCAGGCTTGTTAGACACGATCCGCCCTTCACAAAGCCATGCTGACTGTCCCTGATCGGACCATGATTCTCTAAATGCCCAGAGATCCTATCTCTAAGAATCTTTTCCAACAGCTTTCCCACCACAGACGTAAGGCTCACTGGTCTATAATTACCCGGACTATCCCTACTACCTTTTTTGAACAAGGGGACAACATTCGCCTCCCTCCAGTCCTCCAGTACCATTCCCGTGGACAACAAGGACATAAAGATCCCAGCCAGAGGCTCAGCAATCTCTTCCCTGGCCTCGTGGAGCAGCCTGGGGAATATTCCGTCAGGCCCCGGGGACTTATCCGTCCTAATGTATTTTAACAACTCCAACACCTCCTCTCCCTGTGACACTGATACTGTACAACTGACACTTCCCTTGGGGATTTTTCTGTTACACCGGCTGCCTGCCTGATATCTCCTATTGAAACCAGCTGCCAACTTGAGTTTCCTTCAAACCTCTTCTACAAAGTCCTTTGGGACATTTCTGTTATGTTAACAATGCATATAACTGCGTTGATATCTTGAAATGGAATCTATACAGTTATGGGAGGCATGGTAGCATTGTGGTTAGTGTAATTAAAACTCTTCCTTGGCACAGATGGTGCATACTTATGGCAACAAATTCCACAGATACACCACCCTCTGGCTAAACAAATTCCTCTTCAACACTGATCTAAAGGGACATCCCTCTATTGTGAGGCAGTACTGTCTGGTCCTAGAACCCCCACTATAGGAAACATTCTCTCCACATCCACTCTACCCCAACTTTTCAATCTTCAATAGGTTTGAATGAGATCCCCCTCGTTCTTCTAACCTCCAGTGATCAAGCACTAGGCATCAAATTCACCCCACACGTTAACCTTTTCATTCTCGGAATCATTCTTGTGAACCTCCTCTGGACTGTCCCCATTGTCAACACACCTTTTCTGAGATCAAGGACCCAAAACTGTTTACAAAACTCCCAGTGTGGTCTGACCAATGTGTCATAAGGCCTCAGCATTGCACGCTTGCTTTTATATTCTAGCCGTCTTGAAATGAATGCTAATTGTGCATTTGCCCTCCTCACCACAGACCTAACCTGCAATTTAACCTTTAGGGAATCCTGCATGAAGGCCCTTTGCATCTCTGATTTTTGAGTTTCCTCCCCATTTAGAAAATAGTCCACACCTTTATTTCTCCCACCGAAGTGCAGGACCATACACTTCCTGACACTGTATTCCATCTGCCACTTCTCTGCACATTCTCCTAATCTAAGTCCTTCTACTGACTCTTTACTTCCTCAACACTACCTGCCCCTCCACCTATCTTTCTATTGTCCACAAGGATATCAATTCTGTTATCCAAATCATTGATGTATAACATGAAAAGAAGTGGTCCCAACATGGACCCCTGTGGAACAGCACAAGTCACCGAGAGCCAACCACAAAAGGCTCCTTTTATTCCCATTCTTTGTCTTTTGCCTATCTTCTATCCATTCTAGCATCTTTCCTGTAATACCATGGGCTCTTATCTTTTTGTTTGTTGCAGATGATGTACTTTACTTTGTTTTGATTTACTTGTGACAAACAAAGCTCAGCTTTATTGTTATCTGGTCAGATCTCGGATAGTCAGGATTAGTGACTGTGGCTCTCTCCCATCGTCCTCAGTACAGGCGCTCCCAGGGCTGTGTGCTGAGCCCATTGCCGCACTCTGCTCACATGGCCAAACAGCCGAGTAGTCACATTGTCAAGGTTGCCGATGACATGACAGTGGTGGGGCTCATCACCAACAATGATGAGGAGGCCGACAGAGAGGAGGTGGAAGAGTTCAAGGCCTAGTGCCGGGCAATTAACTTCTTTCTCAATGTCAACAAGACAAAGGAGATGGTTATTGACTTCAGGAGAACTCGCTGCACTCACACCCCTCTTTACATCGGCAACACCACAGTGGAAACTGCAAGTAGTTGCAAACTCCTGGGAGTGCACATCTTCTACGACCTCTCATAGATCCAGAACACTTCCTACATAATCAGTAAAGCTCACCAGCACCTCCACTTTCTGAAGAGGCTGAAAGAGAGCTGGATATCTATACCTACATCCTTCTACAAATGCGCAGTAGAGAGCAGCCTAATGTGCTTCTGGTAAGATGGCACCATTAAAGGCGACTGTTTGTGTGCAGCTCCGATGGGAATCATCGAATATTTCCATTTAGGACTACCACAGATGAAATCCACAGTCACAGCCATGGATGCTTCAGAAGCAGCCTTGTTTAAGATGTTTAAAAAACCTATCAATCCTCAAAATTGATGTAACTGTTATATCACCACTAAGAACATTATTGTGCTATCTCATGCCCACACTTTGGAAAGTCCAATCATCTGGCTGTACTTCTCCTCCCAGCGGATCAGCAGAGACTAAAGACCACAGCACCAGTGGTGAGGGCCAAGAAGGTTTGGCCGAGGGAGGTGAGGGACTGCTTAGAATCAGTGGACTGGACAATATTCAGGGATTCATCTTCAAGTCTGAACGAATACGCCACAGTCGTCACCAACTTCATCAAGACCTATGCGGATGAGTGTGTGCCTTCGAGAACATATTGGACATACCCAAATCAAATGAACCAGGAGATTTGCAGCCTGCTGTGGGCTAGATCTACGATAATCAGCACTGGTGATCCAGACCCATACAAGTATTTCACGTACAACTTATGGAAGGGTATTTTAAGAGTGAGAAAACATTTCTGATTGAAGTTAGGGATGGGACCAGATGAATGCCCTCTCTGGCAGGGTCTGCAGACCATTACTCCCTGCAAAGTGAAACCTAACACCATGAATGGCTGCGATGTTTCACTCCCAGATGAAGTCAATGCTCTGAAATGGAGAATAAAACCACCCCTGTGCTAATCCTGCAGCCCTTTGATCTGTCCCAGAGGACGGGGGGGTGGTGGGGCCTCCGAAACCCTGTGCCAATCAACTGGCGGAACTGTTCAAGGCCACCTTCAGCCTCTCACTGCTGCAGTTGGAAGTTCGCACCTGCTTCAGGAGAGCAGCAATCCCCCAGTGCCCAAGAAGAGCAGGGTGAGCTGCCTCAACGACCATCACCCCTTGGAACTCACATCTACTGTGATGAAGTGCTTTGAGTGGTTGGTCACTGTTAGGATCAACCTCTGCCTAAACAAGAACCCGGACCTGCTGCAATTTGCCTATCGTCGCAAAAGGTCCACAGGAGATGCAATCTCACCGGCTCTCCACTCTGCCTTGAATCACCTGCGCAACAGTAATACTGATGTCGGACTGCTCTTCATTGACTGCAGCTCAGTGATCAATACAATCACATCCTCAGCTCCAAAACCTGGGCCTCTGTACCTCCCTCTGCAACCGGATCCTTGACTTCCTCACCGGGTGACCACAGTCTGTGCAGATTGGGAATAACACCTCCACCTCAGCACTGGCGCATCTCAGGGGTGTGTGCTTAGCCCACTGCTCTACTCTCTCTACACCCACGACTATGTGGCTAGGCACAGCTCAAACGCCATCTATACATTTGTGAATGACACAACCACGGTAGGCAGAATTTCAGATGGTGATGAGGCGGTTTACAGTAGCGAGATAGATCAGCTGGTTGAGTGATGTTGCTGCAACAACCTTGCACTCAGTGTCAGTAGGACCAGGAAATTGATAGAGGACTTCAGGAGAGGGAAGTCAAGGGAACACACACTAGTCCTCATCAGGGATCAGAAGTGGAAGGGGTGAGACTTTCAAGCTCTAGGGTGTCAACATCTCTGAGGATTTATCCTGGGCCCAACACATTGATGCAATCACGAAGAACCAGCTATATTTCATTAGGGGTTTGAGGAGACTCGCAAATTTCTACAGATGTACAGTGCAGAGCATCCTCACTGGTTGTGTGGAGGGGCCACTGCACAGGACCAGAAAAAGCTGCAGAGGGTTCTAAACTCATCATGGCCACTAAGCTCCCCAGCATCCAGGTCTCCTTCATAAAGCAATGCCTCAAGAAGCTGGCATCTGTCACTAAGGTTCCCCATTCCCCAGGGCATGCCCCCTTCCACCATCAAGAAGGAGATACAGGAACCTGAAGACTCATACTCAGCATTTCAGGAACAGCTTCTTCCCCTCTGCCATCAGATTTCTGAATGGACATTGAACACATGAACACTACCTTAGGAATAAAATTGTAATTTATAGTTTTTATTACTATGAATGCAAGCTACCGCTGCCACAAAACAACATGAAATGTCGCAACTTTGCCAGTGATATTAAACCCGGTTCAGATTCCGTATCAGTGCGTGGTAAGGAAACTGCACTGTGGTGGGCAGGAAGGCTCCACATCGGGTAATCAGTACGGCCACATCACCGGCACTCCCACCCAGCCTGCTCATGTTCGATTTGTCTCACTCCAATCAGGGAGGAAGCTATGCACATCCACGCCAGGGCCACCAGGTTCAAAACCAGTTACCATCCCCAAGCAGTAAGGCTGATCAACACTTGCACCCACTAACTCACCCCGCCACACCCCCAATCGCCACTATTTATCATTTCCTGGCATTTGGTGAAAATTTGGATGCGAACAGCAGAATTTTGGGAGAGCTCAAAATTCTGAAATAACAGAATGTTCGAGTATATACACTTCAGTACCTGTGTACATACATCTATTGCTGCTTCTGGACACATCTTCAGTGATGTTCCTGGAATCATCGGGTGTTTCGGGTCTTTCAACATCATACAACCTCCTCCAGGTGACCCAGCCGGAGCTGATCAGACCCCAGCTTGTGTCCAGATGGCTAGCTACTTACGACTCCATGGCTCCCCTCTTTTGAGCCACAGCCATCTTGAGGTCCTCTCTGCCGCATCGGTGGTACTGCGGATGGCTCTCCTCTTCCTCTCTCCCTCGATGCCCAAAATGCTGAAGACCTGGTATCACTTTATGGACATAATTTACAATCAATGTATATGAGCTATCTTATGTATTTATATTTATTACATTTTTATTGTTATGTTCTTTATCTTATTGGTTTTTAATGCTGCATCGAATCCGGAGTAACAATTGTTTTCCTTTATACTTGTGTACTGGAAATGACATTAAACTATCTTGAATCTTTATCTTCCGTCCACTAACTTTTCACATGGAACCTCCTTGATCCTTACAGTTTTCTGTGAGAATAGATTTCCCCACTTTTCTACTCCTGAGCCACTCTGAATCCTTGTCTCCTGGTTGTTTCCCTCACCATCTGAACCAGTTTTTCCATCACCTGCCTGTGCACATCCTGCTCCCAAAAAAGCTCCCATGTCTTTGCTGGTTGGGGTTTCTGTTCATGTTGAGGTTGGTACAGTGCCTTTCAAAAGTATTCGCCCTCCCCTGCTGGAAGTTTTCATGTTTGATTGTTTTACAACATTGAATCACAATGGATTTAATTTGGCTTTTTTTGAAACTGATCAACAGAAAAAAGACTCTTTTGTGTCAAAGTGAAAATAAATCTCTACAAATTGATCTAAATGAATTACAAATGTAGAACACAAAATAATTGTTTGCACAAGTACTCACCCCTGTCAAGCCAGTATTTAGTAGATGCACCTTTGACGCAATTACCGCCTCGAGTCTGTGTGTACATCTGGACACTGCAACTTCTCCCCATTCTTCTTGACAAGACTGCTCAAGCTCTGTCAGATTGCATGGGGGTCCTGAGTGAACAGCCCTTTTCAAGTCCAGCCACAAATTCTCAATTGGATTGAGGTCTGGACTCTGACTTGGCCACTCCAGGACATTAACTTTGTTGTTTTTAAGCCATTCCTGTGCATCTTGGCTTCATTCTCTTGCTGGAAAACAAATCTTTTCCCAAGTTGCAGACTGCATCAGGTTTTTCTCCAAGATTTCCCTGTGTTTTGCTGCATTTATTTTACCCTCTACCTTCAGAAACCTTCCAGGGCCCACTGCAGTGAAACATCTCCACAGCATGATGCAGCATGTTTCATGGTAGGGATGGAATGTTTTTGATGATGTGTGGTGTTTGGTTTATGGCAAACATAGCATTTAGTCTGATGACCAAAAAGCTCAATTTTGGTTTCATCAGTCCCTAGAACTTCCTTCCAGCTGACTTCAGAGTCTCCACATGCCTTCTGGCAAACTCTAGCCGAGATTCCATGTGAGTTTTTTTTCAACAGTGGCTTTCTCTTTGCCACTCTCCCATAAAACTGTGACTGGTGAAGCACCTGGGCAACAGTTGTTGTATGCACAGTCTCTCCCATCTCAGCCACTGAAGCTTGTAACTCCTCCAGAATTGTCACAGGTCTCTTGGTGAGCTCCCTCAATAGTCCACTTCTTGCACTGTCACTCAGTTTTTGAGATGGCCTGCTCTAGGCAGTTTTACAGCTGTGCCATATTCTTTCCATTTCTTGATGTTTGACTTAACTGTACCCCCAACAGATATTTGATGACTTGGAAATTTTCTTGTATCTGTCTGCTGACTTGTGTTTTTCAATATCCCTTTCATGGGTTGCTTGGAGTGTTCTTTTGTCTTTATGGTGCAGTTTTTGCTAGGATACTAACCCACCAGCAGTTGAACCTGCCAGTTACAGGTGTATTTTTAATACATTTGATTGAAACACCTTGATTGCACACAGGTGATCTCCATTTAACTAATTACATGACTTCTAAAACCAATTGGCTGCACCAGTGGTGAGTACTGATGGAATTAATTATTTTGTGCTTTATATTTGTATTTATATTAGGTCACTTTGTAGAGATCTGTTTTCACTTTGACATGAAAGAGTCTTTTACTATTGATCAGTGTCAAAAAAGCCAAGTTAAATCCATTGTGATTCAATGTAGTGAAACAATAAAACATAAAAACTTCTGGGGGGGAGCTGAATACTTTTTATTTTACATTGAGATCATTGAGCAGGAGTTATTGGTTATTCCATTCTGATGTCTACCTGTTCCTGAAGCAGACATTAAGGGTATTGTCCCGTCCTGGGTGGCAATAGCTGCACATGGCAGAAATTTTGAGTTCCCAACCCATTCATTTGTGCCCATGAAATACTCTGTCAATTGAATTCAATCATCCTCCCTTCTCAGTCATTCACTCGTATTGGCATTCCTTTTAACTTCTGTTTAGCTTTCAAAACTTCTTGAAGAGTTTAATGAAAGGATCTAACCCACGCAAGTGAGGCTGAGGTGTGGGGAGGTAAATATGTTCCCCTGGGTCACCGTTAGGGATGTTACTGAGAAAGCATAGGTGTGATGTGACAGTGTGTGTGGAAGGGTACTGGGGTCGATGGACATCCCACACAGCAGACACTTACACAGTCCGTACCATTAGGCACTGCATAATCCACCACAGCAAGTGTCTCATAAAAATTTCACCGCTAGAGTGGTCTGAAACAGATCATGTTTCTAATGAGGCCACATGGGAGGTACTATAGATTCATCAACACATGTTGTAAATCATTTCACTTGTGACATGAACTTTGGTCATTGACCCAATCTGCGGAGTTCCTAATGGGAGGAAAGAAAGGTCTTCATCTCTGTGGCACCTTGCTTGACTTCAGGATTTCCCTAAACACACAGGGGGCAGTGAAGCCATTTCCAAGCGTAGTCCTTGTTGCAATGCATTAACTAAGTGCAGAGCAAGATTCCACAAGCAGGAGTGGGATAGTGACTAATCTATGTTAAATGCTTGATGCTGATGCAGGATACTTGTGTTCACTAGAGAAATTGTGGGAGAACTTCATAACTCATTGGTGAGGTTACAGCTGGTCACTGCACTGTAGTAAGAACAAGAGAGGGTTCAGAGGAGATTCAACAGGATTTACCATTCTGGTTCCCCTCTCACCCCTTTTCTTCTCACTTGCCCATCACCTCCTTCTTTCCTTTCACCCACTATCCTCTCCTATCAGATTCCTTCTTCTTCAGCCCTTCACCTTTTCTACCTATCACATCCCAAATTCTTTCCACCCCTCCCCCACTCATCCACCTTCCCCCTCACCTCGACTCACCTGGTCTCACCTGTCACCTGCCAGCTTGTACTCTTCCTCCTCCACCTATCTTCTTATTCGGGCTTCTGTCCCTTCCTTCCCAGTCCTTCTGAAGGGTCTCAATCCATAACGATGACTGTTTATTCCCCTCCACAGATGCTGCCCGATCGGCTGAGTTCCTCTGGCATTTTGCGTGTGCTGCTTTGGATTTCCAGCCTCTGCAGAATCTCCTGTGTTTATCATCAGGATATGGCCTGGGATGGAACATTGGTGTTCCGAGAGAATGTAAAAAGTTATTTCCTTTCCTAGGAGCAGAGGAGGCATATGTGAAGATAGATTGGCTGCAGAATGGGAAACTATCCCCCATAGCTGGAGGAATCTGTTTAGGGAAAAGTTTAGAAAGGAATTTGCAGAGAACAGTTTTCACCCCTTAGGTGGTTAGAAACCTGAGAGGCTGGTAGAGAATGGCTCACACAACATTTAAGAAATACGTAGATGAGAACTCAAATGCGAGATGGTGGACAATCAAACACTGGTCAGTGGAAGTGGTACAAGTGGGACTCTGTGCCAGGATCTCGACCAGAAATGTTGACAATTCAAGTTTAATCGTCATTCAACCATACACATGTATAGAGCTGAATGAAGCAACATTCCTCTGGGACCAAGGTGTAAAACAGAGAATATCCAGTCACACACAGCGCGATAGCACATACAGTCACACACAGCACGATGGTACATAGTCACACATGATGTGACAGCACATACAGTCATGCACAGTTCGATAGGACTTACAGTCACACATTGCACGACAGCAGTACAGTCGCACATAGTGCACTAGCACCTACAGTCACACAGCACGATAGGCCATACAGTCAGAGTGCCGCTCCGAGTGGCAGGGCCTGAAGACTGATGACGCAGGGATGCTTTTTGTCTCCCCCCACAGATGCTGCTCGACCAGCTGCGTTCCTCTAGTTCGGTTATTGCTACCTGACGCTCGCTGTGGACACAGGGCTGAGGCATCAGTTCACCTGTTTCTCTGGTGTACAAGCAATCGAAGAATTCACCAGGATAATGGGAACAACTTGTTTTGTGGAATCTTCCTCAGGGTACTAAGAGCTTCATGAGTTGCCGTCCCATTTCGGCAGACAGTATAGCCCCAGAACCTTTGTCTAGATTTCTGCATTTATACCTTTGGATTAGCCCTGCAGAAGCTGTCTGAAAGCTGACCATCTCTGGAGTGAGTGACGTTTGAACTTATAACCTTCAGACCAGGTGACAAGGGACCCAGTGAGCGAGAGGTGATACTTTCTTCCACTGCGGTGACAGGGGGTGTGGGGGGAGTAATGTCAGTGGGGAGGGAGAGGACAGCAGCGGGATTGTTTATAACATTTGAACGCACTCTTTGTCAAACGGTGAAGAGAGGAATCAGCAGGAGGGTGAGGTGCACCGTCCAGCTCTGGATTTTAGTGGAACTCAGACCAAACAGCAGAAGTGACAAAGTCACTGACCGAGGTTTCATTCTGTGCTCATGAAGGTCCCACTCTCCAGTGCCACGCTCCAGATTGTCAGCATTCCAAACTGATGGTGGCCTTAGAGTCATAGAGCACAGAATCAGGCCCTTCAGCCCATCTAGTCTGTGCCTATTAATCGGCCTAGTCCCATCGATCCAGACCTGAACCATTGCTCTCTATACCATGTACCTATCCAAACTTCCCTTAAATGTTGAAATCGAGCCCACGTGCACCACTCCTGCTGGCAGCTCGTTCCATACTCCCACCACCCTCCTCCTCAGAGTCTCCTTTGGCATTTCACCTTTTACCCTTAACCCCTGATCTCTAGCTCTAGTCTCACACAACCTCAGCGGAAAAAGCCTGCTTTCATTTATCCTATCTGTACCCCTCATGATTTTGCACACATCTATCAAATCTCGCCACATTCTCCTACGCTCCAGGAATCCAGTCTGATTTCATTATCGGTTCTCAGTGTGGAGACACTCAGTGAAACTCATCTCCCGACAGGGACTCCTACACTTCAATTACATCCATTTGCTGGATAATGGAAGGGTTGATTTACCACACACAGGGGCTGCGGCCTTAATGATACAACAAAGTGGCTCGGGATATTAATGGTGTATCAGGTTGCTTACAGTCATCAGCAGATGTTCCCCGCACGCTGCACGGACGATGTGGTCAGCTCAAGCACGGCACCGTGTCACAAAGAAACAACAAGGCGAGCAGTTGCTTTATCCCGGGTGAAGGGGTGGCTTGAGGGACGACTCACAGCTGAGGTTGCCAGGAAAACACCTCTTCCATCAGTGACACAGAACTCCTTTAGCCAGTGAGTGAAGCTGCACGCAGTCCCGTCTAATCTGTTCCACGGGCACTATCAAGGGGAAAACACTCCAACCCATACCTTACGCAAAGGATGTGTTGCAGTCACTCAAAGCCAATCAACTTAGTACCAGGACATCACCACAGAATGCACTTCACTCAAAGTTTCAATGTGTTGTCGCTGATTACCTGGAATCTGAAAACTCACACACTTGTCACTCAATCACGCATTAGTTACTGTGCCCAAGGACGACATTGTGGACAGTCACCAAACCATTTTGAAATTTGAACAGAGGGATGCCATTTTTATACAGAATTGACCAGCATATTGACCATTTGGTAACCTTCTGGATGTTGAAATGCCTTACTTCAGAATCCGAATCAGGTTTATTATCACCGGCACGTGACGTGAAATTTGTTAACTAGCAAGGCCAATTACCTTTCACACTACTTTGTAATTTAATTTTTTCCTAGTGGTGTATGTTCCTTGCATCCTTCAGTTGCATTCTTATCTTGGCTCTACATGCCAAATGTGGCTCCAGTCCCCTGCTGTGGAAAAGGGAAGTGATGCTTCTCAAAGACCTTTTCTGCCCAGGCATTCTGTTAACCCTTTGCTTTCTGCACTTCCACAGATGCTCACTGGTAATTAAATGAATCTGCATCTGAACCGGCTCTTGGAAGGGAGCTTTAGAGATCTCAGAGTTGGGATTACACTCACTCTGTACCATCCGCAGAGCCCAGCCACACCGCGGTGGCTTATTGAGACCCTGAACGAGAATTCCTCACTTGCAGGGCAGTGGAAGAATTACACGAGCAGCTCTGACAGTCTCCACGTTCTGTTACTACGGAGCGTTTTCCATCCCATCCCTGGATTCCCAGGACATCTTGTTTACCCTCAACATCAAATATCCCACACAGCTTCCAATGATTCCCTGCAGTGAAACTCCCAGAGGCAAGAGGAACACTGAATACCTCCAGATTCACGGGCATTTCAAAGCACACAGAGTGGAATGCATCGTCTTCCATTAACAACCAACATAACTAAAGGGGTACTGGTGGGCAGCCTGCAAGCATCACCACACATTCTGGTGCCAACATATCATGCCCACCATGTTCAGCAGAACAACACAAGCAACAAGACAACAACAGCAAAACAAGCCCCTTTCTGCCCTCCCACCCACAGACGCACTCACACACACAAACAAGGGAAAAATCGTGATCAAGGGTCTTGCCCAGAAACATCGACAGTTTACTCTTTTCCATTGATGCCGTCTGGCCAGCTGAGTTTCTCCAGCATTTTGTGTGTGTCACTTGCACACACAGACAGATCTCCAACCCCAGGAGAGGATGCCTCTGGGCTTCCAAACTCCAGTCCCTGGCCTTGGACTCACAGAATCAGGCCTCTGATTTCTGCACACTCAGAACCAAAGTCCTCGACCATAGAACTTGACTTTCCGACTTACTGACTTTGATCTTCTACCTTTGGCCTTCGACCTTCGTTATCAAACTCAGAACTCACCAATCACCCGACTTTGAACTCCAGGACCCAGCTCTGTACTCACATGAACCTCTGACCCCAGGACTCAACAACCTGGAGGAGGTATCACTGGCCGTCATGCCTCATGCCCACATGGACCACCAACCCAAGGACCCATTGAGCTGGTGGGGACTTGCTGACTGCGGTGGTCCACTGGGCCCACTGATCTCAGTCATTGACCACAGTGATGGCCGGTCTCATCCTCAGGACCTGATAACCAGATATCTGTCTACGGGGATCACTGGCTTTCTACCACAGAGCACTCCAACCTGGACCCTGACCATCGCTTCCAGCCCAGACCTCTAACTTCCCCACATGCCAGTTCCTAAACCCCAATCTGACCTCTCACTCCCCCACATCCCTGTCCAGAAACCATAATCTGGCCTCTAACTCCCCCACATCCCTGTCTGTAAACTGTAGTCTGACCTCTAACTCCCCCATATCCCTGTCTCTAAACCCCAATCTGACCTTTAACTCCCACACATTCTATAGAATCATAGAACCGTAGAACATTACAGCACAGAAACAGGCCTTTTGGCCCTTCTTGGCTGTGCCGAACCATTTTTCTGCCTAGTCCCACTGACCTGCACCTGGACCATATCCTTCCATACACCTCTTATCCATGTACCAGTCCAAGTTTTTCGTAAATGTTAAAAGTGAGCCTGCATTTACCACTTCATCTGGCAGCTCATTTCACACTCCCACCACTCCCTGTGTGAAGAAGCCCCCCCAATGTTCCCTTTAAACTTTTCCCCCCTTCACCCTTAACCCATGTCCTCTGTTTTTTTTCTCCCCTAGCCTCAGTGGAAAAAGCCTGCTTGCACTCACTATCTATACCCATCATAATTTTATATACCTCTATCAAATCTCCCCTTTTCTACGCTCCAGGGAATAAAGTCCTAACCTATACAACCTTTCTCTGTAACTCAGTTTCTCAAGTCCCGGCAACATCCTTGTAAATCTTCTCCACACTCTTTCAACCTTATTAATATCCTTCCTGTAATTAGGTGACCAAAACTGAACACAATACTCCAGAGTCGGCCTCACCAATGTCTTATACAACCTCACCATAACATTCCAACTCTTTTACTCAATACTTTGATTAATAAAGGCCAATGTACCAAAAGCTCTCTTTACGACCCTATCTACCTGTGACGCCACCTTCAGGGAATTTTGTATCTGTATTCCCAGATCCCTCTGTTCTACTGTACTCCTCAGTGCCTTACCATTTACCTTGTATGTTCTACCCTGGTTTGTCCTTCCAAAGTGCAATACCTCACACTTGTCTGTATTAAACTCCATCTGCCATTTTTCAGCCCATTTTTCTAGCTGGTTCAAATCCCTCTGCAAGCTTTGAAAACCTTCCTCACTGTCCACTACACCTCCAATCTTTGTATCATCAGCAAATTTGCTGATCCAACTTACCACATTATCATTGATATAGATGACAAATAACAATAGACCCAGCACTGATCCCTGTGCCACAGGCCTCCACTCAGAGAAGCAATCCTCCACTACCACTCTCTGGCTTCTTCCATCGAGCCAATGTCCAATCCAATTTACCACCTCTCCATGTACACCTAGCGAATGAATCTTCCTAACTAACCTCCCATGCGGGACCTTGTCAAAGGCCTTACTGAAATCCATATAGACAACATCCACTGCCTTCCCTTCATCCACTTTCCTGGTAACCTCCTCGAAAAACACTTAACAGATTGGTTAACATGACTTACCACGCACAAAGCCATGTTGACTCTCCCTAATAAGTCCCAGTCTATCCGTGTACTTGTAGATCCTATCTCTTAGTACTCTTTCCAATAATTTACCTACTACCGACGTCAAATTTACCAGCCTATAATTTCCCAGATTACTTTTAGAGCCTTTTTTAAACAATGGAACAACATGAGCTATCCTCCAATCCTCTGGCACCTCACTCGTAGATACCAACATTTTAAATATATCTGCCAGGGCCCCAGCAATTTCAATACTAGTCTCCTTTAAGGTCCGAGGGAATACCCTGTCAGGTCCTGGGGATTTATCTACTCTGATTTGCCTCAAGATAGCAAGCACCTCCTCCTCTTCAATTTGTGTAGGTTCCAGGACCTCACTACTTGTTTGCCTTATTTCCATTGACTCCATGCCAGTTTCCCTAGAAAATACAGACGCAAAAAACCCATTGAAGATCTCCTCCATTTCTTTTGGGTCCATACATAGCCAACCACTCTGATCTTCAAGAGGACCAATTTTATTCCTTACTATCCTTTTGCTCTTAATGTATCTGTAGAAGTCCTTTGGATTATCCTTCACCTTGACTGCCAAAGCAACCTCATGTCTTCTTTTAGCCCTCCTGATTTCTTTCTTAAGCATTTTTTTGCACTTTTTATACTCCTCAAGCACCTTATTTGCTCCCTGTTTCCTTTGCATGTCATGCATCTCTCTCTTCTTCTTTATCAGAGTTGCAATATCCCTTGAGAACCAAGGTTCCTTATTCTTATTCACTTTGCCTTTAATCCTGACAGGAACATACAAACTCTGCACTCTCAAAATTTTTCCTTTGAAGGCCTCCCATTTACCAATCACAACCTTGCCAGAGAACAACCTGTCCCAATCCATGCTTTTTAGATCCTTTCTCATTTCTTCAAATTTGGCCTTTTTTCCAGTTTAGAACCTCAACCTGAGGACCAGTTCCATCTTTATCCATGATCAAGTTGAAACTAATGGTGTTATGATCACTGGAACCAAAGTGTTCCCCTACACACACTTCCGTCACCTGTCCTAACTCGTTTCCTCACAGGAAATCTAATATTGCATCCTCTCTAGTTGGTACCTCTATATATTGATTTAGAAAACTTTCCTGAACACATTTTACAAACTCTAACCTGTCTAGACCTTTAACAGTATAAGATTCCGAATCAATATGTGGAAAATTAAAATCCCCTACAATCATAACTTTATGTTTCCTGCAGTTGTCTGCTATCTCTCTGCAGATTTCCTCCTCCAATTCTCGCTGACTATTCCTGTCCCTAAACCCTAATCTGACCTCTAAACCCTAATCTGCCCTCTAACTCCCCTATATCCCCGTCCATAAACAGTAATCTGACCTCTAACTCCTCTACATCTCTGTTCTTATTCCCTTAACTAACCTCTAACTCACCTACATCCCTGTCCCTAAATGCTAACCTGACCCTGAATCATCCTGCCGCCCCATAACCACAAACCTAAAAAGTAACTAAATTTGATCCGTGACCTTGTAGGACATCTCAGTTTGGCGCCACCTTGACTGGAACGAGAACAGCAAATGAAAACCACCAACATAGCCAAAGTACATCTATCTTGATTAGATTCAAATCCCATATTGTTAATGCATTCACCACTTAACCCTCAGGAGGCCATTACTATTAAAAAAATACCATTAGCTGACCTTTCCCGTCATCTGAAAGGATTAACTTCATCCATCTTTAACGATAGTTGCGTTTCCCAGTGCAGTGACATTAGTAAACCATTCACCTTGCTCAGATGTTGGCATGATGGATGCTAACAGAAACTCATCCACATCATCAGGGCTTTCTCGGTCTTTCAAGGGAGACAGTAAAAATGGACTATATGCTTTGTCCGGCAGCCGACCACGGGCATTCAGTTTTTTTTACCTGTTTCAAAGTGGCTTCAGAAGACACACTGAGTGGATTCCGAGTGTCAGCTGACCATCTGCCCTATTCTCTGTCTGCTGCAGCTACCTGAGAACCTCAGCTGACCTGGGACCTGGATCTGGTGTCTCTGGGGTCTGCACCACCCCCTGGACACGGCTCCTGCATCCCCGAGGTACGTCCCGTCCCAGGACTCAATTTGGGTGCCCCCAGGGTCCATCCTAGGAGCTGGTTTGGCAGATCCTAGAGACCTTGTGGTTTGCCCAAGGTCACCTGCCATTCCAGATGATTCGGCACCAGAATGCGTGGTGACACTTACAGGCTGCCCCCTACATGGTTGCTAACACAGACAGCATATTTCACTGGAATGTGTTTGATGTACATGCGATAATTAAATCTGAGTCTGAAAAAGATGAAGAATCTGTCCACAGCAGAGGGTCACCGAGGTAACAGTCCAGGTGCCAGTGGTCTGTGCGGCCGATAGCCTGAGCAAGGATCCTTGGGCAAAGGTTACCATGCAAGGCCACGCTCTAATCTTCTGCTACATCTCATCTGTATTCTGCATCACTTAAAACGATTCTTACTGATTTGGACCAGAACTATATTTACTGGAATGATATATTCTTTTATGAAATAGGAAAAAATTGAACTTTAAACTCTTAAGTGATTGAAAAATTTTTGGCGTTCAGAAGCAGTTAGATATCCTTGTACACAAATCAGATTCAACAGCAAACGGTGTACTGGCCTTCAATGCAAGATTTAATTCATCAGCAACGATGCCTCACTCAATTCTATCAGGCTCTGGTGAGTACAGGCCGATTTCCTCTGCCTAAGGATATACTTGTGGTAAGGGAAGTCGAAAGATGGATATGTAGACTGATACACACAAAACGCTGGAGGAACTCAGTGGGTCAGGCCGTCTCTGTGGAGAGGAAGAAACAGTCAATATTTCCAGCTAAGACCCGTCAATCAGGACTGGAACGGAAGGGGAAAGAAACTGAAACTCCACTTACTCTGGATTTCCAGCATCTGCTGGATCTGTTGTGTTAATGCAAATTACTTCCTGAAATGTGAGGGACTAAATATTCCAGGTTTAGAAGGATCAGACATGTATACACCATATTTTTAATTGAGCTGGGCAGAATGCCTGTGTGCAAATGTTCTTGTGCCAACATAATGAACTGGCCAAGATAGGTAAGAAAATCCATCGTCACCGAGAGGTATGTATTCCAAACATTCCTCCCAAGAAAGCCCTGGAGGGTCAGTCACTGATTCAGGACAGAGAATGACAAGTTTCTGATCATTGAGGAAGGAGTCTGAAAGGGGGATTCGGGAGGGAGGCTGAGGTGAGAAGTTCTACAGGCCAGGTAACTGGGTAATTGAAGGCATGGAGTGATGGAAGGCAGGAGCCAAGGGTTGTAGGGTGGGTGCCGTGTGTTTGGAAGTGGTCTACATATCATTCGTACTATCCACAAGATCCAACGAGAATAACGTCAAGAAAAAAAACTAGAAACTTCAGAACCAAACCTTGTGTGCTTACATCACGTGTATGCTGACATCATTTTGCCTCATGCTAATATGAACTATTAAAACATTTATGTGTAAATATTAACATGTTTTCCCTTTCCCTTTCTGAAAAACAAACATTTATATGTTCAATTAACAGACTGAATCTCAATGTCTCTGCCTCTCTAACATTACAGGCATTCCATGGTCTGAGGGCATCTTCACTCTGCTTCCTGCAGACTTGCACCTCTTCTTCATTGAATGGTTCCATATCAGGCCTGAAGTAAACTCATCACCACCTACTTGTCTTAAGGCTTCTTCTGTGTCACCTGTTGCCCTTTTTGGGCTCCTGTGGACACCCGTGGCCTCAGCTCCAATTCACAGAAGCTGTGGTTTCAGATTGCTGATGTACAGATCTCACCACTTAGTTCTGCATGTACCATCCAAAGATCATCTTCTCAGGACATTGGAGGTAACTGCTCCGTGTTCTCACTTCAAATATCCTTAGTTGGTGGGCAATTCCATACTGCTTTTGTAGAGTGGTTGCAGGTCTTGGGAGAACAAACTTCACACTTTCAGCAGCCACGAGGGACCATCTCGTCGAGCCCCTTCTCTCCGTCTCCTGCAATAGTTGGGATCCCCCAGTGGCCACCCATTTCAATTTGACTTCCCCTTCCCATTCTGACATGTATGTCCATGGCCTTTTCTACTGCCACTATGAGGCTAAACACAGGCTAGAGGATCAAGTCCTCCTATTCTGTCTGAGTAGCCTCCAACCCTGAAGGCATGAACATCGATATCTCCAACTTCCAGTAATTTCTCCCTTCTGTATCAGCGTGTATCTGGTTGGAAAAGACTATGACACCTCCTATATCCCTTTCAGGATTACAGCCCTTCTTAAATGTCCATCATGGGCAAATTGGCCCGAGCACGGTTCCTCAAACTATAAATTGGACTGATTAGGGATAGAGAACATGGCTTTGTTGGTGATAACCATTTCATAGAGTTCTTCGAGGAAGTTACGAGGACTATTGATGAAGGCAAGGCAGTGGATATTGTCTACATGGACTTCAGCAAGGCACTTGACAAGGTCCCACGTGGGAGTTGGTCAAGAAGGTTCTGTCGCTCGGCATTCAAGATGAGGTAGCTAACTGGATTAGATGTTGCCTTCATGGGAGAAGTCTGAGAGTGGTAGTAGATGGTTGCCTCTCTGAATGGAGGTTCTGTAACTAGTGGTGTGTTGCAGAGATCGGTGCTGGGTTCGTTGTTGCTTGTCATCTATATGAATGATTTGGATAATAATGTGGTAAACTGGAACAGTAAATCTAGTACTCTACAACTCTTTTGTGAAGCAGGATAAACTGACAACTGAATCAGTGCTTAGAAGCAGGAATCTGTAGTGGTTAATGTAGTGACTCTCAGCAAATCCACATCCAGTATCAATATTCCAGCTGGAACCATATGCTCGACATCAATGTGTGGATGGTAAACTTATTTTTGTCTCAGAAGACACAATTTTGGAATTCAGAGATGGCACTTGGCACATGGGCCTGCATTCAATGTATTCAATTAGTCTGGATAATTAATTTAATCTATACACTCTCAGTTAGCACTCTACTGCATCCAGATCAGCCATCTGTGTTTTATTACCTTCAATCTCAGGATAAAAGTTTAACTAAACTGGTGCTTGGTGAATAAGAATGTGAGTTTTATTCAGCCAGGTTTCTTGTTTTATACCGGACAGCCTTACTTTGGTCTAAATGAGACTTACTGCCCATAGGTGGAACTGAGAAGACAAAACAGCCTCCATTTCCCAGGGTGGAAATAGCTAGTACGAGAGGGCATAAGTTTTCAAAGTTCAAAGTACATTTATGATCGAAGTATGTATACATTATACAACATCCAGATTCGTCTCCTTATAGGCAGCCACAAAATAAGAAACTCAGAAGTATCGGGGGGATATCAGAGGTAGATATTTTGTCCCCTTACACAGAGAGTGGTGCTGGTAGAGACAGATTCATTAGGGATGTTTAAGAGACTGTTCAAGCATATAGATGATAGAGAAATGGAGGACTATGTGGGAGCGAAGGTTTGGATTGATCTTGGAGTAGGCTAAAAGGTCGGCAGTGTGGTGATATCACATGCAATGATGTGCCAGCACATGATTGGGCAGAGCACTGAGCATGCGCGGGATTACAGAATGTTCCAGCACGGGGCTGGGTTAAGACGTGTTTGTTTATTACTGTAAATAAAAGTTCTCTAATTCTTCCAGAATATGATTCTTTACTGTTAACCCACGATACGTTTAAACAGAAGTAACACAACAGGCAGAACATTGTGGACCAAAGAACGTGTACTGGACCGTACTGTTCTTATACTCGATGATCTAACATCAGCCTCTGCATACCACAAGCTGAGAACTTTAAATTCCTATGATTCACCTTTTGATTAACTGAAACCAGTATTCACAATGGATTTGACCCACTATGTTCACTGCTCGCCCCCACCCACCCCACAGAGATCACTCAGCTCGCTCGCTACCTCTACCAGATTGTTCGATGCAATAGATTTCTGCACTCCCTCTTGTCCCTGCATTTCCATCATCCATAGGGAATGCAAAACATTCGAAATCTGGTACGTAGACAGACATTAAACAGGCACATTTTGAACACCATCTTCTCATCTTTAAGGTTTCTTGATGATACAGTAATTAGCATGTGTCCCCACCTGCACAGAAACCAAGATCTGAGTGCGGAAATGGTCAGGTGTTTTTCACTGTTGCACAAAACTTGCCAAATGTTCATTTTATCGCTATGACTGTGGCCAAGTACAGCGCCAAAGCCATAGTTAAGTCGGCTGGTGACATCACTGTTGTTGGTCAAATGAAAGGTGATGATGAATTGGTATTCAGGAGGGAGACTGAAATCTGGCTGAGAGGAGCCACAACAACAACCTCTCACCAATGTCAGTAAGATGAACAAACTGATTACGGACTACAGGAGGAGGAAGCCAGAGGCTAATGAGCCAGGGGACCAGAGGTGAAGAGGGTCACCAACTTTAAATTCCTTGGTGTTATCATGTCAGAAGATTTGTCCTGGTATCAGCTTGTAAGTGCATTCACAAAGAAGGCACAATGATCACCTCAACTTTTCCAGAAGTTTGCATAGATTTAGCTTGTGCTCTAAAAACCTTGATAAACTTGTATAGGTGCACAGTGGAGAGTATCCTGACTGGTTGCATCAGAGCCTGGTATGGAAACTAATGCCCAAGAATGGAAAAGTCTACACAAAACGGTGGAAACAGCCCTGTCTATCACAGGAAATGCCTTCCCCACCAATGAGTATTTCTGCGAGGAACACGGTGTCAAAAAAAAAACAATCTGTCATTAAGGACCCCCACCATCCAGGCCATGGTCTCTAATTGCTGCTACCATCGAGCAAGAAGTACAGGAGTCTTAGCTCCCACACCACCAGGTTCAGGAACAGTTATTACCCTTCAACCATCAGGTCCCACACCACCAGGTTCAGGAACAGTTATTACCCCTCAACCATCAGGTCCCACACCTCCAGGTTCAGGAACAGTTATTACCCCTCAACCATCAGGTCCCACATCACCAGGTTCAGGGACAGTTATTACCCCTCAACCATCAGGTCCCACACCACCAAGTTCAGGAACAGTTATTACCCCTCAACCATCAGGTCCCACAGCACCAGGTTCAGGAACAGTTATTATCCCTCAACCATCAGGTCCCACACCACCAGGTTCAGGAACAGTTATTATCCCTCAACCATCAGGTCCCAGACCACCAGGTTCAGGAACAGTTATTACCCCTCAACCATCAGGTCCCACACCACCAGGTTCAGGAACAGTTATTACCCCTCAACCATCAGGTCCCACACCACCAGGTTCAGGAACAGTTATTATCCCTCAACCATCAGGTCCCAGACCACCAGGTTCAGGAACAGTTATTACCCCTCAACCATCAGGTCCCACACCACCAGGTTCAGGAACAGTTATTACCCCTCAACCATCAGGTCCCACACCACCAGGTTCAGGGACAGTTATTACCCTACAACCATCGGGTCCCACAGCACCAGGTTCAGGATCAGTTATTACCCCTCAACCATCAGGTCCCACACCACCAAGTTCAGGAACAGTTATTACCCCTCAACCATCAGGTCCCACACCTCCAGGTTCAGGAACAGTTATTATCCCTCAACCATCAGGTCCCACACCACCAGGTTCAGGAACAGTTATTACCCCTCAACCATCAGGTCCCACAGCACCAGGTTCAGGGACAGTTATTACCCCTCAACCATCAGGCTCCTGAAGCGGTGTGGATAACTTTACTCATCACAGCTCTGAACTGATTGCACAAGCTGTAGACTCACTTTCAAGGACTCGACAACTCATGTTCTAGTATTATTATTCTTTTTTATTTGTGCAACTGTGCACTAGTTGTCTGACAGTCTTTGTTGAGCTATATTTCTTCATAAACATTCTATTGTACTTTTATTTTCCTGTGAATGCCCACAGAAAATGTTTCTGAGTGTAATACATGGTGACACACATGTATTTTGATAACAAATTTACTTTGACTTCGACGTTACTGTACAAATAATAGGACAGAGCCCGTTTTACCCTCCCTCCTCAACCCAGATGGAGCTCCATAGTGACTGGTTGGGTGAGTCAATGCCAGCTCCCTTTTCTGAAGTGGATTAGTTCAATTAAGTGAGCTAGATCGGTCCTGACAAGCATTCCAGGTACATTTCCCGGGTGATGGTCTATTTGATAACAAATTCATTGGATTCAGTTTTACAACACATTATCTGAGCCTGCTTTTGAAATTGGTTTTATTTTCCATAACTTTTTCCTGACCCACCCAGCATTTCCTACTTTTAAAGCCACCAGTGTGCATAAGGACGAAATGAAAATTGAGAGTGGGGGAGATTCAAACAAGAGGACATGAGTTGAGAGTTAAAGAACAAAAGTTTAGGGGTAACATGAGGGGGAACTTCTTTACTCAGAGAGTGGTAGCTGTGTGGAACGAGCTTCCAGCAGAAGTGGTTGAGGCAGGTTCGATGTTGTCATTTAAAGTTAAATTGGATAGATATATGGACAGGAAAGGAATGGAGGGTTATGGGCTGAGTGCAGGTCGGTGGGACTAGGTGAGAGTAAGAGTTCGGCACAGACTAGAAGGGCCGAGATGGCCTGTTTCCGTGCTGTAATTGTTGTATGGAAAAGCAAACCCCCTGCAGATACTAGACTTTCGATATATAAACAATATGTATCAGAATAGTCAGTAGGTCAGGTAGCACCAGAAGGGCATTAACCTGGGATAGTCATTCTGTTTCTGTCTGTACAGATACTGCCCCAACTGGTGAACATTCCAGTCGCTGTCTCCTGCCTGTCAGCCATTCCTCTATCCATTCCATTTTATTTCCTGTAATACCATAGCATTTTATCTTGTTAAGCAGCCTCATGTGAGGCACTTTATCAAATGCCTTCTGTAAGTCTAAATAAATGACATCCACTGCCTCTCCTTTGTCCACCCTGCCTTGAAGAATTCTAACAGATTTGTCAGGCAAGATTTCCCTTGACAGAAACCATGCTGACTTTGACTTATTTTATCATTAGTCTTCAAGTACCCCGAAACCTCATCCTTAGTAATAGACTCCAACACTTTTCCAACCACTAAGGTTAGGTTAACTGGCCTATAACTTCCTCTCTTATGTCTTCCTCCCTTCTTAAAGAGTGGAGCGACATTTGCAATTGTCCAGGTCTCCAGGATCATACCAGAATCTAGTAATTCTAAAAAGATCATGACCAATGCACCCGTCATCTCTTCAGCAACTTCCTTCAGGGCACTGGGATGTAGTCCATCTAGTCCAGGGGGCTTATCCATCTTAAGACTGTTCAGCATGCCTGGGCTTTTCCCTTTGTAATAGCAAGAGCACTTGTTCCTGCTCCCTGACACTCACAGACCTCTGGCATACAGCTCGTGTCTTCCACAGTAAAGGCTGAAAGAAAGTGCTTACTAAGTTCATCTGCCATTTCTTTGTCCCCCATTACTACCTCAGCAGCTTCATTTTTCAGAGGTCCAATATCAACTCCCACCTCCCTTTTATTCTTTATATAACGGAAAAAACGTTTAGAATCCTGCTTTATATTATTGGCTAGTCTGCCCTCAGATTTAATCTTTTCCCTTCTTATAGCATTTTTAGATGCCTGTTGTTGGATTTTAAAAGCTTCCCAATCATCCAACTTCCCCCTCACTTTTGATACCTTATGTACCCTTTCCTTGTCTTTTATGCAGTCCTTAATTTCCCTCATCAGTCACTGTTGCCTACCCCTGCCATTTGAGAACAACTTCTGTGGGACGTATCTATCCTGTGCCTTGTGAACTATTCCCAGGAAGTTCAGATACCTGTTCTGTTGTTACCCCCACCAGTATCCCCTTCCAATCCACCTGGGCAAACCCTCTCTCATGCCCCTGTCATCCCCTCTATTCCATTGCAATACCGATACATGTGACTTCTGCTGGTCCCTCTCAAATTGCAGTATGAATTCAATCAGATTATGATCACTGTCTCCTAAGGATTCCTTTACATTCAGCTCCTAAATAAGATCTGGGTTACTACACAACACACAATCTCAGACAGCCTTTCTCCGAGTAGGCTCAAGCACAAGCTGCTCTAAAAAGCCATCTCATAGGCACTCAACAAATTCCAACACCAGCCTGATTTTCCCAATCCCCTTACATATTGAAGTTCCCCATACAATTCTGTCTTTACACTTATTACATGCCTCTTCCAGCTCCCTTTGCAATCTCAACCCCTCATCTTGGCTACTATTTGGAGGCCTATATATGATTCCCATTATGTGTTTTTTAACCCTTGCAGTTTCTTAACTCCACTCACAAAGATTCAACATTGTCTGACTCTTTGTCACCTCTTTCTAAAGATGTAATTCCATCTCTTACCAACAGAGCCACACCACCGCCTATGCCTTCCTGCCTGTCCTTTCGATACAAAGTATATCCTTTAACGTTAAGCTCCCAACTAAGGCCTTCTTTCAGCCACAACTCAGTGAGGCCCACAATGTCATACCGACCAATCTCTAATTGTGCCAGAGTTCATCCACCTTATTTCGAATGTAACACGCATTAAATACAACACCTTCAGTCCTGCATTCTTCCCCCTTATGAATTTTGCCTCTAAGGTACAATATAACTCTCTGCTCTGTCTGCATTTGTAGCCAATCATTGGCTTGTCCTTCCTCACATTCATGTTACACCCATCATCTACTTGTAAACCTGCTGGTTCATCCTCAGCTCTATCATACTGCTTCCCTCTATATTAGTCTAAACCATTCCTAACCTGCCCATGAGGATACTAGTCCCCCTCGGATTCATGTGCAACCTGTCCCTTTTGTACAGGTCTCAGTTGGCCCAGAAAAGGTCCCAGTGATCCAGGAGCTGTGAAGCAGTGGGCTAGGTCTCCATTGGAGTACTGCCACCTGCCCCTCATGATCGTTACACACTCTGGGCAGGGAAGTTCGGCACCTTCCTGGTAGCAGCATGGGTGCCCAGCACTGAAAGATTAGCTTTATTTGTCACATGGGCACCATGGCATTCAGTGAAATGCGTTAACAAGCAGCCAGTGCAAGGATGTGCTGGGGGCAGCCTGCAAGTGTCATGATACTCGTGGCATCAACACAGCATGCTCACAACTTGCTAACCGCAGCATACGTTTTTGGTGTGGGGGAGCTCTCATAGAAGCCCCACATGATCACGGGGGAGAATGTATCAACTCACTACAGGTAGCAGTGAGAATTGAACCCCAATTGACAACCTTCAGATTCAGTTGTGTGACCTGCAGGGGTACACCAGCGAATGAATATTCAGGAGCAGAGAAGATGGGGACAACATGGATAGATTGATATTGAGAGGTGACTTGATAGATGTGTACAAGATGATAAGAGGCATAGACTGAGTGGACAGCTGAAGACATTTTCCCTGGGCGGAAATGGCTAACATGAGGGGGTATAATTTTAAGATGATTTGAGGAAAGTTTGGAGGGGATATTAGGGGTAAGTGTTTCTTTACACAGAGAGTGGTGGATGGGGGGAACGCCCTGCCAGGGGTGGTGATAGGGGCAGTTTCATTAGGGACATTTCAGAGACTCATAGATAGGCACATGGATGATAGAAATTTTGAGTTCTGTGTAGGAAGGAAAGGTTAGATTGATCTTCAAGTCAGTTATGACTTAGATTTAGATTTATTTAGCATATGTACAGTGAAGTGAGTCATTTGCATTAACAGCCAACACAATGTAGATGTGCTGTAGGCAGTCTGCAAGTGTGGCTACACATTCCAGCACAACATAACGTGCCCATAACTTCAACACAGCAGCACAAGCAGCAGCTTCAACAACAAACAAAACAGGATAAAAACAGCAAAACAGATCCATTCCCCTCCCTCACACACACAGACCTCGCACCCCAGAACAGGTCACTTCCGGGCCTCCAATCCTTGTCCCCAGACTCCCAAACGCTCAGACTTCAGCCTTTCTACCACCGGTCTCACCCTCTACCTCTGCATTCGACAACTGCGGTCTTCAATCTTGCGGGCTTTCTACCTCTGGACTCACAAAGTGTCAGACTTTGTCTTGCGGACTTTGCCAACATCCATGTATCAACAACATTCTGGGCCGAAGGGCCTGTGCGAGGTTGCACTGTTCTTTTCATCGTTCTAGGAAATGTTGTCGGTTTGTGCTGCCTGATCAGTGCGGACATGGGGAATTGCTGGCGCAGTGTGACCACAGGCAAATCATCCATCACCTCTCAGTCTGCCCATCAGTTAGTACTTCACTGAGGCAGGCTGACACACTGCATTGTGCAAAGATACACTGGAAGAATCGGTGCCTTTGGTGGACAGACTTCAGAAAAAAAGGCCATGAAGAAAATCACATCAGCAGTATATCTTAAACAATATCTTATTGGATCAATTAGACAAATATTTAGTGTATTCCTTCCTGAACAAAAATCTTGAACTAAAATGCACTTAAACTCATTCCACTGGAATTAGCAGCATTTCAGTGAGTTTTGACAGTGAAAATGTTAACACAAACGTTTTAAATTTTACTTATACAGATCCACTTCTCCCTTTGAATGGCTGTTGAATACAGTCAATATCTTCAAACTTTTTCACCTAATTACTTCAGCCTCTGCTTGCGTGAGATTGGCTAATCCATCAGCCTACAAGTGGCAGGCTGAAGTTCACAGCCAAACTGGGCATCATTAAAAGGGAAGTTAGTTGATGTAAGTAACTTGTCAGCCAACAAGAGAAGGGCTGTCTATCCAGGTGTGATAGATACTCTCAATTCACTGTGAAGTGTCCTGCCTTCATGCTAACAACTTTACAAATGAACATGTTATAATATTTCCCTGCTGTTGAGTTTGACGCATTCGAGGCACTGGATGTGTTTGGATGGGTTGAAGATTTTCTGGTGATCTGCCCCTCAAATGACGTAGAACAATATAGATGAAAGTATAGGCAGGTCACTGAATAGAAGGAAGCCCTGTAGATACAGAGAACTGAAGCTCCGAGGAAGTAAATTCAAAACTAATCCGTAGAAATCATATTTCAGTGAATGAGTATTTAATCAATGGATGGGTTCCGTGAGCAGACAGTGGAAGTAGATACTATTGATTAATGCAGATGCCAATTCTTTCATAAAATAACATTTTGGGATTCAATCAATGAGTAATTAGAGACATAATATGATATGTGTGTGTGTGGGGGGGGTGAGAGAAATAGTTTATGTGTGTGTGTTGGGGGGGTGAGAGAGTGATAGTTTATATGTGTGTTGGGGGTAAGATTGATAGTGTATAGGTGTGTGAGGTGCGTGCAAAGAAAGTTTGTGTGGTGAGGAGGGTATTGTGTATCTGTGCGTGTGTATGGGGAGGCAATATTTGTGTGTGGGGGGAGAGTGATAATATATGTATGTCTGTGCATTTGTGTGGTGTGGAAAGTGTTTTGTGTTTGTGAGCATGGGGACAGTATTTGTGTATGTGAGTATGCCTGTGTATGGGGTACGGTATTTTTGTATGTGTGTGTGGATGGGGAATACGGTGTTCGTGTGTGTGTGCAGTGGACAGGGACGAGGGTGACGGTATCCCTGATTCCCACAGCCTTCCTTCTCTGCTGATTTCCGCAGTACAGGAGGGAGATTGAAAGGTGCCACAACAACACCCTCTCACTCAACATCCGCAAAACCAAGAAGCCGGAAGTCAGTGATCCAGTCCTCATTAAGGGATCAGAGGTGGAGACGGTCAGCGGCGTTAAATTCCTTGCTGTTTACACAGCAGAGAGTGGGACCAGCATGTAAGTGCCATCACAAAGAAGACACGAAAGCACCTCGACTTTCTTAGAAGTTTGCAAAGATTTGTCATGTCACCAAAAACTTTGCCAAATTTCCGTAGGTGTACAATGGAAAGTATCCTAACTGGATCATTCAGATCCAGGAAGTGGTGGATACAGTCGAGTCCATCACAAGGAAAGCCAATTCTGCTGTTGAGTACATTTACATGGAGTTCTGCACACAAAAGTAGCACCCACTATCAAAGTTCAAAGTAAACGTTTTGCCAAAACACATATGTGTCACCATATAGAACCTAACACTCATTTTCTTGTATTCCGCAGGGGTCCGTTTTGGGACTTCTTCCTTTTATACTGTATATCAATGATTTAGATGATGGAATAGATGGCTTTGTTGCCATGTTTGCAGATGATATGAAGATTGGTGGAGGGGCAGGTAGTGTTGAGGAAACAGGTAGGATGCAGAAGGACTTAGACAAATTAGGAGAATGGGCAAGAAAGTGGCAAATAAAATACAATGTTGGAAAACGCATGGTCATGCACTTTGGTAGCAAAAATAAATGAACAGACTATTTTCTAAACAGGGAGAAAATCCAAAAATCGGAGATGCAAAGGGACTTGGGAGTCTTTCTGCAGAAGACCCTGAAGGTTAACATGCAGGTTGAGTCAGTGGTGAGGAAGGCAAATGCAATGTTAGCATTCATTTCAAGAGGTCTAGAATACAAGAGCAGGGATGTGACACTGAGCTTTATAAGGCACTGGTGAGGCCTCACCTTGAGTATTGTGAACAGTTTTGGGCCCCTCATCTTAGAAAAGATGTGCTGACATCGGAGAGGTACCAGAGGAGGTTCACAAGAATGATTCCAGGAATGAAAGGGTTATCATACAAGGAACGTTTGAAGGATCTGGGTCTGTACTCACTGGAATTCAGAAGGATGAGGGGGGATCTTATTGAGACCTTTGGAGACCTTTGGAAGGCCTAGACAGAGTAGATGTGGAAAGGATGTTTCCCATGGTGGGAGAGTCTAGGACAAGAGGGCACAGCCTCAGAATAGAGGGGCGTCCTTTCAAAATAGAGATGCGGAGAAATTTCTTTAGCCAAAGGGTGGTGAGTTTGTGGAATTTGTTGCCACATGTAGATGTGGAGGCCAGGTCATTGTGTGTATTTAAGGCAGAGATTGATAGGTTCTTGATTGGACATGGCGTCAAAGGTTTCGAGGAGAAGGCTGGGATCTGGGGTTGAGGAGGAGAAAAAGAAAGGATCAGCCATGATGGAATGGCAGAGCAGGCTCAATGGGCCAAGTGGCCTAATTCTACTCTGTTGTCTTATGGTCTTACACAGCAAATCCAAGAAACACAATAGAATCAATGAAAGACCACACCCAGCTGATGACCAAACAACCAATGTTCAAAAGACATCGAAGTGTGCAGATACAAAAGAAATAAAGTATCAAGACATGAGACAAAGAGTCTGTAGGTTGTGAGAACAATTCAGTGTCGGGTCGAGTGAAGTTATCCTCTCCGGTTCAAGAGGCTGATGTCTGACAGTAATAATTGTTCCTGTACCTGGTGGTGTGGGTCCTGAGGCTCCTGTACCTTCTTCCTGATGGCAGCAGTGAGAAGAAAGCATGGACTGGGTGGCTGGGACCTTTGATGATGGATGCTGCTTCCCTGCAACAGCGCTCCGTGTAGATGGGCTCTGTGGTGGGCAAGGCTTTACCCGTGATGGACCGGGTGGTATCCATGACTCCTTGTAGGATTTTCCTTTCAAGGGTATCTTCTGTTCAAGATCTCTGACATCCAGGCCATGCTCTCTTCTTGCTAATACCATTGGACAAGAGGTGCGGGAGCCTCAAGTCCTACAACAGCAAGTTCAGGAACAGTTATCACCCTACAACCAGCAGGTTCTTGAATCAGGGTGGATAACTTCATTCACCTCAACTCTGAGCTGATTCTGTAACCTATGGTTCCACTTACAAAGACTCCACAATTCATGTTCTCAGTATTAATGTTTACTTGCACAGTTTGATTTCTTTCACGTCTTGCTTGTTTGTCAATCTTTATTTATGTATAGTTTTTCATACATTGTACTGTATTTCTTTATTTTTCCTGTAAATGCCTGCAAGAAAATGAATATCAGGGTAACGTATACAGTATGTACTTTGATAATAACTTTGCTTTAAAACTTTGATCCGGTTCTCATATTGATTCATTGATAGAGACTGTTTGCCTTGACCGGTGAGTGAGTTGTACTGCAGGACAGCATCGATCGTGTCCTGACCTGCTGCATCACCGTCTACTACAGGAATCACAAGGCATCTGACTGCAAGACCCTACAAGGGATTGTGAGGACTGCAGAGAGGATCGTCGGGGTCTTTCTTCTACCCATCAGAGATATTTATCCAGAACCCTTACCATTGTCAATGATCCCTCCCATCTGTCCAATAATCTCTTTGACATCCTACCATCAGGCAGGAGGTACTGTAGCATTAGGACAAGAACTGTTAGGATGGGAAATAGCTTATTACCCCTGGCTGTGAGACTGCAGAACCCCCTACCCCAACCCAGGTTTAATCATGTATGAAGCACTAGTAGCGTATTACATTTTTTAAAATGTTTTAACCTTCTTCAATATTGTGCGTATGAGTTATATGTACTATGTTTTGCATCTTAGTCTGGAGGAACGTTGTTTCATTTGGTTGCATAAATGTGTATGGTTGAATGACAGTAAACTTGAACTTGATATGTTTTGTCCTGTCAATCTTCTACTTATTGGTCTATCCATGTATTTTTGGCACACAACCTTTAAATTATGTTATGATAACTTGTTTTCAAAGGAGCTATTAGTGTGAAAGGAATAATAAACCGGCTGACAAAGGGTGTTTGTGACCAGCAGTAGATCATGGTGGATGTGCTATATTCCCATCTGGCACAAACCTGAACAGTCCTTCCTGTAACCCATGAACCAGACTGTTGGTTGACAGGACAGGTGTGAAGAAGGGTTGGAGATTGTGTCACACATCTTGCTCAGCTGTGGGTCCCATTTGTCACACACACACACATCAAAACCTACTTCCTGCCCATTATGCCATTGATGTTGAGGGCAGCAATGAAAGTCCTCCATCTCTGTCTATCCTTGGCACTCAGATGTAGAAGGATTCTTCATTGCTGTTTCCACCACAGTTTTGTCTGACCAGTTAGTGTTGTTATCTTTGAGCTGAACCCCCAGACACGGAGGATCAGTGGACTACTCCCAGTCTGGGCTCTACCCTTTGACGTTTGTGACATGGCTGACCCTACTGAGAGCTAAAGCATAAGGCCCTGACATAGCTCACTGGGTCATTGAAGCATGCAAGGCTCTAAACCATTGACAAGATTGTGGTTATCTTGAAGGATGCACATCAAAACATACAGTGAAATTCATCATTTGCACCAAAGATCAACACCATGCTTCCTGTGCCCACACTAACCCACACATCTTTGGAATTTGGGAGGCACCTATTGGAAACTCACATGGTTACGGGGAGAACGTATAAAATCCTTTTAGGCAGCAGTGGGAATTGACCCCTGAATGCCGGCCCTGGAAAGCATTATTCTAATATCATGACCTTGTGCTAGAGAGCTGGGGTTGCTAGTTGCAGGAACTGTGAAAGGGGTCAAGGGCTGTATTGATGCATTTGCTAGACATTTCACCCTGCAATCCTAATACTGCGAAGAAGGGAATGAACGTTCTGAGCTGGAATCAGGGTTGCTCGGGGATGGATGTAGTTAGCAGATCTGTAGGCATCAAGGCAGGTAGATGTTTCGTGATCACTTGGACTGAACATTGGTGAGTTCAAGTTACTTGAGGGCATGGTTACCAACACCTTCCATCACAGCTGATTGCTCAGGTAGGTTGCTGGAGTGAGAATGAAGTATTGATGGGTAACTTCCCACTTTGTCAGGAAATGTGGGTGTTGTTGTTCTCGTGGACAGGTTGGAGAAAGGAGAGGAGGTCAGCAGAGGTACAACTGGATGATCTCTGGCCCCTCTGCCTTTGTATTTATAGATCTCAGTGCTCTTTGACATCACATAAAGTGAACTGCATTGTCTGAAGCAACACACACAGAATGCTGGAGGAACTCAGCAGGCCAGGCAGCATCTATGGAAAAGAATACAGTTAACGTTTTGAGCCGACACCCTTTTGCAGGACTGGATAAAAAATATGAGGAGTCAGAGTTAGAAGGTGGGGTGGGAGTGTAAACGAGGAACACAAGGTGATAAGTGAAACCGAGAGTGGGGGGGGTGGGTGAAGTAAAGAGCTGGGAAGTTGATTGGTGAAAGATATACAGGGATGGAGAAGGAGGAATCTAATAGGAGAGGACAGAATGGTCATGGAGGAAAGAAAAGGTGTTGGGGGGAGGCGATGGGCAGGCAAGGAGATAAAGTGAAAGAGGGAAAAGAGAATGGGGAATGGTGAAGGAGTGGGGAGAGTGGCCATTACTAAAAGTTCGAGAAATCTATATTTGTGCCATCAAGTTGGAGGCTACCCAAACAGAGGCCACACTCAGGTTGGAGGAGTAACACTTCATATTCCGTCTGGGTAGCCTCCAACCTGATGGCATGAATAGCGATTTCTCGAACTTCCTGTAATGGCCATCCTTCCCACTCCTTCACCATTCCCCATCCCCTTTTCCCTCTTTCACTTTATCTCCTTGCCTGCCCATCACCTCCCTCTGGTTCTCCTCCCCCTTTTCTTTCTTCCATGGTCTTCTGTCCTCTCCTATTAGATTTCCTCTTCTCCAGCCCTGTATCTCTTTCACCAATCAACTTGCCAGCTCTTTACTTCACTCTTTCTTCCTCTCCTGGTTTTATCTATCACCTTGTGTTTCTCTCTCCCGTTCTCCACCTTCTATCTCTGAGTCCTCATCCTTTCCTTCTCCAGTCCTGCAGAAGGGTCTCGGCCCAAAATGTCAACTGTACTCTTTTCCATAGGTTCTTCCTGGCCTGCTGAGTTCCTCCAGCATTTAGTGTGTGTTGCTTGGATTTCCAGCATCTGCAGATTTTGTCCTGTTTGTGATTGAATTGTCTGAAGTCTGGCTTCTGTAAGGTCAAGGAGCTCAAGACAAAAATTGTTCATCCGGTCCTAATGCAGAGTCTCGGCTCAAAATGTCGACTGCGTATTCCCCTCCATAGATGCTGCCTGGCCTGCTGAGTTCCTCCAGCATTTTGTGTGTGTTGCACAAGATTTCCAGCATCTGCAGAATCTGTTGTGCTTATGTTCATCCACGTGATAACACTGTTTGAGGTAGTTTTCGGGGCTCTCCTTGGCAGTCAGGTCCCGGAATTCACCATCGCTGAGGATGAGGTCACAAGCTGAGACACCTCTTCTAGGTCATCTACTGAACATTGCTTTCACTCTGCAACAGACACATGAGGGAAGTTGAGATCCTGAATCAAAGCTGAGGAGATCCAAGACGGTTCTCAGATCAGTGTACACATTATCACCACCTCTGTGGATCAGTCCAGCTGAGAGACAAGAGGTGTCCAGGTGTGATACTGAACTCCACAATGTTGACAGAAAGGTACGGGGCTGAGATTCTCATGGTCAGTCTGTGCAACAGCTCTCCAAACAGAAACACATCTCTAGATGTGCATGAAGAGCACAGCCGGGTTTTGCTGCATGATGTCTTTGTCAGATCCATCTACCTGGGTATATTTTTGAAAATATAAAAACAATCAAGTGTTTCACTAAGCCATTGCAGAAGGCAGTTAAGGGTTATCTGTGTTGCTATGGAAATGAACCCAGATACAGGCTAGTTCAGTAAGGACAATGGATCTTTCTTAACAATGAATCTAATAAGCAGCTGAGCACCAGTGACTTCTGCTGCTGTGGGTAGGATCTGAACTCTTCAGTCCTGGCCTCTCCTGTAGTGCAATTATCACACCACCCCACGTGCTACATTATTCACCCAAATGTACGTCTCCTTCGCTGACAATGACATATACTCCGAACACTTACTTTCAGTGTAATCTTCAACAGTCTTCTCTACTATTTCATTATGGCTGAATTAATATCCCTCTCAATCCCATTCTCCTGTTTTCTCCCTGTAACTTTTGACGTCTTTACTAATCAAGGACCTAACAATCTCTGCTTTAAATATACCCAATGATTTGGCCTCCACAATCATTCGTGACAAAGAATTCCACGGATTCACCACTCTCTGGCTAAAGAAATTCCTCCTCATCTCTGTTCTAAAGGGATGTCCTTCTATTCTGAGGCCTCTGGTCATAAACTCCCCCACGATAGGAAACATCCTCTCCAAGTCTACTCTATCTAGTCCTTTCAACATTCGATAGGTTTCAATGTAATCCCCCCTCATTCTTTTAAACTCCAGTGAGTACAGACCCAGAGCTATTTGACACTCATCGTACATTAACCATTTCCTTCCTGGGATCATTCTTGTGCACCTCCTCTGGACCCTCTCCAATGCCAGCACATCTTTTCTTAGGTAAGAGGGCCAAACTGTTCAATTCACATCACCCATGTTTCCTGTGTCCACTCCTTCAGGCAAGATTCATTCCCATACTTGAGTCTTTCACAGTAGTACCATCCTGCACTCACCAGGGAATGGGCTATAAAAGAGGTCTCATTTGTAGGAAAAGCCAGTGAGGTTTTTTCACACCATTGGGGTAGCAGATGAAGAGCTTGTTATGATGTCATGCTTTGCTCAGACTGCACCTGGAACACTTTTTAAAGTCCTCCTAAAGCAGGAGGACCTCACTTTAGAGAAGATGCAGTCAGCGTTTCACTAGACTGATCCCGAGGATGAGAGGGTCTGCCCAGCAGGCACACGTGGTGATGTTTGAAAGGATTGGTGAAATTCCGAGGCAGAAAGCAGGATAAATGCTGGGAGGCTGATCCTCAGGCTGGAGAGCCCAACTTCACTGTGGAAGGTTTCAGGATGAGTAATGACTACTGAACTATCTAAGACTGAGACTGATAAAGTTTGGATGCTAATGCAATCAAGTGATGGGGTGAAACAGGAAAGTACTAAAGTTGATCAACAACCTCCCCCCCCCCGCACTAATCAATGGCCCAACTTTTCAAGGGACACGATCCTAATACTTAGGAAGAGTTGAAGAGCTACGCACAATAACATACCGTGCAGCACTAACAGCTGTGCAGTGCAATAGCTCCAAAACTCATTAACAGAAACCCAAAACTGAGTAACGAAACGAGAACACGAAATGGCAGAAGAAATTAAGAAACCTTAGGAGCAGAAATAGCCACCTAATGGAGTATAAAATGGACAACCGGAGCAGGAAAGTTATGTGAAAATTGAAGGAAATACCAAGGAAGTATAAGGTCTGCACAAGATGTGATAAAACCTAACAAAAGTGTTCCAGAATTTATAGATACACTAAAACAAAAGCTTGGGGCATACAAATTCAGACTAAATAAATACCAGGGGAAGAAAACATAGAAACATAGAAACAAAGAAAGCATACAGCACAATACAGGCCCTTCGGCCCACAAAGTTGTGCCAAATATATCCCTACCTTAGAACTACCTAGGCTTTACCCATAGCCCTCTATTTTGCTAAGCTCCATGTAGCCATCCAGGAGTCTCTTAAAAGACTCTATCGTTTCTGCCTCCACCACTGCCATCAGCATCCCATTCCACACACTCACCACTTTCTGTGTAAAAAACTTACCCCTGACATCTCCTCTGTACCTACTCCCAAGCACCTTAAAACTGTGCCCTCTTGTGCTAGCCAATTCAGCCCTAGGAAAAAGCCTCTGACTATCCACATGATCAATGCCTCTCATCATCTTAAACACCTCTATCAGGTTACCTCTCATCCTCCGTTGCTCCAAGAAGAAAAGGCCGGGTTCACTCAACCTATTCTCATAAGGCATACTCCCTAATCCAGGCAACATCCTTCCAAATCTCCTCTGCATTCTTTCTAAGGTTTCTACGTCCTTCCTGTAGTGAGGCGAACAGAATTGAGCACAGTACTCCAAGTGGGGTCTGACCAGGGTCCTATACAGCTGCAACATTAGCTCTCGGCTCCTAAGCTCAATCTCACAATTGATGAAGGCCAATGTACCGTATGCCTTCTTAACCACAGAGTCAATCTGCGCAGCAGCTTTGAGTGTCCTATGGACTCGGACCCCAAGATCCCTCTGATCCTCCACATTGCCAACAGTTTTACCATTAATACTATATTCTGCCATCATATTTGACCTACCAAAATGAACTCCATCTGCCACTTCTCAGCCCAGTTTTGCATCCTATCAATGTCCTGTTGTAACCTCTGACAGCTCTCCAAACTATCGACAACACCTCCAACCTTTGTGTCATCAGCAAACTTACTAACCCATCCCTCCACTTCCTCATCCAGGTCATTTATAAAAATCATGAAGAGAAGGGGTCCCAGAACAGATCCCTGAGGCACTCCACTGGTCAATGACCTCCATGCAGAATATGACCTGTCTACAACCACTCTTTGCCTTCTCTGGGCAAGCCAGCTCTAGATCCACAAAGCAATGTCCCCTTGGATCCCATGCCTCCTTACTTTCTCAATAAGCCTTGCATTAGAATTATCAGTTCCGAAATAACGAAAAAGGTTTACACAGGACATTGAAACTAAATTTGACGTGTTAAGATGCCCCCAACCCTAGCACAGAATCGACAATAAACACAGAGATAATGATATTTTGGTCTAATATCTTGTCAAACAGGGCAACGCATAATCAAGGGAGGAAAAAGAATGTGCTTGCACAGTTGAAGACATACAAACACCTGACATTACAATGCATATGCTAAAAGTGGTTAGAAAATGTATGCATGACTGGAAAAGTACTGGCAATAACAATATCCATAATTACTGGCACAAAAAAGTTACTTCCCTTCATCCATACCTATTAATACCTGTCAACAATTTTCTTAAAAATACTGAGAAAGTGTCCAAATTTTTGATAGAAGGTAAGACATATCTCTTACCTAAAGGAGAAATCACAAATGACCCTTCAAAATATTGTCCCAATTCTTGCTTACAAAATAAATATAAAATTGTTACATCATGGATCTCACAACTAATCACCACTCACTGAGATAACCACAATATACTTACAGAGGAGCAGAAAGGATGCTGTGAGGGTATGAAAGGATGTAAAGAACAACTGATAATAGATTCCATAATTAGAAATCAAACCTGGTGGAAAAGTTGTTATATTGACTACAAAAAAGCATTTGATTCTGTCCTATCCCACACTCGTGGTTAATAGAAGCTCCAAATATATAGAAACTACAGCCAATACTTGTGAACTCCCTACGACATCTGATGATGCACTGGCATACTATAATCACCCTATCTATTAACAACCAGAGAAGAACAACCACCATTTTCAAAATAAACCGAGGCATTTTACAGTGTAACTCTTTGAGCCAACTATGGTTCTGTCTAGCTTTAAATCCGCTCTAATTTACTAAATTGGATGAAAAATCAGACGCAATCAAATAAATTATACCTTCACATACCTTCTACACGTAGATGATTTGACATTATACACTCCTTCATCAGTAAAGCTGAAGCAATGAATTCAAATGGTAGAACTATTTTCTAAAGAAATAAATGTGAACTTTGGACTGGATAAGTGCAGAACATTAAACACGAAGAAAGGTGCAATAGAACTAGTAGACTATAAAACAGAACAGCAGGATACAATACAACCAACGGATGAATATGTCACATACAATCTGGGATATCAACAAGCAAAGAAAATAGATCCTAGTGCAATAAAGGGAAATCTTTTGACAGAATTTACTTCAAGGCTTAAGGACATCTGCCAAACAGAGCTCAGTATAAAAATATAACAAAGGCAATAAACACACTATATTAACACATACTTTTGGCATAATATCTTGGCCTGGAACTGTTCTGGAAAATTTACAAAGAAAAAAAAAGAACTGAAATGACAAACTTTAGAGAACACTCGCACATGTTTAGAATAACACTATCTAGCATAGAAGTGGGAAGAGGAATAACAGGCATTAAAAATTTACACAACAGTCTGATAAAACTTCTGAGGATATACTTTCATCAACGAAAACAAGATTCAGCATTCCATGCAATTCTGTTAAGAAGTGCACACCACTAAACTTAGATGAAAGTACAACCTAGGGAAATAAAGAAATTATCACTACAGAAGAAAAAGTTAACCAGTGGAAGAACATGCCCCTCCATGGAAGGCATTCTCATGATCTGAGCAGACTAGATGTTGACAAGGAAGTATGAAATATCTGGCTCTGTGTTGCAGGTTTCTTCCAAGAAACAGAAAATTTCCTAGTGGCAATACAGGACCGGTTAGTTAACACAAAATAATGATCAAAAATACGTACTAAAATACCAAGATATTCAAGATAATATGTGCATAAAAATCAAAGACAATCCAGAAACAATCCAACACATTACAGGATCCTGCGGCGGTTTAACTCAGTCTGATTATTGACGTAGTCACAATCAAGTGACAAACATCATTCACCAAAATCTTGTTTTAAAATACCAACTCATAAAAGACACCATACCTTACTATAAATACCAGCCTGATCCAGTTTTAGAGTCAGAGTGCTACAAATTATGTTACGACCGATCCATTATTACAGATAGGACAATCCATAATAACCATCCAGGACTAACAAGCAAGAACAGCTAACTTGATAGATATAGCCATTCCAAATACATTTAACATACAGAAATCAGTAAGTGAAAACACCAGAAATATGCCGAATTAAAAAAGGAAATTGAAAGACTATGGAACATGAACGGGGTGAATATATTGTCCCGATAGTAATATCTACAACTGGTATCAACCTAAAGGCACTGCACAATAGCATTAAATAATTAGGGCTACACAGTAATATCTACGTAAATCTTCAGAAAGCCACAATACTAAACACCACTAGAATAGCCTGAAAGTTCCTAGCAATTGAGAAGTGAGTGTGCTTGGCTCTGCCCATATCTCAGGGTTTATGAGCTTGAGCTGAGGAAAAGTAAAAATACAATTATAAGTACTGATTTGCAGAGCACTTTTTAAACAACGTAGTTCAAAGTGCTTTACAAAGGGATAAAATACAAACATAAAAATAAAAGACAAAAAGAAGTGAGTTAAAAACAAGGTTAAGTAAATAGGTTTCGAGTTGGTGTGTAAGTATTGTCTGAGTCTGCATCCCTTATAGTTTTGGTTATTGAGTTCTACAGTTTGGAAACCTGATTTTGCAAACCTGTGGGAGGTTGTCTTATTTAAAGGGACTGGCAGAAGAAGACCTGAGAGCTGGAGCAGGATTATAAAATGAAAGTGATTCTGTGTTGTACTCCAGTCCCAAACCATTGAGAGCTTTAATAACAAGCAAGGGAACTTTAAAATCTGCTCTGAAAGATCCAGGAAACCAATGCAGAGTAGCTTGGAAAATCCAGATTTAATTTTGAATTTGCTGGAGTTCTACAACTAACAGGTTGCATGCGATGTTTGTAAAGTTAACCAAGAGTTTGTAAAGAGAACCAAGAGTGAAAGACATGGACTTTAAATAAAAACAGACTCAAAATAAATGAGCACTATGAAGTAAAATTATTTTTACAGATGTGCGAATAATTGGGCAGGGGATTGACAAGCTTGTACTCTGTGCTGACAGGAAACCTTTGCATTAATTCAGCCTTAGATTAATTACCACAGCTTAATCATAAATACCTTCAGTTATGCAGCCAACAGTTCAGAGTTTACTGCCCAATTTTCAGTCAAGCCTTGCCTGGATATTAGCTTTGGCAATATTTGCACAACATGAATTCTTATCTAAATTACATTTATAAAAATTTAACAGAATTTGCTCCATTTGAATATCAAAACCAGTCTGAGTTTTGGGGATGCATGATCACAATTACTTTGAGAAGAGATTTTAATTTGATTATGGAATACTCTTGTGTTCTAATTACTGTAAAAGATGCTGCACAGTGGAAAGGAAATACTGCTCAATGTTTTGAAAGTATGTATATATGTTAGTGTGGTTCTAACTAAAGTTTCATAGAGCTGCAACATTTCCTCATGGCTCTTGAACTCTCTCCCTCAACTAATGAAGGCCAACCTATTGTATGCATTCTTAACCACCATATAGAACCATAGAACCATAGAAACTACAGTACAGAAACAGACCCTTTGGCCCTTCTTGGCTGTGCCGAACCATTTTCTGCCTAGTCCCACTGACCTGCACACGGACCATATCCCTCCATACACCTCCCATCCATGTATCTGTCCAATTTATTCTTAAATGTTAAAAAAGAACCCGCATTTACCACCTCGTCTGGCAGCTCATTCCATACTCCCACCACTCTCTGTGTGAAGAAGTCCCCCCAATGTTCCCTTTAAACTTTCCCCCCTCACCCTTAACCCATGACCTCTGGTTTTTTTCTCCCCTTGCCTCAGTGGAAAAAGCCTGCTTGCATTCACTCTATCTATACCCATCATAATTTTATATACCTCTATCAAATCTCCCCTCATTCTTCTACGCTCCAGGGAATAAAGTCCTAACCTATTCAACCTTTCTCTGTAACTGAGTTTCTCAAGTCCCGGCAACCACCTTGTAAACCTTCTCTGCACTCTTTCAACCTTATTTATATCCTTCCTGTAATTTGGTGACCAAAACTGAACACAATACTCCAGATTCGGCCTCACCAATGCCTTATACAACCTCATTATAACATTCCAGCTCTTATACTCAATACTTCGATTAATAAAGGCCAATGTATCAAAAGCTCTCTTTACGACCCTATCTACCTGTGACAACACTTTTAGGGAATTTTGTATCTGTATTCCCAGATCCCTCTGTTCCACTGCACTCCTCAGTGCCCTACCATTAACCCTGTATGTTCTACGTTGGTTTGTCCTTCCAACGTGCAATACCTCACACATGTCAGTATTAAACTCCATCTGCCATTTTTCAGCCCATTTTTCCAGCTGGTCCAAGTTCCTCTGCAGGCTCTGAAAACCTTCCTCACTGTCTACTACACCTCCAATCTTTGTATCATCAGCAAACTTGCTGATCCAATTTACCACATTATCATCCAGATCATTGATATAGATGACAAATAACAATGGACCCAGCACTGATCCCTGTGGCACACCACTAGTCACAGGCCTCCACTCAGAGAAGCAATTTTCTACCACCACTCTCTGGCTTCTTCCATCGAGCCAATGTCCAATCCAATTTACCACCTCTCCATGTATACCTAGCGACTGAATTTTCCTAACTAACCTCCCATGAGGGACCTTGTCAAAGGCCTTACTGAAGTCCATGTAGACAATATCCACTGCCTTCCCTTCATCCACTTTCCTGGTAACCTCCTCGAAAAACTCCAACAGATTGGTCAAACATGACCTACCACGCACAAAGCCATGTTGACTTTCCCTAATAAGTCCCTGTCTATCCAAATGCTTGTAGATTCTGTCTCTTAGTACTCCCTCCAATAACTTATCTACTACTGACGTTAAACTCACCGGCCTATAATTTCCCGGATTGCTTTTCGATCCTTTTTTAAACAACGGAACAACATGAACCACTCTCCAATCCTCCGGCACTTCACCCGTAGACAGCGACATTTTAAATATTTCTGCCAGGGCCCCCGCAATTTCAACACTAGTCTCCTTCAAGGTCCAAGGGAACACCCTGTCAGCTCCCGGGGATTTATCCACCTTAATTTTCCTCAAGACAGCAAGCACCTCCTCCTTTTCAATCTGTACAGTTGCCATGGTCTCACTACTTGATTCCCTCAATTCCATAGATTTCATGCCAGCTTCCTTAGTAAACACAGACGCAAAAAACCTACTTAAGATCTCCCTCATTTCCTTTGGTTCTGCACAAAACCGACCACTCTGATCTTCAAGAGGACCAATTTTATCCCTTACAATCCTTTTGCTCTTAATATACTTGTAAAAGCTCTTTGGATTATCCTTCACTTTGACTGCCAAGGCAACCTCATGTCTTCTTTTTGCCCTCCTGATTTCTTTCTGATTTTCTTGCACTTCTTATACTCCTCAAGCACCTGATTTACCCTGTTTCCTACACATTTCATACAACTCCCTCTTCTTCTTTATCAGAGTTGCAATATCCCTTGAGAACCAAGATTCCTTATTCCTATTCAATTTGCCTTTAATCCTGACAGGAACATACAAACTCTGCACTCTCAAAATTTCCCCTTTGAAGGCTTCCCACCTACCAATCACATCTTTGCCAGAGAACAACCTGTCCCAATCCACGCTTTTTAGATCCTTTCTCATTTCTTCAAATTTGGCCTTCTTCCAGTTCAGAACCTCAACCCTAGGACCAGATCTATCCTTGTCCATGATCAAATTGAAACTAATAGCGTTATGATCAACTTGCGTATATCAACTTGGGTTCTAACTTTGAGGGACCCATGAGGGAATCACAGCCTCGTATGGAAACATCAATGCCTTGAATGGAAAACCCTACAAGAAGTAGTGGATACAGCCCAGTCCATTACAGGGAAAGCCCTCTCCACCATTGACATGGAGCACAGATGCAAGAAAGCAGACCCTATCATCAAGAACCCCCACCACCCAGGACATGCTCTCTTCTCACTGCCGCTATCAGGAAGAAGGTACAAGAGCCTCAGGACTCACACCTCCAAGCTCAGAAACAGTTATTACCCCTCAACCATTGGGCTCTTGAAACAAAGGGGATAATTTCACCCAACGTTACTCGTGTCATCACTGAATGTTTACTACAACCTATGGACTCACTTTCAAGGACTCTTAATCTCATGTTCTCAATATTTATTGCTTATTTATTTATTATTATCTTCATTTTTTCTTCTTTTGTTGTCTTCCACACATTGGTCGTTCGTCCGCCCTGTTGGATGCGGTCTTTCATTGATTCTGTAATGTTTTTGGATTAACTGTGAACACCGACAATAAAAAGAATGCATGGTTATACTATATATGGTGATATATATGTACTTTGATAATAAATTTACTTTGAACTTTGAACTGTGGATGTGGACTCCCAAGATTCCTCTGGTCCTCTATTTTATCATGTAGCATGCTGTTGCTGCAAAAGGCTAATTTTCAGGACAGTTTTATACTTGTCTGTGTACGGTATATGAAAATAAACATCAACGAACTTCAAGGATGACTTGCACGGTCAGCTTGTGTGAGATCTGAGATGGCCGAAGGATAGCAAGGATATGTGGATCTCAGAGCTCTGCCATTGGTGAGGCAACAGCTCCCTGATCATTGGGAATGGAGGTTGAAAGGCTGTTTCTCCCCGAGGACTAGGTGTGGAGGGTGAAGGGTTTGTTTCTCCTCGATGACTAGGTGTGGAGGGTGAGGGGTTTGTTTCTCCCCGAGGACTGGGTGTGGAGGGTGAGGGGTTTGTTTCTCCTCGAGGACTGGGTGTGAAGGGTGAGGGGTTTGTTTCTCCTCGAGGACTGGATGTGGAGGGTGAGGGGTTTGTTTCTCTCTGAGGACTGGGTGTGGAGGGTGAGGGGTTTGTTTCTCCCCGAGGACTGGGTGTGGAGGGTGAGGGGTTTGTTTCTCCCCGAGGACTGGGTGTGGAGGCTGAGGGATTTGTTTCTCCTCAAGGACTGGGTGTGGAGGGTGAGGGGTTTGTTTCTCCTCGAGGACTGGGTGTGGAGGGTGAGGGGTTTGTTTCTCCTCGAGGACTGGGTGTGGAGGTTAAGGGGTTTGTTTCTCCTCGAGGACTGGGTGTGGAGCGTGAGGGGTTTGTTTCTCCTCGAGGACTGGGTGTGGAGGTTGAGGGGTTTGTTTCTCCTCGAGGACTGGGTGTGGAGGGTGAGGGGTTTGTTTCTCCTCGAGGACTGGGTGTGGAGGGTGAGGGGTTTGTTTCTCCTCGAAGACTGGCTGTGGAGGTTGAGGGGTTTGTTTCTCCTCAAGGACTGGGTGTGGAGGGTGAGGGGTTTGTTTCTCCTCGAGGACTGGGTGTGGAGGTTGAGGGGTTTGTTTCTCCTCGAGGACTGGGTGTGGAGGGTGAGGGGTTTGTTTCTCCTCGAGGACTGGGTGTGGAGGGTGAGGGGTTTGTTTCTCCTCGAGGACTGGGTGTGGAGGGTGAGGGGTTTGTTTCTCCTCGAGGACTGGGTGTGGAGGGTGAGGGGATTGTTTCTCCTCGAGGACTGGGTGTGGAGGGTGAGGGGTTTATTTCTCCTCGAGGACTGGGTGTGGAGGGTGAGGGGTTTGTTTCTCCTCGAGGACTGGGTGTGGAGGGTGAGGTGTTTGTTTCTCCTCGAGGACTGGGTGTGGAGGGTGAGGGCTTTGTTTCTCCTCGAGGACTGGGTGTGGAGGGTGAGGGGTTTGTTTCTCCTCGAGGACTGGGTGTGGAGGGTGAGGTGTTTGTTTCTCCTCGAGGACTGGGTGTGGAGGGTGAGGGGTTTGTTTCTCCTCGAGGACTGGGTGTGGAGGGTGAGGGGTTTGTTTCTCCTCGAGGACTGGGTGTGGAGGGTGAGGGGATTGTTTCTCCTCGAGGACTGGGTGTGGAGGGTGAGGTGTTTGTTTCTCCCCGAGGACTGGGTGTGGAGGGTGAGGGGATTGTTTCTCCTCGAGGACTGGGTGTGGAGGGTGAGGGGTTTGTTTCTCCTCGAGGACTGGGTGTGGAGGGTGAGGGGTTTGTTTCTCCTCGAGGACTGGGTGTGGAGGGTGAGGGGTTTGTTTCTCCTCGAGGACTGGGTGTGGAGGGTGAGGGGTTTGTTTCTCTCTGAGGACTGGGTGTGGAGGGTGAGGGGTTTGTTTCTCCCCGAGGACTGGGTGTGGAGGGTGAGGGGTTTGTTTCTCCCCGAGGACTGGGTGTGGAGGCTGAGGGATTTGTTTCTCCTCAAGGACTGGGTGTGGAGGGTGAGGGGTTTGTTTCTCCTCGAGGACTGGGTGTGGAGGGTGAGGGGTTTGTTTCTCCTCGAGGACTGGGTGTGGAGGTTAAGGGGTTTGTTTCTCCTCGAGGACTGGGTGTGGAGCGTGAGGGGTTTGTTTCTCCTCGAGGACTGGGTGTGGAGGGTGAGGGGTTTGTTTCTCCTCGAGGACTGGGTGTGGAGGGTGAGGGGTTTGTTTCTCCTCGAAGACTGGGTGTGGAGGTTGAGGGGTTTGTTTCTCCTCAAGGACTGGGTGTGGAGGGTGAGGGGTTTGTTTCTCCTCGAGGACTGGGTGTGGAGGTTGAGGGGTTTGTTTCTCCTCGAGGACTGGGTGTGGAGGGTGAGGGGTTTATTTCTCCTCGAGGACTGGGTGTGGAGGGTGAGGGGTTTGTTTCTCCTCGAGGACTGGGTGTGGAGGGTGAGGTGTTTGTTTCTCCCCGAGGACTGGGTGTGGAGGGTGAGGGGTTTGTTTCTCCTCGAGGACTGGGTGTGGAGGGTGAGCGGATTGTTTCTCCTCGAGGACTGGGTGTGGAGGGTGAGGGGTTTATTTCTCCTCGAGGACTGGGTGTGGAGGGTGAGGGGTTTGTTTCTCCTCGAGGACTGGGTGTGGAGGGTGAGGTGTTTGTTTCTCCTCGAGGACTGGGTGTGGAGGGTGAGGGCTTTGTTTCTCCTCGAGGACTGGGTGTGGAGGGTGAGGGGTTTGTTTCTCCTCGAGGACTGGGTGTGGAGGGTGAGGGGTTTGTTTCTCCTCGAGGACTGGGTGTGGAGGGTGAGGGGTTTGTTTCTCCTCGAGGACTGGGTGTGGAGGGTGAGGGGATTGTTTCTCCTCGAGGACTGGGTGTGGAGGGTGAGGTGTTTGTTTCTCCTCGAGGACTGGGTGTGGAGGGTGAGGGGTTTGTTTCTCCTCGAGGACTGGGTGTGGAGGGTGAGGTGTTTGTTTCTCCCCGAGGACTGGGTGTGGAGGGTGAGGGGTTTGTTTCTCCTCGAGGACTGGGTGTGGAGGGTGAGGGGATTGTTTCTCCTCGAGGACTGGGTGTGGAGGGTGAGGGGTTTGTTTCTCCTCGAGGACTGGGTGTGGAGGGTGAGGGGTTTGTTTCTCCTCGAGGACTGGGTGTGGAGGGTGAGGTGTTTGTTTCTCCTCGAGGACTGGGTGTGGAGGGTGAGGGCTTTGTTTCTCCTCGAGGACTGGGTGTGGAGGGTGAGGGGATTGTTTCTCCTCGAGGACTGGGTGTGGAGGGTGAGGTGTTTGTTTCTCCCCGAGGACTGGGTGTGGAGGGTGAGGGGTTTGTTTCTCCTCGAGGACTGGGTGTGGAGGGTGAGGGGATTGTTTCTCCTCGAGGACTGGGTGTGGAGGGTGAGGGGTTTATTTCTCCTCGAGGACTGGGTGTGGAGGGTGAGGGGATTGTTTCTCCTCGAGGACTGGGTGTGGAGGGTGAGGTGTTTGTTTCTCCTCGAGGACTGGGTGTGGAGGGTGAGGGGATTGTTTCTCCTCGAGGACTGGGTGTGGAGGGTGAGGGGTTTATTTCTCCTCGAGGACTGGGTGTGGAGGGTGAGGGGATTGTTTCTCCTCGAGGACTGGGTGTGAAGGGTGAGGGGTTTGTTTCTCCTCGAGGACTGGGTGTGGAGGGTGAGGGGTTTGTTTCTCTCTGAGGACTGGGTGTGGAGGGTGAGGGGTTTGTTTCTCCCCGAGGACTGGGTGTGGAGGGTGAGGGGTTTGTTTCTCCCCGAGGACTGGGTGTGGAGGGTGAGGGGTTTGTTTCTCCTCGAGGACTGGGTGTGGAGGGTGAGGGGTTTGTTTCTCCTCGAGGACTGGGTGTGGAGGGTGAGGGGTTTGTTTCTCCTCGAGGACTGGGTGTGGAGGGTGAGGGGTTTGTTTCTCCTCGAGGACTGGGTGTGGAGGTTGAGGGGTTTGTTTCTCCTCGAGGACTGGGTGTGGAGGGTGAGGGGTTTGTTTCTCCTCGAGGACTGGGTGTGGAGGGTGAGGGGTTTGTTTCTCCTCGAGGACTGGGTGTGGAGGTTGAGGGGTTTGTTTCTCCTCGAGGACTGGGTGTGGAGGGTGAGGGGTTTGTTTCTCCTCGAGGACTGGGTGTGGAGGTTGAGGGGTTTGTTTCTCCTCGAGGACTGGGTGTGGAGGGTGAGGGGTTTATTTCTCCTCGAGGACTGGGTGTGGAGGGTGAGGGGTTTGTTTCTCCTCGAGGACTGGGTGTGGAGGGTGAGGTGTTTGTTTCTCCCCGAGGACTGGGTGTGGAGGGTGAGGGGTTTGTTTCTCCTCGAGGACTGGGTGTGGAGGGTGAGCGGATTGTTTCTCCTCGAGGACTGGGTGTGGAGGGTGAGGGGTTTGTTTCTCCTCGAGGACTGGGTGTGGAGGGTGAGGGGTTTGTTTCTCCTCGAGGACTGGGTGTGGAGGGTGAGGTGTTTGTTTCTCCTCGAGGACTGGGTGTGGAGGGTGAGGGGTTTGTTTCTCCTCGAGGACTGGGTGTGGAGGGTGAGGGGATTGTTTCTCCTCGAGGACTGGGTGTGGAGGGTGAGGGGTTTGTTTCTCCTCGAGGACTGGGTGTGGAGGGTGAGGGGTTTATTTCTCCTCGAGGACTGGGTGTGGAGGGTGAGGGGATTGTTTCTCCTCGAGGACTGGGTGTGGAGGGTGAGGTGTTTGTTTCTCCTCGAGGACTGGGTGTGGAGGGTGAGGGGTTTGTTTCTCCTCGAGGACTGGGTGTGGAGGGTGAGGGGTTTGTTTCTCCTCGAAGACTGGCTGTGGAGGTTGAGGGGTTTGTTTCTCCTCAAGGACTGGGTGTGGAGGGTGAGGGGTTTGTTTCTCCTCGAGGACTGGGTGTGGAGGTTGAGGGGTTTGTTTCTCCTCGAGGACTGGGTGTGGAGGGTGAGGGGTTTATTTCTCCTCGAGGACTGGGTGTGGAGGGTGAGGGGTTTGTTTCTCCTCGAGGACTGGGTGTGGAGGGTGAGGTGTTTGTTTCTCCCCGAGGACTGGGTGTGGAGGGTGAGGGGTTTGTTTCTCCTCGAGGACTGGGTGTGGAGGGTGAGGGGATTGTTTCTCCTCGAGGACTGGGTGTGGAGGGTGAGGGGTTTATTTCTCCTCGAGGACTGGGTGTGGAGGGTGAGGGGTTTGTTTCTCCTCGAGGACTGGGTGTGGAGGGTGAGGTGTTTGTTTCTCCTCGAGGACTGGGTGTGGAGGGTGAGGGCTTTGTTTCTCCTCAAGGACTGGGTGTGGAGGGTGAGGGGATTGTTTCTCCTCGAGGACTGGGTGTGGAGGGTGAGGGGTTTGTTTCTCCTCGAGGACTGGGTGTGGAGGGTGAGGGGTTTATTTCTCCTCGAGGACTGGGTGTGGAGGGTGAGGGGATTGTTTCTCCTCGAGGACTGGGTGTGGAGGGTAAGGTGTTTGTTTCTCCCCGAGGACTGGGTGTGGAGGGTGAAAGGCTGTTTCTCGCTGATGACTGGAGGGGTTTGTTGTTTCTGTTATTCTCTGCGCTTCCTCCTGGAGACTTCAGGAGCTTCATGCAATCCCAAAGATAATTCCTTCATTTTGATTCATCACAGTCCAGTGATTGCAGTGAGCTGGATAAAATCCTTGATATATTTTCTCTGCTCTCTTTGAAACCTTGGCCGGTGGAACAGTGCGTGGGTGACTATGAGCTTTGATTGTGGGATGGATGAGATGCCAACTTTGGCTTACCTATTCCATCAGTGCAGAGATGGCACATTAACTGGCGTGTTGTTATCTGGTCTATGAATTACTTCCTCAAAGATCTCTGACAGATTGTCGAATGTGATTTTCCTTTTTAATCCATGCTGACTATGTGTATTGCTATCATAGATGTCTAAATGCCTTTTATAATTTCTGTAGCAATGCATTTATTATTCTACTATTGTCGTCAGCTTAACTGGTCCATAGATCTCTCTTGTCAACCTCCGTTCTTCAATAGTGGGACTTCTTCCACTCTGTGGGAATGTTTTAGAATTTGGAATTTTGGTAAATAATCCCCAGTGCAGCAACTGCCTCTAAACCCTCCACCTACAAAACTCTGAGACCATAGGAGAGGAGCAGAATTAGGTCATTCGGCCCATCGACTGTATTCCGCCATCCTATCATGGCTGATTTATTAACCCTCTCAATCACATTCTCCTGCCTTCTCCCTGTAACCTATGATGCACTTACTAATCAATAACCGGTCAACCTCCCCTTTAAATGTACTCAATGACTTAACCTCCATAGCCGTCTGTGGCAATGAATTCCACAGATTCACCACCTTCTGGCTCATCTCCTCATCTCTGTTCTAAAGCTATGTCCCTCTATTCTCAGGCTGTGCCCTCTGGTTCCAGTGTCTCCCACTATAAGAAACATCCTCTTCACATCCACCCTATCAAGGCCTTTCAAAATTTATCGATAGATTTCGATGCGATCACCCTCATTCTTCTGAAATGCTCATATAGAGAACGAAACAAAAGAGATGGTTGTTGACTTCAGGAGGACATGGAGCGACCACTCTCCACTGAACATCGACGACTCCTCCGTAGAGATCGTTAACAGCACCAAATTTCTTGGTGTTCACCTGGCGGAGAATCTCACCTGGTCCCTCAACACCAGCTCCATAGCAAAAATAGCCCAGCAGCGTCTCTACTTTCTGCGAAGGCTGAGAAAAGTCCATCTCCCATCCCCCATCCTCACCACATTCTACAGAGGTTGTATTGAGAGCATCCTGAGCAGCTGCATCACTGCCTGGTTCGGAAATTGTCCCATCTCGGATTGCAAGACCCTGCAGCGGATTGTGAGGTCAGCTGAGAAGATCATCAGGGTCTCTCTTCCCGCCATTACAGACATTTACACCACACGCTGCATCCGTAAAGCTAACAGCATTATGAAAGACAAACCCCTCACACAAACTCTTCTCCCTCCTGCCATCTGGCAAAAGGCACCAAAGCATTTGGGCTCTCACGACCAGACTAAGTAACAGTTTCTTCCCCCAAGCCATCAGACTCCTCAATGCCCAGAGGCTGGACTGACACCAACCTACTGCCTTCTACTGTTTCTATTGCCTTGTTTATTATTTATTGTAATGCCTGCACTGTTTTGTGCACTTTATGCAGTCCTGGGTAGGTCTGTAGTCTAGTGTAGTTTTTGTGTTGTTTTACGTAGTTCAGTGTAGTTTTTGTATTGTTTCATGTAGCACCATGGTCCTGAAAAACATTGTCTCGTTTTTACTGTGTACTGTACCAGCAGTTATGGTCGAAATGACAATAAAAAGTGACTTGACTTGACTAGATCCTGGGGAATCATCACCTTCCAGTTCCATTTGCATTCTGCCCATGATCTGCGAACTCGTACTCCTACCCCTCCCCCCACCTTCTTATTCTGGCCTCTTCTCCCTTCCTTTCCAGTCCTGAAGAAGGGTCTCAGCCCAAAACATTGACTGTTCATTCCTCTCCATAGATGCTACCTGAGCCGCTGAGTTCCTCCAGCATTTTGTGTGTGTTGCTCTGCATTTTCTGAATCTGCAAAATCTTATGTGTCCTTAATGTTATTGTTCTGACCTCTTTATCCAGGTTGGTGTTGAAATTTTCAATTGAACATTACAGAAGTTTGCAGGGGTTTATCTCAGTTCTTTAATAATGTTGAACAGAGCAATAATGCAAGGTGAAAGGGGAGCAGTGAGTGAGGTCCTGTACTATTCCAATCAACTTTCTCACCACTAGAAAAGTTAATTATGGGCCAGAAAGGCTCCAGCAACAGAATTAATCACCAGGGAATGTTCAGAGTTTTAATTGAATGCAAGCAATGGTTCAGGCTGTGGACTGGCTCAGTCTGACAGTAGAGTATTAGTGTACTACAGAGCCTTTCCCAGTGATCTCGTTATCCTGCACACGGGACCTACTGGACTTTTGTATTTAAAGGCAAAATCACAGGGAGCTTCTGCTAAATCCTGTGAATAAACTGTAGGGAAATCTATGTGAAAAAGACGGCCACGTTATTAAGATACAGCAAGAGTGGACTGGAACAGCATTTGGAGACATTAGTTTTGGATTAATGTTCAAACTTCAACGTAAATTTATGATCAAAGTACATATGTGTCATCATATACAACCCTGAGATTTGTTTTCCTGCAGGCATTCACAGCTGATCAAGGAAGTACAATAGAATCAGTGAAAAACTACACACACACACACACACACACACACACACACACAAAGACTGACAAGCTGTGCAAGTACAGAACTCTTCTTAAAGGATGGACTGAAGAACAGGGAGCCTGTGTCCAGGCAGCTCTGTAATTAACAGGAAATGAACTGCAAGTGAATCACTCTGACTCCGGAGCAGAGGAGAGGTGGGAATCCAATGGGAAATTTGCAAATTCCCTGCCACTCAGTGTAATGTAAAACGTAGCGCATAAGGTGATTGCATTAACCAACTAAAAGATAGGGTGGATATATCCACTCTTGTACTGGTAAATAACAAACTGTACTTTAAGTTCAGCTGCCCTTGACTGATGTCTCCCACCTGTAAACATGTCACACTCCACTAAATCTGATCGAGAGAGCCGCTTCCTAATGGCTGAGAAAGTTCTGTGTATTGATGTCTTTCTCTTTCCCCATTTCCTTCCTGACTTGAAGGATGTTTCTAATGACTCTGATGTCTGCCAGACAATCAGAGCCGTGTTCTGCTCACAGTGTAGGTTAATCTGAACTCTTCTCACTGTTGTAAAAGGCAAGCCGATCGAAAAGGCTCCACAGGTAATTGTCAGGATTAATCTGCAAGCTGTCCTTGTCATTTGTCCTTTGTCTGCCCTCTCGCGAAGATGTATGGTTTCATGGGTAGCTGTTTGCTGTGGATGAACCTGTGCAGAGAACCGTGGTAACATCTCAGCTGCTGGGACTTCAAACCACTTGCGCTTCTCTTCTCTCTGTCCAAAAGTTTAGAATCACGGAGGTGCAGAAGGGACAACATTCAGTCTGATGCACTCCTGTCAGACAGAGATCTCCCTGGTATTGACCAACGAGAAGAACATGGAGATGTTCTGAAGTATATCCACAGGAGGGAGAAGGAAGTATTAGAAATATTGGAATACACTGGGAGGGATAAATGCTGAGCACCTGGTAGGATCTATCCCAAGATGCTATAGAGCTAAATGCTGAGCTCAGATGGAGATTTCTGTATTACTCCACATGGGTCTGGAATGCAAATACTGGAGGAGGTATACTGTTGATATCGTGGGGAAACAGTAGGTGGTCAGGCTGAGCTGACACAAACTTCCACTTAAAAGAAAATCACTCTATATTTGACCCGCCGTCGCTTACTCGCCATTTGGATAATGCAGGTGCTCATCGTGGGATACTTTGTCCACCGCTGCTGTAATTGATTCCTCCTCTTCCCTTTTCCCTTGTAACCAACAGTACACAAGATGTTATCCTCTGACACCGGACCTACATCCAAAAACAACTGCAAAGCATGATGTTATTTTCATCTTTAGAGGCCGGGATACAACCTAACCAAGTCTGCACCCTCAGTACAACCTTTTCTTATATTCTTCAAGGTTCAAGTGGGTTAGTTTTCGCAATTCTGTCCTTCTGGGAACATATTTGAATATTTGAGTAAATGAGTCAAGTAAGTTTAAATTTATTGTCAGAGTATATATTTGTCATTGTATTTTACCCAGTGATTTATTTTCTTTTGGACGTTCACAGCAGAACAAAGAAACACAATAGAGTCAATGAAAAACTACACTCAAACAAAGACTGACAAACAATCAATGTGCAAGACAAATTATGCAAATTAAAAAAACTAATAGTAAATAGATAAACAAAGAAACATAAAAAACAAATAAGTTAATAACTAATACAGAGAACAGATGATACAAAGGTAGGTGGAGGAGCAGGTAGTTTTGAGGAAATAGAGAGGTTACAGAAGGACTTAGATTAGAAGAATGAGTGAAGAAATGGCAGATGGAATGCAGTGTCAGGAAATGTATGGTCATGCACTTTAGTAGAAGAAATGAAAAGCTTGACTATTTTCTAAATGGAGAGAAAATACACAACAACTGAGGCACAAAGGGATTTGGGAGTTGTGCAGGTTTCCCTACAGGTTAATTTGCAGGTTGAGTCAGTGGTGAGGAAGGCAAATGCAATGTTAGCATTCATTTCAAGAGGACTGGAATATAAATGCAAGGATCTAGTGTTGAGACTTTATCACTGGTGAGGCCTCACTTGGAGTATTGTGAGCAGTTTTGGGCCCCTTATCTTAGGAAGAATGTGCTGAAACTGCAGAGGGTTCAAAGGACGTTCACGAAAATGATTCCAGGTTTGAATGGCTTGTCATATGAAGAATGTTTGGTGGCTCTGGGTCTGTATCCACTGGAATTCAGAAGAATGAGGGGTGACCTCATTGAAACCTATTGAACGGTGAGAGGCCTTGATAGAGTGGGTGTGGAGAGAATGTGTCCTATGATGGGAGAGCCTAAGACCAGAGGACACAGCCTCAGAATAGAGGGCTGTCCTTTTATACAGGAGATGAAGAGGAAATTCTTTAGCCAGAGAATGGTGAATCTGTGGAATTCTTTGCCACATGCAGCTGTGGAGGCAAAGTATTTATGTATATTTAAGGCAGAAATTGATAGATTCTTGATTAGTCAGGGCATGAAGGGATATGGGAAGAAAGCAGGAGATTGGGGCTGATAGGAAAATTGGATCAGCCATGATGAAATGGCAGAGCAGACTCGATGGGCCAAATGGCCTAATTTTGCTCCTATGTCTTATGATCTTATCGTCTTATGAGTTGTAGAGTCCTTGAAAGTGAGTCCATAGGTTGTTGAACCAGTTCAGTGTTCAGGTGAGTGAAGTTCAGAATCAGAATCAGATTTAATATCACTGGTATATGTTGTGCAATTTGTCGTTTTGCAGCAGCTGTACATTACAATGCATAGTAATAAAACTGTAAATTACAATATATATTAAAAATAGAGAAGTAATGCAAAAAGAGAGGAAAAACAATGAAGTAGTTTTCATGGATTAATTGTCCATTCAGACATAGGATGGCAGAGGGAAAGAATCACATCCTGAAATACTGAGTGTGTGCCTTCTGGCTCCAGTACGTCTTCCTTGATGGTAACAATGAGAAGACAGCACGTCCTGGGTGATGGGGGTCATTAATGATGGATGCCCCCTTTTAAAGTTGTCCTCGATGCTGGGGAGGCTAGTGCCCATGAAGGAGCTGGCTGAGTTGACAACTTTCTGCTGCTTTTTCTGATCCTGTGCAGCCCCACCATACCAGATGATGCAGCCAGTTAGAAAGCTCTCCATGATACATTTGTAGAAATATGGAGAAAACATCTTTAGTGACAAGCCAAGTCTCCTCAAACTCCTAATGAAATATAGCCGGTATGTTGCCTTCTTTGTAATTGCATCAATATGTTGGGTCCAGGATAGATTTTCAGAGATAGTGACACCCAGGAACTTGAAACTGCTCACCCTTTCCACTTTTGATTCCTTGATGAGGATGGCTGTGTGTTCCCTTGACTTCCCCTTCCTGAAGTCCTCAATCAGTTCCGTGATCTTACTGATATGGAATGCAAAGTTGTTGCAACACCACTCAACCAGCTGATCTATCTCACTCCTGTACAGCTCCTCTTCACCATCCGAAATGCTGCCAACAATAGTTGTGTTGTTGATTTACTTGTTTATTTATCATTATTATTTTTTTCCCTTCTATATTATGTATAGCATTAAACTGCCAATAATAATCAACCTGACTCTGATTCTGATCTTCTGATTTATAGATGGTGTTTGAGCTGTGTCTAGCCACACAATTCCCCAATGTTGGTCAACGAGGAAGAGATGTTATTTCCAGTCTGCACTGACTGGACTCTCAATGAGGAAGTCGAGGATCCAGTTGCAGATGGAGATCCAGAGGCCAAGGTTTGGAGCTTGTTGATCAGAGCTAAGCATATGATTGTGTTGAACACAAACTGTAATCAACAGACAGCAGACTGACAAAAGTAGTACTATTGTCCAGATGATCCAAGGCTGTGTGGAGAGTCAGTGAGAGTGTACATCCACACTAGCTCAGAAACCTGATGGTTGTAGGGTAATAACTGTTCCTGAACCTGGTAGTGTGGGACCTGATGGTTGAAGGGTAATAACTGTTCCTGAACCTGGTGGTGCTGGTCCTGATGACTGAGGTGTAATAACTGTTCCTGAACCTGGTGGTGTGGGACCTGATGGTTGAGGGGTAATAAGTGTCCCTGAACCTAGTGGTGTGGGACCTGATGGTTGAGGGCTAATAACTGTTCCTGAACTTGGTGGTGTGGGACTTGATGGTTGTAGGGTAATAACTGTTCCTGAACTTGGTGGAGTTGGACCTGATGGTTGAGGGGTCATAACCGTTCCTGACCCTGGTGGTGTGGGACCTGATGGTTGAGGTGTAATAACTGTTCCTGAACCTGGTGATGTGGGACCTGATGGTTGAGGGGTAATAACTGTTCCTGAACCTGGTGGTGTGGGACCTGATGGTTGAGGGGTAATAACTGTTCCTGAACCTGGTGGTGTGGGACTTGATGGTTGTAGGGTAATAACTGTTCCTGAACTTGGTGGAGTTGGACCTGATGGTTGAGGGGTCATAACCGTTCCTGACCCTGGTGGTGTGGGACCTGATGGTTGAGGGGTAATAACTGTTCCTGAACCTGGTGGTGTGGGACCTGAGGCTCCTGTACCTCCTGCCCAACGGCAGCCCTGAGAAGAGAGTATGGCCTGGATGGTGGGGGTCCTTGTTGATCGATGCTGCTTTCTTGTGGCAGTGCTCCTTGTAGATGTGCTCAATGTTGGGGAGGGCTTTTCCTGTGACGCCATGTACCTACTACTCTTTATTGGCTTCTCCGTTGTTGGGCATCCCAATGAGTTAGACTGGAATGACTGTCCATCCAACCTTGTGGATCTGGCACTACCCTCATTCCTGGCTGAAATGAATCTCAGTACCAACGTAACAAGAACTGCAAAGTTGCTTCGCTGAGATTCCAATCTGTCTCTCTTCAGAATATTATGAGACTTCCCCTGAACGGTATAGATTGTTTTAAAAATAAGTGAGCAGTTGTTACTCAAGCCAGGTGAAATGTCTGAACGAAATCAGAGTCTACATCCTGAATCTCACTCCCCTACACTGTAGTGTGAATGAGTTTCTGAAAGGGCTGCAGACTTTCAGTCATCCTGCTGACTCTTGGTGACTACATGACCACAAGCAATGGAGGACTGTTGTAGGAAATCAGTGAGCCAATTTGAACATAGCAAACTCTCAAGTGTGGGAAGAACCAGATAATTAGTTGTAGTGATTTCATTTGATGAAGACCAGTTACAGAGCAGCAAGTTAAAGGACAGAAGGATTCTTTATTGCCTTCTCACAATTGCAAGTCTCTACTGCCAAGTAGGAGAGGGCACTGGAGGCAGGGAATGCTTTATGCACCACCAGCTGTTCTGGAGTAATGAGGTAATATGAAAAGTGAGTTCAAATCCCACGACTGAATTTGGAGAATTGACATACAGCCTGAGAAACAAAAACTAGCATCAGTGATGTTCTGAGTTGTTGTAAAGATCTCTTTGGTTTACAAACGTCTTCTAAGGGAAGGTGACGTGACCTTGTCTGGACTCTATGTGATTGTGGACACAAAGAGATGTGATTGGCTCTCTGTGATACAGATCAGTGAACTTTCTGAGCAAAGAGATGTGATTGGTTCTCTGTGATAAAAAATCAGTGATCTGTCTGAGCAAAGATTGGGCACCAACCATAGAGATGCTGCCTGTCTGATGCAAACAAGGTGTGGCTGTCAAATGAAACCAACCACAAGACCCTAAGACATAGGAGCAGAATTAGGCTATCTGGCCCATTGAGTTTGCTCTGCCGTTCAATCATGCATGATCCTTTTTTTTAAATCTCCTTCTCAACTCCAGTCCTCAGCCCTCTCCCAGTAACCTTTGATGTCATGTCCAATCAAGAACCTATCAATCTCTGCCTTAAATATATTCAAGGACCTTGCCTCCACAGCAACAAGTTCCACAATTTCACCACCTTTTGGCTAAAGAAATTTCTCTGCTTCTCTGTTTTGAATGGACGCCCCTCTATCCTGAGGCTGTGCCCTCTTGTCCTAGACTCTCCCACCATGGGAAACATCTTTTCCACATCTACTCTGTCTAGGCCTTTCAATATTTGAAAGGTTTCAATGAGGTCTCCCCCCATCCTTCTGAATTCCAGCAAGTACAGACCCAGAACCATCAAATGGCCCTTATATGATAAGTCTTGCATTCCTGAATCATTTTTGTGTTAAAAGTCCAAGAAACTATTCAACCAACGCTAGTCTTTATACTACACTTGGGTCTTCTGTCAACCATCTCAGCACAGCTCAATATTTACAAATCATGAAAGATTCTGCAGATGCTGGAAATCCAGGGCAACACACATACAATGCTGGAGGAACTCAGCAGGCCAGGCAGGATCTATGGAGGCGAATATTGAGTTGGCATTTCAGGCCGAGATACTTCATCGGGACCTTTCCATTGATGTTTCCTGACCTGCTGAGTTACTCCAGCATTTTGTGTGTGTTACTCTTCAATATTTCCGTGGGTGTTTTATCCAAATTTTCCTCATGTAAGTAATGCCCTTGTTCACATTTTTATTGTTGTGCTGTAGGTATTTCATTTAGCAGTTCTGTAAGAGCAGTCTGTTCTGCTTTCAGCCTGTTGGGCTATTGTTGAAGATGAGGGATGCTGAGGAATTACTGTGGTGGAACTGGGAGGGGAGATTTTTTTCTGTGACGGACACTAAGTTTGGTCTTGGGGCTTTTGTTTGGCAGGAGATGAAGAGAGAAGACACTGGAGAGAACAGATTGTTGGATTCGACCTGGTGTGGGACCGTGATTCGATGAAGCCAGGTGCCGAGATCGACTGAGGATCAGTGAATGTGGTGAAACTTTGAGCTCCAACTTGTGCATATTTGACTGTTTAATTAAAATGGGCCCTTTTCTTTTTGTTTTTCTTCACTAACCCTTTAGTTAAGATTCATAAATATAATTCCTTTAATCGTATTACTGTCTGTTTTTCGTGGCACTAATTTGTAGCAGGGTAGAAAATTACATAATATCCACACAAACCAGGGTTTGAGGTGAGAGAGCCATCTCAATCTCACGGGTTTGGTGGGATCAGAGTGTGTATTCCCTGGACTTACGCAGCCAAGGAAACCATGGTAACATCCATCTTCTCCCCACTAACTGAGTGAAAGTAATTTGCCTGCATTCCCAATTCCATTTGTTGGTGGCTACGTGGAAGGCGAGGGCAAGAATGAAGATATTAGGGCATGAGATGAAGGAGGTGAAATGAGCAAGATTTGGGAGGGAACACCCCCTCAGCAGAAGGTATGGCCTCCAGTGATGGATCAGGTAATCTGAGATGTGTTTCAGAATTAGTAGAGCAATAATTCTCAAGCATGGAGGCTATGGTGATGTAGAAAGCTGCTTCATGTTTAATTGTGCATTTGGGTGAGGGTGGGGGATAGTGTGTGACCGGCAATAAAAAAAAATTAACGGAATAGAAACTGAAGTGGACTGAGTGCTAATCATAACGTAACAGAGCTGTGAAGGTTGGCGTACAGATAGTGAGGTTAATTTGGTTTAAAATGTGGGTCTGTGTCTGGAGGAAAGAATAATGAGTTATGGGCATTATGTGACCACATTCTGATTTGTAATGAACAGAGAATGGCAGAGGAATCAGAAAATGAAGTCAGGCAATTTCCTACTCTCCACTAATGAAAACAAATAGAAGTCGATTTACTGCCCAAATCAACAACGTTCTGTTTGTGAATACTTGGGGAAAACACACACACATACACAATGTAGTCTCCAAGTGATCAACCATAGTCAGTCTGTCTCCTCCCAAATCTGCCAGCCATCCCGTCCAACCCTGACTGAGTACTCACACATTTCCTAGAAGGGAACGGTGCTGCAGAGATCTTAGGAGAGCCTTATTGTTTCAATTCATTGAAGACTTTTCAGATTCTGTGGAATTGACAGACAGTCAGAGCTCCAGCCTCTTCAATGTCAATATCAAATGATTTCTGCGAAGTGGCCTTTCCTGTTTTGTGCCCGACGATGTTCTGTCTGCCAGTGGAACGGGTGTTAGTCAAGGAGGAAGATTGCGGCCCAGAGTGTGCGCATCAAGAAAGGATATCACTCATTTTAATTTAAGCACAAACCTGAAGCTCATGGGATGGTGCCTTCTGAACAAAGATCCACATCCATCAGGACTAAAGATGTGCAGGTTAGTCTGGTGTGAGAATGGTGATAGTTGGATCATAAAATACAAGCACCTAAACTGACCTAGGTTGGTCATCAGGTCTGTAAAAAGGACCCGAAAGATCACTGGGGACCCGAGTCACCCCAACCACAAACTGTTCCAGATACTATCATCTGGGAAATGGTACCGCAGCATAAAAGCCAGGACGAACACGCTCCGGGACAGCTTCTTCCACCAGACATCAGAATGATTAATTCACACTGATACAATTGTATTTCTGTGTTATATTGACTGTCTTGGTGTACATAGTATTTATTATAAATTACTATAAATTGCATATTGCCCATATAGACAGAAAAGTAACATAAAGAATTTTGCTCTTCGTATATGTGAAGGATGTAAGTAATAAAGTCAATTCAATTCAATTCACAGACGCCAAGGTCTTGGTGTGGAGATGGGTAGGGAAAATGGATGAGGATGTTGTGCAGATGAGTGAGGAATCTAGTGAGGAGATTAGTGAGGAAATTGGAGTGAAGGTGGGTGAGGAAATTGTGGAGATGGGTGAGGAAAGTGTGGAGATGGGTGAGGAAGTTAGTATGGAGATTGGTAATAAAGTTGGTGAGGAGAAGGTTGATGAAGTTGATGTGGAGACGGATGAGGAAGTTGTTGGGGAGTCACAAACAAGAGAAAATCTGCAGATGCTGGAAACCCAGTAACACACACAAAATGCTGGAGGAACTCAGCAGGCCAGGCAGCATCTATGGAAAAGAGTAAATAGTCAAGGTTTCGAGCCAAGACCCTTCATCGGGACTGGATGTACACCAGTCTTGATGAAGGGTCTCAGCCCGAGATGTCGGCTGTTTACTCCATAAGACCATATGACATAGGAGCAGAATTAGGCCACTTGTCCCATCGAGTCTGCTCACCAGTCAATCATTGCTGATCCTTTTCCCCTCTCCTCAGCCCCACTCCCTGGCCTTCTCCTTTAACCTTTGATGCTGTGCCCAATCAAGAACCTATCAATCTCCATGTTAAATACACTCAACGACCTGGCCTCCACGGCTCCTTGTGGTAACAAATTCCACAAGTTCACCACCTTCTAGCTAAAGAAATTTCTCCACATCTTTGTTATAAATGGATGCCCTTCTCTCCTGAGGCTCTGGTCTCTTGTCCTAGACTCCCCCACCATGGGAAATATCCTTTCCACATCTACTCTGCTTAGCCCTTTTAACACTCGAAAGGTTTTAATGAGATCCCCCTCATCCTTCTAAGTTCCAGCGAGTACAGATCCAGAGCTATCAAACGTTCCTCATATGATAACCTTTTCATTCCCAGAATCATCCTTGTGAACCTCCTCTGAACCCTCTCCAATGCCAGCACATCTTTTCTAAGATGAGGGGCCCAAAACTGTTCACAATACTCAAGGTGAGGCCTCACAAGTGCCTTATAAAGCCTCAGCATCACATCCCTACTCTTGAAATGAATGTCGACATTGCATTTGCCTTCCTCACCTCTGACTGAATCTGCAAGTTAACCTTTAGGGTGTTCTGCACAAGGACTCCCAAGTCCCTTTGCAGCTCAGTTGGCTGGGTTTTTTTCTGAATAGAAAATAGTCTGCACATTTATTTCTTCTACCAAAGTGCATGACCAAGCATTTTCCAACATTGTATTTCATTTCCCACTTTCTTGCCCCTTATCTTAATCTGTCTAAGTTCTTCTGCAGCCTTCATGCTTCCTCAACATTACCTGTCCCTCCACCAATCTTTGTATCATCTGCAAACTTGGCAACAAAGCTATCTATTTCATCATCTAAATCTTTGATATACAGCGTTAAAAAACGCGGTTCCAACACCGACCCCTGCGGAACACAACTAGTCACTTGCAGCCAACCAGAAAAGGATCCTTTTATTCCCACTCACTGCCTCCTACCAATCAGACAATGCTCTGACCATGCTAGTAAGTTTCCTGTAATTCCATGGGCTCTTAACTTGGTAAGCAGCCTCATGTGTGGCACCTCGTCAAAGGCCTTCTCAAACTCCAAATATACAGCATCCATTGCATCCCTTTTTATCTATCCTACTTGTAATCTCCTCAAAGAATTTCAACAGGTTTGTCAAGCAAGGTTTTCCCTTAAGGAAACCTTGCTGACTTTGTCCTATCTTGTCCTGTGCCACCAAGCACTCCATAAACCCAGCCTTAACAATTGACTCTAACATCTTCCCAACCAATAAGTTCAGGCTAACTGGTCTATAATTTTCTTTCTGCTGCCTCCATCCTTTCTTAAAGAGTGGAGTGACTATGCAATTTTTCAGTTATCCGTAACCCTGCCATATTCTTTTTTTATTGATGCTGCCTGGCTTGCTGAGTTCCTCCAGCATTTTGTATGTGTTAGTTTTTATGGAGATTGGTTAGGAATTTGGAGTGCAGATGAAAAAGTCAGTTGGTATGGAGAGAGGTCAGGTAGTTGGTGTGGAGCTAAGTGAGAAAGTTTGTGAGGAGATGGGTGAGACAGTTGGTGAGGAGATGGGTGAGGAAATTGGTGAGGAGATGGGTGAGGAAGTTGATGTGGAGATTGATGTCAAAGTTAGCATGGAGGTAGGTGAGGAATTTAGAATGGAGGTGGATGTGGAATTTGGCGAGATGGAAAAGGAAGTTGATTTGAAGATGGGTGAGGGAGTTACTGTGTAGATGGTTGTGGAATTTGGTGCGGAGATGGATGAGGAGGTTGAAGTTGAGATGGGTGCGCAAGTTCGTTTGGAGATATATGGAGAACTTGGTGTGAAGAATAGTAATGAAGTTGGTTTGGAGATGGGTGGGATGTTTGTGTGGACATGGGTGAGGAAGTTTTCATGGAGCTGGGTGAAAATAAATTTCAAGTTCAATCTAAACATTCCCTTCCACGTAGCATTCCAACTTTCTGCCATCCACATGCTTAAGTGTCTCTAATGTCCCTAATGTATCTGGGTCTACCACCACCCCTGGTCGTGTGTTTCACACATGGTAGGGTAGTAGACACCAACAGAATCAACAACTCATTTGTAAGGCCAGTGATGTTCTGGGGATGGAACTGGACTCACGGTGGTGTCTGAAAAGAGGATGCTGTCTAAGTTGCATGCCATCTTGGTCAATGTCTCCCATCCACTACATAATGTACTGGGTGGGCACAGGAGTACATTCAGCCAGAGACTCATTCCACCGAGATGCAACACTGAGCGTCATAGGAAGTCATTCCTGCCTGTGGCCATCAAACTTTACAACTCCTCCCTTGGAGGGTCAGACACCCTGAGCCAATAGGCTGGTCCTGGACTTATTTCATAATTTACTGGCATAATTTACATATTACTATTTAACTATTTATGGTTCTATTACTATTCATTATTTATGGTGCAACTGTAAAGAAAACCAATTTCCCCCGGGATCAATAAAGCATGACTATGACTATGACTATGACTATCACACTCTACGTAAAAGACGTCCCTCTGACATCCCAGCTATACTTTCCTGCAATCTCCTTAAAATTATCCCCTCTCCTGTTCACCATTTCCACCCTGAGGCAAGGTCTCTGGTGTTCACACTATCTATGCTTCTTCATGTTGTTTAAATCGATCAATTCACCTCTCAGACTAACTTGCTCCAAGAGAAAACCCTTAGGTCGCTTAACTATCCTTGCACGATAAGCTTGAAGAAGCTCCCTAATCCACTAGACATGCTAGTAAATCTCCTCTACACCTTCTCTAAGGCTTTCATGTCCTTCCAGTAATGAGGGGACCAGATTTGAACACCGTACTCCAGTGGGCTTTAACTAGAGTTTTTTAGAGCTGCAACATTACTTAGTGGATATTGAACTCAATCCTTTGACAAATGAAGGACAACGCACGATTTGTCTTCTTAACAAAACAGCTGACAGCTGATAGTATTGTGGATATTCTGTAGGGTTGTTGTACATTGCAACAGGACACTGACTGGCTACAGATCTGGGTTGAGAAGTAGCAGATGGATTTCAACCTGGGAGAGTAAGAAGTGATTCAATTTGCAGGGTCAAATTCGAAGACAGAATACAGGCTCAATGGCAGTGTGGAGAAACAGAGGGATCTTGCGGTTCTTGTCAAAAGAACCCTAGAAGGTGACGTGTGTGAATGAGGTGAAAGTGAAAGAGAGAGAGTAAAAGAGACAAAGTGAGAGTGAGAGAGAGAGAGGGAGAGACGGAGAGGCAGCGAGACTGGCAGAGAGGCAGAGAAAGGGAGAGAGAATGAGAGAAGTTGAGAATTGGAGCAAGGGGCAGGGATTCAGATTTCTGGATCACTGGGACCTTTTCTGGGGCAGGTGTGACCTGTACAAAAGGGATGGTTGTACTTGAATCTGAGGGGGACCAATATCCTTACAGGCAGATTTAGTAGAGCTGTTGGGAGTGGTTTAAATTAATATAGCAGGGGGATGGGAACCAGTATGATGGAGCTGAGGATGAGCCAGCAGCTTTACAAGTAGATGACGGGTGTAACATGAATGTAAGGAAGGACAAGCCAATGATTGGCTACAAATGCAGACAGAGCAAAGAGTTGAGTTGTACCACAGGTGCAAAATTCAAAAGGGTGAAGAATGCGGGAGTGAAGGTGCTGGATTTAAATGCTCAAGGCATTTGGAATAAAATGGATGAACTCATGGCGCAATTAGGTATGATGTTGTGGACTAGAGTCATGGCTGAAAGAAGGCCATGGTTGAGAGCATAGGTGGTGTGGCTCTGTTGGTAAGAGATGGAATTACATCTTTAGAAATATGTTAGAGAATGTTGAATCTTTGTGGGTAGATTTAAGAAATGTAAGGGTAAAAACTCCAGGTGGTGGAGGCAGATACAATAGGGTCTTTTAGGAGACTCCTGGAGAGGTACATGGAGCTCAGAAGAATAGAGAGCTATGGGTAACTCTAGACAATTTCTAAGGTAAGGACATATTTGGCTCAGCTTTGCGGGCTGAAGGGCCTGTATTGTGCTGTAGGTTTTCTATGTTTCTATGTTTCTACTATGGGAATCATATATAGGCCTCCAAATAGTAGCTGTGATGTGGGGTTGAGATTGCAAAGGGAGCTGGGAAGGGCATGTAATAAGGTAATGTCACAATTGCTACGGGGGACTTCAATTATCAAGGGGATTAGGAAAATCAGGTTGGTGTCGGATTGCAAGGGAGGGAATTTTTTGAATGTCTAAGAGATGACATTTTAGAGCAACTTGTGTTTGAGCCTACTCAGGGAAAGGCTATCTTAGATTGGGTGTTGTGTAATAACCCAGAGCTTAATGTTAAGGAACCCTTAGGAGACAGAGATCATAATCTGATTGAATTCATACTGTAATTTGAGAGGGAGCAGCATAACTCACACATATCAGTATCACAATGGAATAAAAGGAATTACTGAGACATGAGAGAGGAGCTTGCCCAGGTGGATTGGAGCACGATTCTGGCGGGGATGACAGCAGAGCAGACAGCTGAAGTTTCTGGGAATAGTTCACAAAGTGCAGGATAGATATGTGCCACTTAAGAAGTAGTTCTTAAATGGCAGGGGTAGACAACTGTGGCTGACAAGGGACGTTATGGACTGCATAAAAGACAAGGAAAGTGCATAGGGTAGAAAAAGTGAGTGGGAAGTTGGATGATTGGGAAGCTTTTAGAATCTAACAAAATGCAACTAAAAAAGTTATAAGAAGGTAAAATATGAAATATGAGGGCTGTAGGGGCACCTTAATTTCCTGAGGCAGAATTCACCCAGACTGTTAAGGGTTAAGTTCACTGTGTATGTTACATTGTGTGTGTAACACGCTGTAAGGTTTCACTGCTAAGGCTAATGTAATGGCTTCTCTGTAATGTTCCATTGTTAAGGTAATGGTTTCTCTGTAGCAGCAATGTTTGGGTTATGGCTATAGATAACGGGACTTTGGAATGCAGGGGCTATCCAATGGGAGAAATGTTGTTCGTTCTTGTGTGTTTGGGAGCCTTTTTTTTGCAATCTTTCGTCGGGGAGCGATGGAGAGAGAGGACGTGGATGGAGAGAGTCGGAAGATCATTGGACAGAGTGGACTGAGGAGTGAGGGTCCGAGGGCCAGCTATGCTTGGAGGTGGACGGGAACAAATAAACAAACAGTGAGCTCCAACAATGTGCAATAGGCTTTTTCCTTAAAATGGGCCCTTTTACTTTTTATTTTCTTTACTAACCCTCTATCCAGATTAAGATTTATAAAGTTCAATCATTTAATTGCATATGGTGTACTATCTGATATTTTGCAGTGCAGATTTGTAACTGGGCAACACATCATGCAACATCCACACAAACAAGATTCCTCCGTTTGGTGGGGCCAGAAGTTATTTTCCCCGAGACGAACACGTGCTGGCCAAGCCTGAGGGTTACAATTGTGGGGGCTTGTCCGGGATTGATTCCGTAGGATGCTGCGTGATTGCCCTGAGCATTGAACCAGTGGATTGTGTGTTTAAATCTGTGTTGGTATGGATGCTACTGGGGTGGAGCAGTGGTGCACCTCCGTGAGGTTACTGGTAACTAATGCGTGCGTGTTGAGTGGGGTGGATGTCTGTACCCCAGATAAATTGCTAATTCGATTTTTGAGTACAGTTAAAACTATTGGCAAAGTTGAAATTGTAACACGGAGTTTTGATAAAATGGTGGGCTCAGACCTTGTTTTAGTTCAGACTAGCGCTGACATAATGGCGATGGAACTGCCAGCGTCTATCGGTGCCCCAGGTGAGGCGGGGCCATGGCCTGTCCATGCTGTCAGGGAGGAGGAGAAGGCAGCTGAGTAGGCTGAGTCACAAGCTGAGTTTCCTGTAGCTGGGGGCGGAGACTTCAGAGACAGAATTCTATCATTTCTGAGGGGGCTTATAGGGGCCTACAAGGAGAAAGCTGGGAAGAGCTTTCTGGGGACATTGTCTGTGCACCCGGTGTTTCAAGTTGCTTTTGAGGAAGTGCGTGGCTGCATTGGGCCCGATACCAAATTTAAATGAGGGACTGTGTGGCTCACCCAGTCGAAGCCACTGGTGGTCTGGCCCGGGGAGGTAACAAGAAAGATGGGGACCCCCAAATTTCCTGGAGTGCCTGAGAGCAAGGCCCTCTTCGTGGACGCTCCAGAAGGCCTCAAGGGGGAATTGGGATTTCCTGCTAGGGTATTGGTGAGGCCCAAGCTGCAGAAACCCTCAGTTGTACAGGCGAGCAGGATGGCAGTGATCGTCAGGAACATTACGAAGAGAGAGGTCCCCTTCAAGTGGGGGATGCCCCGGCGCACCTGTTCCCCATGACGGTAATGTCCAGCGTCCCTGTGACACAAGCCGGGGAGAAACGATAGGAAAAGGGGGAGAGTTGACAGTGAAGATAGAGGCGGTTACCACTTGGCCAAGACCCCAGACCGTGAGCACTCTGCGCTCGTTCCTCGGCTTCTGTGGTATATGCTGTCTTTCGCTAACTCCCCATTGATTGAGGAAGAGACTCCCGGCCCTTCTCCTATTGAGTTATATGAGGGCGTGCGGAGGTCTCAGAGAATTAGGAGACCCCCAGATAGGCTGGCCTACATAGCCCCAGAAGACCAGAGTGTGACCTCTACTGTGTTGGGGAGCTATGTCACTGCCTTTACACCTGGATTGAGCTTTGTGTTTTGCGGGAAGGTTTGGCGAATTTTCTCAGCGTCATGACGACATGAATAAATTCAGTGGGGGGAGAGTGTTACACGCTGTAAGGTTTCACTGCTAAGGCTAATGTAATAGCTTCTCTGTAATGTTCCACTGTTAAGGTAATGGTTTCTCTGTAACAGCAATGTTTGGGTTATGGCTATAGATAACGGGACTTTGGAATGCAGGGGCTATCCAATGGGAGAAATGTTCTTTCTCGAGTGTCTGGGAGCCGGGTTTTTTTTTGTGGTCTTTCATTGGGGAGCAATGGAGAGAGTGGACGCGAATGGAGAGAGTCGGAAGACCACCGGATGGAGTGGATTGAGGAGTGAGGGTCCGAGGACCGGCTACGCTTGGAGGTCGACGGGAACAAATAAACAAACAGTGAGCTCCAACGATGCGCAATATACTTTTCCCTTAAAATGGGCCCTTTTACTTTTTATTTTCTTTACTAACCCCCTATCCAGATTAAGATTTATAAATTTCAATCATTTAATTGCATATGATGTGTTGTCTGATATTTTGTGGAGTGGATTTGTAACTGGGCAACACATCATGCAACATCCACACAAACGAGATTTCTCCGTTTGGCGGGGCCAGAAGTTGTTTTCCCCAGACCAACACATGCTGGCCGAGCCTGAGGGCTACATATGTCATTACATTTTGGGGGCATGGGTTTTTCATATATATAAATATATATAGGCACACAATGTCGTTATTTTGTTGGCAGTGGGAATAAAGTGTATGTTAGAAGTAATTAGACTCGTGTTGATTTTTGTCGACAAGCCAATAATATAAAGCAGTATTCTAAAAGTTTTTTTTCAGTGATATGAAGAATAAAAAGGAGGTGAAAGTTAATATCGGACCATTGGAAAATGATGCTGGTGAGATAGTAAACGGGGACAAAGAAACAGCAATGAACTTAATGGGTAATTTGCATCAGTCTTCATTGTGGAAGACACTAGCAGTGTGCCAGAGGTCTGTGAGTGTCAGGGAACAGAAGTGAGTGCCATTGCAATTACAAAGGAAAAAGTACTAGGCAAACTCAAAGGTCTTAAGGTGGATAAGTCACCTGAACCAGATGGACTACATCCCAGAGTCCTGAGAGAGGTTGTAGAAGAGATAACAGATGCACTGGTTATGATCTTTCTCTTGATTCTGGCATGGTCCTGAAGGACTGGAAGATTGCAAATGTCACTCCAAACTTTAAGAAGGGAGGAAGGCAGAAGAAAAGAAATTATAAGCCAGTTAGCCTAACCTCAGTGGTTGGGAAAATGTTGAAGTCTATTATTAGGGATAAGGTTTCAGGGTACCTGGAGGCTAATAATAAAATAAGTCAAAGTCAGCATGGTTTCTGTAAAGGGAAATCTTGCCTGACAGATCAGTTGGGAGTTCTTCAAGGAAGTAATAAGCAGGGTGGACAAAGGAGAGGCAGTATTGTGACCGCTACTATTTACATTGTTCCTCAATGATTTGGATAATGGAATTGATGGCTTTGTAGCAAAGTTTGTGAATGATATGAAGATAGGTGGAGGGGTAGGTAATGCTGAGGAAACAATGCAATTGCAGCAGGATTTAGACAAATTGGAAGAATAGGCAAAAAAGTGGCAGATGGAATGCAGTGTTGGGAAATGTAGGGTAATGCATTTTGGTAAAAGGAACAATAGAACAGATGGAGAGAAAATTCAAACATCAGACATCTCGGGGCTCTGGAGGTGGGCAGATTGAAGGTCAGCGTCCCGGACCGGTGTGTCGTGAGAGCTGGAAGATCTTTGGCTGTGTGCCCAGAGACCTGAGATCTTTGGGCACAGAGCTCAGAAAAAGCGACACAATTGACCTTTAACATCGTAAACCAGCGAGTTGTTTGCTATGTCTTCCCTCTCGCTTATTAGGGAGAGAGAGAGCCTGTGGTATGTCGAATACCGGGTGAACGTAATCTTTGGAGACTGCAAGTCTGTGTCTTTGCTGCATGCTTGAGTGCTTGGTGGTGGTTTTTTTTTGCTGGTGGGGGAGGGGGATTGTTGCTCGCTGCTGCTTACGTGCAGGAGGGAGGAGAGATGGGGGGAACTTTGGGGTTCTAACATTTAACTCTCATTCATCCTTTGGGGCACTCCTCTGTTTTTGTGGATGATTGCGAAGAAAAAGTATTTCAGGATGTATATGTTATACATTTCTCTGACATTAAATGTCCTTTGAAACCTTCCAGTTTTATGGAGATAGAGAGTGAGGGAAATTCTCTCCCTGGAAGAAATTGTCTAGGACCATGGGAATGTGTCAGAAAATAATATCTTTTTTTCCAATTTGCTCAAGTGGCAGTGAGTTTTTTAAAATTAAAAGCAGATGGTAATTAATTTTCTGACGGGGTTTCTATCGTACTGTGGCGTGCCTTTGAAATAATTGATAGCTTCACATGGAACAAGTGATGAAGGATAAAGTGTTCTCTAGCAGAGTCTCTCCTTCCTTCGATGGTTGCTCATATCTATGTGACTTGCCACCATGTTTGCTGCCTCTCAGTGAAGGTTTCATTATATACCCAATGAAAATCTCTTACTTTATGGAAAGCCTATACAGTAAATCAAAGGGCAGTTTGACAAACAGGCTGCAGCTTTTAAATTGGTGCGATGGAGGATGGATTAGATGGTGTGATTAATTCAGAATGGTTCAACTGACCAACACAATGGATCAATCACATTAGAGAGTTATCAGGAAAACGCATCACCACTTCTAGCATTCAGTAGTCAAGCCATTAGAAAATACAACAGTGGTCTGCTGGCTTTAGGATCACTTGGAATGGCTTAACTTGTCTGGGACCTAGCTGACTCTTGTGTTCAGTTCTGATCACCTCATTATAGCAAGGTTGAGGAAGATTTAGAGAGTGTGCAGAGGAGATTTACCAGGCTATTGTCTGGATTAGAGAACACAGTTTACAAGGAAAGGTTGAGTGAGCTAGACCTTTTCTCTTTGAAGTGAAGGAGAATGAGAGGTGAGTCGGCAGTGGTATGAAAGATGATAAAAGCAGAGATCGAGTGGATAGCCAGAGACTATTTCCCATGGCAGAAATGGCTAATTGGGGGTGCATAATTTTATGGTGATTGGAGGAAAATATAGGGAGGAATTCAGAGGTAAGTTTTTTTATGCAGAGTAGAGAGTATGCGGGATGTATTGCCAGGGCAGATGCATTAGGGACATTTAAGAAACTCTTCGATAGGCATTTGGATGATAGGAGAATGGAGGGCTATGTGAGGTTAAAAGGTCAGCACAACATTGTGAGCCAAATAGCCTGTATTATGCTGTAATATTTTATGTTGTATGTTCTGAATTCAGCCTCACTTTCCTCCACTGGCTCTGATAATCTCATTGCAACAGATGAGAGAGAGGAAATTGCAGATGTTGTAACATGGAACAAAAAAATGATCGGTGGGTCAAGCAGCATCTGTGGAGGCAAATGCTTTGGGCTGAGAACCCGTAACATTGCCTTGCTACAGATTTTAGACCAGAGCAGATCCTGTTTGACCTGCTGAGTTCCTCTAGCAAAGCAAAGCAAGGGATTCAGATGCTGACATCTAGAGCAACAAACAAGCTGCTGGAGGAGGTGAATGGGTCGAGCGGTATCTGTGGGGAAAGGAACGTTGTGATGCAGAACGCAGAAAAGGGATCTGTAGAATACATAAGAAATGATTAGTGGTGGACCAATCGATTCACAGAGAGAGAGAGAAAGAGAGAGCTTCTCACAGGTTGGGGAGAAGAGTTGAAAAAAGAAGCATTTTGCAGGGCTTGGTGCATTCGTGGCAGACCAATCGATTCGCAGAGGGAGACAGCTTTGCACGGGTTGGGGAGAAGAGTTTACGAAAGGAGGATTTCACGGGGCTCAGTGCATTAGTGGCGGACCATTCCATTTACGATTCATTAGCAGGAGCAACTAAAAGTAAAGCAGGGTCAAAGTAGAGCGGCCATTGTGTGAGTGGACCAGTGTAGGAGTGGGAACTTCAGATTTTGTCTCAAGAGGCTTTGGCGGGGAGGCACAGGTAAGTAACAGGTAAAGGCTTTTGCAGTGGTTGAATGACAAGCCACTAAATTACAGATAATTAAATAAAGTAGGGATGATGCAGGATCAGGTGATGTGCTGTAGCTGCATGATGTGGGAGCTGGTGGACCCCATTGTGGTTCCTGGTGACCACATCTGCAGCAAGTGTTACCTGCTCGAGGAACTCAGGCTCAAAGTTGATGACCTGGAATATGAACTTCAAACACTGTGGCACATTAGGGAAGGGAGAGTTACCTGGATTCTCTGTTTCAGGAGGTAGTCACACCTGCCTCAAATTCGGTCAGTGATCAGGGTCAAGAGGATGTGACTATGAGTGAGGCGGGTAGTGGGATCCAAGAGACAGTGCTGGGGGAGCCTCAGGCCTTGAGCTTGTCCAACAGGTCTGAGATACCTGCTCCCTGTGTAGATGAGAGTGGGGACCATATGAAAGATGAGCAACCTAACTGTGGCACCGTAGGTCAGGAAGCCATTCAAGAGGGGGGAGAGAAGAGAAACGTAATTGGGGATAGTATAGTCAGGAAAATAGACCCACCCTACTTCTCTGTCGTGAGGATAGAGCGTCTCAAAGGCTGTGTTACCTGCCTGGTGCCTGGGTTCGGGACATCTTATCTGACCTGCAGAGGAATTTGCAGTGGGAGGGGAAAGATCCAGTTGATGTGGTCTATGTGGATACCAATGACATAGGTAGAATGAGGAAAGTGATTCTGCTGGGGGAATTTGAGCAGCTAGGGACTAACTTAAAAAGCAGAATCAAAAAGGTGGTAATCTCTGGATTACTACTTGAGCCACATGCAAATTGGCAGAGGGTCAAAAAGATTAGAGAGTTAAATATGTGGTTCAAGGATTGGTTTGGGAGAAGTGGGTTTGAATTCATGGGAAATTGGTACCAGTATTGGGGAAGGAGGGAGCTGTACCAATGGGATGGGCTCCATCTGAACCATGATGGGACCTGGATCCTAGTGAATTGCATAACTAGGGCTGTGGAATGGGCTTTAAACTAAACAGTAGGGGGGTGGGTTCAACAGATTGGCAAAGTATGGATAAAGTAAAAAGATAAAGGAAAAGCAAAAGATAAGAAAAAGAAAAGTAAGAGCGGAGTGAAGAAAGTCAAGTGCAAAAGAGTAAAAGATTACAGGATTATAAAAGCACAATGAGTGTAAGGCACTTTATCTGAATGCCTGTAGTATTTGAAACAAGGTCAGTGAACTTGTGGCACAAGTCAGTACAAAGAGGAATGATTTAGTGGCCGCTACAGAGACCTAGTTGCAGGGTGGAAGGACTGGGAATTAAGTATCCAAGGATAACAGGTGACGAATCTCATAGAATTTTTTGAGGATGTAACTAGTAGAGTGGATAGGGGAGAACCAGTGGATGTGGTATATTTGGATTTTCAAAAGGCTTTTGACAAGGTCCCACACAGGAGATTAGTGTGCAAACTTAAAGCACACGGTATTGGGGGTAAGGTATTGATGTGGATAGAGAATTGGTTGGCAGACAGGAAGCAAAGAGTGGGAATAAACGGGACCTTTTCAGAATGGCAGGCAGTGACTAGTGGGGTACCGCAAGGCTCAGTGCTGGGACCCCAGTTGTTTGCAATATATATTAATGACTTAGACGAGGGAATTAAATGCAGCATCTCCAAGTTTGTGGATGACACGAAGCTGGGCGGCAGTGTTAGCTGTGAGGAGGATGCTAAGAGGATGCAGGGTGACTTGGATAGGTTAGGTGAGTGGGCAAATTCATGGCAGATGCAATTTAATGTGGATAAATGTGAGGTTATCCACTTTGGTGGCAAGAACAGGAAAACAGATTATTTGAATGGTGGCCGATTAGGAAAAGGGGAGGTGCAACAAGACCTGGGTGTCATTGTACACCAGTCATTGAAAGTGGGCATGCAGGTACAGCAGGCGGTGAAAAAGGCGAATGGTATGCTGGCATTCATAGCAAGAGGATTCGAGCACAGGAGCAGGGAGGTTCTACTGTAGTTGTACAAGGCCTTGGTGAGACCACACCTGGAGTATTGTGTGCAGTTTTGGTCCCCTAATCTGAGGAAAGACATTCTTGCCATAGAGGGAGTACAAAGAAGGTTCACCAGATTGATTCCTGGGATGGCAGGACTTTCATATGATGAAAGACTGGATTGACTAGGCTTATACTCGCTGGAATTTAGAAGATTGAGGGGGGATCTTATTGAAACGTATAAAATCCTAAAGGGATTGGACAGGCTAGATGCAGGAAGATTGTTCCCGATATTGGGGAAGTCCAGAACGAGGGATAAAGTTTGAGGATAAAGGGGAAGCCTTTTAGGACCGAGATTAGGAAACACTTCTTCACACAGAGAGTGGTGAATCTGTGGAATTCTCTGCCACGGGAAACAGTTGAGGCCAGTTCATTGGCTATATTTAAGAGGGAATTAGATATGGCCCTTGTGGCTACGGGGATCAGGGGGTATGGAGGGAAGGCTGGTTCAGGGTTCTGAGTTGGATGATCAGCCGTGATCATACGGAATGGCGGTGCAGGCTCGAAGGGCTGAATGGCCTACTCCTGCACCTATTGTCTGTGTTTCTATGTTTCTATCGGGTAATACGGAAGGATAGGCAGGAAGGTAAGCGAGGCGGGGTAGCGTTCATAAGTAAAGATGAGATCAGGGCGATAATGAAAGACGATATAAGATCTAAGGAGCAGAATCTTGAATTCATCTGGGTGGAGATTAGGAATAGTAAAGGGAAAAAAAAATCACTGGTGGGAGTTGTCTATTTGCCACCAAACAATAACATTGCAGTGGCACAGGCAATAAACAGAGAAATATCTGAGGCATGTAAGAATGGAACAGCAGTTATCATGAGGACTTTAACTTGCACACAGGTTGAGTGAATCAAGTTGGCTGGGGCAGTCTTGAGGAGACTTCATAGAATGCATCTGTGATGGCTTTGTTGAACAGCATGTTACTGAACCTGCAAAGGAATGTGCTATCTTAGATCAGGTAAAATTAATGATCTTGCAGTTAGGGATCCTCTTGGAAAGAGTGATTACAGTATGTTTGAGTCTGTCATACAAATAGAGGGTGCAATAGTTTGATCTAAAACCGATGTATTATGCCTAAACAATGGAGACTACAATGGGATGAGGTAGGATTTGGCTAGTGTATGGTGGGACAGTTGAGAAACAGTGGAAGACTCTCAAAGAGATTTTTCACGGTGCTCAACAAAAGTATATTCCTGTTAAAGGCAAAGTCAATAAGGGTGGGGACAGCCAACCTTGGATAACGAAGGAAATAAGGAAGGCATCAAACTAAAAGCTCGTGCATACAAGGTTGCCAAGAGTGGTGGGAAACTGGAAGATTACAAAGACTTTAAAAAGCAACAAAGAATCACAAAGTGAGCAGTAAAGAAATGGAAGGTAGATTACGAAAATAAACTGGCACAAAATATAAAAATGAATAGTAAAAGCTTTCATAATTATATAAGTTGGAAAAGGGGGGGCTAAAGTGAATGTAGGTCCCTTGGAGAAGGGGGAATTGATATTGGGTAATGAGGAAATGCCAGAGCAACACGCACAACACGCTGGAGGAACTCAGCAGGTCAGGCAGCATCCGTGGAAAAGATCGGTCGACGTTTCGGGCCGGAACCCTTCGTCAGAACTGAAGAGGGAAGGGGCAGAGGCCCTATAAAGAAGGTGGGGGGAGGGTGGGAAGGAGAAGGCTGGTAGGTTCCAAGTGAAAAACCAGTAAGGGGAAAGATAAAGGGGTGGGGGAGAGGAAGCAGGGAGGGGATAGACAGGAAAGGTGAAGAAGGAATAGGGGAAAACACAATGGGTAATAGAAGGAGGCAGAACCATGAGGGAGATGATAGGCAGCTGGGGGGGGGGCAGAGTGATATAGGTATAGGGGAAGGGAGGGGGAGGGAATTACCGGAAGTTGGAGAATTCTATGTTCATACCAAGGGGCTGGAGACTACATAGACGGTATGTGAGGTGTTGCTCCTCCAACCTGAGTTTAGCCTCATCATGGCAGTAGGGGAGGCCATGTATGGACATATCTGAATGGGAATGGGAAGCAGAGTTGAAGTGGGTGGCTACTGGGAGATCCTGTCTGTTTTGGCAGACGGAGCGGAGGTGCTCGACGAAGCGGTCCCCCAATCTGCGTCGGGTTTCACCGATGTAGAGGAGGCCGCACCGGGAGCACCGGATGCAATAGATGACCCCAACAGACTCACAAGTGAAGTGTTGCCTCACTTGGAATGACTGTTTGGGGCCCTGAGTGGTGGCAAGAGAGGAGGTGTAGGGACAGGTGTAGCACTTGCGCTTACAGGGATAAGTGCCGGGTGGGAGATCCATGGGGAGGGATGTGTGGACCAGGGACTCGCGGAGGGACCGATCCCTGCGGAAAGCGGAGAGGGGTGGAGAGGGAAAGATGTGCTTAGTGGTGGGGTCCTGTTGAAGGTGGCTTAGGATAATGTGCTGGATCCGGAGGCTGGTGTGGTGGTAGGTGAGGACAAGGGAAACTCTGTCCCTGTTGTGGTGAGGGGAGGATGGGATGAGGGCCGAAGTGCGGGAAGTGGAGGAGATGCGGGTGAGGGCATCATTGATGACAGCAGAAGGGAAACCACGATCCTTAAAGAAAGAGGACATTTGTGATGTCCTGGAACAGAAAACCTCATCCTTGGATGCGGCAGAGACGGAGGAACTGGGAATAGGGAATGGCATTTTTGCATGTGGTGGGGTGGGAAGAGGTATAGTTGAGGTAGTTATGAGAGTCAGTGGGCTTGTAGAAGATGTCAGTGGACTGTCTGTCTCCAGAGATGGAGACCGAGAGATCGAGAAAGGGGAGAGAAGTGTCTGAGATAGACCAAGTGAATTTGAGGGCTGGGTGGAAGTTAGAAGTAAAGTGTTTGTGAAATGCCACAGACTTTGTATGACTATTTTGTGTCGGTCTTCACAGTGGAAGACATGTCTAACATGCCTAAGAGAGATGTTATGGATGTGATGGAAGGTGAGTACCTTGATACAATAGCCGTCATTAAAGAGGTAGTGCTGAGCAAACATGTGGGACTGAAGATAGATAAGTCCCCTGGTCCTGATGGAATTCATCCCAGAGTACTAAAAGAAATGGCAGAAGTTATAGCACAGACTTTGGTGATAATTTACCAAAATTATCTGGACTCTGGGCAGGTCCCAGCAGATTGGAAGATGGCGAATGTCACGCCACTGTTCAAAAAAAGGATGTAGGAAAAATGCAGGTAACTATAGGCCAATTAGTTTAACATCTGTAGTTGGGAAAATGCTTGAAGTTATCATTAAAGAAGAAATAGCAAGACATCTGGAAAGAAATGGATCCATCTGGCAGATACAGTAAGGATCCAGCAAAGGCAGGTCCTGTTTGACAAACTTGCTGGAGTTCTTTGAGGATATAATGAGCACGGTGGATAGAGGGGAACAGATGGATGTTATTTAGTTGTATTTCCAGAAGACATTCGATAAGCTGCTGCATAAAATACTTATCCATAAGGTAAGGATGCATAGAGTTGGTGATGGATTAGCATGGATAGAGGATTGGTTAACTAATAGAGAGCAGAGAGTTGGGATACACGTGTGTTACTCTAGTTGGCAATCAGTGGTGAGCAGTGTGTCGCAGGGGTCGGTGCTGGGCCCACAACTGCTCACGATATACATTAACGATCTGGAAGAGGGAACCGAGTGTAGTGTATCTAGGTTTGCTGATGATACTAAATTGAGTGGAAAAGCAAATTGTGCAGAAGATACGAAGAATCTGCAGGGAGATATAGATAGGTTAAGTGAGTGGCAAGGGTCTGGCAGATGGAGTACAATGTTGGTAAATGCGAGGTCATCCACTTTGGAAGGAAAAATGGAAGAGCAGATTATTATTTAAATGGTAAAAAATTGCAACATGTTGCTGTGCAGAGGGACTTGGGAGTGCTTGTGCAAGAATCACAAAAGGTTGGTTTGTAGGTGCAACAGGCTATCAAGAAGGCAAATGGAATGTTGGCCTTCATTGCTAGAGGAACTGAATTTAAGAGCAGGGAGGTTATGCTGCAACTGTACAGGGTACTGGTGAGGCCGTACCTGGAGTTCTGCGTGCAGTTCTGGTCTCCTTACTTGAGGAAGGATATACTGGCTTTGGAGGCAGTGCAGAGGAGGTTCACCAGGTTGATTCTGGAGATGAGGGGTTTAGACTATGAGGAGAGATTGAGTCGTCTGGGACTGTACTTACCGGAATTCAGAAGGATGAGAGGAGATCTTATAGAAACATATAAAATTATGAAAGGGATAGATAAGATAGAGGCAGGAAAGTTGTTTCCACTGGTAGGTGAGACTAGAACTAGGGGACATAGTCTCAAGATTAGAGGGAATAGATTTAGGACGGAGATGAGAAGGAACTGCTCTTCCCAGAGGGTGGTGAATCTGTGGAATTCTTTGTCCAATGAAGCAGTGGAGGCTACCGTGGTAAATATATTTAAGACAAGGTTGTATAGATTTTTGCATATTTGGGGAATTAAGGGTTAAGGGAAAAGGCAGGTAGGTGGAGATGAGTCCATGGCCAGATCAGCCGTGAACTTATTGAATGACGGAGCAGGCTCAATGGGCCAGATGGCCGACTCCTGCTCTGAATTTTTTTAGTATTCTTATGTACTTTTGACTTTTTAGAGCAGCTTGTGGTGAGCCCACTAGAGAAAAGGAAATTCTGGAACTGGTGTTTTGTATGAACCAGACTTGATTAGGGAGCTTAAGTTAATGAAACTGGTGGCAGTAATCATAATATAATAGAATTCACCCTGCAGTTTGAGAGGGAGAAGCTAAAGTCAGGTGTATCAGTATTCAGTGGAGGAAAGGGAATTACAGAGGCATGAGACAGGCGGAAGCTGATTGCAAGGGGACACTAAAAGGGATGTAGGCAGAACAGCAATGGTTAGAGTTTCTGGGAGAAATTTGGAAGGCACAGAATAGATTCATCTTGAAGAAGAAGAAATATTTGAAATGGAGGATGAGACAGCTATGGTTCCCAAGCAAAGTCAAAGCCAGCATGAAAGTAAAGGAGAGGACAAGTAATATAGCAAAAATTAGTGGATTGGGAATCCTTTAAAACAGAAGGCAGCCAAAAAAGCAACACACACACAAAGTGCTGGAGGGTCTCAGTAGGCCAGGCAGCATCTATGGAAAAAGTACAGTCAACGTTTCAGGCCGAGCTCCTTTAGCAGGACTGGAGAAAATAAGATGAGGAGTAGATTT